>NW_028225179.1:146819045-147419045 GCF_052327205.1 Somniosus microcephalus
GTCCCCACTTTTGTATATGGGCGTTATGAGTCCTTTGTTCCAGATATCAGGGAAGTAACCGACACTCAGAACCAAGTTGAAGAGTTTTAGGATAGCCAGTTTCATTTTATCGTCTGTGTGTTTAATCATCTCGCTTAGTATGCCGTCTGCACCGCAAGCTTTTCCTAGTCGTAGGTCCTTGAGTTTTTCAACTAGTTCTTTTTCTGTTATTATGGCGTCTAGTGGGTTTTGGTTATCTTTTATGGCCATTTCGAGCTTTTCTAGTTTTTTGCATATTTGGTGTTGCTCTGGCCTTAGTGTGTTTTTCTGGTATAATTTTTCAAAGTGGTTTTCCCATGTGTCTCCATTTTGAATGGCCAATTCGTCGTGTTGTTTTTTGTGTAAGGTATTCCAGTTGTCCCAGAGACAATTGGAATCAATGGATTCCTCAATGGAGCTGAGTGTATTCTTAATATATTGCTCTTTTTTGGTTCTGAGTGTGTTTCTGTATTGTGTTAGTGTCTGACAATAAGTAAGGCGTAATTCCTCGTTTTCCGGCTGTCTGTGTTTTTGGTTTGATATTTTTCTAAGTTTTTTCCTCTCTCTCCTCCCTCTCCTCTCCCTCCCCCTCTCCTCTCTCTCCCCCTCTCCTCACCTCTCCCTCCCTCCCCCTCTCCTCTCCCTCCCTCCCCCTCTCCTGTCCCTCCGCTCTCCCTCTCCCCCCCTGTCCTCTCCCTCCCTCCCCCTCTCCTTACCCTCCCTCCCCCTGTCCTCTCCCTCCCTCCCCCTCTCCCCTCCCTCCCTCCCCCTCTCCTCTCCCTCTCCTCTCCCCCCCCTCTCCTCTCCCTTTCCTCTCCCTCCCTCCCCCTCTCCTCTCCCCTCCCTCCCTCCCCCTCTCCTCTCCCTCTCCCTCTTCTCTCCTCTCCCTCCCCCTCTCCTCTCCCTCCCTCCCCTCTCCTCCCTCCCTCCCCCCCTCTCCCTCCCTCCCTCCCTCCCCCCTCTCCCTCCCTCCTCTCCCTCCCTCTCTCCCCTCCCTCCCTCTCTCCCCTCCCTCTCTCCTCTCCCTCCCTCTTTCCTCTCCCTCCCCCCGCGGATCAGCGCCTCAGGGCCGGCCGGTGCGTGGCCTAGCACATGAGGCCCAGCCGGACTCACCTTAGCTCTCTCCCTCCCTCCCCCTCTCCCTCCCCCTCTCTCCCTCCCCCTCTCCTCTCCTCCCTCTGCCCCCTCTCCTCTCCCTCCCTCGCCCTCCGTGGATCAGTGCCTCAGGGCCGGCCGGTGCGTGGCCTAGCGCGTGAGGCCCGGCCGGACTCACCTTAGCTGAGGTTGCGGTCCGGGCCGACATTGACGTGCGCGCTGACTCCCGCCCCACCAGCCTTTACAAAGATGGCGGCGGTGGCTACGCTCGGCTCAGCCCCGCCCCGCCAGCCTTTACAAAGATGGCGGCGATCGCGGGCCGCTTGTTGAGCGGGATGGGTGGTGCCTAGCTCGGGCATGGCTGGGGAGGAGAGGCCGAGGCTTCGAGGCCTGCAAAAACGGTGAAAGGTAGGAAAATTAATGAGGTTAGAGAAAATATTTACAAATTAATTAACTTTTTTTTAAAACAATTTAATTGTGTTTTAAAAGCAACTTTTTTTTGCTGGAAATCTAGATTTGAAAATAAACACGCAGAAAGTGGGAAAAAGAAATGAAGAGTTAGGAATCAAGATGGCGGCCACTCACCTCAGCTCAGAAGGATTAGGCCCGCCCACACACGCAATGAAACGCCCCCCGTGACGCACCGATTAGTCAACCATCAGGTTAATCCCCTGTACAATTGGTCAACCATCACGTCACTCAAAGCTAATGAGCGGAATGTTGCCGTTTTTTGAAACTTTTTTGTATACTGTCGGAACAATTTTTGTCTGACCAAAAAGTAAATACAGCTATGAGAGTCCCCTAATGATAAGCATTCTTTTGATATAACATATGCGTAGGTACGCTCTATAACTTTTGATTGTATAGCCGGACAGACGGACAGAAAGACGGAAAGACAGACGGAAAGACGGACCATTTTATATATATATATATTTAAAAAATGTGATGTTTTTTAAAAATGTATTTGAAGATTTAGTGATGTTTTGTAAGAAGAAAGGGCCCGTAGTATATCTAAGTTTGACAGCACTTCATGTCAGACTCATGAATGGAGCATTCCCTGCCATTGGCTCCCCATGGCCCACGTGATCCCAGGGGATGCTTCGAACTAACTGCGCCCCTGGGATATGCAAGCACTGTGCGCCGGCAGCTGGACCAGGCCCCGGATTGGAATTCCACAGCTCAACGGCCGGCGCGCAAGGTAAGTGCAGGTCGGGGGCTTGCACCCGCAGGACGCCTCTGACCCGAATTTCTGGGCCTATATCTCTTGCATATCTCTGCAATTTCCCTGCAGATTTGCTCCTCTACCTCCCTCTCACAATTTGGAGGCCTATAGAATACCCCCAATAACGTGATCATACCCTCTTTGCTCTTCAACTCTAACCAATTGGATTCTGTCCTTGCCCTCTCAAGGACATCTCTTTCCAACAGTACATTGTTTTCCTTAATCAGCACTGCCACCCCACCTCCCTTTTTACCTTCCCTATCCTTTCTGAACACCTTGTACCCTTGAATATTAAGTGCCCAGTCCTCACTGTTTTTAAGCCACGTTTCCGTTATTGCCACAACATCATATTACGCCACAGCTGATTTTGCTTGTAGCTCACCAGCCTTATTCACCACACTTTGTGTGTTTACGTGCATGCAATTTAAACCCATTTTTGAATTTTACGTAGTCTTTCTTAGTCTGCTCCAATCTAATATGGCACTACTACCACCTCTAGTACTACTTTCCTCTCTAGTACTATCCAACACTCCCACTCTTTGATGCACCTTATTCCTCTTTTCTACTCCTATACGCTGGTGCCCATCCCCCTGCCAAGCTAGTTTAAATCCTCCCCAACAGCACTAGAAAACCCCCCCACGAGAATATTGGTCCCGGCTCTGTTGAGGTGCAACCCTTCCAGCTTGTACAGGTCTCACATTCCACAGAAACGGTCCCAATGCCTCAGGAATCTAAAGCCCTTCCTCCTGCACCATCTCTCCAGCCATGCATTCAAATGTTCTATCCTCCTATTCCTGTACTCACTAGCACGTGGTACCAGGAGTAATCCAGAGATTACTACCTTTGAAGTCCTGCTTTTTAATCTCTCTCCTAGCTCCCTACAGTCTACTTGCAGGACCTCGTCCCTCTTTCTGCCTATGTCGTTGGTACCGATATGGACAACAACCTCTGGCTGATCACCCTCCCCCCTCAGATTGTGCTGCAGCCGCTCAGTGACATCCTTGACCCTGGCACCAGGGAGGTAACACCATCCTGGAGTCACGTCTGCGTCCACAGCAATGCCTATCTGTTCCCCTGACCAATGAATCCCCTACCACTGTTGTTCTTCCACTCTTCTTCCTCCCCTCCTCTGTAGCTCAGCCCCCTGTGGTGCTGTGGCCTCGGCTTTGGCTGCTCTCCCCAGAGGAACCATCACCCTAACTAGTTTCCAGAACTGTGAGCCGGTTAGTGAGCGAGTTGCACTCTGGGGATTCCTGCCCTACCTGCCTGGTCCTCCTCCTCTGTCTGGCGGTCAGCAATTCCCTCTCTGCCATCACATTCTGAAGCTGCAGGGTGACCACGTCTAGCAACGTGCTATCCACGAAGTTCTCGTTCTCGCGAATGCAGTGTAGTGACTCCAGCTGCTGCTCAGGCTTTGAAACCCGGAGCTCGAGTTGCTGCAGTTGGTGACACTTCCTGCACACGTGGTCGTCCAGGCCCCAAGAAGCATCCAGGATTTCCCACATGGCACAGCATGTGCAATTCATGGGACTGAGCTGCCCTGCCATTCCTCTATTTACCAGAACTAAACTTAAAACATAACAAGAAACACTTAACAGCTATCCGCCAATCAGCAATTCCCTCTATTAGATAGGCTATGAACTACTTCGCAGAAATATACTCAAAACAGAACAAAATACTTACCACAAATACTCACCCGATACTCACCTCTCAGCTCCCTTATCTTCAACCAGCTCTCGGCAATGCTACGGGGAATTTACTAGTAACATGTATTTTAACCTGTATCTATTGGGGAAGCTGAGGAAACAACCTGGCAGTGAAAATACATCAGTAAAGAAAGGTTTGAGTAACTTATATTGGTTCATTTTGTTGCAATTTCTGGGTCCTGATTGGTAGGATTGAGAAAAAACAGACCAACTTCATTGGTTGGTTCCAGGTGGATTGGTAGTTCCTGATTGGGCGAATCTCCTACCTGTCTCTACCTCTGCAAATCAACATGGTTAACTTAACAGAGAGTAGTTATTTCAACCAATCAGGTAGAAGTATGATTGACATTTTGAGATTTGACCCTTTCGACTGTGACGCATGTAACACTTTGAGATATGACCGACTCACTAGATTAACATTGTATTATAAAGCAGTGGAACTCCTGTGACATTTACCCCTGGGTGTAATGGTGTCTACGGCATGGTTGTTTATTAGTAAGAGAAATGGTTTCAACAGCATGGGCTCAACAAGAGTGAGTACAGTAATAGTCGAGTTAATTTCTGGCCAGTACTTCAAATAAGCATAAAAAAAAAAGCCTCACAAATTCTCTATTAACTTCATATTTCGGATCAAACATTCATGATGAAAAGGATATGGAATCAGGTGGTTCCTGTAGCGGGCGGCCGATCCCTAACGCCAGTTTTATGCCAGACAGGAAGCTGAAAGTCTATCTTAGAAACTGCTGAATGTGAAGAAAAGGAGGCCCCATAAAAGTCTGAGAGCTGTACATAGGAGCAGGAATAGGTCGTTCAGCCTGTTGAGCCTGTTTTGCCATTCAGTTAGATCATGGCTGACCGGTATCTTAACTCCATCTAGCTGCCTTGGTTCTGTAACTCTTAATATCCTTGCTAACAAAAATCCATCAGTCTCAGTTTTGACATTTTCAATTGACCCCCAGCCTTACAGCTTTTTGGGGGAGAGAGTTCCAGATTTCCACTTCCCTTTGTGTGAAGAAGTGCTTCCTGACATCACCCCTGAACGGCCTGGTTTTCATTTTAAGGTTCTGCCCCCTTGTGGACTCTCCCACCAGAGGAAATAGTTTCTCTCTATCTCCCCTCTCAACTCCTTTAATCACCTTAAACACCTCAGTTAGATCACTCCTTAATCCTCTATATTCGAGGGAATGAATGCTCTGAGAATTTTCATTGATTAAATTAGATGGTATTTAATTTTCAGCTGTTTATGGCACAAAAGTGTACAAATTAACTGATCTTTGTTCAGGAGGAGCTGCGAACCTTACTGAAGCCGGTCCAGGACAAGAAGAAGGAATGTGACGCTGTAAAAAGTGATTATGTGGAAACGTTAACCCACATTCAGGTACATTTGATGTCACTTTGTTGTATATTTTCCAATCACGATTTGTTTTTCTTTGAACCGTTGAATGTCCATTACCAAAGTAAAATCTCAATTTAGCAAATCATTGAATTAGCTCAGACACTTCCCTTGTGCTGGTGAAACTGGAGTTAAAGAAAATACAGCAGCTCGATCCTCAGTTAGAGCTCCCTCTTCTGAATAAATTATCATCTGGTCCCCATTAACTGGATTTCACTGCAGCAGGGAATGTTTTTCTCTAAAAGATTCTTGTATGAAGAGAACTGCACAGGCTGCACAACCTTTTTAAAATGCTCATTTGTTTTTTCAATCTCACTATTCTTTTCCAAAGGACCAAGGCGTAAAGACAGAGAGACACATTAAAGCAAAATTTGAAAAACTTCACCAGTTGCTCCGTGAGGAAGAGAGGATTGTGTTGGAAGATCTGAAACTGGAGAAAGAGAAAAACAGTCAGGAGATGAAGGGGAGGATTGAGAAGATAACGGAGGAAATCTCATCGCTTTCAGTCACTGTTCAGGATATTGAACAACAGCTGAGTGAACAGGACAGCATCAAGTTTTTAACGGTAGCTGTTTATTTATTTGTTTCTTGCTTCCTTCGACCCTCTTTGACACAGTCTCCAAGACCGCGCAGGGTGTGCCATCAAAACCTGGAATATTACATTGAATTACAGAGTATTTACAGCACAGAAACAGGCCTTTCGGCCCAACAGGTCCATGCTGGTGTTTGTGCTCCACACGAGCCTCCTCCCACCCTTCGTAGACTAAGCCCATCAACATATTCTATTCCTTTCTCCCTCGTGTTTATCTAGATTCCCCTTAAATGCATTTATACTATTCACCTCAACCACTCCATGTGGTAGCGCGTTCCACGTTCTCACCACTCTCTGGGTAAAGAAGTTTTATTACGTTAAAGGCACTATATAAATGTAAGTTGTTGTTGAATTCACTATTGGATTTATTAGTGACTTTCTTGTATTTATGGCCCCTAGTTCTGGTCTCCCCTGCAAGTGGACACATCTTCTCTACGTCTATCAAACCCTTTCATAATCTTAAAGACCTCCATCAGGTCACCCCCTCAGTCTTCTCTTTTCTAGAGAAAAGAACCCCAGCCTGTTCACTCTTTCCTGATTGGTGCAACCTCTCCGTTCTGGTATCATTCTAGTAAATCTTTTGTGCACCTTCTCCAGGGCCTCTATCTTTTTATAATATGGAGACCAGAACTGTTCCCAGTACTCCAAGTGTGGTCTAACCAGGGTTCTATACAAGTTTAAGATAACTTCTCTACTTCGCAATTCACTAGAAATGAACCCCAGTGCTTTGTTTGTTTTATGGCCTTATTAACCTGTGTCACTACTTCTAGTGATTTGTGTATCCGGTATCCCCAGATCCCTCTGTTCCTCTTCCCCATTTAGACTTATTTTCCAAGGAGTATGTGGCCTCCTTTTCTTCCGACCAGAATGTACCACCTCACATTTGCCTATATTGAAGTTCATTTGCCAATTACACGCCCATTCTGCAAGTTTATTAATGTCCTTCTGTATTTTATCGCAGTCCTCCTGAGTATTAACTATATCCCCCAACATAACAAAAACCGATTATCTGGTCATCATCACATTGCTGTTTGTGGGACCTTGCTGTGCGCAAATTGGCTACTGCGTTTCTCACATTCCAACAGTGACTCCACTTCAAATAGCACGTCATTGGCTGTAAAGCACTTTGTGACATCTGGTGATCATGAAAGGCGCTATATAGGTGTCATCCTCAAATTTTGATATTGTACTTCCAATTCCCGAATCCAAAGGGTTCCTGTAAATGGTGAACAACAGTGGTCCCAGCACCGACCCTTGTGGAACACAACTTTACACCTTTTGTCAATCTGAGTAACTACTTTTAACCCCGACTCTGCATTTTCTGTTCTGCATCCAGCTTGCTATCCATTCTGCTACTTGTCCCCTGACTCTACATCTTCTGACCTTAGTCATGAGTGTAATATGTGGTACCTTATTGAAGGCCTTTTCGAAATCCAAATATGTTATGTTTACTGAATTCTGCTTGTCTACCCTTTCTGTTACTTCAGAGAATTCAATCAGGTTGGTCAAGCATGACCTTCCCTTTTGAAATCAGTGCTGACTATTCTTTAAGACCAATCACCTGTGACATTTGGTTTTCTGTCTCACACCCAAGAGCACTAACGGCTGTCTTTAACATGGAAGTTCCTAAATCTGGCGCATGTTTGCTGTGAAATATTATTATATAAGGGGATAGTTTCATCAAATCAAACATTGAGGAAAATAAACTTCAGACAGAGTAAGAAACCCCTCAGAACGGTCAGACCATTCTCCCCCGAGAGTGCATTTACACTGCAGCTGCTGGTCAGAGAGCGTTAATGACAGTCCGGGATCAGACAGGCAGGACCGTGTTTTGGGGCAAAGGACACATGCAAATTACAACTTGAATAGATTAAAGTGACTCTCTTTAAATAATATTTTAATTCTAAGAATTTGAGACTCTTCAGGATTGTACAATTGGATTGTAGCTCTGTGAGTTGTGTTGTGCAGTCAGATCGACTCAGTTGTAATGTTGTGGAGTAACTCACAGTACAATGAGGGCAGGAAGAGGCAGTCCAATAACTTTCCATGTTCAGGATGTACTTTTCTGTGGAATCCATTCTGTTACTTTCTTTTTGTGATAAAATGTTCTCTATACACAAATAGTAATAATTGTTCTTGTTTCACAGAAATTTCCGGAAACTGAGAAAAGGTATAATTTACACTCTTGATTTGAGTCGATATTTGAATTTCTAACATCTCTTGCCCACCCTGGAATGATCCAACACTGACCTTTATCTCATGTTCCAGAGCGAAGCGAACTCTCCCAGAGCCGCAGAAGGTTTACCCTTTAATAAATGTGGGGAAGTACATTGGGTCATTGCAGTACAGAGTGTGGAGAAAGATGCTGACGGTGATTAATACAGGTGGGTGTGAGCTTCCTGACACCAGCTATTAAACAGCTCTCTCTATTAGTAGAAGGGACCTGTCTTTTTATAGTAAACTAGCTGGGGGTGCCCGGCGTTGCCAGGGCAATTTTGGGCTGCGCGGTCTCCCTGCCCCTGTCTGTCCCCCCTCTCCCTCTCCCCCTCTCCCTGTGCTGTCCTCTCCCTCCCTCCCCTCCCCCTCCCTCCCCTCTCCCTGCCTAGCGCCTGAGGCCCGGTGCCATTGTGATAGCAGCCGTGCGGGGCCTAGCGCTTGAGGCGCGGCCGGGCTGTCGGGCCGAGACGGACCTGAGCTGAGCTCCCCCGCGGATTGAGCGGCTGATGGCCGGCCGCTGCCGCTCCCCCGACCGCTGTGTGTGTCGGGCCGAATGGTTGCGAGGCACGGCCCGAGTGAGCACAACTTACCTGCCGCTCCGGCGGGGCAGGAGCGGGATCGGGAGCCGCAATGTGGGGGTTTCTTTTGCTGCTGCTGTCCCTGTGGGGATGGAAAAAATGGCGGCGAAGTTTAGGGAGACTGGAGGATTAGGACCTGCCCATGATGCAGTGATTGGTCAACCATCAGGTGAGTGAACTGTAGGATTGGTCAAGCAGCACGTCATTCAACGCTAATGAGAGGTAGGATTGGTCAACCGCTAATGAGTGGATTTTTGAGGATTTTTGAACGTTTTTTGTATACTGTCCAAACAATGTTTGCCTGACGAAAAAGTAAATATGCCTACGAGAGTCCCCTAACGATAAGCTTTCTTTCGATATAACATACGTGTAGGTACGCTCTATAACTTTTGATTGTATAGCCGGACAGAGAGACAGACAGAGAGACAGACAGAGAGACAGACAGAGAGACGTACCGGTTTATATATATAGATATCTAATTGTATTTGTAACTGACTAGATTTTACTTGTCGATTTTCTGTTACAATACATAATTGTCAGATCAGCTTCCATTTGACATTTTTGCTGAATAATTAGCAGAAATTCCAGTGGGAGCGTTTCCAGGGCAGATGTGGGCTGTGCTGAACTTCTGCCTGCCCCATGGATGTGTCCCTGTCCCAAATCCTGGAGTCTTGGGTATTTCCATATTGTGAGTCGGTGCCAATACTATTTCCTGCTTGAATAGGGAGCCAACTTTAGGTGAGAGTAGACTGGTCAGAAATGTAAGGGACATGAGGAGCTACATTTGAAAACTGAAAACTGCTGCTGCTGGAGGCCGGTTTTCTGAAAGCTCACGATCAATCAGCGATAAACGTGTCATTTTCCGGTTGACAGACTGTAACTAGTGGGGTGCTGCAAGGATCAGTGCTTGGGCCTCAGCTATTTACAATCTATATTAATGACTTAGATGAAGGGACCGAGTGTAATGTATCCAAGTTTGCTGATGATACAAAGCTAGGTGGGTAAGTAAGCTGTGTGGAGGACACAAAGAGCCTGCAATGGGATATAGACAGGTTAAGTGAGTGGGCAATAAGGTGGCAGATGGAGTCTAATGTGGGGAAATGTGAGGTTATTCACTTTGGTAGGAAGAATAGAAAAACAGAATATATTTTAAATGGTGAGAAGCTATTAAATGTTGGTGTTCAGCGGGATTTGGGTGTCTTCATACAGGAAACACAGAAAGTTAGCATGAAGGTACAGCAAGTAATTAGGAAGGCAAATGGCCTTTATTGCAAGGGGATTGGAGTACAAGAGTAAGGAAATCTTACTACAATTGTACAGGGCCTTGGTGAGACCACACCTGGAGCACTGTGCACAGTTCTGGTCTCCTTTATCTGAGAAAGGACATACATGCCTTAGAGGTGCTGCAACGAAGGTTTACATGATTGATCCCTGGGATGAGAGGGTTGTCCTATGAGGAGAGATTGAGTAGATTGGGACTATAGTCTCTGGAGTTTAGAAGAATGAGAGGTGATCTCATTGAAACATATAAGATTCTGAGGGGGATTGACAGGGTGGATACTGAGAGGTTGTTTCCCCTGGCTGGAGAGTCTAGACGGAGGGGGCATTGTCTCAGGATAAGTAGTCGGCCATTTAAGACCATTTAAGACTGAGATGAGGAGGAATTTCTTCACTCAGAGGGTTGTGAATCTTTGGAATTCTCTACTCGAAAGGGCTGTGGATGCTGAGTCATTGAGTATATTCCAGGCTGAGATAGAATGATTTTTGGACTCTAGGGGAATCAAGTGATATGGGGATCAGGCGGGAAAGTGGAGTTGAGGTCGAAGATCAACCATGATCTTATTGAATGGCGGAGCAGGCTCGAGGGGCTGTATGGCCTACTCCTGCTCCTATTTCTTATGATCTTATGTACTTATTATATTTGGGAATTTAGCCTTTTAAATGTAAAGTAGTACTGTCTGGCAGTCAAATTCACTGCTGTCTTGAATTTTATTGCATCTGGACTGGGATCCTTCCAAGCAGCATTTGGTGACCTTTACCACATTGGTCCTGCACCATTGCATAATGAAGGTGACAGATGCTCTCTTCATGTTCCAGAACTAGCCGTGCCTCAAGCCAAACTGTTCCAGTGCAGCTGCAACACTGGCATCTGTCCAACAATGTGGAAAACTGCCCAGGTATGTCCTGTCCACAAAAAGCAGGACAAATCCAATCCAGCTAATTACCACCCATCAGTCTACTCTCAATCATCAGCAAAGTGATGGAAGGTGTCATGGACAGTGCTATCAAGTGGCACTTGCTCACCAATAACTTGCTCACTGATGTCCAGTATGGGTTCCGCCAAGACTACTCAGCTCCAGACCTCATTACAGCCTTGGTCCAAACATGGACAAAGGAGCTGAATTCCAGAGGTGAGGTGAGAGTGATTACCCTTGACATCAAGGCAGCATTTGACCGAGTGTGGCATCAAGGAGCCCTAGTAAAACTGAAGTCAGTGGGAATCGGGGGGGAAACTCTCCACTGGCTGGAGTCACACCTAGCACAAAGGAAGATGGTTGTGGTGGTTAAAGGTCAATCATCACAGCCCCAGGACTTCGCTGCAGGAGTTCCTCAGGGCAGTGTCCTAGGCCCAAACATCTTCAGCTGCTTCATCAATGACCTCCCCTCCAACATAAGGTCAAAAATGGGGATGTTCGCTGATGACTGCACAGTGTTCAGTGCCATTCACAACTCCTCAGATAATGAAGCAGTCCATGCCCGCATGCAACAAGACCTGGACAACATTCAGGCTTGGGCTGATAAATGGCAGGTAACATTCGCACCACACAAGTGCCAGGCAATGACTATCTCCAACAAGTGAGAGTCTAACCACTGCCCCTTGACATTCAATGGCATTACCATCGCCAAATTCCCCACCATCAACATCCTGGGGGTCACCATTGACCAGAAACTTAACTGGACCCACCACATAAATACTGTGGCAGCAAGAGCAGGTCAGAGGCTGGGTATTCTGCGGCGAGTGTCTCACTTCCTGACTCTCCAAAGCCTTTCCACCATCTACAAGGCACAAGTCAGGAGTGTGATGGAATACTCTCCACTTGCCTGGATGAGTGCAGCTCCAACAACACTTAAGAAGCTCGACACCATCCAGGACAAAGCAGCCCATTTGATTGGCATCCCATCCACCACCTTCAACATCTCTCCCTCCACCACCGGCGTACCGTGGCTGCAGTGTGTACCATCTACAAGATGCACTGCAGCAACTCGCCAAGGCTTCTTCGGCAGCACCTCCCAAATCCGCGACCTCTTCCAACTAGAATAAGAAGGGCAGAAGGCGTATGGGAACACCACCACCTCCAAGACTTGGAAGTATTTTGGCATTCCTTCATCGTCACTGGGTCAAAATCCTGGAACTCCATCCATAAGAGCACTGTGGGAGCACCTTCACCACACGGACTGCAGTGGTTCAAAAAAGGCGGCTCACCACCACCTTCTCAAGGGCAATTAGGGATGGGCAATAAATGCTGGCCTTGCCAGCGACACCCACATCCCATGAATGAATTTTTAAAAACCTGTGGGCCATTCACTTCATTTTCTTCCCAATGGAACCAGAAAAACAATGAGGACGAGCTGTCCAGTGCTACAGACTGGCAGGGTTCCCACAGATACAAGGAGCAATGGACTGAATACATATCAAAGCCCCGTATGAAAACCTGCTCAGTATCATGAACAAGTAATGCTTTAATTTGATTCATGTGGAGCTAGTGTGTGATGTCCCATATCTAATATTGAACATTAAGCCCACTATCTGGGAAGCTGTCTTGATGCTTTCATCATGTGTTAATCTACCACACCAGCTCCTGTGACTCAAACCAAGTATCAAGATGGTTGATTGGTGATCAGGGTTATCCCCAGCAGTCATGGCTTACAGCTGCAGTAAGGTTTCTACAGACAGAGGGGGACACCAGACATAATGAGGCCCATGTCAGTGCAAGAAGTGCGATAGAGAAGACTATAGGGGGAAAAATTGGGTATCATGTGCAGTTTTGGTCTCCTTATCTGAGGAAGGATGTTCTTGCCATGGAGAGAGTGCAGCGAAGATTCACCAGACTGATACCTGGGATGGCAGGAATGACGTATGAGGAGAGATTGGGTCGATTGGGCTTATATTCACTGGAGTTTAGAAGAATGAGAGGGGATCTCATTGAAACTTATAAAATTCTAACAGGACGAGACAGACTAGATGCAGGAAGGATGTTCCCGATGGCGGGGGAGTCCAGAACCAGGGGTCACAGTCTAAAGATAAGGGGTAAGCCATTTAGGACAGAGATGAGGAGGAATTTCTTCACCCAGAGAGTGGTGAACCTGTGGAATTCTCTACCACAGAAGGCAGTTGAGGCCAATTCATTAAATATATTCAAGAAGGAGTTAGATATATTTCTTAAGGCTAAAGGGATCAAGGGATATGGGGAGAAAGCAGGGACAGGGTACTGAATTTGGATGATCAGCCATGATCTCATTAAATGGCGGAGCAGGCTCGAGGGGCCGAATGGCCTACTCCTGCACCTATCTTCTATGTTTCTATGTTTATCGCCCATTTTGGGGCGCTAATATCAGCCGGGCACAAAGTTTAGCGCCCGGCACTAATTATCGCCTCCAATTGCAAAGTTCACCTCTATCGCCCATGGGGTGATTTGACAGCTAAATCAGGCGCTACACACCTCTCTTAAGGCACTAACCTCGGGGAGTTTTCTTAAAGGGGAGGGGCCATCTTGCTGGCCAGCCACACCCTGCTCATTGCAGCCTTGAATCTGGGCCTGGAGAGACCTCTAAAGCAATTGTGTTGGAACCACTACTGGATAGGCCCAGGGAAAGAGCCTATCCATTCTTAGGAACCTCAAAAGTGTTGCTGAGGGCCAAAACTCCTTAGGACAACATTAAATCTCTCCAGACATCCCTCTCCCTCTCAACCTGCATGTACCAAAAATTTTGCCGACAAGAAAAGGCAGGAAGCGCCCGTCTTTAAATAGCGTTCCCCCAGCCCCTTCCCAACTTGAAAACGTTCCCCTCTACCTGTCGTTCCTAGCGGCAGGTGCTAGGGCAGTGGGTGCAGCTCAATTTTCGGTACGGGGCGCTACCAGGGCGTTGCACGCTCGACTGATGTCATGAGCTGCGGGCGCAGGAGATCGTGGCGGTAGTGTTTAGTGCTGCCGCAAAACGACTGGTGAATTTTGCGAGCGGCGCTAAAATCGCCGCATTCTGGCGCTAAGTTCCTAGCGCCCCGTTAGCGCCCCTGTAGGCGTTACTGGGCGGCGCTAACCAACCAAATTTTTCCCCCTAGGTATTTTGAAGCCCGGTTTCTCGATGCTGGGATGAATCTTGTAGAGCCCTGCAATACAGTCTGTCGAGAGTCTCCAGAATCACTGCAGCTTGCTACGCACGACATAATATCGCAGTGAAGACGAGCTTGCTGCTACTGGAAGGGGATGATGATGAAGACGGGGGAAGAATATCCATTCACACAGCATGAGGAGGGTGCACAGGAAGGGGAGAATGTGGTACAAAACCAGTCGCCAGAGACAGGAGGGCACCTATTCTAGCGCAGTGCTTTCAATGAATAAAAGCTGACACACTTCCATCGATGTATCGAAGAATCAGGGCGTCCTTACTGCCACTCCTTCAGACCTCTTGCTTTAGTGTATGTACCCGTCTACCTTTAAGGGAACTATTGAATGTAACCGTTCACCTTTAAGGGAACTACTTTAGGTGTGGCACTATTTGTTTGGCTTCTGTATACTGTAATACCGATAGTGACCACACCAGTATATAAGTGTTGTAGCAGGATTTCTGGGGCAGATTCGCCCGGACCTTCGAATAGTAAAGACCTGTTTGTTTGTTACTTCTGAAGTCTGTGTAATTATTAACTGCACAACCCACAGACTTTACAGTGGCGACGAGTCCGATCGTACCCTGCGGCAAGATTACCATAAGCAACGAAGAGCGTCGAAGAGAGACAACCGCCCTCGTCGTGTTACCAAAAGAAAACACGAGGCTGCAACAACAGAAAGCAGGAAGACTAACAACAAAAGCTGTATCAGCAACAGGCACTGACTACCCTTCTGCCACGGTGAGGAGTGAGCCGACCAACAAGAAACAAGGCGGCCGAAGAGACTGTGAGTAGGGGAAGGTGTAGAAGCATCCGGAGGATAAGGGCAGAGCACTCGACCTCGGTCGAGGGGGAGCTGTGCCGGCCAAAAGTCGGGTCCAACGGCGTCGGGTGACAGCCGGACCGCGATCGGCGGGACAATCGGGGCAGCGACCGCAGCCACGAAGCGCTGAGCCTGCGAGTAGGCGCGGGAAGAGAAACCCAGCCGCAGCCGGGGAGGGAAACACCGGTCTGCGAGAGGGCTGGGGAGGCGAATGGGAACTGTGCGGGTGAGAGCCGGGTGCGGAGAGAGTGATTGCGAGGAGCCGGTCCAGCGGCTGAGCTGTTCTCCACCAACGGGGTACTCAGAGCCGGCAAAACCGAACGTGCGGGAGTGGGTGAGAGACACAGCCGAAAACGGGGTGAGAGACTGCGCGAGAGCCAGTCCAGCGGTGAGCTGTTCTCCACCAACGGGGTTCCCAGGGCCGGTAGCATCGAACGTGCGGGTGAGAGAGACAGAGCCGGGTACGGAGAGAGGGACTGCGCGAGAGCCAGTCCAGCGGCTGAACTGTCCTCCGCTAACGGGGTGTACCCAGCGCCGGTAGAGCCGTGCGGGCGGGAGGAAAAGACATAGCCGAGTAAGGGGAGCTGTGCGGTAGCCAGCCAGCGGCTGAACCTGTCCGCTGAGGGGGAAGCGTACCCCTTCCACCGGGAAGAAACGCGGGAAGCCGCCATTAGGCGGAGAAGACGCCAGAAGCGGGAAACCGCCATTGAAGCGGGCGGGGCGAGAAAGGAAGAGCGGGAAACCGCCATTTTCGCGGGAAAACCGCCATCTTGATTGACATACCGCCATTGAAGTGGGCGGGGAGAGAAGGAAAGAGTGGGAAACCGCCGATTTCGCGGGAAAACCGCCATCTTAGAAACAAATAAATAAATAAGAAATACTGGTGCTGCTCCCAAGGGAAGAAAGATGCCTAAGCGAGGGAATATTAACGACTTTAATTCTGAAATAGAAGACTGGGCCACGTACGTGGAACGCATAGAGATCTATTGCGAAGCCAACAAAATTGAGGAAGACGACAAGGCGATAACATTGCTAAACTCGATGGGGGCAAAAACATACGGGCTCTTGAAGCATCTAATAGCACCAAATAAACCAGCGGATCAGACCTTCGAAGAGATTGTGGCTGTGCTGAAGGACCACTTGAACCCCACACCGCTGATGCTGGCTGAACGATTCAAATCCTACGCAAGAACGCAGAAGAAAGACGAAAGCAATGCGGAATACTTGGTCGAACTGCGTAGGCTAGCGAAATACTGCCAGTTCGGAGGGAATCTGACAGAAGCGCTGCGGGACAAGTTCGTATGCGGATTGTCCAAAGAAGGGACGCAGAAGCGACTACTGGAAGAGAATGACCTCACACTGGACAGGGCTGTCCTTATAGCTGCATCGCACGAAGCCGCAGCGAAAGGAACGGCGGAAATGCAACTAAAGGCGGCGGCACTCGGGGTGGACCAAATTACTTCAAGCACAACAAAATGCTACCGTTGTGGGAAGACAACGCATGACCAGAATCAATGCTGGTTTAAGAACCAAGAGTGTAGGAAGTGTGGCAAACTGGGTCACATCGCGAAGGTATGCCGGTCCGGGAAAAAGATCAATAATCAAAGGAAGCCACCACCAGAAAAGTACAACAAGGTACACAAGGTGGCTGAGAAGAGTTCAGACGAACAGAATTCAGACTCAGACCCAAACAACCAGGAGCTGGGTAGTCTGAGAATCCACAATGTGGATAAAGAAACGGATCTACAGGCCATCTGGGTCATACTAAAAATAGCTGGAGTCCAAATAAGAATGGAGCTGGACACTGGATCAGCTCTATCAGTCATCAACCGAAGGGACTACCACCGGCTATTCTCTCACATACCTTTAAGAAATACCAAGTTCGTATTACAGACATACACGGGGCATAACGTATACCCCGTGGGGAAAATAAGAGTCAAGGTGAGAGATAGGGGTAAAGAACACCCAAGAATGAGCTTGTATGTATTATCTGAGGGAGGACCACCACTTCTAGGACGGGAGTGGATTAAGAAAATAGACATGGAATGGCATTACCTAAAAGCCATAATGAGGGAGGACTCGGTGCAAGCTATTAGCTCAGATTCTGAAATGGATGATGATAAGACCAAGTCGAAAACGAAGACAGGCAGAAGGACTTATGGTACCAAGAAGAATAAAGCTGCAGAGCAGAACTCCAGGTTGACAGAGAATTCTGAGCCTGTTCAAGCAAAGGATTCATCCATGACGGAAGAACACTGAGCTCGGACGCAAACTTATGTCAAAGTACGACAACAATTAGAACAGTTGAGTGATCGTCTCGTACAGGAGATGAAAAATATGGAAAAGTTCTGGGACACCGAATGGGGGAACCTGGAAAGACTACAGAGACAGCTAGCTCAAGCAGAGAGCGACCATAGAGCCATCATAGCCAAATACCAATCACATTCCCCTGATGCTGTTCAGGAACTAGAATATTTACAGAATGAACCAAAGGAAGAGGAATCTTCAGGGAGCCAGGATTTTATTCCAGTTCTTCTTTACGACTCCTTACAAGCAGAGTGTGAGAAGTTGAAAGAACAGTATGAACAGGCCCAGGCTACAATTCAGAAGGGGGTTAACTCGGCAGCCTCTGAGAAGCTAGTTTCAGTAGAAGCATATGAACAACTAAAGGTTGAACATGAGCAAGAAGTCCAAAGGCTGCAGGAAATTCTTGATGAGCTCAAGGCCAAGACAGACTCATCGATAGAAGCTCCATCCATAGAAACATAGAAACATAGAGATAGGAACAGGAGTAGGCCATTCGGCCCTTCGAGCCTGCTCCGCCATTCAATGAGATCATGGCTGATCTTCGTCTGAGATCATAGCTGATCTTACCAGTTCAGTACCCCGTCCCCGCCTTTTCTCCGTAACCCTTAATCCCCTTAGCCTTCAGAAATATATCCAATTCTCTCTTGAAAATATTTATTGAATTAGCCTTCACAGCCCTCTGTGGCAGGGAATTCCACAGGCTCACCACTCTTTGAGTGAAGAAGTTCTTCCTCATCTCTGTTTTAAATGATTTGCCCGCTATTTTTAGACTGTGGCCCCTGGTTCTGTGCTCCCCTGCCATTGGAAACATTCTCTCTGAATTCAGCCTGTCCAGGCCTGCCATAATTTTATATGTTTCGATGAGATCCCCTCTCAATCTTCTAAACTCCAGTGAGTACAAGCCCAAACTATTCAATCTCTCCTCGTAGGTCATTCCCGCCATTCCAGGTATCAGCCTGGTGAATCGCCGCTGCACTCTTTCCATGGCAAGAACATCCTTCCGCAGATGGGGCGACCAAAACTGTACACAATACTCCAGATGCGGTCTCACCAGCACCTTGTACAGCTGTAGTAAGGTATCCCTATTCCTATACTCGAACCCCCTTGATATGAAGGCCAACATACCATTTGCCTTCTTAATCGCCTGTTGCACCTGCATGCTCTCCTTCAGTGACTGGTGCACAAGAACACCCAGGTCCCTCTGCACTTCCCCATCTCCCAATCTATTGCCATTTAGATAATAATCCACCCTCCTGTTTTTACCCCCAAAGTGGATAACCTCGCATTTATCCACATTATAGTGCATCTGCCACGTATCCGCCCATTCCCCCAACCTGTCCAAATCGCACTGTAGCCTCCTGACATCCTCATCAGAGCCCACCCCTCCTCCTAGTTTAGTGTCGTCAGCGAATTTGGAAATATTGCATCCAATTCCCTGATCCAGATCATTTATATATATTGTGAACAGCTGGGGTCCCAGGACAGATCCTTGCGGCACCCCGCTGGTCACTGCCTGCCACTCCGAAAACGAGCCGTTTATTCCAACTCTCTGTTTTCTATCCGCCAGCCAGTTCTCTATCCACGTTAATACTTTGCCCCCAATCCCATGAGCCTTAATTTTGCATGATAATCTTTTGTGTGGAACCTTATCGAAGGCTTTCTGGAAGTCAAGGTACACCACATCCACTGGCTCTCCCCCATCTATTTTACCAGTTACTTCCTCAAAAAATTCCAGCAGATTAGTCAAACACGATTTACCCTTTGTAAATCCATGTTGACTCTGTCCGATCCTTTCCCCATTTGTCAAGTGCTCCGCTATTTTATCCTTAATAATGGACTCTAGCATTTTGCCCACAACCGATGTAAGGCTTACTGGTCTATAATTCCCTGCTTTCTCTCTACCCCCCTTTTTAAATATTGGGGTAACATTAGCTACCCTCCAATCCACGGGTACTGTTCCCGAGTCAATGGAGTTCCGGAAGATGATCCTTAGAGCATCTGCTATCTCCAGGGCCACCTCCTTAAGTACCCTAGGATGTAGTTTATCAGGCCCCGGGGATTTGTCGGCCTTCAGTCCCCTCAACTTACCCAACACCATATCCCTAGAGATAGATGAGCAATTAGAGGTGAAAATCATGGCAGAGCATTAAAGACAGGATGTCCAAGAACTTATAAAAACATTGAAGGACACCCAAGACAAATATGAGGCGGCAACGTCTGAGGTTCAACAACTTGAAGAACAGATTCAACTGGGAATCCTTGCAGTGGAAGAACAGGACACTGTAAGAATGGTCCCTGAACATGAACTAGAGAGCATCAGGGCGCAACTTTTCCGAGCGCTGAAAGCCAAAGTTCAAGAGGAACGTAAGGTGGAAGTATTGGAGAAAGAGGTGGATGAAATGGAGAAGACTCTGATCCACCGTGTTCCCAGGGAAGAGTTAACGGTCGGCCAACTCCTTCATATGCTGAAGGACAAGACTCTGCAAGGGGAACAATCTGAACACGAGCTTCAATCTTCAGGGGGAACGAGTTCGGAGCTCTCAAAAGTCACGGAGATAGCTGAGGTGGCAACACAAATTTTACAAGGATGCCAAAAGTACGTTGAATCACGTCAAGGTGAACAGAAGAAGGTGGAAACCGTTACTTCAGTAGAAGGGTTAAATAGCCTGATAACGGAATTACCGGTGGAAAGGAAGGTATTGAACTCACAAATGAGGTCCGTCGTGAAGGAATGGCAGATAACCCAGGAAGAGCGGGATGAATATGAATGCATGAAGAAGGCTTTTCAAGAAAGATGTTTAGGGAAGGAACCACCGTCAGCTAACGTCCAGACGGGTGAGGAGGAAGAAGAAGTCTCTCTCGCTGGCCTAACTCAGGACGAACCTGAATATTACCATGACCTGTTGAGTGACACTGAATATTATGAGGATGTGGTCTGCCCAGCTTGTGATGAAAACTCTCAAAGTGCTGAAATCCGGATGAAGCACTTAAGGTCTAAGGAACATAGAGAGTTGGTGGCGCTACAGATGGCAGCCGAGAAAGAAGCTCCGAGAGTTTCAAAAAGGCAGAAAAGAAAAAGAAGAAGCAGAAGATAATAACTGTCTAAAATATTAGCACTTCTACCATTCCAGGCGGGACATTATGAAAGGAGCTAAATTAGTTGAAAAACTGGAAAATGTCAAGACAGCCAGTTGGTTGTCAAAGTCCGCACTGCTGGTTCAACAGGACGAAAGTTCAAGCTGCTACGTCAAGAAAAAGGCTATGGAGGAGTCACGCTAGCCAGGTGAACCGGCTACCCCAAAGAAATGTTGTTCGGAACGAGTCAAGATCAGAGACTGAATCTATGAACTGTTTCCACAGAGACTGAACCTGTGAACTGTTTCCACCGAGATTATATTTGTAAATTGTTTTATATGACATTGACTCCACCGAGACTATAGCTGTAATTTGTTTTATTGGAAGTTGAAGATATGTATGTTTAACGGGGACTCTGTAAGTAATAAACTAAAAAGGGAGGATTGTAGTGTATGTACCTGTCTACCTTTAAGGGAACTATTGAATGTAACCGTTCACCTTTAAGGGAACTACTTTAGGTGTGGCACTATTTGTTTGGCTTCTGTACACTGTAATACCGATAGTGACCACACCAGTATATAAGTGTTGTAGCAGGATTTCTGGGGCAGATTCGCCCGGACCTCCGAATAGTAAAGACCTGTTTGTTTGTTACTTCTGAAGTCTGTGTAATTATTAACTGCACAACCCACAGACTTTACACTTGCCACTTGTGTTTAAGAAGTCACCTGCCTTTTAATTAACAGGCTACAACAGTGCTCTATTCCCGCTCTGCTAACTCAGTCTCTCAATGAGGAGCACCATCACTGCTCCTAACTCACCCTGTTTGAATAATTAGTGCCCCAGGACATCAGTGGGTTAGTGGGAGAGGCACATGAGCTAAACCAGCAACATTGTACTGTAGATTGAAATCCATGTCCAGCTGAGAGGGCAGACGGGACCTCGGTTTAATGTCTTGTCCGACACTGCAGCACTCCCTCAGTACTGCACTGGAGTGTCAGCCTGGATTTTGTGCTCAAGTCTCTGGAGTTGGGACTTGAACCCATGACCTTCTGACTCAGAGGTGAGAGTGCAACCACTGAGTCACGGCTGATACCTGGTCTGAGTCCTCGAAGTCTCTGAGCTCTGCACAGAACACACAGTCTGCTTATGGAAACTGCAATTTGATGTTCACACCAATAAAGAGGGTAATGGAAAGCCCAAACTATAACTAGCACAAGAACATTCACCAAAAGAATGGTTTAAAATTAAACATGATTACTGCAGTTACCTGTAAGGATGATGAAACATTCCTCTCAATGTCAGTAAATAATGGGACAAATAAAAGGAGAAGAAAAAACACTGAATGTTGGAATTCTGAAATATATGTATTTATAGAATGTTATGCTTTTATCAGTCTGCATTCAAAAAACAGACTCGTGTTTTAGTTACATCCTACTTCGGAACTGAAGACTGGAAGATAAGTAAAACTCTTTGCAGGGCGGAATAAAGAGACAAACAAACCACAGATAGTTTAATCAGAGAGAAAGTTCCTGCATTCAATGAACTGAAAACTGCTCCATAGTAAAGGGAGAACCTGTTAGATTGTACAAGATCCTGTCAGTGAGGCAATGATAGGACATTAAGAGAAGCAAAGAGTGTGGAGCCAGCTAAGGTAGGGAGAATGCATGGGAAAGATTTTCATAAGGAAAAGAGGCAAGATTTGGTAGAAATTGGAAAGAAATGAATAAAATACTGCAGTGAGAGGTGACATGAAATGTGGGTGAGGCCTGTGTTTGCAGCATATTCTGTTTACATTTCAGACTTCATATGAACATAACAAATAGGAGCTGGAATAGGCCATTTGGCCCTTCGAGCCTGCTCCGCCATTCAACTAGATCATGGCTGATCTTCTACCTCAACTCCACCTTCCCGCACTATCCCCATCTCCCTTAATTTCCTTAGTTCCCAAAAATTTATCGACCTCTCTCGTGAATATACTCAACGACTGAGCATCCACAGCTCTCTGGGGTAGAGAATTCCAAAGATTCACAACCCTTTGAGTGAAGAAATTTCTCCTCATCTCAGTCCTAAATGGCCGACCCCTCATTCTCAGACTGTGACCCCCGTGTTCTAGATTCCCCAGCCAGGGGAAACATTTTCTCAGCATTAACAACAAGCCCCTAAGAATTTTATATGTTTCAATTAGATCACCTCTCATTCTTCTAAACTCTAGGGAATATAGGCCTAGTCTAGTCAGTCGCTCCTTATAGGGCAATCCCCTCATCCCAGGAACCAGTCTGGTGAACCTTTGTTGCACTCCCTCTAAGGCAAGTGTGTCTTTCCTTAGGCAAGGAGACCAGAACTGTACACAGTGTATCGATTTGTATTGTGGGTTCAATGACGAGACATTTATGAAAGAGAATGACTTTTTATCTAAAGTATGTTCAACTCAGTTAACAGCATTTACAGGAGACATCATGTTAGTGATCCATGTAAAACGAAACTGAAACTAAACTAAAACTGCCTCTCTCATATGCCCTCTGCTGGTCAGGCATAAATAATCAATACATGCAATTATGCTGGTAAGGCATCATAATCAAACAGGCAAATACCATCACTATTTGCTGATATCATTACATCTCCCTTTCTTAAAACAGAAGTATTTTACTTTTATCTAACAACATGTTTTCTTTGTATTACTCTGCATTTTAACTGTAACACTTAATGAACTTACATTATCATTATCATGATCAAGGTTTTTTAACCTTGCTTTGTGTGTTCACATGAAATATGTAAATACACTAGAACTTGAAGAAAGAATAAGATAACATTACTTCCTTCTATAACAAGAGTCCTTAAATTTGCTCAATGAGTCTCTCAGGAGGCTTCATGTGTCTTGAGGATTTTCTGATTGATTGTCCTTGAATCTGTGTTGTTGCCTCAGATGATGATTTCTCAGCTGTGTGATCAGGTCGTTCAACAGTATCAGTCTTTTGACCTGCAGTGTGATCAGGTTGTTCAACAGTATCAGTCTTTTGACTTGCTGTGGCTGGTCCCATGAGAAGATCCCGACGATTTCTTCTCAGAACAGCACCCTCATCTGTCTGAATGGTGTATGATCTTGGTTGAACTTCACTCAGGACAGTTCCCTTCTGAGTCCATATGTTTGTTTTGTCTTTGAACCTTACTTGGTCACCAGTGTGGAGTTCAGGTAGGTTTTGTGTTCCTCTGTCATAGTAGTACTTTTGCTTTTCTTTCTGTTGTTCTTTGAACTCCCTCACTTTCTCCCCCTCTTTTGTTTTCAGGAGGTTCTCCGGGATGGGTAAGTTTGACCTTAGCCGACGTCCCATAAGGAGTTGGGCTGGTGACATACCACACTCGAGCGGCGTTGTGTGGTATACAAGCATGCTCTGGTAGAAGTCAGTTCCACTGTCTTTTGCCTTGTACATCAGTCTTTTCACTGTCTGGACCAATTTTTCCACTAGTCCATTGGACTGTGGAAAGTGAGGACTTGATGTTGTGTGGACAAAGTCCCACTCTTTGGCAAAGTGTCGGAAACTTGCATTGTAAAACTGTGACATGATTTCCTCACGTGTAGGAAGCTTGAAGTGCTCTCTCTTTATTGCTCTGTTTAGATCTCTTGGATCCAGGCAAATTCTGAGCTTTCCATTCTTTTTGTCCACCACGACGAGGGAACTCACCCACTCAGTTGGCTCATCTATCTTCTGAATCACGTTCAGGCTTTCCATCCTGTCCAACTCTGCCTTCAGTTGCTTTTGAAGAGCAAACGGAACTTTTCTGCATGGATGTATGACCGGTGTCATACTTTTATCTACTCTGATCGTGTGTTCTCCTGGAATGCAGCCTAGACCCTTAAATAGGTCATTGTACTCTTTCATGAGTTCATCATAGACTGTCTCTCCTTTGCTTTCCACAACGAGGACTCTCTTTACCAGGTTCAGTCTCTCACAGGCTTTTAAACCTAGTATGGCTTGCACATCCTTTGGCACCACGATTAATGCTAGCGTGTGCTCTCTGTCCTTGTGTGTCACTTTGACAATGCATCTTCCTTTCACTGGTATATCAGTACCTGAGTATCCTGTCACTTTCACTTTTATTCCATGTATCTTTGGTCTGGGTCTAATTTTCTTAAAATCAGTCTCTGATATCACATTAACTTGTGCTCCAGTATCCAATTTAAATGGAATATGTATATCATTCACTTTAAGTGTCAACATCCAGTCTCTTTTTTCTTCTTTGTTTTCAGACACAACATCTACATAGAACTCCTCTATCTCGCTTTCATCTACTGCATGGACCTTGCTTTGTTGCGCTTGGTTCTTACAGCAACGGGCATAATGGTTGTTTTTGTTGCAACTATTGCATTTTTTACCATATGCTGGACACTTTTTTGGTGTATGCTGTGTACCGCATCGACCACATGACTTTCGATTGCCCCTTTCATTTTTGTTCACTGGCCACGCCTCTTTTTTCACATTGGCGCTCTTTTTGTTCAACGGTTTGTGTCCGTTCTTACTCACTGCATCCACGTTGCAGCTACTGTCACTGAACAGCTCCTTTGCCTGCGACTTCACAGTCTCTGTAGCCCTACACAGTGCTATGGCTTTTCCCAGATCTAGATGTTGCTCTCTTAGCAGTCTTTCCCTTAGACCATTATCTGGAATACCACACACCAGTCTGTCTTTTATCAGTGAGTCTGTCAGTCCCCTAAATTCACATGTTTTGCTTCGGTTTCTCAGTTCAGTCACATACTGATCAATAGTCTCACCCGTTTTCTGTACACATGTGAAAAATCTGTGCCTCTCAAACGTCACGTTACGTTTAGGCATGCAGTAGGCCTCAAACTGTTCCATTATTTTATCTAGCTTCATTTTGTCTCCATCAGCAGCGAATGTGAAGTTATTATACACCTCCAGCGCTTCATCACCCACGACATGTAAGAACACTGACACTTTCATTTTATCACTTTTCTCGTCAGCTCCGATTGCTGATAAATACAACTCCAAACGTTGTTTGAACCTTCTCCAATTTTCAGCCACATTACCTGTCAACTGAAGCTTCACCGGTGGGTGTAAACCTTCCATTTTTTCACTTCGTTAGCTATTCTCCAATGGTAAGTAACGATGTTCTCTTTTGGCTTGCTAATATGTGGAGAGCTGATTTAACTTCAGATTTTTCCTCTTCATCTCAAGATCCCACTTCTGACACCATGTATCGATTTGTATTGTGGGTTCAATGACGAGACATTTATGAAAGAGAATGACTTTTTATCTAAAGTATGTTCAACTCAGTTAACAGCATTTACTATAGACATCATGTTAGTGATCCATGTAAAACGAAACTGAAACTAAACTAAAACTGCCTCTCTCACATGCCCTCTGCTGGTCAGGCATAAATAATCAATACATGCAATTATGCTGGTAAGGCATCATAATCAAACAGGCAAATACCATCACTATTTGCTGATATCATTACACACAGTACTCCAGGTGTGGCCCCACCAATGCCCTGTATAATTGTAGTAAAACTTCTTTACTCTTATACTCCAATCCCTTTGTAACAAAAGCTAACATACCATTTGTTTTCCTAATGACTTGCTGTACCTGCATGTTAACTTTCTGTGATTCATGTACAAGGACACCCAGGTCCCTCTGAATGCAAACATTTCCCAGTCTCTCACCATTCAAAAAATATTCTACTTTTTTGTTTTTCCTACCAAAGTGGATAACTTCACACTTCCCCACATTGTATTCCCTTTGCCATGTTCTTGCCCACTCAGTCAACCTGTCTGTATCTCTCTGCAGCCTCTTTGTGTCCTCCTCACAGATTACTTTACAACCTAACTTTGTATCATAAGCAAACTTGGATATGTTACACTCAGTCCCTTCATCTAAGTCATTAATATAGATTGTAAATAGCTGAGGCCCAAGCACTGATCCTTGCGGTCAAACATGAATTCCCTTTCATAAAACCACGTTGACTCTGCCAAACCATATTACTATTTTCTAAGTGCCCTGTTACTACGTCCCTAATAATAGATTCTAGCATTTTGCTGATGTCAGGCTAATTGGCCTATAGTTCCCCGTTTTTTCTCTTCCTCCTTTCTTAAATAGCGGGGTTATGTTTACTACCTTCCAATCCTTGGGGACTGTTCTGGATTCTAGGGATTTCTGGAAGATTAATATAAGTGCATCCACTATCTCTGCAGCTACCTCTTTTAAAATCCTAGGATGCAGGTCGTCGGGTCCAGGGGATTTGTCACCACTTAGTCCCACTTCCTGCAGTTAGCAGGTCATTCAGCCTGTAGTGTCCGCGTATCAATAATACACGGACTGCAGCAGAACAATAATAACAGGTATTTACTGAACAGAGGGTAAGCTTAAACTGAAAGTACAGAAGCCTGCTATGGCTTTATTTACAGGTGTGGTCACTGCCGATACTACAGTATAAAATCAGTTCTCTCTTAAAGGTACATACAAAACAATTCCTCCCCTTTTAGATAAACAGTACATAACATTCATTTAACAATTAAATAATAACTAATTACAATTACAATTTTCTCTGTACTATATACATCAACTGAAATAATCATTTATAAGTTCAGTCTTTGAGGAGGCTTCCTGATCCTGACTGGATAGCGCCTTTCTCGAGTATCCTGTTCTTGCGGCGGAGTCGATTCTGGCTCATTGTCATTGGTTGGTTCGTCAGCTTCCAATACCACTGCTTCTGAGGTAGACGCAATCTGTACTTCGGGTTCATTACCAGGTGCACATGCTCGTGGTATGGGTTTGGCTTGTTCCTGTGACTCTAGAATCTGGTCAGCATGGCGTCTCACGATGCTCTCTCCAACGTCCGCTGTGTACATTAGTGGTCCCTGCTGTGTGCATATCGTTCCTGGCTGCCATTTTTCTGTTAGGTAGTCGTGGACCAAGACTGGTTGCCCTATCTTGAAGCTCCTGGTTGGCTTCTCATTGATGTGCTGGAATTGCTTATCCTCAACATCTCGTCTTATGTTTGGTTTGAGCAAATCCAGGCGACATCTTAGCCTTCGGTTGAAGAACATTATGGCTGGAGCTTGGTTGGTGACTGCATGTGTCGCATTCCGGTAAGCAAACAAGAAATAATCCACCTTGTGTTGTAGTGGTATGTCCTTGTTATACATTGCCTTTATTGCCTTTTTAAAGGTTTGAACAAACCTCTCAGCCAATCCATTTGTGGCTGGATGATATGGGGCAGATGTGTAATGTTTCACCCCATTATTCCTCAGAAACCTCCGGAAATCCTCGGACACAAACTGTGGTCCATTGGCGGAGCAAATCTGTTCTGGCAAGTCATTCCTGGCGAAGATGGTCCGTAGGACTGCAATAGTTTTCTCTGTGGTGGTGGAGGACATTTTGATGACCTCTGGCCATTTCGAATGGGCATCCACGGCGATTAAAAACATTGAGTCCATAAATGGACCAGCAAAATCAATGTGTACCCGTTGCCATGGAGTTGAGGGCCACTCCCATGGGTGTAGCGGGGCCTGCGGTGGAGCGTTTTCGACCTTCTGGCATCCTGTGCATCTCTTGATCATATCCTCGATTTCTTTATCGATTCCCGGCCACCACACAAATGCCCTGGCTAGGCTCTTCATTTTTACCCCTCCCAGATGACCCTCATGAAGCTCATTGAGCACTCTATCTCTCAACTTGGGTGGAATTACCACTCGGGATCCACACATTAAGGTCCCCCGGCACACTGACAGCTGTTCTCTCCTTGGCGAGAATGCTGGCAACAGTGAGTCGCCATGTGCTGGCCATCCCTTCACTGTCAAATCATAGACCCGAGAGAGTGTCGGGTCATTTTGGGTTTCCTTCTCTATACTTGAGTTTGTAACAGGTAGACATTCGACTATGGTCGAATGGAATATCTCAACAGGGTCCACTGCAGGTGCTTCCTCCACCGTAGGCAACGGTAGGCGCGACAGCCCATCAGCGTTTCCATGTTGTTTCGTACCCTTGTACTCTATGTCGTACTGATGTGCCCCTAGAAAAAGTGACCATCTTTGCAGCCGTTGCGCCGTCATCACTGGAACGCGCTTCTTTGGGTTAAAAATGGAGACCAGAGGCTGATGATCAGTCAGTAGGGTGAATTTCTGCCCGTGCAGATAGTGATTGAACGTCTTCACCCCCCACACCAGGCTGAGGGCCTCCCTGTCAATCTGGGCATAGTTACGCTCGGCTGAGGTTAACGAGCGCGACGCAAAGGCTATTGGCCTCTCTGAACCATCAAGGAATTTGTGTGACAGCACCGCTCCAATGCCATAGGGAGACGCATCACATGCCAACCGAATCGGTAGTGTTGGATTGTAGTGGGCCAATACTTCTTTTGAAGTGATTAGGCATTTACATTTCTGAAAGGCACGCTTACACTCATCACTCCATTTCCATGTTACTCCAGTTTGCAGCAGGGCGTTCAGTTGGTGCAGAATTGTAGATAAATTCGGCAAGAACTTATGGTAGTAGTTCACCAACCCGAGGAATGACCTCAGTTGCAACACATTTTCCGGTGCTGGAGCCTTGACTACTGCCTCAATCTTGTCTGGGGGCTTATGCAACCCTTCCTCATCAATCATGTGGCCACAATACGAGATTTGTCTCCTGAAGAACTCGCATTTGGGGCGGTTGGCTCGTAGCCCATATTTTTGTAATCTAGTGAGCACCTGCTCCAGGTTGGCAAGGTGTTCACGGTCATTTTCGCCCGTAACCAGGATGTCGTCCAAATAACACTGGGTCCCCGGGATCCCTTGCAGGACTTGTTCCATTGCCCTCTGCCAAATAGCCAGGGCTGATGCTACCCCGAATACCAGTCGGTTGTACTGGTAAAGACCTTTGTGAGTGTTTATCGTGAGGTATTTCCTAGATGCTTCTTCCACCTCCATTTGTAGATACGCTTGGGCCAGATCAATCTTCATAAAGCGTGTCCCTCCAGATAGTGAGGCGAAAATATCTTCTATCCGTGGAAGTGGATATTGTACTGTGTGCAGGACTGGGTTCACAGTTACCTTGAAGTCCCCACAGATGCGAACCTTCTTTGGCTCCCCAGGCATGCTGCTCAATGATTTCTTCATTACAGGAACGATGGGTGTGGCCCACTCGCTCCAGTCCACCTTGGACAGCACACCCGATAGCTCCAGACTCTCCAGCTCAGCTTCAACGGCTGGGCGGATCGCGTACGGTACTGGTCTGGCCTTTAAAAATTTTGGGTTTGCGTTATCTTCGATTTTTATCATTGCCGTTACTCCTTTTAGAGTCCCAAGTCCTTGTTGGAACACCTCTTTCGCGTCAGTTAGAATTTTTGACAGTCGTCCAGGTGTGACGTCGTCATCCTTTTTGTTAGTCACAGTTAGCGCCTGAATGGAATACCAATCCAGTTGTATTTTTTGGATCCATTCACGTCCCAATAATGGTGGTCCTCCACCTTGTAGTATATATAGATACAGTTTCTATGTTTCCTTGCTGTTGTATTTAACTGGCACCCTTATTTCTCCTCTGGGGTAGACTTTTTGCCCCGTGTATGTCTTCAATACAATGGACGTGTCCTTCAAGGGTATGTGTGAGAATAGCCGCTCATAGTTTCGTCGATTCATGACAGTTAGGGCTGATCCTGTGTCCAATTCCATCTTTACTTGGGACCCTGCTATCATGAGGGTGACCCAAATGGTTCGGTGATCCTCCTTTGCGATCACATTGTGTAACTTTAGACAACTTAGTCTCCTGCTCCCGGAGTCATTATCACTCTCCTGATATTCTGAACTACTGTCTGTCTTTTTTACTTTCTTGTACTTTTCCTTAGTAGTTCTTTTAGTGTTGGTTTTCTTTCCCGACCTACAGACTCTTGCTATGTGTCCCATTTTCCCACATTGCCTGCATACTTTGTCCTTAAACCAGCAGTCCTTCTGATCATGGGTTGTTCTGCCGCAGCGATAGCACTTTTCTGCTCCATATGCCATTTCGTTCGCGCTGTATTCTTGTGGTTTCTGTTGTATTTCCGCAGCTCCCCGTGCTGCTGCTTCGTAGGAAACTGCCACGCTGAAAGCCTGTTCTAGCGTCAGGTCCTTTTCCGAAAGTAGTCGTTTCTGGGTTCCTTCACTCTGGAGCGCGCAGACAAACTTATCTCTTAAGGTGTCTGCCAGTCCTGCTCCGAACTGGCAGTGCTTTGATAACTTGCGTAGTTCCGTAAGATAGTCAGCATTGCTCTCATCTTTGTGCTGGTTTCTTTTATGGAACTTGAATCTTTCTGCTATCAGCAGCGGTGTAGGGTTTAGGTGTTCCTGTAAGATATTAACAATCTCTTCAAAACTTTTCTCCATTGGTTTAGCTGGGGTAATTAAATTCCGCAATAGGCCGTACATTCTCGCGCCCATCAAATTTAATAATACCGACGCCTTCTTTCCATCGGCCACCTCATTTGCCTTGCAGTACACTTCAATTATTTCCACATACGTGGTCCAGTCTTCTACCTCGTTGTCGAAAGCAGTGATACTGCCACTCTTCGGCATCTTGGGTGGTTTAAAATGGCGCCTCCCGTGCTTTTTCTTCTTCCCCAATGGATTAAAATGGCGCCTCCCACGCTTTTCCTTCTTCCCCTTGCTGCCACGCTGCTCCTAGCGTTCTACAGGGTAATGGTGGCGACCCGCGGCTTCGGCGCATCTCACTTTTCCTTCCCCTCGTTTTATTTTCTCTACACTGCCCGGTTCTTGAGCACCGGCCGCGCCCTGTGCGCTCCACCCTCTCTTTCTCTCTTTTCCTCCCGACGACGCTGCACGGCCCCTTTGCAGAGCCGCTCGATCGAGCTCGAGCCCGCAGCAGTTCGGAAAGGTCAGCGCACTACCTGCTACCAGCACGATTTTCTGGAACACCTTGACTGGGGAGCCAAGCCCAGCTCTCCACAGCCTCCCCTGCAATTCTCCGAACTCCGATGGATCCCTGGGCGGTTGCCCGCGGCCGACACCCGTTGCTCTGACTTCGACCTCCAAGAAGCTTCTTTTCAGGGAAAGATCCCCGTGAGGTGATGCAATACTGCAGGTGAGTTCGAACCTGCTTGTCGCCAGTGTAGTGTCCGCGTATCAATAATACACGGACTGCAGGAGAACAATAATAACAGGTATTTACTGAACAGAGGGTAAGCTTAAACTGAAAGTACAGAAGCCTGCTATGGCTTTATATACAGGTGTGGTCACTGCCGGTACTACAGTATAAAATCAGTTCTCTCTTAAAGGTACATACACAACACAGCCCATTAATGTTCTCTCTGTGATTGGAGCATCTGCTATATTCGCTGCTCACGATGTGGTCTCCTCGACATTGGGGAGACCAAAGGCTGATTGGGTGACCGCTTTGCGGAACACCTCCGTTCAGTCCGTAAGAGTGAGCCCGAGCTTCCGGTCGCTTGTCACTTTAATTCTCTGCTCCACTCCCACTCTGACCTCTCTGTCCTCAAACTTTGTTCCAATGAAGCTCAACGTAAGCTCGAGGAACAGCACCTCATCTTTCGATTAGGCACTTTACAGCCTTCTGGACTCAACATTGATTTGAACAATTTCAGACTATAAGCCCCCATTTTTTCAGGCGGCAGCTGTTGATGATTCTGCCATCCCCATTTGTAACATTTTATCTCTCCTGAGTTCAATCCTAGCACAGACTGTGCCTTCAATTCTTTCCTCTCCTCCCCTCCCCCTTTCCCTGTCTCTGCACCTGCTTCAAACCTGTTACATCTCCAACTTTTACCAGTTCTGACGAAGGGTCCCAGACCTGAAACGTTAACTCTGTTTCTCCCTCTGTGGTAAACCACGTTCACTATCGTTAGCACTGTTCACCACTGTTCGTTATAACTGTATCACTGACCACTATTGTATCACGGTACGAGGTCGCCTCTTGCCACACTGCTATACCTGGGATGACCACTGCCGACTCCGCCTTGGCTCCACCCACCAGGCCAGGTATAAAGGTGAGCGACTGGCTGGTATTCCTCCTGCTTGGATCGGATCACCCACGAGAGTGGGCTGTTATTTAGTCAATAAAAACCTTTAGTCACCTTCGTAACTCTTCGCCTTTTATTGGAGGAATTGATAGGTATATCAATTTTATTGACTAAATAACAGCCCACTCTCGTGGGTGATCCGATCCAAGCAGAACTGCAGGCTACATTCCCCTACCTAGATAACGTCACTATCTGCGGCCGCGACCAGCAGGAACATGACGCGAATCTGGAGAAATTCCTCCGTACGGCCCAACGGCTGAACCTCACCTACAATAAGGAGAAATGCGTGTTTAACACCACGCGCCTTGCCATCCTCGGCTGCGTAGTGGAGAACGGAATCATCGGCCCCGACCCAGAAAGAATGCGCCCCCTCATGGAGCTACCCCTCCCCCACTGCCCTAAAGCACTTAGGAGAACCCTGGGGCTTTTCGCCTACTATGCCCAATGGGTACCCAATTACGCGGACAAAGCCAGACCCCTCCTGAAAGCCACTTCCTTCCCCCTCACGGAGGAGGCGTGCGCGGCCTTCTCCCTCATTAAGGGAGACATAGCCAAGGCCACGATGCACGCAGTGGACGAGTCCATCCCCTTTCAGGTGGAGAGCGACGCCTCCGACTTCGCCTTAGCCGCCACCCTAAACCAGGAGGGGAGGCCAGTGGCCTTCTTCTCAAGGACCCTACAGGGCCCCGAGATCCGACATTCGTCGGTCGAGAAAGAGGCCCAGGCGATCGTGGAGGCAGTACGGCGCTGGAGGCACTACCTGGCAGGCAAACGATTTACCCTCCTCACCGACCAGCGTTCGGTGGCTTTCATGTTTAATAACAAGCTGAAGGGCAAAATCAAGAATGACAAGATTTTGAGATGGAGAATCGAGCTCTCCACCTACGATTATGAGATCTTGTACCGGCCAGGCAAGCTGAACGAATCCCCTGATGCCCTTTCACGAATGACATGCGCCAGCGCGCATATCGATAGGCTTCAGACCCTCCACGACCAGCTCTGCCACCCCGGAGTCACCAGACTCTACCATTTCATTAAGGCCCGCAACCTGACCTACTCCATCGAGGAGGTCAGGACCATGACCAGGAACTGCCAGACCTGTGCGGAGTGCAAACCGCACTTCTATAGGCCGGACCGAGCAAGCCTGATCAAGGCCACCCGCCCCTTCGAGCGCCTGAGCATCGACTTTAAGGGGCCCCTCCCGTCCTCTGACCGTAATGTGTACTTCCTCAACATCGTTGATGAGTACTCCCGTTTCCCCTTTGCCTTCCCCTGCCCCGACATGACCAGTAGCACGGTCATTAAGTGCCTGAATGCCCTCTTCGCCTTGTTCGGGTTCCCGAACTATATACACAGCGACCGGGGCTCCTCCTTCATGAGCGAGGAACTCCGGCAATTCCTCCTAGAGAGAGGTATTGCAGCAAGCAGGACCACCAGCTACAACCCCAGAGGTAACGGTCAGGTGGAAAGAGAGAACGCGACGGTATGGAAGGCCGTCCTCTTAGCCTTAAAGTCTAAGGGCCTCCCAACCTCCCGCTGGCAAGAAGTCCTCCCGACAGCGCTGCACTCCATCCGGTCATTACTTTGCACGGCCACTAACACCACCCCCCATGAACGAATGTTCGTTTTCCCCAGGAAGTCGACTACGGGAACCACTCTACCAACCTGGCTGACCGCCCCGGGGCCGGTCTGGCTGCGGAAACACGTGAGGACCCATAAAACGGACCCCCTGGTCGAGAGGGTGAACCTCCTGCACGCCAACCCCCAGTACGCCTACGTGGCGTACCCAGACGGGCGGGAGGACACTGTCTCCCTACGAGACCTCGCACCCTCAGCCGATCCGGAAACACCGCCACCACCCCCCCCAACCTCAGTCCAGGTAGACGGCATGCCGGAACCCCACGAGCCCTCGCCGACCACGCAAACACCAGCATCAACACCGGATAAGGCACCAGCACCGGATAAGGCAACACCACCGCTGCGGCGATCGGAGAGGCTTACGAAGCCTCCGGACAGACTGACCTACCAGAATTGGTAGTACACTTCACCCCGCCGGACTTAATTCTAAACAAGGGGTGAATGTGGTAAACCACGTTCACTATCGTTAGCACTGTTCACCACTGTTCGTTATAACTGTATCACTGACCACTATTGTATCACGGTACGAGGTCGCCTCTTGCCACACTGCTATACCTGGGATGACCACTGCCGACTCCGCCTTGGCTCCACCCACCAGGCCAGGTATAAAGGTGAGCGACTGGCTGGTATTCCTCCTGCTTGGATCGGATCACCCACGAGAGTGGGCTGTTATTTAGTCAATAAAAACCTTTAGTCACCTTCGTAACTCTTCGCCTTTTATTGGAGGAATTGATAGGTATATCACCCTCCACGGATGCTGCCTGGCCTGCTGAGTGTTTCCAGTATTTTCTGTTGTTATTGCTATTTTTTCTCCCCCTTTTCTTTCTCCCCCTCTACTCAGGGATTTACTTATATTTCATTTTTCAGTTCTGATGAAGGGTTTACACCCAAGATGTTAACTTGTTTCAGATGCTTTTTGTCGTGCGGTATATTTCCAGCATTTTCTGTTTTTATAATAAATACGATAACTGTTGAAGTTAAATGTTGGTACCTGAGAATCATTTTGTGCACAGATCAATCTTTACAAAAGCGGAGTCTGTAAATGTAGAATTGTAATCATTTCATGGGATCCTATTCTAAGGATATCGACCCCACCAATCAGAGTGACTGCACAGTTATACCACACCACACGCAGGATTACATTCTATGTTTTTAACCAGAATTATTTTAATTTACCCAATCTATTTGTTCATCAGGTAGAAATGTATTCAATGACATCAAACTGATATTGACCAGTTCTGCATGTGTAACTGCTGGAAGCTGTTGATTACATTTTCTCGTTCAGTTCACTGACCTGGTCCTTTACTTCCTCTGTCTCGGTTTCTTTCAATCCTCCTGACTGTTTATCCCTTTTCCATTTGCCTATCTGATAACTACCTGTATATACTTTCTCTCCTGTTGCGTGAAGGGGATAATTTGTTTCCCACACTTACTCAAGAATTTGGAGCATATAATTAACTTGAAATGAGAATATTTGTTATTTTATTTATTCAGCAAACCTGGGCTGCTGGACAATTCCAGACACCGTCTCTAGAGAGGATTACAGTGTGTTTAGATATAAAAGTGTTAATGTTCAGTGTGACCAAAACTGGATTGACCTTGTGTGAAAGTCTACACAAACATCCTTTAGTCAATCATGAATTTCTGTTCATGTTATACTTCACTTCAATGTCTTGTCGACCACATCTGAACCATGACATTTTAAGGCTCAGATCCCTTCCTCGGCCCATTTATTGTAGATCACAATACACTGTGATGGAGAAAAGCCCCCAGAAATACTGGAAAGCCTCTGGAGGTCAGACACAGTATTTTGCTTTTGCACCGTGATGGAGAATATATGGTGAGATAAGGAACCCCTCTCTCTCTCTGTCTCTCTCTCTCTGTTTCTCTCTCAGACTCTGCCCGTCTCTCTCTCTCTGTCTCTCTCTCTGTGTGCCTGTCCCTCTCTCTCTCTCCTTGTCTCTCTCTATATCTTGTAGTGTATGTACCCGTCTACCTTTAAGGGAACTATTGAATGTAACCGTTCACCTTTAAGAGAACTACTTTAGGTGTGGCACTATTTGTTTGGCTCCTGTATACTGTAATACAGACATTGACCACACCAGTATATAAGTGTTGTGGCAGGATAACTGGGGCAGATTCGCCCTGACCTCTGAATAGTAAAGACCTGTTTGTTTGTTACTCCTGAAGTCTGTGTCGTTATTAACAGTACAACCCACAGACTTTACAGTGGCGACGAGTCCGATCGTACCCTGCGGCAAGACTACCAAAGCAACGAAGAGCGTCGAAGAGAGGCAACCGCCCTCGTCGTGCTGCTGAAAGAAAACACGAGGCTGCAGCAGGAGGAAGGAGGAAGACTTTAGCAACAAAAGCTTCCATCAACAACAGGCACTGACTACCCTTCTACCACGGTGCGGAGTGAGCCGATCAGCAGGAAACAAGGCGGCTGCGGAGACTGTGAGTAGGCGAAGGTGTAGAGAATATCCGGAGGATAAGGGCTGTGCACTCGACCACGGTCGAGGGGGAACGGAGCCGGTCAGAAAGTCGGGTCCAACGGCGTCGTGAGACAGTCGGACCTCGATCGGCGGGAAAAGCCGGGCAGTGACCGCAGCCACGAAGCACTGAGACTGGGAGTAGGCGCGGGAAGAGAAACCCAGCCGCAGCCGGGGAGGGAAACACCGGTCTGCGAGAGGGCTGGGAGGTGAACAGGAACCGTGCGGGTGGGAGAGAGGGACAGAGCCGGGCAAGGGGAGAGAGACTGCGCGAGAGCCAGTCCAGCGGCTGAACTGTTCTTCACCAACGGGTTACCCAGGGCCGGTAGAACCGAACGTGCGGGAGAGAGAGCGACAGAGCCGGGTACGGAGAGAGAGACTGCGCGAGAGCCAGTCCAGCGGCTAAACTGTCCTCCGTTAACGGGGTGTACCCAGCACCGGTAGAGCCGTGCGGGCGGGAGGAAAAGACAGAGCCGAGTAAGGGGAGCTGTGCGAGAGCCAGCCCAGCGGCTGAACCTGTCCGCTGTGGGGAAAGCGTACCCCTTCCACCAGGAAGAAACGCGGGAAGCCGCCATTAGGCGGAGGAGACGACAGAAGCGGGAAACCGCCATTGAAGTGGGCGGGGAGAGAAAGGAAGAGCGGGAAACCGCCATTTTCGCGGGAAAACCGCCATCTTAACTGACATACCGCCATTGAAGTGGGCGGGGAGAGAAGGAAAGAGCGGGAAACCGCCGATTTCGCGGGAAAACCGCCATCGTAGAAATAAACAAATAAATAAGAATACTTAAAGAAATACTGGTGCTGCTCCCAAGGGAAGAAAGATGCCTAAGAGAGGGAATATTAACGATTTTAATTCTGAAATAGAAGACTGGGCCACGTACGTGGAACGCATAGAGACCTATTGCGAAGCCAACAAAATAGAGGAAGACGACAAGGCGATAACATTGCTAAACTCGATGGGGGCAAAAACATATGGGCTCTTGAAGCATCTAATAGCACCAGATAAACCAGCGGATCAGACCTTCGAAGAGATTGTGGCTGTGCTGAAGGACCACTTGAACCCCACACCGTTGATGCTGGCTGAACGATTCAAATTCTACGCAAGAACGCAGAGGAAAGACGAAAGCAATGCGGAGTACTTGGTCGAACTGCGTAGGCTAGCGAAATACTGCCAGTTCGGAGGGAATCTGACAGAAGCACTGCGGGACAAGTTCGTATGCGGATTGTCCAAAGAAGGGACGCAGAAGCGACTACTGGAAGAGAACGACCTCACACTGGACAGGGCTGTCCTTATAGCTGCATCGCACGAAGCCGCAGCGAAAGGAACGGCGGAAATGCAACTAAAGGCGGCGGCACTCGGGGTGGACCAAATTACTTCAAGCACAACAAAATGCTACCGTTGTGGGAAGACAACGCATGACCAGAATCAATGCTGGTTTAAGAACCAAGAGTGTAGGAAATGTGGCAAACTGGGTCACATCGCGAAGGTATGCCGGTCAAGGAAGAAGACCAACAATCAAAGGAAGCCACCACAAGAAAAGTACAACAAGGTACACAAGGTGGCTGAGAAGAGTTCAGACGAACAGAATTCAGACTCAGACCCAAACAACCAGGAGCTGGGTAGTCTGAGAATCCACAATGTGGGTAAAGAAACGGATCTACAAACCATCTGGGTCATACTAAAAATAGCTGGAGTCCAAGTAAGGATGGAGCTGGACACTGGATCAGCTCTATCAGTCATCAGCCGAAGGGACTACCACCGGCTATTCTCTCACATACCTTTAAGAAATACCAAGTTCGTATTACAGACATACACGGGGCATAACGTATACCCCATGGGGAAAATAAGAGTCAAGGTGAGAGATAGGGGTAAAGTACACCCAAGAATGAACTTGTACGTACTACCTGAGGGAGGACCACCACTTCTAGGATGGGAGTGGATCAAGAAAATAGACATGGAATGGCACTACCTACAAGCAATGACGAGTGAGGACTCGGTGCAGACAAGCAGCTCAGACTCTGAGCCGGAAGATGATAAGTCCAGCCCACGTATGAAAAACAAGGTTAACATGAACTCACTGACTAAGGTTGGAAAAACGATGGCGTGCATAAAGACAGAGAATTCTGAGTCTGTTCAAGTTACAGACATATGCATTACGGAGGAACACCGGGCTCGAACTCAACGTTATTTCAAAGTACGACAACAATTAGAACAATTAAGTTACCGTCTCGTACAAGAGATGAAAACAATGAAAAAGTTCTATGACACCGAATGGGAGAGTCTGGAAAGACAACAGAACCTGCTGGCTCAAGCAGAGAGCGACCATAGAGCCATCGTGACCAATTACCGATCACATCTCCCTTATGATGTTCAGGAGTTAGAATATTTGCATGATCTAGAGATACAGCATAAAGGCAAACCACGCTACACTGAGGATTTTGTTCTGCAATTGGAGACGGAGCTAGTGCAGGCAAGGTTAAGAGAAGCTGAATCGCAGTGTGCACTTAAAGAGATGCAGAAAAAAATCTTGGACATGGAAAAGAGAAACACTTCTTTACCTGATGTGAATAATGTGGCCATGTTGCAAGAGGAGCTTATAGGGGCGAAACTGAAAGAAGCTAAGCAAAGGATGTTGGAACTTGAAACACAGAACCAAACCAGCAGTAACCAGCTATGTCGAGCAGAGAAGGAGTGCTATGGTCTACATGAGAAGGTGCAATATCTCTCAGCCCAGAATAAGGGTCTACTCACTCAGTTAAATGAAAGTAAATGGAAAATGGCTGAGATAGACTGCAAGAATAAAGAAGATTTGATGGCAGTGAGACTTCAAGAGGCAGATAGCATAGCAGCCTTGGCTGAACTCCAACAGGAAATTGCGAAAGAAGCAAATGAAGAGGAATCTTCAGGAAGCCAGGATTTTATTCCAGTTCTTCTCTACGACTCCTTACAAGCAGAGTGTGAGAAGTTGAAAGAACAGTATGAACAGGCCCAGGCTACAATTCTGGAGGGGATTAACTCGGCAACCTCCGAAAAGCTAGTTTCAGTAGAAGCATATGAAAAAATAAAAGGTTGAACATGAGCAAGAAGCCCAAAGGCTGCAGGAAATTCTTGCTGAGCTCAAGGCCAAGGCAGACTCATCGGTAGAAGTTCCATCCATAGATGAGAATTTAGAGGTGAAAGACATGGCAGAACATGAAAGACAAGATGTCCAAGAACTCATAAAAATATTGAAGGAAACCCAAGTCAAATATGAGGCGGCAATGACCGAGGTTCAACAACTTGAAGAACAAATTCAACTGGGAATCCTTTCAGTGGAAGGAAAGGAAACTGTAAGAAACACAGAGACTGTAAGAATGGGCCCTGAACATGAGCTAGGGAGCATCAAGGCGCAACTTCTTCGAGCGCTTGAAACCAAAGTACAAGAGGAAAGGAAGGTGAAAGCATTGGAGGGAAAGGTGGCTGAAATGGAGAAGACTCTGACCCACAGAGTCCCCGTGGAAGAGTTAACGGTCAGCCAACTCCTTCACATGCTGAGAGACAAGACTCCACAATGGGAACACGAGCTTCAATCTTCAAAGGGAAGAAATTCGGAGCTCCCAAAAGTTACGGAAATAACTGAGGTGGCAAGACAGATTTTGTATTACAGTTTACTCTATGAAGAGTTCGTTGAATCACGTCAATGTGAACAGAAGAATGTTGAAACAGCTGCTTCAGTAGAAGGATTAAATAGCCTGATAACGCAATCCCCGATGGAAGGGAAGGTATTGAACTCACAAATGAGGTCAGTAGTGAAGGAATGGCAGACAACCCAAGAAGAGCGGGATGAAATTGAATGCATGAAGAAGTCTTTTCAAGAAAGATGTCTAGGGAAGGAACCACAGTCAGCTAACGTCCAGATGGGTAAGGAGGAAGTAGAAGGCCCTCTCGCTGGCCTAACTCAGGACGAACCCGAGTATTACCATGACCTGTTGAGTGACACTGAATATTACGAGGATCTGGTCTGCTCAGTTTGTGATGAAAACTCATAGAGAGTTGGTGGCGCTACAGCTGGCAGCCGAGAAAGGAGCTCCGAGAGTTTCAAAAAGGCAGAAAAGAAAAAGAAGAAGCAGAAGATAATAACTGTCTAAAATATTAGCACTTCTACCATCTCAGGCGGGACACTACGAAAGGAGCTAAATTAGTTGAAAAACCGGAAATTATCAAGACAGCCAGTTGGTTGTAAAAGTCCGCACTGCTGGTTCAACAGGATGAAAGTTCAAGCTGTTACGTCAAGAAAATGGCTATGGAGGAGTCACGCTAGCCATGTGAACCGGCTACACCAAAGAGATGCTGTTCGGAACGAGTCAAGATCAGAGACTGAATCTATGAACTGTTCCCACCGAGATTATATCTGTAAATTGTTTTATATGAAGTTGAAGATATGTATGTTTAACGGGGACTCTGTAAGTAATAAGCTAAAAAGGGAGGATTGCAGTGTATGTACCCGTCTACCTTTAAGGGAACTATTGAATGTAACCGTTCACCTTTAAGAGAACTACTTTAGGTGTGGCACTATTTGTTTGGCTCCTGTATACTGTAATACCGACAGTGACCACACCAGTATATAAGTGTTGTGGCAGGATAACTGGGGCAGATTCGCCCTGACCTCTGAATAGTAAAGACCTGTTTGTTTGTTACTCCTGAAGTCTGTGTCGTTATTAACTGTACAACCCACAGACTTTACATATCTGTCTGTCTTTCTCTCTCTCTCTGCCTGTCCCTGTCTCTCTCTATGTCTGTCTTTGTGTGCCTGTCTCTCTCTCTCTCTCTCCCTGTCCCTCTCTGTCTCTTTCTCCCGGTCTCCCTCTCTCCCTGTCTCTCTCGCCCCCATCTCTCTCTCTCTGTCTGTATCTCTCTCTCTCTGTCTGTGTCTCTGCCTGTCTCTCTGTGCCTGTCTCTCTCCCTGTCTGTCTCTCTCTCTCTGCCTGTCTCTTTCTCTCTCTGTGCATGTCCCTCTCTGTCTCTCTCCTTGTCTCTCTCTCCCCCGCTGTCTCTCTCTCCCCCTGTCTCTCATTCTCCCCATCTATCACTCTGCCCATGTCTCTCTCTCCCTGTCTCTCTCTCTCTCTATGTGTCTCTGCCTGTCTCTCTCTCTCCCTGTCTCTCTCTCTCTCTGTCTCTCTCTGTGCCTGTCTCTCTTCCTGTCTGTCTCTCTCTCTCTCTCTCTCCCTATCTCTGTCTCTCTCCCTGTCACTCTCTTTCTCCCTGTCTCTCTCTCTCTGTCTCTCTCTCTCTGTCTCTCTCTGTGCCTGTCTCTCTCCCTGTCTGTCTCTCTCTCTGTGCCTATCTCTTTCTCTCTGCCTGTCCCTCTCTCTGCCTCTGTCCTTGTCTCTCTCTCTCTCGCCTTGTCTCTCTCTCCCCCTCTCTCTCCCTGTCTCCCTCTCTCTCTCCCTGTCTCTCTGTGCTGTCCCTCTCTGTTTCTCTCTCTCACTCTTTCACTCTCTGCCTCTCTCTCTCTGCCTGTCCCTCTCTCTCTCCCTGTCTGTCTCCCTTTCGGTCTCTCTCTCTCTCTCGCTCTCCCTGTCCGTCTCTCTTTCTCTCTCTCACTGCAGGGTGTGTCCGCCCGGTAAAACCTTCTCCCGACAATGTCTTCCCGTTTCCCCTGTGCGCTGCTGAATTAATTTCTAATTCTGGATCATTGCCGATTTTACCAATCACTAACTGGCTGTGAAAGTTGCAGTGAGCGACTAACTTTCTATCTGTGTCCCTCTCTCGCCAGCTCCAGTCACCTTGGACCCTAATACAGCCCATCCTAAACTTCTCCTGTCTGAGGACCTGAGCACCGTGAGAGACACCGAGAAATGGCAGCAGACCCCCGACAATCCGGAGAGATTTGATTACGCTGTTCATGTCCTGGGATCAGAGGGATTCATATCAGGGAAACATTCCTGGGAGGTGGAGGTGGGGAACAAGACTAAGTGGGACATGGGTGTGGCGAAGGAGTCCATCAACAGGAAGGGGAAAATCACCCTGACTCCAGGTAACGGATTCTGGGCAGTGGGCCTGAGAGATGGGACTAAATACTCGGCTTGTGATATATCATGCAAACGCTTAGAGCTGAGTGTGAACCCGAGAAAGATTCGAGTCTGCCTGGATTATGAGGGAGGGAAGGTGTCCTTTTATAACTCAGATAACAAGTCCCATATCTACACTTTCACTGATACATTCACTGAGAAACTCTATCCTTACTTCAGTCCATGTCTCACTGATGGGGATAAAAACACAGACCCGCTGAAAATCTGTCCCCGGACAGTAACAATCCAGGAGGATGAGGGTTTTATCCCTTTACAAAAATAAAACGACTTCTTATACCAGGCGCAATATTCCCAAACTTGGCACCTCCGCCGAGACCGCGCAGGCAACCTGAAGCTTATTGGAACCCCACAGTGCACCGGCCCAATACTGCACCAATTGACTCACCCGGTGAGTGCCAGGTCCCGGCAGTGGAGCAGGAGTCTGGGAAAATCACACCCAAATAATCACCGATAAATACCCGCAGGGTCTGGGAAAATCCCACGCAATATATCAATAATCACTAATAAATACCCGCAGGGTCTGGGAAAATCCCACCTGATAACACCAATAATCAGCGATAAATACCCGCAGGGTCTGGGAAAATCCATCACACCAATAATCTACAAGGACAGGTTGGAGAAGCTGGATTTGTTTTCATTAGAACAAAGGAGGTTGCGGGGTGATTTGATAGAGGTGTACAAGATTATGATGGGTTTGGATAGGCTAGATGGGGAAAGGCTGTTCCCACTAGTTGATGCTACAAGGACTAGGGGACACCGATTTAAGGTTTTGGGCAAGAGATACAGGGGCGATGTGAGGAAAATCTTTTTTACACGGCGAGTGGTGAGGTCCTGGAACTCGCTGCCGACAGAAGTGGTGGAAGTGGGCACACTCATGCTTTCAAGGGGAGACTGGACAGACACTTGAAGGAAATAAATTTGTCTGGCTACGGGGATAGAGCAGGGGAATGGGACTGACTGGACTGCTCTACAGAGAGCTGGCATGGACTTGATGGGCCGAATGGCCTCCTTCTGTGCCGTTATGACTCTATGGGCACAATCTTACCTGTCCAGATGAGTTCGAGGCAGGACTGCTGGTTTCCGGGATCCAGTCCCGCCCCCAGCGATGTCCGGCGCACAGATGCTATTTTCTCTTGATTGGCCTAGTTACGCCCGCTCTGCGGGCTTGCCGGCCAATTAAGGGAAAGCCAGTGTCAGATGACGTCAGTTGATGACGCTTCATCGGCCGGTTTTCTTAAAGGGACATGCACCATACTTTTTTGACAGATGAGTTTTCAGCATTGAGGTGCTGTCAAACACTGTCAATCACTGTTCAAACGTAAGCCCTTGCGCCCAGACTCTCCAATAGACTCTCTCCTTGGGATAAAACAGATGGCAGCTGCAGGAGAGATTGCAGAAGCGATCTGTCACTTCTCCCACTGAGGTGAAGCTTCACAAGCACTTTCAAAGCTTGTCACCTGCAGATACATCTAAACACATTAAAAATGAGGTACCCAACATTTCCTTATCTCTGATACTCACCAGTGTCCCATTGGATCCTTCACACCACTTCTGCAGCTGGCATCTATACCCAAACATTACAACAGACCCACAGCTCGCCTCACTTACCCTGGCGGGTTCCCCAACGTCAGGAATCCTGCAGCAGAAGGCTGAAAATGGGGAAAAGCCTCTTACCTGCCTGTTAACTACCAGTTAAAAGGCAGTTAATTGGCTCAATTTCTCTTCCCGCCACCAGGAGCCCGGTCCCTACACATATCGCGGTCCTGACTCCCAGGAAGATCATTTTTTAGATTTTGCCAGCACTCCCGCCTCCATACCCGCCCCCTGAGTGCCGGCAAAATTCCCCCCATGACTCTAATCACCGATAAATACCCGCAGGGTCTGGGAAAATCCCCCAGATAACACCAATAATCATGATAAATACCCGCAGGGTCTGGGAAAATCCCCCAGATAACACCAATAATCATGATAAATACCCGCAGGATCTGGGAAAATCCCACCTGATAACACCAATAATCATGATAAATACCCGCAGGGTCTGGGAAAATCCCCCAGATAACACCAATAATCATGATAAATACCCGCAGGATCTGGGAAAATCCCCCAGATAACACCAATAATCATGATAAATACCCGCAGGATCTGGGAAAATCCCACCTGATAACACCAATAATCATGATAAATACCCGCAGGATCTGGGAAAATCCCCCAGATAACACCAATAATCATGATAAATACCCGCAGGGTCTGGGAAAATCCCACCTGATAACACCAATAATCATGATAAATACCCGCAGGATCTGGGAAAATCCCCCAGATAACACCAATAATCATGATAAATACCCGCAGGGTCTGGGAAAATCCCCCAGATAACACCAATAATCACCGATAAATACCCGCAGGGTCTGGGAAAATCCCCCCGATAACACCAATAATCATGATAAATACCCGCAGGGTCTGGGAAAATCCCCCAGATAACACCAATAATCATGATAAATACCCGCAGGGTCTGGGAAAATCCCACCCATCACACCAATATTCACCGATAAATACCCTCAGGGTCTGGGAAAATCCCCCAGATAACACCAATAATCATGATAAATACCCGCAGGGTCTGGGAAAATCCCCCAGATAACACCAATAATCACCGATAAATACCCGCAGGGTCTGGGAAAATCCCACCCATCACACCAATATTCACCGATAAATACCCGCAGGGTCTGGGAAAATCCCACCCATCACACCAATATTCACCGATAAATACCCTCAGGGTCTGGGAAAATCCCTCCCAACAAAACAGTTTGATTTTAGGATCCCAGCTTCTGTTTATAACAGTAAATTGTATGAGTATCAGTAAACAATGAACTGAACCATAGTGATAGAATAGGTTCACACACACTAACACATTGCTTTAAGAATAATGTCCTGTGAAAAATGTTGGAAACTGCTGAATTGATGGCGTATCGGGTCTGTATAATTATTCCATTCCTTGTGGTCCTGACTGTATTTCTCTACATGTATTTAGTGCTCTGCTCTATATCTCTGGAGGTGATCTTTATGTGGGGTCCCTCAGCTTCACTGACTGTGTTTGACATGTGATGTAAGGTCACTGCAATATAGATCCGATACTTTGTAGAAATACTTGCGATGCAATCTGATCACGGGTTTACTTGTTGGTCATTTAAAGCATCTCTCTATTTACAACATGTGTGTGATTCCTGTGATGAGTGTGTAATATCAGAGTTTGGGATCTATAACAAAGTTCCTTACAATCATTCCCGTCTGACAGAGTGACCGCTCCAGTCTGATAGGTGATCAGACTCCAGTTAACATCGGATGAATGTAACAGACCGGGGATGGAAAGGGTTAATCAGTGATTCCTGCAGCTAAGCTGAAGTGAATTCCTGAAGTTTGTTAGTGTAGTAATGAAGCAGAGGGGAGATGAGGAGATATTTGATGCAGCGAGTTGTTATGATCTGGAATGCACTGCCTGAAAGCGGGATGGAAGCAGATTCAATAGTAACTTTCAAAAGGAAATTGGATAAATACTTGAAGGGGAGGAATTTGCAGGGCTATGGGGAAAGAGCGGGTAGTGGGACTGATTGGATAGCTCTTTCAAAGAGGCTCGATGGGCCGAATGGCCTCCTTCTGTGCTGCAAGATTCTATGAATGTCAATGAGTGGTGTCAATTCTCAGCTTTAGTCTGCCACGTATGATAATATAATCTCCAAACCATACTGTCTTAGAACATCTAATCTATGTTAGCATTGTGTGTCCAGGGGAATTACTTGCTGCTTATTGACTTGACACAGGAGGGACACATGAATATTAGTTGGTCAAGGTAAAGCCAGCATGGGAATGTAGAAAGGGTGTCAGGGGCAGATAACCGATGCCTAAAGAGAGAGACAATTCAGAATCAAGCTTGGAGGCGACCAGGTTCCCAGTGAGGACGGACTGAACAGCTACAAGAAAGAATGGGGGGATGAGAAGGTGCAGTTACCCATTGACAGGAGCTACAAGGACTTGGGTGCTAAGTCCTGCAATGATAAGAGAGGGTATAAAAATAGAGAGCCTGAACTGAGGAAACATAGAAACATAGAAGATAGGAGCAGGAGTAGGCCATTCGGCCCCTCGAGCCCGCTCTGCCATTTAATGAGATCATGGCTGATCATCCAAATTCAGTACCCTGTCCCTGCTTTCTCCCCATATCCCTTGATCCCTTTAGCCTCAAGAAATATACCCAACTCCTTCTTGAATATATTTAATGAATTGGCCTCAACTGCCCTGTGTGGTAGAGAATTCCACAGGTTCACCACTCTCTGGGTGAAGAAATTCCTCCTCATCTCTGTCCTAAATGGCTTACCCCTTATCCTTAGACTGTGACCCCTGGTTCTGGACTCCACCGCCATCGGGAACATCCTTCCTGCATCTAGTCTGTCTAGTCCTGTTAGAATTTTATAAGTTTCAATGAAATCCCCTCTCATTCTTCTAAACTCTAGCGAATATAAGCCTAATCGACCCAATCTCTCCTCATACGTCATTCCTACCATCCCAGGTATCAGTCTGGTGAATCTTCGCTGCACTCCCTCCATGGCAAGATCATCCTTCCTCAGATAAGGCGACCAAAACTGCACACAATACTCAAGGTGTGGTCTCACCAAGGCCCTGTACAACTGCAGCAAGACATCCTTTCTCCTGTACTCGAATCCTCTCGCTATGAAGGCCAACATACCATTTGCCTTCTTAACCGCCTGCTGCACCTGCATGCTTACCTTCAGCGACTGGTGCACAAGGACACCCAGGTCTCGTTGCATGTCCCCTTTTCCCAATCTATTGCCGTTCCGATAATAATCTGTCTTCCTGTTTTTGCCACCAAAGTGGATAACCTCGCATTTATCCACATTATACTGCATTTGCCATGCATCTGCCCAATCACCCAACCTGTCCAAATCATACTGGAGTTTCTCTGCATCCTCCTCACGGCACACATGCCCACCCAGCTTTGTGTTGTCTGCAAACTTGGAGATATTACATCTAGTTCCCTCGTCTAGATCATTAATATATATTGTGAATAGCTGGGGTCCTAGCACCGATCCCTGCGGTACCCCACTAGTCACTGCCTGCCACTCGGACAAAGACCCGTTTATTCCAACTCTTTGCTTCCTGTCTGCCAACCAGTTCTCTATCCAAGACAGTACCTTACCCCCAATCCCATGTGCTTTAACTTTACATGCTAATCTCTTATGCGGGACCTCATCAAAAGCCTTCTGAAAGCCCAAATACACCACATCCACAGGTTCTCCCTTATCTATTCTACCAGTTACATCCTCAAAAAGTTCCAGTAGATTAGTCAAGCATGATTTGCCTTTTTTAAATCCATGTTGACTTTGTCCGATCATGTCACTGTTTTCCAAGTGCTCTGCTGTTACATCTTTTATAATGGACTCTAGCATTTTCCCCACTACCAATGTCAGGCATACCGGTCTATAATTCCCCATTTTCTCTCTACCACCCTTTTTAAATAGTGCGGTTACATTAGCTATCCTCCAATCCATGGGAACTGTTCCAGAGCCTATAGAATTTTGGAAGATGACCAGCAATGCATCTACTATTCCTAGGGCCACTTCCTGAAGTACCCTAGGATGTAGATTATCAGGTCCTGGGGATTTATCGCCCTTCAATCCTGTCAATTTCCCTAACACCATTTCCCTACAAATACTGATTTCATTCAGTTCCTCCCTCTCATTAAATCCTATGTTCCCCGACATCTCTGGGAGATTATTTGTGTCCTCCTTTGTGAAGACAGAACCAAAGTATGTATTTAATTGGTCTGCCAATTCTTTGTTCCTCATTATAAATTCCCCTGATTCTGACTGCAAGGGACCTACGCTTGACTTCACCAATCTTTTTCTCTGCACATACCTATAGAAGCTTTTACAGTCAGTTTTTATGTTCCCTGCAGGCTTACTCTCATAATCTATTTTCCCCCTCTTAATTAATCCCTTTGTCCTCCTTTGTTGAATCCTAAACTGCTCCCAATCCTCAGGTTTGCTGCTTTTTCTGGCCAAATTATATGTCCTCTCCTTGGATCTTATGCTATCCCTAATTTCTCTTGTTAGCCACGGTTGAGTCACCTTTTTTGTTTCATTTTTATGCCAAACAGGAATGATCAAATTCTGTAGTTCATCAATGCGATCTTTAAATGTTTGCCATTGCCTATCCACCATCAACCCTTTAAGTAACGTTCCCCAATCCATCCTAGCCAACTCGTGCATCATTCCATCGTAGTTTCCTTTATTTAAATTCAGGACCCTAGTCTCTGAGTCAACTACTTCACTCTCCATCTTAATGAAGAATTCTATCATATTATGATCGCTCCTCCCCAAGGGGCCTCGCACAATAAGATTGCTAATTAATCCTTTCTCATTACATAATACCCAGTCTAAGATGGCCTGATCTCTAGTTGGTTCCTCGAAATATTGGTCCAGGAAACCATCCCGTGTACACTCTAGGAATTCCTCCTCCACAGTATTGTTACTAATTTTCTTAGCCCAATCTATATGTAGATTAAAGTCACCCATGATAACTGCTGTGCCCTTATTGCACGCGTCTCTAATATCTCGTTTAATGCCATCCCCAACCTCAGCATTACTGTTTGGGTGTCTGTATACAACTCCCACTAACGTTTTCTGCCCCTTGGTATTTCTCAGCTCTGCTCACACAGATTCCACATCATCAGAGCTAATATCCTTCCTTACTATTGTGTTAATCTCCTCTTTAACCAGCAATGCTACCCCACCTTCTTTTCCTTTTTTCCTGTCCTTCCTGAATATTGAATACCCCTGGATGTTGAATTCCCAGTCTTGGTCACCCTGGAGCCATGTCTCCGTAATCCCAATTATATCATAACCGTTTACATCTATTTGCGCAGCTAATTCATCCACCTTATTATGAATGCTCCTTGCATTAAGACACAAAGGCCTAGAAATTCAGTTGGGCGCGCCAGCCGTTAGCGCCTTAGGAGGAGTAGATCTCGAGCGCTAGGCGCTTAGCGCCCGGGCGCAGCGCGATCTGCGCCTCGCCCCAACTTCAGTACACATTTAGCGCCGGCGCAAAGTCTTAGCGCGCGCCCTGCTGCGCGCGCAGATCATGACGTCATTTACTAGTGCAACGCCCTTTGTGCGCCCCGAACCAGAACTTCACTCGCGCCGGCCCATTGTGCACTGGGCGGCCCTAACGACTGTGAAGTGGAACGGTACACAGCCGAGGCGGGCCGCGGGGAGCGCTAATTAAAGGGCACTTGCCCTGCACTATAAAGGCCAGCCATTTTGCAGCATTCACTCTTGTGTAACGGTTTTTTGGAGAGAGACCAAGGAGGAGAGCTTACTGGTTTGGACCAACACTAGGACAGGTATTTTTGGCTCAGGCCAGAGCTTAGCAATTATCTTTGCCTTCATTGAGAGCTCAGTGTTTGCCAGCATATAATGGGGGCTGCATTGGGTGCCAACGCTGACTTTCAGCCTTATGCCAGAAGGGCTTACAGACGCCGTGAGAGAGTGGCAGCCCTGGCTAGACGCAGAGGGGGCAACAGGCGTCGCCAACTGAGGCCTTACCCACCCAGGGTATACCGCCAGCAGTCCTCCTATCTGACCATGTCTGCCGCGATGTGTGTTAGGAGGCTGCGATTCAGAAGGGAGGTGGTTGCAGACATCTGCCAGCTGCTTCACAGAGATCTGCAGCCACAGCTGATGCGCAGGACGTCTCTGTCGGTGGCAGTGAAGGTGACGGTGGCTCTCAACTTCTATGCCACCGGCTCCTTCCAATCCGCTGCTGGGGACATCGCTAACATCTCCCAGTTCGCCGTGCATTGCTGCATCCGCCAGGTGACCAAAGCCCTTTTCACAAGGAGACATCAATTCATCTCCTTCCCCATGACCCTGGACAAGCAGCAGCAGCGTGCAGTGGGATTTGCAAGAATAGCGGGCTTCCCCATGGTGCAGGGCGCCATTGACTGCACGCATGTGGCTTTACGGGCACCTCTGGAGCATGCCGAGGATTACCGCAACCGGAAGGGTGACCATTCCCTCAACGTACAGCTGGTGTGTGACCACAGGCAGCGCATCCTAGCTGTCAATGCCCGCTTTCCAGGCAGCAGCCACGATGCCTTTATCCTGCGACAGACAACTGTGGCTGACATGTTCCAGGCACAGCCTCCCCCAAGAAGAAGGCTTATCGGGGACAAAGGCTATCCTTTGTGTACCTGGCTCATGACCTCGCTCCGCGCGCCCACGACCCCTGCTGAAGAGGCATACAACGAGAGCCATCAAGTGACTAGGAACATCATAGAACAAACAATCGGCGTCCTCAAGCAATGGTTCCGCTGTCTCGATCGCTCCTGGGGAGCCCTCCAGTATTCGCAGGAGCGAGTCTCCCAATTAGTCGTCGTTTGCTGCATGCTGCACAACCTGGCTATCCGCAGGACTCAGGCACTGCCACCTCACGTTGGACCACCACCTCAGGAGGAGGAGCAGGAGGAGCATGAGGAGGAGGAGGACGAGGAGTACCAGCCCAGGAGGGAGGCACAAGGTCCAAGGGCCGCCCGTCGGCGGCTTATTGAACGTCACTTCTAGGCCCCCTGTCAGGGAATGGCTTGTGCCAATGAAAGAACATGATTGCAGCCGCTCCGCAAGCCCTCAGCCGGTTAAGGCAACAAACACTTCAAAGATCAAACATGGACAATGTTAATAAATAAAATGCTTTATTGTACAAACTCAGGGCCCTTCCCACATGAAAACCAAAAACAGACAAAACCCCCAAAAAACACTCAAACACATTACTCGCTCCCACAACCTGGAGAGGATTAACAAAACAGTGCAACTAAAATAGCCGTCATCCTCGGCCTTCGTAAAAAACAAACATCACATCCTCGGCCTTCAAAAAACAAACATCCAATTCTCGGCCTTCAAAAAACAAACATCCAATTCTCGGCCTTCAAAAAACAAACATCCAATTCTCGGCCTTCAAAAAACAAACATCCAATTCTCGGCCTTCAAAAAACAAACATCCAATTCTCGGCCTTCAAAAAACAAACATCCAATTCTCGGCCTCAAAAAACAAACACAACTGGCCACACATTCAACTTTTTGGGCCGCTAGGGCGATGCCTTGGCCATCTTTGTGTGGCCCCTGCCCGCCCTGCTGCTCCTCCTCAAAGTAAGGCCATTGGCTGCTGCAAGGCTGGGGGCAGGCTCCAGAGGAGCACATGTCGTGACGGCAGATGCCCTTGGGGGTCGGCCTAGTCGAGGTCTGGCCGTCGAGCGGGCGGCTGTTGAATGCTGCAGCTGTGGCTGGCCAGCATCAGTCGCTGCAGCAGCTCCTGGCAGCTCCACTGGGGGAGTGGCAGTGGCGGCTGGAGGAATGGGGGCAAGCTGGCGGATGGCAGGCGCTCGCTGGTCGCCTGAGACACTGGCACTCGCCCGGGCCAGCACTGCAGCATGCGCACCAATCTGCCGAGGGACAGACCGCTGTGCTGCTGCAGCGCGCCGGGTGCCCTGGCGATGCCTGGCTGACACATCGAGTGTGGCAGCAGTGAGTGCCCGTGTTGACCTGTTCAGTGACCTCATCAGAGCACCCAGTGACTGCACGGCACCACTGATCAGCTGCCCACTCGCTGCCTGAGCTGCCCCGAATGCCGCCCGACTCGCTGCCTGCTCTGCCCCGAATTCCGCCAAACTGATGGCCTGTGAGGCCCCGACGTCGGTCACACTCCGAGAGAGGGACTCGATGTCCTCAGGCAACCGTGCCACTACCCCCATGAGCTCCGTGTGCCGGCGCTCCGAGTCCGCGGACAAGTCCTCGAGGCGTTCCATCTCCTCGGCGAAGACCATCTCCGGACTGGAGGCCGGACTCTCCCTCTGGGGAGAAGGCCGCTGAGCTGGCCGACCCTTCCTGCGTTGCTGGACGCCGCTGGGCCCAGCAATTGGACTCCCCTCCGACCCTTCCCCCCTCTGGGGAGAAGGCCGCCGAGCTTCCACCCCCCTCCCGCATTTCTGCAGGCCGCAGGTCCCATGAGCTCCCCTCCCCTCCGACACTTCCGCCACGCTCCCCTCCAGGGAAGACGTGTCCCCTACATTCGCATGGGTTGCCGCGGCTGAGGTTTCCCCTGATGGGCTGCCTTCCTCTTGCTCCTCCTCCTCCTCTTCTGAGGGGCTATCACTGGCAAGTTCAGGGACCTCCTCCTCACCATCTGAAAGCAGGAAGGCACAAGAGTAGCTTTAGAGTGAGGAGAGGGCGTCAGCGAGGGATGCATGAGTGGTGGCATTCAGCGCATTGGTCGGACAGTGGCAAAGGATGTCGATCTGATGCGCAAGTGGGACGAGAGAGGTCCAAAAGGTGATGTCCTTACCATTGGTGCCCAGAACAGGGTCGGCATCTCCACATGCAACGGGGCCAATCACCCGGCCACCCATGATGCGCTCCACGCGATGTTGCAGCTCGGTGAGCGGCTGGATCTGGGGTCGGCCTCCCCCGGTCACAGTCTGGCTCTTCTTGTTATTGGCCAGCTTGGCCTGCAAGAGAAAGGACAGCCTCTAAGTACAGTGTGTAGCCCTGATCTTGTGTGCACTGCCTCCCATGGTGGAATAGCCTGGCCAGTGTGTCGCCCTGATCTTGTGTGCACTGCCTCCCATGGTGGAATAGCCTGGCCAGTGTGTCGCCCTGATCTTGTGTGCACTGCCTCCCATGGTGGAATAGCTTGGCCAGTGTGTTAAGTGCAGAATGTGCAATTGATGTTCATGCCTGTCCCATAGCTGCTGCATGAGGGCTGGCCATTAGGGCTTTCAGGTCCCTTTGCCCATAATGTGAGGTGCACATGCAAGGATGAGGAGGTCACTGGAAAGGGTACTCACCCTGACAATCCGAGTGAGGTCATTAAACTTTTTGCGGCATTGGACACCGGTCCTGGGGACCTCGCTGTTGGCTGACAGCTTGCTGGCGACATGCCTCCAGGCTCTCCGGTAAACGCGGACTGGCGCCTTCCTGCCATTGTCCGGGTACAAAATATGGCGCCTCTTCTCCACACCACCAACCAGCACACTCAGATCACGCTCTGAGAAGCGCTGCGCTCGTTCACGGGCCTTCTGCATGGCTTCAGGCGCTATTTGGGTCCAGCAGCAGTGTTCAGGCCTAGCTGGAGGGCTCCACTATCCAGGGCGTGGCAGCAGACCAAGTCGACCCTTCCCCCTTAAGAGCTGGCCGGCGCCAGGGTGTCTGCTGTCAATCACGAGATGGCCGCACCTGCACTGCGCCCGGCCTCGGCGCTCTCGCTCAGCACCTCCGGCTTAGCGCCTAAAGAGAGGCGTCCAGCGCCAGTTTTAGCGCTCGAGCAAACTCTTAGGGCGAAGCTAATGAATATCGGAGAAGTGGCCTCGATTTGGCGGCGGGCGCAAACTTTTGTGGCCGCCCGACTTTACCGCCCCAAAAGTGGCTACAATGAATTTCTAGGCCAAAGCCTTCAGGCTTAATTTTTTAACACTCTCAGGCCTAGATTTTCAGTATAGACAGTTTTGGGGCGCTAACCTTTGCGCCCGCCCGAAGTTAGTGCCCGCCCCAAAGTAGCGCCCCGTTGCCGGAAATTCAGTGGCTTCGCCCTAAGAGGTTGGTGGAGCGCTAAAAGAGGCGTTCCACTACTATCTTTAGGCGCTAAGCCGGCGGTGCAGAGCGCAACACCCGAGCTCGGGCGCAGCGCACGGCAGACACTCTGGTGCCAGTGAGCTCTTAAAGGGGAAGGGTGCATGTGTTTTTTTCAAAGGCAGAGTCTGGGGGGAAAAGATGATGATGAAGAGGAGGAGGAGGAGGAGGAGGAGGAGGAGGGGGGGGGAGGAGGAGGAGGAGGAGGAGGAGGAGGAGGAGGTGGTGGTGGTGTCCGGAAACATAAATACACCGTTCACAACCACACACTTGATCCTTCCACACAACACATGCAGAATGCCGTATATAGTGCAGGAGGAGTGCCCTTTAATTTGCGCTCCCCAGGGTGTGTTGCGTTCCATTTTACAAACGCTCTGGACGCCAGCCGCACAATGGGGCGGTCCGACTGAAGTTTGGATTCGGGGCGGCCAAAGGGCGTTGCACGAGGATGTGACGTCATTTTCTGCGCGCGCATCCGGGCGGCCGCTAAACTTTGCGCCGGCGCTAACGGGCAACTTAATTTGGGGCGGGGCGCAAACTGCGCTGCGCCCAGGCGCTACACGCATAGCGCCCGAAAATCACTTCTCTTAAGGCGCTAACTGCTGGCGCAAGCAACTGAAAATCTAGCCCTCAGTCTTTTAGAATTATTGTTTACTGCGGCCATGTTTGATTTACACCCTTGATTTCTCTGCCTTACACTTTTGCTTTTCTCCTTCCTGTCTTTTGCTTCTATCCTTGCTTCCCTTTCCTCTGTCTCTCTGCACAGGTTCCCAACCCCCTGCCATTTTAGTTTAAACCCTCCCCAACAGCACTAGCAAACACTCCCCCTAGGACATCGGTTCCGGTCCCGCCCAGGTGCAAACCGTCCAGTTTGTACTGGTCCCACCTCCCCCAGAACCAGTTCCAATGTCCCAGGAATTTGAATCCCTCCTCATTGCACCATTCCTCTAGCCACGTATTCATCTGAAATATCCTTCTATTTCTACTCTGACTAGCACGTGGCACTGGTAGCAAGAGGAGGAGAGCTACGGTGAATCCTCCACAGAAGAAGCCTTGGTTGGCGTAGTTCCCAGGACAGAGACAATCATTGTGATCACTGTGCCCTGTTAGGTGAGGCTGTCATATGGCGGGAATGTTGTACGATGTCCTCTACCTGCTGTGACATGTTGCTGCTTTGCTGGTATATTTCAAGTCTCTCGCAAATAAAGCTTCAGTTGATTTTAATCTACATATATGTGGTCGTGTCTGATTCAACAAGCCTGAACTCAAATTATATTTAGGGACATAGTACATCATTTGGCTAACAGGTGTTATCAGTTCCTGTTGCCTGGTTCCATTCTTACCTTTTGAGTCATAGCCAGAGAATCACTTGCAATGGATTCTCTTCCTGGTGTTCCCCAAGGTCCTATTCTTGGCCTCCTCCTACTGCTCATGTACATGCTGCCTCTTGGCGACATCATCCAAAAATACAATGTTGGGTTCCACATGTACAATGACGACTCCCAGCTCTACCTCACCACCACCTTCTTGACCCTCCACTGTCTCTGATTGGTCACACTGATTGTCTGACATCCAGCACTGGATGAGCAGAATTTCCTCCAACTAAATATTGAGAAGACCAAAGCCATTGGGCTGAATTCTGCCGGCACTCAGGGGGCGGGTTTGGAGGTGGGACAGCTTGCAAAATCTAAAAGAAATGGGAGCGTGTCCCAAACCCACTCCCAACCCGCCTCCAAATGATCTTCCCAGGAGTTGGGTCCCCGATTTGCACAGGGACCCAACTCCTAGCGGCGGAAAGGGAATTAGAGCCAATTAACTGCCTGTTAACAGGTAGTTAACAGGCAGTTAAGAGGCTTTTTCCCATTTTGAGCCTTCAGCTGCGGGCTTCCCGACGTCGGGGAACCCTGCCAGGGTAAGTGAGGCGAGCTGTGGGTCTGTTGTAATGTTTGTGTATAGATGCCAACTGCAGAAGTGGTGTGAAAGCTCCAATGGGGGATACTGGTGAGCATGAGAGGTAAGGAGATGCTGTGAAATTCACTTTTATTGTGTTTAGATGTTTCTGCAGGTGACGAGCTTTGAAAATGTTTGTGAAGCCTCACCTCAGTGGGAGAACTGACAGATCGCTTCTGCAGCCACTCCTGCAGCTGTCATCAGTTGTATCCCAAGGACAGAGTCATTGAAGAGCTGGGTGCAAGGGCTCCCAATTGGACAGTGATTGTCAGTGTTGGACAGCACCTCAATGCTGTCAAACACTGACAATACATCTGTCAAACAAGTATGGTGCCTGTCACTTTAAGAAAACCGGCAGATGAATCATCATGCACTGACATCATCTGACACCGGCTTTCCCTTAATTGGCCGGCAAGCCCGGAGCACGGGCTTAACAAGGCCAATTAAGGGAAAATAGCGTCTGTTCGACAGACGTTGCCGGGGGCAGGACAATAACCTGAAAACCAGCAGTCCCGCCTCTGGTTTCGGAAGAAAGGTAAGATTGCGCCTAATGGGCTCGATTTTGCATGCACGAGGAGGCGGGATTGGAGGCGCGTGAGGTCTTAAAATCGTAAAGATTGGCGGGCGGGCCCGATCCCGCCTCCATCCCACCTCCGAGCAATTTTCCCACATGCGAGTTTTCTGACCCCGTCTCCATCCTGCCTCCAAGAGGCGGGATAGTCCCTTAAGCCCATAACAACCAGTTAAGTGCCTCTATAATCCCATTTTGAGAGGGCTTTCTGATTTTAACAGTTTTCTCACGTGCTGCACGCCTCCTCTGAAACACGCCAGTGAAACCTGGCGGCAGCACAAGTGGACTGCTTACTAACAGCTGCAGCTCCACCATTAAAAAGAAGTTTTCACCAATCATCATTTGCAGGTGGTAGAACTTTGTTGTCTCAGGTCTGGGGGAACTTTTAACAGGCCTACTCATTGTTGTGGAAGTTTAGCGCCTGACACCCATCTCCAGTGTGACCTCCTGGGAAACCCCTCTCCCCACCTTGAATGAGCGCTTCCTCAACTGAGGCATATACCAGAAGAATGGGAACCATTTATTTCCATTCCTCCTGGCCATCAGATTCAGATGAAGACCAACCGCGGCAGCAGCAGAACCCTGAACAACAGCAGCACCAACTGCAGGAGCAACAGCAGGAGCGCCAAGCTGCTGCTCACCCACCTGAAGCTGCACAGGCCAGAAGGCGCCAGCACACGGAAGCCCATCGGCGCAGGAGATACCCCCAAAACAGGGTCTACAGACAGAGGATCAGCTACCTCAATATGACTGAGCAGCAGTGCCAAAGGAGGCTCAGACTTTCACGAGAGGTAGTGGGTGACATCTGCGCAATGCTGCAGCAAGACCTGTAGCCCAGAGGAGCGGGTGGACACCCCTTATCAGTGGCCATCAAAGTCACCACCGCACTCAACTTTTTTGCTTCAGGCTCATTCCAGGGATCAGAAGCAGACATCAGCAGCGTCTCCCAGGCAGCCACACACACTTGCATCATGCAGGTAACCGATGCCCTCTTTGCCATCGCGCACAATCACATACATTTCTTCAAGGATCAAGCCAGTGTAACTGCGCGTGCGGTTGGGTTTGAGAATCTGTCAGGCTTTCCAAGGGTGCAGGGCATCGTTGACCGCACACATGTGGCCCTTAAGGCACCCCATCACAATCCAGGTAATTTTGTCAACCTCAAGGGCTTCCAGTCCCTCAACGTACAGCTGGTGTGTGACCACAAGAAGGAAATTTTGCATGTTTGTGCCAAGTACCCTGGCAGTTGCCATGACTTCTTCATCCTGCGCCAGTCTAGTGTGTCTCCGCTCTTCAGTCCACCAAACCAACTTAACGGATGTCTACTTAGAGACAAGGGCTATCCCCTGAAGACGTGGCTAATGTCGCCGTCGAGGAGGCCATCCAACGAAGCTGAGGAGTGCTACAACTCGTGCCACATTTCCACCAGATCCATAATCGAGCAAACCATCAGTTTGCTGAAGATGCGCTTCAGATGCCTGGATAGATCAGGTGGAGCCCTGCAGTACTCAGCAGCCAGGGTCTCCAGAATCACCGTGGTTTGTTGTGCACTTCACAACATGGCACAGCATCGTGGCTTGCAGATGCCTGAGGAACAAATGGCTCATCACATAGCCTCCTCAGATGAGGAGGAGGAGGAGGAGGAGAGCGACAACGACCAGCTTGCAGAGGCGCATCAACCAGCGGCAGCAACATGCGAGCACATTGCTGCCCAAATGCAAGTCAAGCACTCATCTTGGCCAGATTTGCTTAGCCTAGCCAATCAAGCACTTTTGCCTTGCAGCTTCTTACCAGAGCATCGACAATGGCCAAGAACCTGCGGTTCCTACCACTCTGACCACCATACTGACAATTGCAAGTCATCCTAAGCCCTCAATATTGAAATCCCATTTGCGATATGACACACGCCACAACTGCAACAGTTGACATCAGAATTCTTTATGACAATAACCAACTGATGGCTTTTCAACATTAAACATAACATTTCACCCAAGTGACTACCCTTGTGACTACTTGTGTATTATCTTCCTCTTACGCGTGCTCCTACGTGGTGCTTCCCCTGTGGCTTCAGCAGATGTGGAGGCCCCTTGTTCACTTTCTTGCTGCTCCTGTCTCGACACCTTTGGCAGGCGTCCTCTGGGGTTGCGAACCTCTGAGGGCTCGGCAACAGTCTGCTGCTCCTGCGGTTGTGCAGGGGTTGAGATGCCGATCTCAGTTGGGTGGGGACTCTGGTGGGGCTCTGACCGAGGGCTCTGCAGTGGCATGGTCGTGTGAGTGCTTGGAGAGGAGCCCCCACTTCCTTGTTGTATGCCACCAACATCCCTCTCATGGGTCAGCCCCACTTCAGAGCTAGCAAGTGGCTTGACAGCACCTTGCTGCAATTCAGGGGGGCCATGAGGACCCGTTTCTGTACTGGAAGGCCTACTCCCGAGGACTTGCCTGAAGGTCTGGTTTGTTTGCTGAAGAGCTGACCATCGCTTCTCAAGAGATGTCAGTCTATTTTGAACAAATACCATGTTTTCCATACCCTGGCGACTAAGCTCCTCCATGGACGTAGTCATCCTCTCCTCTACCGTAGCCATCCTCTCCTCTACGGTAGCCAGCCTTACCATGGAGGTAGCCATCCTTTCCACAGAGGTTGCCATCCTTTCCATGGTGATGCGTTCATGCGCCAACGCCTCCACAAAGGCTCTGTTCATGTTAGCGATGGACTCCTCCATTCGCTCCACACTCGCAGCAACCCTGGAGACAAAACCTGCCAGAGACTCCTGCACCTCTTCCTGGAGTTCCAGCACCGCTCTTCTTCTGGATGGACTCGGAGGCAGAGGGTCAACATGCAGCTGAGCTGAGCTGGCAGAGTCCTGCGCCCTCCAACTAGGACTCTGCACTTCTGTCCCTGTTTCCACCATCTGCTGATGCTCACTTGTGAGCTGTGATACACCAGGTGACAACACTGCACTATCTCACGAAGGTACCACCGAAGTGTGAGTGTCTGCGCTGGTGCTGGGTGCACTGAATTCTGCTGACGCTGCGCCCTCAGAGGTTGCAGCTTCCTCTGAGGAGTCTGGAGGCTCAGGCTGTTCCGCCTGGATAGTGGGGATGGGGGCTTTCGATGGTCCTGTGGGGGAGTAAAGGAAAGAGTCAGAGATGTGAGGCCAAGGTTTCATGCACATTGAATATTGCAGATAATCAAAAGTCAATCTGTTAGAGCATCAGAATCATTATCAGTGACTCATGCAATGTCAATGAGAGAGATGATAAACTATTCTGTCACCAGCTTGCTCTGATGCACCCGTCTGTCCGTCCCGCACTTGCGCATCCTCCTCCACTCCCACAATCTCCAGGGCCGCCTCCTCCCAGGGGGTGAGCTGGGCTACTGAGGGTGGCCCTCCTCTTGTCCTCGCTCTTTCCCTCTTATTGTGAGCTCTCTTTTCCTGCAATGAGGGAGACAAGTGGAGTTTGAGTGAGAATGAAGGAGTGAGTGTAGAGAATCCATACCATAGATGGTTAGAAGGAGACAAAGATGGAGTGAGGTGGCAAGACCAAGGGCCCTCCCTGTGTGTTGTAAGTTGTTTTCATAGCATCACAGCGATAGGGAGTGTGAGGGCTGCATAGTCGAATAGTTAGGTGAATGTGACCATAGAGAGAGAGGGAATGGGTAAGGGTGCAGGGATGTCAGTGTCAAGTGGGATGTGGAGGAAGAGGTTGTCAAAGCTGAGTGCTGGTGAGGAGAGGCAATGGGGATCAGATTGAGGGTGATGGGAAAGTCATACTCACTTTTCCAGTGCGTAGATGGTCATGAAACCTCTTCCTGCACTGCAGCCAGGTTCTGCGGCACATAGACAAAGAGTTGACCTCCTGGGCCACTTGCATCCACACAGCTTTCATCTTCTGGGGAGGCTTCTTCCTCCATGAGAAAGGGAAGAGCACCTCCTTATTTCCTCTTGCTCCCTCCATCAGAGCTTGCAAGGTGGCGTCATCGAACCTTGGTGCAGACTTTGGCCTACTGCTGGACATATTGGCTGGAGGAATCTATCACAGCAAAGGGCAAAAGCTTTGCAGTCTGCAGAAGAAGCAAGGCTGCTTGCAGGCCTTCAATCCAGCAGCATTGATGATGTCATCGGAGGCGACTTTCAGGATGGAAAGACTAAGTGGGCCAAGGGTTCCCACACGCTGGAAATCAATTGCCCAATTAGGGGAAAATCGCATATTTTTCCCACATCAAATTGGCGTCGGGTGGATGACATGAAATGCGGATTACACGACCCCAGCCCGCCCCTGAATCAAAATCGAGCCCACTGTCTTCGCTCCCCACCGCGAACTCCGTTCCCGAGCCACTGACTCCAGCACTTTCCCCGGCAACTGTCTGAGGCTGAAACAGACCGTTCGCAACCTTGGGGTCGTACTTGACCCCGAAATGATCTTCCGACCACACATCCACTCCATCACCAAGACTGTGTACTTCCACCTCCGTAATATTGCCTGACTCCGCCCCATCCTCAGCTCATCTGCTGCTGAAACCCTGCTCCATGCCTTTGTTACCTCGAGACTTGACTATTCCGATGCTCTCCTGGCCGGCCCCCCATCTTCCACCCTACAGAAACTTGAGCTCATCCAAAACTCAGCTGTCCGTCTCCTAACTCGCACCAAGTCCTGTTCACCCATTGCCCCCTGTGCTCACTGTCCTACATTGGCTCCTGGTACAGCGATGAATCAATTTTAAAATTCTCATCCTTGTTTTCAAATCCCTCAATGGCCTTTCCCCTCTATATCTCTGTATCCTCCTTCAGCCCTACAAACCTCCGAGATCTCTGCACTCCTCCAATTCTGGCCGCTTGTACATCCCCGATTTTCCATCGCTCCACCATTAGCGGCCGTGCCTTCAGCTGCCTGGGCCCGAAGCTCTGGAATTCCATCCCTAAACTTCTCCACCTCCTTTCGCTCCATTTAAGACACTTAAGACTTACCTCTTTGATCAAGGTATTGGTTATCTGTCTAATATCTCCTTATGTGGCTTGGTGTCAAATTTTGTTTGATAATCGCTCTTGTGCAGTGCATGGGACATTTTACTACATTAAAGGCGCTATATAAATACAAGTTGTATATATTGTGCTTTGTTTACTGGGTAAAATGTTATGAGTTCCTGTTACATTTATTATATTTACATGGCAGGCTTTTCAAATACTAAAATTCACATATTCTATTAGCCACGTTTGTGCAGAGATAGAAATGCAGGAACAGGAGGAGGCCATTCAGCCCTTTGAGCCTGTTCTGCCATTCTATGAGATCGTGGCTGAACTGTACCTGAACTCCATTTACTGCCATTGCTCCATATATCCTTACCCAACAAAAATCCATCGATCTCAGCCTTGAAAATATCAATTGACCCGACATCCACAGTCCTTTGGGGAAGAGCGTTCCAGATTTCTCCTGCCATTTGTGTGAGAAAGGGCTTCCTGATTTCCCTCCTAAATGGCCTGGCTCTAATTGAAGGTTATGTCTCCTTGTTCTTGCTTCCCCCACCGGCAGAAAAAGTTTCTCTGTTTCTACCCTATCAAATCCGTATAACATTTTAAACACCTCGATCAGATCACCCCTCAATCTTCTACACCCATGTACCTGTCAACTTTCATCACCAAGTCATTGATACATATGGTGAAAAGTTGAGGCCCCAGATCAGATCCCTGGGGAACACCACTTGTCACATCCTGCCAATCTGAGTACCTCCCCTTTATCCCCACTCTCTGTCTCCGACGTCCCAACAATTTCCAACCCAAGTCTGTAAGGGTTGGGGGCTTCTTTAAACTGGTTTAAAGTAATTTTCCTGGTCTTGCAGCCTTTGCCTGCATTCAGACCAATTCCAATAAAACCAATTTTAAAACAACGGTTTCGAATCGCTCCCCCTCCTTTAGTTCTGAGTGGAGGAACTTATAATTAATGATATTAAAACAGAACAAGTGGTTTGGATGAGAGAAAAATCAAGTTTTATTACCTAAATGAACTACAATCCAAAGAATAAACTATACCACACGAACACAGTAATTACAGTAAAACTATATAACAGGGGGGTTGCAGACGGCGAAAATGAGGGATAAAATGGCTCCAATGTTACTTAAACAATCTTAGCAATTACCCTCAAATCACCACCCCAAACTCCTGCTAGGTTACCTTGTTGAGGAGTCAGAACACCCTGCTCACCTGTGGTCCAGCGAAGTAAGAGAGCGAGATAGCTTCTCAGCAGTTATCTTTATACCTGGTCAGGTCCTGCCGTTCTGCCCTGCAAGGGCTGTGTGCAAAATTCCCCGCCCAAAGGGTCCAATACACAAGAGAAAGCTGTGATTGGCTAACTCAAAGTGGTTAGACTGGGTTAATGTGTCTTCCGGAGCTCCCTGGGCTGAAACAAAAGGGAAATACAACTGCTCTATTGTCCAGAATGCTAAGTGATTTAGACCCATTCAATTCCTAAATGGATCCCATTCAAGATACAAAAGTCTCTTCTGCAGTTTAGATGTATCCACTTGATATACAAACAAATGCTAATAGCATTCAATTGCTTTGTAAACAAAGCATTGTCCTTTTGTCTTCGGCCATGTGGTGACAGCCATTTTTATCCCTGGAAATTTAAAAGCACAACGCCCAGGGATACTTTAATCAAAAAAATTGATCTTCAGAACTGTAAATTATTGCGAATTCTTACAGTCCGCCCTTGGATACTTCCAGCTTGCTTGTAGTATCCTCTTGAAGAAATGAGCAATAATTTCTGACACCTCACAAACAACCATCCCCTGTATTTACCTAATAGCTATCTGCCACTGATCCCCATCCCATCTATTCCCCTTAAATCCCAGGCACGGAGAGGGTCCTACGCCTCTGCTCAACTTGGAGTTGTCACAAAATGGTCCCAAGCACGGAGAGGATCCTACGCCTCTGCTCAACTTGGGGCTGCAACACAAAATACAAAAAATCATTAAACAACATGCTTAAATGAACCCCAATCATCACGTGCCGATGATGGGTCACGAAATTTGAGTGGGCATTGCTCCTCCCACTCGGGCAGTAAAAGTACCTTCCACCCCCCTTTGATAGTCTTAAACTTTAAAACAGGCAGAATGGATTTACAGACCAGTCTGCTCCGCCAGCCCCGAGCCGTTCCCTTGTCCCTGTGTGGATGCGGGTTACCCCTCATGTTTAAAATTCCCTGGCACAGACCGAGACCGGGGAGCATGGGATCTCGACTCCCAGTCTTTCCCCCTCCCGTCCACCCTCGACTGGCTGTAGAGAATGATGGGTGCCTGTGTGGCGGCTCTCCCTGGCCCCACACTGATCTGGCCACCCACTCAACCTCCCCAGCCACACTTACACTAACTTTGCCCGTGGGCCCCCGGGTGAGTTCCTCCCTTCCCCGAACGCACCCACGCGACTCTTGGGTCTCCCCCTCCTCTATACGATCTTTCCCGGGCCATCACCACCCACCCCCGAGGAACGCGTCCCTATCACAAGGCGCTCGCGCTTCCCCATCGTGACTCCTCAACAGCGAGGTCTCCCGCAAGTGAACTTCGGTCAGGATGGTGCTGGGTTGAGGGCCGTGCCCCACCCAGCTGGGGCCATCTCCTCCCCATAGGAGGAGTAGGCAAGTTCCTCCGGACCCTGTCCAGTTTTTCCCGAAGATCGCTGCGGGGCCTCCTGGATTCATCCAGTGGCGAGGTGATCCCCAACATTCTGTCTCCATATCTTCATTCGATGCCCAGCTCGGGCTGGGCGAACATGGCTGCTTCATTTTCCAATCTCCTGCAAAACTTAAAAGGACATGCAGCCAGGTCTCACTGACCTGCTGCCTTAGGTGGAGACATGGTCGGGTCCCTCGACCTCGGACCAAAATGCAAACATACGGCACACATGTAAACTTAAACTCACACTTAAACTACCAGTTAAATCTAAACTTACAATTTACACCTTAAAGCAAGTTATATTCACACACATAGCTATAATACAAATGCTGCCCGTCTCCGGACGGCCAGGCTAACCTCTGGCACTGTCGCAGATTGCTGCTGGCTGCAGTGAAGCTGGACTGCCTCCTGTCTCTGGTCCCTTGCAGCTTATGGCTGTTGAGTGGGGGCCTCTGTTCTCTGGCTTCTCCCTGGCTCGGGAGGCCGCCCTACTCCACTGTAAAGTGGGTGACCATTCTTTCTTAGGCTGGGGCACCTGCTGAGACCTTTTGAGGGGTGTCTCTCGGGGGAAACTTTGGCTGGCGGACCCTGAGCTTGTCTCACAGCCCCAGCTGGCTGGGAACCTTCACCCCCATGTCCAAATAGCCCGCACTTTATAATGTACCTGGCAGCCTGCCGGTGCAAATCTCTCTCTGGGTTTGTCTGCTCTTCCCTGCCCACTCCTGTGCTTGGGGCAGGTATACTCTCACCACCCGCTGCTGGTGGCTGGAAATTTTCCTCCCCATGTTTAAAACCTGGTGTTAGCTCCCTCCCTATGTCTCCTGCAAGAGGGATTGCTATCCCTGCCCCCCCAGGGTCCCACATCATGGGGGGGACCACTCTAGAAGCTGGCTGAGAAGCTGGTCCCTTTAAACAGGCCACAGTGCCTGTGTTTACAGGTGGTGAACTTGAACTTGCATGGACAGCATACTCATGTTCCCTCACCCAGGTGGCTTTAACTGGGGAATTTTGGACCTGCCTTTTTTCTGGGGCCAAAACTATCCCCTGTGTGCCTCCCTTGTCCCGGATTTCTGCTACTGGACCTGCTCTACAGGGGTCCCAGAACTCTCCTTCCCTGTTCCCTGGCTTAAACAGCTTACTCTGAACATGAATGGCTCCTCCCCCCACACAAGCCACAGTGCTTGCCTGTGAACTCGAACTTGCTGTGGGCTGAGGATTCCTATTCTCAGGCTCACTCCTCACGGGTGGACTGTACCTCCGTTGTTGGAGAGGGTACACTGGTCCTGGTCCCCGCCTGCCTAGCGGGACCTGCTGGTGTTCTCCTACCACCCCATTGTCCACCCGTCCTCGCTGCCAGAGCTCCTCAGAACCCGGAGCTGTGGGCTGCTGTCTTGGGATCTCTAATTCCCTAGCCAGCCTTTCCCTGGGTGTTGCCTCTGGGGCGGTTTGATTTGGGCTGCCAGTAAAATCCAGCTGACCTGCCTTCGGGCTGATCAGACAAATCACCCCCTTTGATGCATTTAAAGCCATGTTAAGGCTTTCTATCTCTGCCCTACAGGGGCCATGATCTGCTTCCTCAAACCTTAGGGCGCAGGCCAGCTTATAAGCTGCCTTTACTTCCCTAAACTTCTCCTCCTGCTCTGTCTCTTCTGAGGTGAGGCGGGCATTCTCTTCCCGCAGTCTCATCTCGCTCCTCTTTACTTCTATAATTTGGTACTTTAGGAATTCTATCTTGTTCCTTGCATGGCTTTTTCCCTCACTAGCTTCTTGGGTGAGGTGTGCGATTTCCTCCTGTAGCCTCATCTCACAGTCCCTTGCCTCTGTGATTTCCTGCACAAGGCGCTCTATAAATGCCTGGCATTTCGTGACCTCTAGTGTGAGGCGTGCATTCTCCCGCACCCTCATTCCACTAGCTCTGGCCTCATACACCTCTCTGAGGCGTTCTACCTCCGCCTGGCATTTTTCAAGCTGGGACTCCCGATTCTTGGCATCTTTAACCTCCTCCTGCACCCTCTTCTCACCCTCCTTAACCCAGCCACCTGTACCATGATAGGTCAGCCTACACGCTGCCGCTAACATCCGCAGGGCTACCCACATACTGAAAACGAGAGAAACAAGAGCTGATGCTTTCTCCAGATCCAGACCACTTATTAAATCAAAAACTGCCTCCACTCCTACATGGCTCGCCATTTGTAAGGGTTTGGGGGCTTCTTTAAACTGGTTTAAAGTAATTTTCCTGGTCTTGCAGACTTTGCCTGCACTCAGACCAATTCCAATAAAACCAATTTTAAAACAGCGGTTTCGAATCGCTCCCCCTCCTTCAGTTCTGAGTGGAGGAACTTATAATTAATGATATTAAAACGGAACAAGTGGTTTGGATGAGAGAAAAATCAAGTTTTATTACCTAAATGTACTACAATCCAAAGAATAAACTATACCACACGAACACAGTAATTACATTAAAACTATATAACAGGGGGGTTGCAGATGGCGTAAACGAGGGATAAAATGACTACAATGTTATTTATACAATCTTAGCAATTCCCTTAAATCACCACCCCAAACTCCTGCTAGGTTACCTTGTTGAGGAGTCAGAACACCCTGCTCACCTGTGGTCCAGCGAAGTAAGAGAGCGAGATAGCTTCTCAGCAGTTATCTTTATACCTGGTCAGGTCCTGCCGTTCTGCCCTGCAAGGGCTGTGTGCAAAATTCCCCGCCCAAAGGTTCCAATACACAAGAGAAAGCTGTGATTGGCTAACTCAAAGTGGTTAGACTGGGTTAATGTGTCTTCCGGAGCTCCCTGGGCTGAAACAAAAGGGAAATACAACTGCTCTATTGTCCAGAATGCTAAGTGATTTAGACCCATTCAATTCCTAAATGGATCCCATTCAAGATACAAAAGTCTCTTCTGCAGTTTAGATGTATCCACTTGATATACAAACAAATGCTAATAGCATTCAATTGCTTTGTAAACAAAGCATTGTCCTTTTGTCTTCGGCCATGTGGTGACAGCCATTTTTATCCCTGGAAATTTAAAAGCACAACACCCAGGGATTCTTTAATCAAAAAAATTGATCTTCAGAACTGTAAATTATTGCAAATTCTTACAAGTCAAGAGGCTACCTCCAATTCTGTACACTCTCATTTTTACCAATAATCTTTAGTGTGGAACTTTATCGAATGCCTTCTGAAAATCCATATAGATAACACCCACAGACATTCTATAAAATTCTAACAGGACTAGACAGACTAGATGCAGGAGGGATGTTCCCGATGGCCGGGGAGTCCAGAACCAGGGGTCACAGTCTAAGGATAAGGGGTAAGCCATTTAGGACAGAGATGAGGAGGAATTTCTTCACCCAGAGAGTGGTGAACCTGTGGAATTCTCTACCACAGAAGGCAGTGGAGGCCAATTCATTAAATATATTCAAGAAGGAGCTGGATATATTTCTTAAGGCTAAAGGGATCAAGGGACTGAATTTGGATGATCAGCCATGATCTCATTGAATGGCGAAGCAGGCTCGAGGGGCCGAATGGCCTACTCCTGCTCCTGTCTTCTATGTTTCTATGTTTCTATTTCCGTGTCTATCTTATTAGTGATCTCCACAAAAAATTCAACTAAATTAGTCAGACATGACAAGCCATCCTGGCTCCCCCTGATCAGCTCAGATTTGTTCAAGTGCTCAGTCACTCTATCCTTAATGACAGAATCTAGTAGCTTTCTCACAACTGACGTTAAACGGACAGGCCTGTAGATACCTGATTTGTCTACGAGGCACTTTACAGCTCTCTCGCCTTAATATTGACTTCAATCCTTAACTATATCTCCCACTTTCTCTCTGGTAGGAGCTACTAGCAATATAGGATGGATGTGCCAGTGATTCTGGAGACAGTGGGAGGGAGAGGTACTTGGGGTGGGGATCCTCCCAGTCGGAACACTGTGCTGGCGAGGTGGTCTGCACCCACGGTGCCCACCTGCTGTAATCTTGCCCGAAACATCAACTTGTCTGTTGCCTGTTGCCTGTTGCCTGACCTGCTGAGCGTCTCCAGCATTTTCTGTCTTCGGTTCAGGTTTCCAGCGTCTGCAGTATTTGTGCTTTTTTGTTGTAGAAATGTTCTGTGCCGTACTGATGATTCACCAACAGGTGGGCACAGTTGCTCTTCCTAACCCGTCAGCGCACCTTGGGCGACTTCACAGGATATTTAAGGATCAGGACGGACATTCGGCCCATCTTACTTGATCCATCCAGGAAGACTCCACTGTTCCCCCTTTATTGCAGTATTCCATTTTCTATTAGATAATTTCAGTGTTTCTGCTTCCACTATATCGAGGAGCCCATTCCAAGTGTTAATCACTCTTTGTGTGGAGAAGAACTTCCTATTTTCAGTCTCGAGCTTGCATTTTACTATATTGACCCTGTGTCCCCTTGTCCTTCTCTAAATTCATTCTTGGGATATGGGGGTCTCTGGCAGGGACAGCATTTATTGTCCATCCCTCATTGCCCTTGATTGGATAGCTCTTTCAATGAACCGATACAGGCACGATGGGCCGAATGGCCTGCTTCTGTGCTGCATGATTCCGTGATAAGTCAAAGTTCATTTAAAATGAGAATTGCATTTAACAAACCCACCATGAACGAGGTAGAATAAATGAACCACTTCTCAGTGCTACCAGCAGATGTCAGAATTGTTCCAGGTATTTGCTCTGATGCTTTGCTTTCACACAGTGCAGAGAACGTGCCCAGCAGATACTGAATACACGCTGAGAGATCACTCCTGTCCAGCAAGAACTCCGGATAAATATTTCACTCAACAATCTCTTGGAATATGTTTCTGTATTCTTATCAGACAGGAGGCATCAGCAGAGAAAGCAACAAGGGCAGATCACAAACAACAGCAGGAAGTGCTGGAAACACACAGCAGGCCAGGCAGCAACTGTGGACAGAGCAGAAAACAACAACAACTTGCATTTATATAGCTGCTTTAACATTATAAAAGATTCCAGGAGTGATTATCAAGCACAATTTGACACCGAACCACATAATAAGATATTAGGACAGGGGAACTGATCGGGAAGATGGAGAGAAACTATTTCTGCTGGTTGGGGAGTCTGGGACCGGGGACACAGCCTAAAAATTAGAGCCAGACCTTTCAGGAGTGAAGTTCAGTAACAATTCTACACACAAAGGGTGGTAGAAGTTTGGAACTATCTTCCGCAAACGGTAATTGATGCTAGATCAATTGTTAATTTTAAATCTGAGAATAGTAGATTTTTGTTAACCGAAGGTATTAAGGGATGTGGGCCAAAGGAGGGTATATGGAGTTAGGTCACAGATCAGCCATGATCTCATTGAGTGGTGGAACAGGCTCAAGGGGCTGAATGGCCTCCTCCTGTTCCTATGTGACCAAACGCTTGGTGAAAGAGGTAGGTTTGAGGGAGCGTTTTAAAGGAGGATAGATCGGTGGAGAGGTTTAGGGAGGGAATTCCAGAGCTTTGGGCCTAGGCAGCTGCAGGCGCAATAACGGAGCGACGGAAATTGGGGATGTGCAAGAAAACAGAATTGGAGGTGCGCTGAGATCTTGAAGTGTTGGTGGGGTTGGAGGAGGTCACAGAGATGGGGAGGGGCGAGGCCATGGTGAGATTTGAACACAAGGATGATCATTTTACAATCGAGGCGTTGCCGGACCGGGAGCCAATGTAGGTCAGTGAGCACAGGGCCGATGTGTGACCGGGACTTGGTGCGAGTTAGGAGACGGGCAGCTGAGTTTTGGATGAGCTCAAGTTTACGGAGTGTGCAAGGTGTGAGGTCGGCCAGGAGAGCAGTGGAATAGTCAAGTCTAGAGGTAACAAAGACATGTGTGATAAATCCATGTAGTGAGACAAGGACTTGAAGAGGTGAGGTATTAGGATTAATAAAAGTACTTTATTAACAACTGCGAAACATGTTTACAGACAGCCTGCATCAGCATCCTGGCATTCCCCCTTGTGCTGGCCTAAGCAGGAAGCAAACCTCTGACCTTAACAGGAAGCAAACTTCTGACCTTAGTAGCAGCATTGGCTACAGCACCACCTGGTGGATAACTTTAATCATAACATCCCTCCCCCCTTAAGATTTTAGTATGAATTTCTTAACAAACAACCATTCCTGAGGGTCACATAAGGAGTCTACATTCATCATGTTCCATACTTGACGCATCTAACAGTTCAGTATCAATCTCTCTGGTGGCTTGTGAGTCCTTTGTGAACATCTAACAGTAAAGTCCCTGCTTGGTTGTGGTGAAGCCACCAGCTGCTCCTGAGCAGTGCTCAGAGTATCTGACTCTGCAATGATGGATTCCTCTTCACGGATAGGTTCCTGTGGAATTATCTCTGTCCCTGGTGGTGGCACCACAGATGCACTTGGATAACTGGGGGCAACCCTGTCTTCAGTCATTGCATCTGGAACTTTCATTTCAATTTCCCCTTGTCTGGGAAGTATCTGATCTACATGTCTGCGTACTACCCTACCATCTCCCAACATGACCTTGTATGATACTGGACCTGTCATTGAGTCTATGAAGCCAGGAATCCACTTTGGTCCATAACTGAATTTCCTGGTAAGGATCGCATCTCCTTCTCCAAAACTTTGGCTCTTTGTTCTTTTGTCATGGTTCTCTTTTTGTTTGTTTTGTCTGTTTTCCATTTTCCTTTTTAGGTCTGGGTGGACAAGGTCAAGAGTGGAGCGTAGTCTATGACCTAATAACATCTCAGCAGGAGAGAGTGCTGTGGTGGATTGAGGTGTTATTCTGTAGCTGAACAGAACCCGTGACACTTTGGCTGCTAAACTCCCTTCTGCACTTTTTTTCATCATCTCCTTAAATGTTTGTACGGCTCTCTCCACAAGTCCATTCGAGGACGGATGATATGGAGCCGAGGTCGCCTGCACTATGCCATTTTTTCTCAAGAACTCTTCTGTCTCTATACTCACAAAACAAGTGGCATTGTCACGCACCACGATCTCCGGTAGCCCTTGATTACTGAAGCTCCGATGCAGGCAGTCTATAGTAGTAGTGGCGGAAGCAGAATTTACAGGATAAACATCCATCCATTTGGAATGTGCATCAATGATTATGAGGAACATCTTCCCCATGAATGGACCCGCATAATCTAAGTGCAATCTTCTCCATGGTTTATCCAGCCACTCCCAGGGGTGGAAAGGAGCCGCTGCTGCTGCCTTCTGGTGTTCCTGACAAGTGCTGCATGTCTTGACTAGATTTTCTATCTCCTCATCTAGCTTTGGCCACCACAAGTAACCCCTAGCCAAGGCTTTCATACGCGAGATCCCAGGATGACACTGATGTAGTTGCTCTAGGATAGACTGTCGTGCTGGCTGTGGAATAATCACTTGTGCTCCCCACAACACGCAACCATCCTGCACACTCAGCTCTGTTTTCCTGACACTGTAGGGTGTGAAGTCAGCCCCTTCCGGATGCTGTGGCCATCCCCTCACCACATATTCTCGAACTCTAGATAATACTGGATCTTTACCTGTCCATGTTCTTACTTGCTCTGCAGTCACAAGTGCCGTGTCAGTGTCCTCCAACATCAAAACTCTGTCCTCTGGAGCTGCACGGATAGGTGTGTCTGGCAGTGGAAGACGGCTCAAGGCATCTGCGTTCCCATGGTACTTGCCCGCCTTGTAGACGATGACATACTCATATGCCCTCAATGCCACTGCACACCTCTGGATCCGGGGTGACACCATCTGTGGAACTGCTTTCATTTCATTGAAAAGAGAGAGAAGAGGTTTATGATCGGTGCATATGGTGAACTTCCTGCCATATATGTACTTGTGGAACCTCTGTAACCCAAACATTACTGCTAACCCCTCTTTGTCTAACTGGGAATAGTTTTTTTCGGCTGGTGTTAGAGATCGGGACATAAACCCTATTGGTCTTTCAGTTCCATCTTCCATGCAGTGTGAAAGAACTGCCCCCACCCCGTAAGGTGAAGCGTCACAAGAGAGAATGATGTCTTTCTCTGCATTGTAGTGAACCAGCACATCTGATGACAGCATCAGTTTCTTGGACTGTTCAAATGAAACCCCTGCTCCTCTCCCCACTGCCACTGTGTCTCCTTGTGCAGTAGTTTGTGAAGAGGTGCTAACACAGTTGACAAGTTTGGTAAAAACCTGTTATAATAGTTCAGCAGTCCCAGGTAAGCTTTTAACTTGGCCACATTTGTAGGAGCAGGGGCGTCCTGCTGTGCTTGTACCTTCTCCTTGAGTGGATGGAGCCCGGTGGTGTCCACTTTGTGTCCCAGGAGCACTGCCTCATTCCCCAGGAAAGTGCACTTACTCCTCTTGAGCCGGAACCCTGCCCTCTCCAATCTCTGTAGTACCTCTCTCAGAGTGCTCAGATGCTCCTGGTCGGTTCTTCCCGTCACCAGAATGTCATCCAGATAGATGGAAACATGTGGATTGTCCTCTGGAAGATAGCTGGACTAGATGAGACACCAAACGGTAAGCGGTTATATGTAAACAAGCCCTTGTGTGTATTTATGGTGACATACCTCTTTGATTCGCCATCCAGTGTAATCTGCAAGTAGGCATGACTCATATCCAACTTTGTGAATTTCTTTCCTCCAGCCAGGTTTGCAAAGAGATCCCCTGTTTTGGGAATCGGATACTGCTGTAGTTTGGACACCCGATTGACAGTCAATTTATAGTCTCCACAGAGTCTTACCGAATTGTCCGGTTTTAAAACAGGTACTAATGGAGCTGCCCATTCCGAACATTCCACTGGCTCCAGTATGTTCTCTCTCAATAGACGGTCAAGCTCAGCCTCTACCTTTGGCTTCATGGCATAAGGCACAGCTCATTGTTTAAAAAACCTTGGCGGTGCCTCCTTGTCTACATAAATCTTAGCTGGGGGGCCATTAAATATGCCAAGTTCCTCCTTGAACACCTTCTCATGTTCACTCAACACTTCTTGCAAAGTCAACTGTTTGCCCGCATCTATTTGATGTACTGCTCCCCAGTCTAATTTAAGTTCTTTTATCCAGCCCCGATACTATAACGACAGGTAGCTGTTCCACTGTGTCCCTGTGTTGCACAGTTACCTTAGCTGTACCTAATGTCGCTACTCGTTCACCTGTATATGTTTTAAGATGCAGGGAGCAAGGCTTTAACTCTGGAACTTTTGCACGGTTCCACAATTTTGAGTACTCTGCCTTGTTCATTATGGTCACGTCGCACCCTGTATCCACTTCAAAGTTCACCTTAGAGTCATTCACTGTCAGTTGCAATGTGATAGGAGCCACTTTTGGAATGTTCTCTAACATGCTATACATTATGAACATGTCCTCTTCTTCCTCAGCTTCCCCGCTGATGTGGTGTGCTCCATGTTTTTTCACTTCTCTCCCTTAGTTTTGCTGTCCTCCTCCTTTTGGTTTGGATTCCTCCACAGGTGATTTCGCCCTGCAAGCTTGTTTTATGTGTCCTTGTTTCCCACACTTGTAGCACTTTACCTCCAGAAACCGGCATTCACTCGCCAGGTGATCGCCCTTGCATCTATAACATGCCTTCACATGCTCACGTTGTGGTTTCTGATGCACATTCAACTTGTGCACAACAACCTGACCTGCAACTTGCGTAGCCTTAGCCCTGTCTGAACCCTGTATTTCTTTTACATCTCGGTTCACTGTCTCTATGGCTTGAGCAAGTTCCAATGCTTTTTCATAAGTAAGCCCAGTCTCGGATAATGATCTACGCTGCATTCGGTCGTCCATAATTCCGCAAACTAGCCTATCTCGCAGCATTTCCTTCAGGTTGTTCCCATAATTGCAATCTTGTGCTAATTTATGCAACACCGCTACATAGTCCATTACGCTCTCTTCCTTTTTCCTGTTCCTTGAATTAAACTTGAAACACTGTACAATCTCACTAGGTTTAGGGTTGAAATGTTCTTTTAGCAAAGCCACTAATTCAACAAATAATTTGTCTCCAGGCTTTTCAGGACTGAGCAGATTGTTCATCAAACTGTAGGTTTGGCTTCCCACTGAACTAAGCAGAATGACTTTTCTTTTTCCGGCATCATTTATTTCATTTGCTTCGAAAAAATAACCCAACACTTCACAGTATTCTTCCCAGGTTTGTGCTTGAATATCAAAAGCGGAAACCATTCCTCCCGTGGCAGCCATGCTCTCTTCCAGTTGGTAGCTAACCGTAGCTCTTAATTTTGTTGTTTAAACGTCCTGGCAGACTTTTCTTCTTTATTCAGGGTCCTTTAGTTATCTTCGTCACCAAATGTGATAAATCCATGTAGTGAGACAAGGACTCGAAGAGGCGAGGTATTAGGATTAATAAGAGTACTTTATTAACAACTGGGAAACACGTTTACAGACAGCCTGCATCAGCATCCTGGCATTCCACCTTGTGCTGGCCTAAGCAGGAAGCAAACCCCTGACGTTAACAGGAAGCAAACCTCTGACCTTAGTAGCAGCATTGGCTACAGTACCACCTGGTGGATAACCTTAATCATAACATCCCAGATTACTATAGCGTGGATGAGGGTTTCAGCTCAATGTCTGAGCAGTGGATACTTTGTCAGAACACCGTCAGATGTTGCTGTTTGTTGGTATTGTTTAATTCACTGCCACTTCTCCAGGAATGCCCACCGTGAGGAAGTTCTGCTCCTCTCTGTGACGTGCCCTCCCTTTGTCTCTGTTACCCTGCTCACCTTCCATCGCTCCCTCTGCCCCTTCTTGTGTTTGATTGGGAATGTGCCAATCCATCTCAGCTCAAGCAGATTCAATAGTAACTTTCAAAAGGGAATTGGATATTTGAGAGGGAAAACAATTGCAGGGCTATGGGGAAAGAGCAGGGGGAGTGTGACTAATTGGAATGGTCTTTCAGAGAGCTGGCACAGGCACGGTAGCTGTAAAGCGCTTTGGGACATCTTCACGTTGTGGAAGGCACTATATAAATGTAAGTTCTTTCATTTATCAGGGATCGGCTGCGCTGTGTTACATCCCCCCGTTATAAGATAGCCTTCCACCACTCACTATCTCAGCTTACACATGAGGAAGGGTCACTCTGAAGAGGTGCTCACCCCCATGGACCAATGGAGAGGAGCAGAGAAAACCGTCTCGCGGGAAAGAGTCATCATCCAATCTCTTAGTATCAGATTCCCATTGTCATCCCGCTCACTGTGTAATGTAGGAGGTACAGTGAGAGATCCGTCTATTTCCATGACTCCAATTGAAAGCTCTTTTTTGCAGCCTTGTCCCTAAGATTCTTACTGACAAAGGCTCTTGTAGTCTTTTTATTTTGTCACTTTTTACATTTAACAATTTCCAAATAGAATCAAAGAATCTTACAGCACAGAAGGAGGCCATTCGGCCTCTCATTCCTCTCCTGGCCCTTTGAAAGAGCTGTCCAATTCGTCCCACGCCCCCTGCTCTCTCCCCCGAGCCCTGCAATTTATTTCCTTTTCAACTATTTATCCAATACTCGTTGGAAAGTTACTATTAAATCTGCTTCCACCGCCCTTTCAGGCAGCGCATTCCAGATCACAACAACTCGCTGTGTAAAAAATGTTTCCTCATGTCGCCTCTGGTTCTTTGGCCAATCACCTTCAATCTGTGTCCTCTGGTTACTGACCCTCCTGATACTGGAAACAGTTTCTCCCTACTTACTCTATCAAAACCCTTCATAATATTGAAACATCTTATTAAATCTCCCCTTAACCCCCACTGCTGTAAGGAGAACGATCCCAATCGGGAATTCAGGAGAAACTTCTTCACTCAGAGCGACGAGAATGGGGAACTCACTACCACAGTGGATGGTTGAGGCAAATAGCGCAGGTGCATTTAAGGGGAAGCTGGATAAGTACATGAGGGAGAAAAGAATAGCAGGATATGAGGATAGAGTGAGATGAAGTCAGGTGGGAGGAGGCTCCTGTGGAGCATGGACCAGATGGGCCGAATGGCCTGTTTCTGTGCTGTAAGTTCTCTGTATTTCTCTCGTCTCTCCAGTTCTTATGTTGTTATTGCAGTTAGAAGGAAAGTCCCCATCACTGAAGGGGGGAGGAGCGGACCACAAGACAGACTTTCAGTTGTGTGAAGAGCGGTGCACCTTGACAGTCTGTAAACTCGGGCCGACAGTACACCAGATTGTTTAGTTACCAGGAAATGCCTTTGGATTCTATGTAAGGGTTATGCAGAGCAGGATGTGGTCGAACTAGTGGGAAGGCAAAGTACAATTGTGAAGGAAAGACAGTCCCGGCAGAAGAAGGAAACTGTGTGGGTGGTACAGGTGAAGAGCAGGAAACCACAGCCTTGGGATCAGTCCCCCACTGCAAGACCTGCTTCGCTGCAAGGTGGATTCCCATAAAACCTACCGCCGAAATTATACCATCCAAATTAATATTCACGCGTTGCAGTTCAGCCCAAGCTCAGACCCAGGAGGTGGACCGCTTCTGGTTCCAGAGAGCTGTGTGAGGATAGAGGGTCGGGCACATTGAGTTACTGTACAGTACACACTGAATAAACCTCTGTTACAGCAAGAAGTCATTTCAGTTCAGTTCCTCGCAGCCTTTCTTGTTTGCCTTACTTTTTCCTTCCAGTTCTTCATATTTTGATCCTCTTCCCGTAATCTGCCGTTCTGTTATGACTGGTCCCCCCCCCTCACCCTCAACTGCCTCCATTCTCAGTATGACTTTGGGTCCTTCTCTCTACCGACATCTGTCCAGTTGCTGCAACATCCAGCTATTCCAACAGTGCAGTCTAGATGTGGAGCAGCGGATGCAGCCCTCGTTTTTTTTTTTCCCTTTTCCAATTTTCTTGGCAGGACAGTTTTCAGGATAGGGGAAATGTTTCCCTTTCCCCTGACGCCACAACCCCTCCAACACCCCTGGAGCCTGCAGATAATTATAGCGCATATGGTGAGATCACTTCACTCAGCACAGACTGGCATCGAACCTGGCACCGTCCGGCTCTGAGGCGGAGACTTAAGGGAAAGAAAGAAAGACTTGCATATATATAGCGCCCTTCACGACCCCCGGACGTCCCAAAGCACTTTACAGCCAATGAAGTACTTTTTGAAGTGTAGTCACTGTTGTAATGTAGGAAACGTGGCAGCCAATTTGCGCACAACAAGCTCCCACAAACAGAAATGTGAGAATGACCAGATAATCTGTTTTAGTGATGTTGATTGAGGGATAAATGTTGTCCAGGACACCAGGGAGAACTCCCCTGCTCTTCTTCCAAATAGTGGCTGTGGGATCTTTTACGTCCACCTGAGAGAGCAGACAGGGCCTCGGTTTAACGTCTCATCCAAAAGACAGCACCTCAGACAGTGCAGCACTCCCTCAGTATTGCACTGGAGTGTCAGCCTGGATTTTTGTGCTCAAGTCCCTGGAGTGGGACCTGAATCCACAACCTTCTGACTCAGCGGCGAGTGCGCTGCCCACTGAGCCACAGCTGACACAAGGGGGTTCATTTGAACCGAGCTCCCCGGGCGGGAATCCCACGGGATCAGGAGCAGCGCACGGTAGACATCAAAGTCAACAGAGAGTGATATCGGGTGGGGTGTAAAACCTGATCCCGTGGGAAACCCCCACTGGGGGAGTTCGGTTAAAATTAGCCCCTTACCCTCTGGGGTGTTGGGACAGTTTCACGGCTGCACTGCGAGGAGGTCAACAACTAAGTGTGGAGTTTGGGGTAAGATTCTCAATCTGCTTAAGCCTGGTGTAACCTGAGCTTGCCCAGTCGAGAGGGGAGGGGCAGTAATGTTTCAAGCAAGTTACCAAAGCAAAACGCAGCATAAAAAGTTAATACACTGATTTACACAAGAAAATATCTTTAAACTCATAGTCACAGTGCAAACTGGTTGCCAGGGAAACACAAATCTAAAAGATGACAGAATTTCTCTGCTTTCTGTCTTCAGTCTCGGTGCCTAAGGTGAAACATGTTCCACTGAAACCTCACAATAACATTCTTTCTCTCACCTCAACCATTTCGATAAAAATTCCATGCTGAATCATTCCGAGAAAACCCCTGGCCACCTTTTTACTTTTGGCCCACTTTGCTTTTCTCTCCTCTCTCACCTCAGATAACCTGAGCTGCCCTGGGTGACTGTGTTATCTCTTTCTATTAGTCATCTTACTTTCAGTCCTTTCTGTGACAGCCACTGTTACTGTAAGTGGCTGCAGAGGCAAAGGAACCGAATCTCTTGAGGGTTGGTATCGGTACTGAGTGCTGAGCAACAGGCACCGTGCAGGCCCCTGTTACTACGAAACACCAACTGGCCTAGAAATTAGTCTGGGGACGGTGGCACAGGACGGGCGGTATCGAATCGACCGCCCATTATACACAGCGCCTGATATTCATTGCGGTCAGTGGACCTGAATATCAGGCCCTGTGTATAATGGGTGGCCCGATCCGATACTGCCCGTTCTGCGTCACCACCCCAGACGAATTTCTAGGCCACCGGCACTGTTTTTCTTGACAGTTTAAACCCCAGGAGTGAAGCTACAGACTAAAGGAGAAAGAACCAACAAGTTATTCTCAGAGGCGGTCAAAGAAATCTGCACAAGCATTTCTTCTCTCGGCTTTTCTCGCTTCTTCCCTCTCCCCACCGCACCCCCCACCCCCACCCCTCCCCCACCCCCCTGCCCTCACCAGTTCTCTGTCCATCTTCTGAATGGACGCAGACCGCCTCTGATACCTCCCCGTTCTTCTGGAATTCTTCCTGCGCGAGCCAAGACTTTTTCAATGTCCGCAGGCCAGCTTACCATGAAAGGCATCATATCGCGCCCTCAGTTGATGTCCCCAGGCATACACTTCCCATCAGGCCTCACAGCCTCAGTGGTCGGGAGCAGGAACTGTAGTGTATGTACCTTTAAGAGAGGACTACTTTTACAGCTCCTGTATACTGTAGTACCAGCAGTGACCACACCTGTATATAAGCCTTGAGCATGCCTCTGTACCCCAGTCTTGAGACTACCCTACTCCAGTAAATACCTGTTGATTGTTAAGTTACAGCATCCGTGTGGTTATTGAAAAACATCATACTCTCAGAATCACGGATCTAACAGTGGCGACGAGTGTCGATTCGAATCTACCTGCAACTCTGCATTTCCCTTCGAGGATTCGCTCCGGGAGGGCGGTGGAAGAAAGCCGAGGCCAGAAGCACGGGCGTCGACCACGAGCAACCGCCCAGTCGTTCGGCAGAGAGTGAACATCGCAGGGGAGGCTGTGGCGAGCCGGGCTTGGTTCCCCAGCCACGACGATCAGCAATAGACTGACGACAGGTACAGCGCAGACCCTTCCCGGACAGCGGCGGCTGGAGCCGACCGGCGGCGGAGAGAAAGCCGAGCAGCGTCGATGGGGTAAGACAGAGGGTGAAGCGCACAGGGCGCAGCCGGGGGTTGAAAACCGAGTGGCGTCGAGGAAAAACAAAGCGGACAGAAAGAGGGTAAAGCAACAGCTGGGTTCAGGACCGAGCGGCGGAAACGGGAAAGGCGCACAAAAAAAAAAGAACGCGCACTGCACAGCCAGGGCTCAAGGGGTGAACAGTGTCCGCGGGGAGAAGAAGGGAGAGCGCGGGAGACGCCATTGAGCCGCGGAGAAGAAGGAAGAGCGCGGGAGACACCATTTTTAGAAGCCGCAGCGGAGAAGAAGGGCGAGCGCGGGAAGGAAGGAAAGCGCGGGAGACGCCATTTTGTGCCAGCAGAGAAGAAGGGGAAGCGCGGGAGACGCCATTTTTGACAGTTAAATCACACACAGGGATGCCGAAGAGTGGCAGTATCTCTACGTTTGACAATGAAGTCGAAGATTGGGCGACATATGTGGAACGTAGTGAGGTGTACTGCAGGGCGAATGAAGTGCCAGATGTTAGGAAAGCACTGGTTTTGTTAAATTCCATGGGTGCAAAAACTTATGGGTTACTGCGAAACCTAATAACCCCAGACAAGCCTATGAACAAGAATTTTGAAAGCATAGTAGAAATCCTACAGGACCACTTAAACCCCACACCATTGCTGATAGCAGAACAATTTAAGTTCCATAAAAGGAACCAACACAAAGACGAAAGCAATGCTGAGCACCTAACGGAACTGCGCAAGCTATCAAAACACTGCCAGTTTGGAGCGGGACTAGCAGATACGTTAAGGGACAAGTTTGTGTGTGGGCTGCAAAGTGAAGGAACCCAGAAACGGCTTCTATCAGAAAAGGATCTTATGCTGGACAAGGCTTTCAGTATGGCAGTATCACATGAAGCAGCCGCAAGGGGCGCTGCAGAGATACAACGGAGACCGCAAGAATATGGCACCAATGAAATGTCCCATGGAACAGGGAAGTGCTATTGCTGCGGCAGAACAACACATGACCATAATGATTGCTGGTTCAAGGACCAAGTGTGCAGACAGTGTGGAAAAGCAGGACACATAGCAAGAGTCTGCAGGTCTGGGAAGAAAACCAGCAGTAAGAAATCTCCACAGGAGAAGTACAAAAAGGTACACCAGGTGATGGACAGCAGTTCAGATGAACAGAAAAGTGACACAGACTCCGGAAGCAAGGAGCTAGGTTGTCTGAAACTACATAAGGTAACCAAAATGGAGGATCACCAGACTATCTGGGTTACACTCAAGATAGACGGAGTCCAAGTGAAAATGGAATCGGACACAGGATCAGCCCTAACAGTCATAAACCAAAGAGACTACAAGCGGCTATTTTCACATATACCCTTGAAAGCTACAGAGGTTGTCTTGAAGACGTACACGGGGCAAAAATTCTACCCCAAAGGAAAAATAAGGGTGAAAGTGATATATAAAGGCCAGGAAATACCTAAAATGGATATATATGTATTGCCAGATGGAGGACCACCACTGCTAGGATGTGAATGGATCTGGAAGATACAATTAGATTGGCATTCCATACAGGCACTGACAGTTGAGGCCAAAAAGGATGATGACGTCACACCTGGACGACTGTCAAAAATGCTAACTGACGCAAAAGAAGTGTTCCAGGAGGGACTCGGAACACTAAAAGGCATAACAGCAACGATTAAAATAGAGGAAAATGCAAGCCCAAAGTTTCTTAAGGCCAGACCAGTGCCTTATGCGATCAGACCAGCTGTCGAAGCAGAGCTGGAAGGGTTGGAACGTTCAGGAGTACTGTCCAACGTAGACTGGAGCGAGTGGGCTACACCCATCGTTCCTGTAATGAAGAGGTCGTTGAGTAATACGCCTGGGGAACCAAAGAAGGTCCACATCTGTGGGGATTTTAAGGCGGCAGTGAACCCAGTCCTTCACATGGTACAATATCCGCTTCCATGAATTGAGGATATTTTCACCTCGCTATCTGGAGGTAAACGCTTCACCAAAATTGATCTAGCCCAGGTGTACTTGCAAATGGAGGTAGAAGAAGCCTCGAAACAATACCTTACGATTAACACTCATAAAGGTCTTTATCAATACAACCGGCTGGTGTTCGGGGTAGCATCGGCTCCGGCTATTTGGCAAAGGGCGATGGATCAAGTCCTGCAAGGGATTCCAGGGACCCAGTGTTATTTGGACGACATCTTGGTCATGGGCGAAAATGACAGTGATCACCTCGCCAACTTGGAGAAGGTGCTCGGCAGATTAAAGGAATATGGGCTATGAGCTAATCGCCACAAGTGCGAGTTTTTCCAGAAGCAGATCTCATATTGTGGCCACTTCATTGATGAAGAGGGGTTACATAAGTCCCCTGAAAAGATTGAGGCAGTAGTCAAGGCTCCAGCACCGGAAAATGTGTCACAACTGAGGTCGTTCCTCGGGCTGGTAAACTACTACCATAAGTTCTTACCAAATTTGTCCACGGTATTACACCCACTGAACACCCTACTGCAAACAGGGGTACCATGGAAGTGGAATGACGAACGTAGATGAGCTTTCCAGAAGTGTAAAGAATTGATCACATCAAAAGAGGTGTTGGCCCATTTCAACCCAGCACTACCAATTCATTTGGCATGTGATGCATCACGCTATGGTATTGGAGCGGTGCTGTCGCACAAATTCCCAGACGGGTTGGAGAGGCCCGTAGCCTTTGCGTCTCGGTCACTAACCTCAGCCGAGCGCAACTACGCCCAGATTGACAGGGAGGCCCTCAGCCTAGTATGGGGAGTAAAAAAATTCAACCACTATCTGCATGGGCAGAAGTTCACCTTGCTGACTGACCACCAACCACTTGTCTCCATCTTTAATCCTAAGAAGGGCGTTCCAGTGATGACTGCACAACGGTTACAAAGATGGTTCCTGTTTCTAGGGGTGAATCAATATGAAATAGAATATAAAGGCACGAAACAGCATGGAAACGCTGATGGGCTATCGCGCCTGCCACTGCCTACTGTGGAGGAAGCACCAGCAGTGGACCCTATCGAGATATTTTATTCGTCAATAATTGAACGATTGGCAGTAATGAACGCGGATATAGAGAAGGAGACCCGCAATGACCTGACGCTGTCTCGGGTATATGATTTGACGGTGAGGGGATGGCCAACACATGGCGACTCACTGTTGCCAGCATTCTCATCCAGAAGAGAACAGCTGTCAGTATGCCAGGGGACAGTGATGTGTGGATCCAGAGTGGTGATTCCACCCAAGTTAAGGGAGAGAGTGCTAAATGAGCGACATGAAGGTCATCTGGGGGGAGTGAAAATGAAAAGCCTTGCTCGGGCTTATGTGTGGTGGCCGGGAATCGATCAACAAATCGAAGACCTAACCAAGAGCTGCTCAGGATGCCAGAAGGTCCAAAATGCACCACCACATGCCCCTCTACACCCATGGGAGTGGCCCTCCTCTCCATGGCAACGGGTGCATATTGATTTTGCTGGTCCATTCATGGACTCAATGTTCTTAATAGCAGTGGATGCTCATTCGAAGTGGCCTGAGGTGATAAAAATGTCCTCAACCTCTACAGAGAAAACGATTGCAGTCCTACGGATCTTATTTGCCAGAAACGGCTTGCCAGAGCAGATTTGCTCTGATAATGGACCACAGTTTGTGTCCAAAGAGTTTCAAAAATTTATGAGAAGGAATGGGGTAAGGCATTACACATCCGCCCCGTATCATCCAGCCACAAATGGATTGGCTGAGAGGTTCGTACAAACCTTTAAGAAGGCGATAAAGGCCATGTGCGACGATGAAATTCCACTACAGCATAAGGTGGACAATTTCTTATTAGCCTACCGAAACGCGACACATGCAGTTACCAACCAGACCCCGGCCATGATGTTCTTTAACCGAAGGTTGCGATCTCGTCTGGACTTGCTTAGACCAAATGTGCGAAGAAATGTTGAGGATAAACAATTCCAGCACATCAATGAGAAGCCGACAAGGAGCTTCAATGTAGGACAACCAGTCTTGGCCCGTGACTATCGAACAGAGAAATGGCAACCCGGAACGATATGCACACAGCAGGGGCCATTAATGTACACAGTGGATGTCGGGGAGAACATTGTGAGATGCCACGTTGATCAGATCTTAGCGTCATAGGAACGAGTCAACCCCATGTCTTGCGTACCTGGGGATGAACCCGACATACCGGTAGCATCTACCTCCGAACCAGTAGCAGTGGAACCCGATGAACTAACCGATGAAAAGGGGCCAGAATCGCCTCTGCACCAAGAACAAGAACCTCAGGAAAGGCGCTATCCCGAAAGGATCAGGAAGCCGCCCCAAAGACTGAATCTATAAATGGACTATTGTTGTTTAATGTACATGTTAAAGTGTTAATTGTTATTTGAATATTATGGGTACTACTAATCTAAAAGGGGAGGAATTGTAGTGTATGTACCTTTAAGAGAAAACTACTTTTACAGCTCCTGTATACTGTAGTACCGGCAGTGACCACACCTGTATATAAGCCTTGAGCATGCCTCTGTACCCCAGTCTTGAGACTACCCTACTCCAGTAAATACCTGTTGATTGTTAAGTTACAGCATCCGTGTGGTTATTGAAAAAATCATACTCTCAGAATCACGGATCTAACAGGAACGACAACGAAAACTTGCATTTATATAGCGCCTTTAATGTCGACGCTCTACAGGAGCGAATTCAGACCAAAAACTGACACCACCCGAGCCACATAAGGAGATATTAGGGCAGGTGACCAAAAACTTGGTCCAAGAGGTAGGTTTTTAAGGAGCATCTTAAAGGAGGAGGAGAGACACAGAGATGTTTAGGGAGGGAATTCCAGAGCTTCGGGCCTAGGCAGCTGAAGGCACGGCCGCCAATGGATTCAAATCGGGGATGCGCTAATGGCCAGAATTGGAGGAGCGCAGAGATCTCGGAGGGTTGTAGGGCTGGAGGAGGTTACAGAGATGGGGAGGGGAGGGATTTGAAAACAAGGATGAGAATTTTTTATCCCAAGGAGCCAGCGGAATTTGTTTCGATGCGAAAGAATTTACTTAATGTTGCCAATGTGGTCATAGAAGGTGCATGTAGTACATTGGACCTATCAGCTGTGCAAGCCATCTGTAACGAGTGACAGATGTGCTGCTTTGTTAATGTTTATGTTTAGTAATCCCATTTCCCCAGACATGGAAGTAGAAGAGGGATTAGCAGTAGAGTACATTCACAATTGTCAATGGCAAAGTCTTGCAAGTAATTCTCTTTGAACACAGTGCAAGTCCTAGAGCATCAGAACTCTGCCCAATTCTGGGCCCAGAAGTCGAAGGGCCACAACGGTGGCTGGGCCACTGAGATCCTGGGAACATTCACGGAAGCCAACCGCCCACAGACGAATATTACATGTTATAACTGAAGACATTCCTGGGTTTACCTTAGGTGTAAGAAGATGGGCAAGGGGAAAGCTGGCAGTGTCTTCACAGAATCACAGAAACCCCACAGTGCAGATAGAGGCCATTTCGGCCCATCGAGCCTGCACCGACACATATCCCACCCGATCCCCGTAACCCCTACACCAACACATATCCCACCCTATTCCTGTAACCCCACGTATTTAATCCCCCTAACACTAAGGGTCAATTTATCATAGCCAATCAACCTAACCCGCACATCTTTGGACTGTGGGAGGAAACCGGAGCACCCGGAGAAAACCCACGCAAACACGGGGAGAATGTGCAAACTCCACACAGACAGTCGCCCGAGGCCGGATTCGAACCCGGGTCTCTGGCGCTGTGAGGCAACAGTGCTAACCACTATGCCACCGTGCTCTCAGGAGTTGAAATGGGAAGGGGAGAGAGAATTGAACATGAGATGGCTTGATGGCCAAAATGATCATTCCTCATTCTATCATTCTCTTTGCTCTAATTGACCTTCAGATTGCAATTCTGTCCATTGCCAATGGGCATAAAGAAAGAAAGGCTTGCATTTATATAGCCCCTTTCACCACCTCAGGGCGTCCCAAAGCGCTTTACAGCCAACGAAGTGCTTTTGAAGTGTAGTCACTGTTGTAATGTAGGAAACACAGCAGCCAGTTTGCGCACAGCAAGATCCCACAAACAGAAATGTGAGAATGACCAGATAATCTGTTTTAGTGATGTTGGTTGAGGGATAAATATAGGCCAGGACACGGGGGATAACTCCCCCTGCTTTTCTGTCAAAAGAGTGGCCGTGGGATCTTTTATGCCCACCTGAGAGAGCAGACGGGGCCTCGGTATAACGTCTCATCTGAACGTCTCATTTCCATCACTGAATGGCAGTCCCAATGAATTCTCCGGTCACAACTCGATTATTCCTCAATGACCAGGCAGACCGCACCCGAAAATAAGTGACCCTGAAGCTGTCGGACTGACATAAAAACCCAACTGGTTCACTAATGTTCTTTAGGGAAGCAAACCTGCCATCCTTACCCGACCTGGGCCTATATGTGACTCCATCCCACAAGCCACTCAGTTGGTATCAAATTGCTACAATGTATAAGAAGATTAAAAGCAGACGGAACACTTGGCCGCGACCTAGGCAGCGAATTTGTCCCCTCCAAGTCACACACCATCCTGCCTTGGAAATATATCGCCGATCCTTCATCGTCGCTGGGTGAAAATCCTGGAACTCCCTCCCTAACAACACCTTCACCACACGGACTGCAGCAGTTCAAGAAGATAGCGCACCACCACCTTCTCAAGGGCAATTGAGGATCGGCAATAAATGCTGCCATTGCCAGCAAAACCCACATCCCATGAATGATTGTAAAAAAGCGTACTAGTGTTCCGGGAGAAGCTCTTTCATGACCTATCATAGACACAGTTCCTTTAATTACTATCACCTAGCAGGTGTACTTTTAAGATCCCAGTCTCACTGGCATCTTTCTCCACCATCGTTTTAACCATCGTGTTTGTTCTTTCCACCAAGCCTGACACATGCGGGTGGTCTGGGATGTGGACAAAGCAGCCCGCTTGTTTGGCACCCCATCCACCACCTTAAACGTTCACTCCCTCCACCAGCGGCGTACCGTGGTTGCAGTGTGTACCATCTACAAGATGCACTGCAGCAACTCGCCAAGGCTTCTTCGGCAGCACCTCCCAAACCCGCAACCTCTTCCACCTAGAAGGACAAGGGCAGCAGGCGCAAGGGAACACCACCACCTCCAAGCTCCCCTCCAAGTCACACACCATTCTGACTTGGAAGTTTATCGCCGATCCTTCATCATCGCTGGGTGAAAATCCTGGAACTCCCTCCCTAACAGCACTGTGGGAGCACCTTCACCACACGGACTGCAGTGGTTCAAGAAGGCGGCTCACCACCACCTTCTCAAGGGCAATTAGGGATGGGCAATAAATGCTGGCCTTGCCAGCAATGTCCACATCCCAGGAACAAATAAAAACAAACAGGCCAAAGGCCTCACCTGGTTTTCAGTAACAGACAATGACCAGAAGAAGAGATTTTCCAACGTCAGGTGCTAGAAAACCCACGGGGCAATAAAATGTTCAAAAGATTAGGGAATGCATGGAGCAGCGAGTCAGTGTGGTCTGTGACCTTTTACCTTTGGAGCAGGGGTTGGAATCTATTTAGACTAAAGCCTTCTCACCCTCTGCTCGGACAATCCACCCCGGTTACTTGTGAGAATGAGTCCACAGCACAAAGTTGCCAATAATTCAGAAACAAAAAGTGGGAATCAATTGAGGTCAGAGAATTGAGGTGCAAAACTGGCATTTCACCTGATCCCATGGGATTCCCTCCCGGAGAGTTAGGTTAAAATTACCCCCAAAGTGTTTGTCCTTTCAAAGTCTACTGAAAACCAATCATGGACCTTTCACAGTAATCTACTTCGGCACTACTGAAACAAAGCAATGGAAAAATATCAGGCCCTCTGAGTCCTTGTTGGAATTATTCCACTGAAATGAATGCACAAGTAACACCGACTTTAAGTGCTTGCCTTTCCCATCATTCCCACTACCGGTACTCTGGCCCTGTGTATTCCTGCACAGGTTGCCATTAAACGGGTTTAAGCTGCCTTCATGTTTATCTAGTGATCTCGCCAATCACTCCACCTGTGCTATAGTTAATGGGGGTGGAAACGGACACGGGCAGAGACTCCAAACAGACGGTGTGGCGTCGGTCGCCCGTTAAACGCCCCGCCCCAGATTCAGTTCCATTGATGCCAGTAGAGCTGAATATTGGGCGTGAGGTATAACGGGCGCCAAATGTGATTCCGCCTGATCTACGTCCCCACCCAAGTCTAATCTCACTCCCAGTGGGGTCTTCCTCTGACTCTCTGTCCCATGGATTCCCCGGGCTCCAGGCTCTGCCCTTTCTCCTATTGTTTCTTTACCGCAGCAATGACCTTTCCCACTTCATCATCCAAACTTATTCACTCTTGTGCTAACGACTCCACTTTGTCCTCCTCAGCTTCCTTCAGATCGCATGTTCTCCGCCAACACAATCTTGGTTCCTCTCATTGTGCAACGGCTAAATCACTAGAAACATAGAAACATAGAAAAATAGGAGCAGGAGTAGGCCATTCGGCCCTTCGAGCCTGCTCCGCCATTCAATATGGTCATGGCTGATCCTCTATCTCAATACCATATTCCCGCACTCTCCCCATACCCCTTGATGCCTTTTGTGTCTAGAAATCTATCTATCTCCTTCTTAAATATATTCAGTGACTTGGACTCCACAGCCTTCTGTGGTAGAGAATTCCACAGGTTCACCACCCTCTGAGTGAAGAAGTTTCTCCTCATCTCAGCCCTAAATGTCCGACCCCGTATCCTGAGACTGTGACCCCTCGTTCTAGACCCCCCAGCCAGGGGAAATATCCTCCCCACATCCAGTCTGTCTAGCCCTGTCAGAATTTTATATGTTTCAATGAGATCCCCTCTCATTCTTCTAAACTCTAGTGAATACAGGCCTAGTCAACCCAATGTCTCCTCATACGACAGTCCTGCTCTCCCAGGAATCAGTCTGGTGAACCTTCGCTGCACTCCCTCTATGGCAAGTGTATCCTTTCTTAGGTAAGGAGACCAAAACTGCACACAGTACTCCAGGTGTGGTCTCACCAAGGCCCTTATAACTGTAGTAAGACATCCTTGCTCCTGTACTCAAATCCTCTTGCAATGAAGGCCAACATACCATTTGCCTTCCTAACTGCTTGCTGCACCTGCATGTTTGCTTTCAGTGACTGGTGTACAAGGACACCCAGGTCCCTTTGTACATCAACATTTCCCAATCTATCACCTATCAGCTAACTCTTGATCTCCAAATAATTTGATCGGAGCAATGAAAATCCTGCTTCTTTCAGTTCATTAAAGCACGTGGTTGCTTCATGCAACTCGCAAGTCCAGCCAACAGTTACCACTCTCACTTCTGGTGGATGTACCCTTACTCCTTCCTCTTTCGACATGCCATGGTCCACTATCTCCTCTGATGCCACCTGCAACCTTCACATCCCCTGCATTGCTAAAGCTTTGCCAAGAAAAAACTCACCTTTCTATTTTCCGCCAAACACTCATTTTTTTCTCTTAACTCCCCATGAAGTCCATGACTGCCCAAAAACTGAGCACTGCAACGTGTGGGGTACGGTAGCATATTGGTTATGTTACTGGACTAGTAATCCAGAGGCCTGGACTAATGATCCGGAGACATGGGCTCCGATTTTCTGCCAGCCGTCGGGCGGGTTTTCAGGCGGGCGGGGGCCGAAAATCGCCGAAATAGGGGGTCGTGACCCCCCCCCGCCTGATTCCCCGCCCTGTCCGACTTTTGGACCGCTGTTTCTCCGCGAGCCGATTCAGTCCCGCCCGCCGCTGGCGGGACTGGCCGCCGGGACCCTAATCACCAATTATTGGCATGTTTAATGCCATTTTAAGGGGCCCTTGCTATTTTCAAGGGTTCCCCACGCTAAACACGCCTGCGGGAACCCCGCTGATGAAACCTGGCGTGAAGCTTGCCGGCTTGCTTGCTTTCAGCTGCAGGTCATTCGGGAAAGCTGCGATTTAATCGGAGAGCATTTGTATGTTGAAGGACCTTGCTGCTGAAGGCTTAGGGCTACTTCTTCAAGGCTTAGGCACAGCTGTGGAAGGTTGGAGCCTCACACACTTCTCCAATGTGATCTCCTGGGAAGCCCCTCTCGCCACCCTCACTCAGTGCTTCCTCAGCGGAGGCATCTACGAGAAGCATGGGACGCCTTTTTTTCCTTCCCTTCTTGCCATTAAAGGATCTCCAGCAGCAGAGGCAGCAGCAGCAGAACCAGGAACAGCAGGATCAGCAACAGGAGCACCAGGCTGCTGCTCACTCACCTGAAGCTGCACAGGACAGAAGGGGCCAGCGCTTGGAGGTGGCTTGAGAGCACCTTGCTGCGCTTTAGGGGGCCATGGGGACCCGTGTCTGCACTGGCAGTCCTAATCAGAAGGACTTCCATGAAGGTCTGGTTTCTCTGTTCAATAGATGGCCATCGCTCCTCAAGAGATGTCATTCTCTTATGAGCACTCACCATGTTTTCCCTACCCTGGCGACTTATCTCCTCCATGGAGGTTGCCAACCTTTCCATGGTGATGTGTTCATGCGCCAAGACTCCACAAAAGTTCTGCTCATGGTCGCTATGGACTCCTCCATTCGCTCCACACTCACAGCGACCCTGGAGACAAAACCTGCCAGAGACTCCTGCATCTGTGCATGGAGATCCATCACCTCTTCTCTTGCAGATGGACCCAGAGGCAGAGGGTCGACATGCAGCGCAGCTGAGCTGAGTTGGCAGAGTCCTGCGCCCTCCGGAACGAGGACTCTCCACTGCTGTCCCTGTCTCCAGAATCTGCTGAGGCTCACTTATGAGCTGTGAAACACCAGGTGACAACACTACTCTATGTCCCGAAGGTCCCCCCGAGGTGTGAGTGCCTGCGCTGGTGCTGGGTGCGCTTACTTCTGCTGATGCTGCGCCCTCAGAGGTTGGAGCTTCCTCTGAGGAGTCTGGCTGCACAGTCTCTTCCTCCTCCACAGTGGGGACGGGGGCTCTGGATGGTCCTGTGGGGGAGTAGAGGAAGGAGTTAGAGATGTGATGCTAAGGTTACATGCACATTCGAGTTGACATCTGCTGACACCTGCATCCATGCAGCCTTGGCCTCAGTGGGAGGCCTCTTCCTGCCTGACCTAGGGAAGAGGACCTCCCTGTGGGCCCTAACCCCATCCAATAATGCCTGCAGTGAAGCTTCGTCGAATTTGGAGGCAGCTCGTGGTCTGGCACTGGCCACAGCTGCTGCAGGCTCCTCTGCCGTCCTGTATGGTTCGTTTGGAAGCCAACAGAGGATGCAGTGCTTGCTGTGGACCTTGAAAGCACCATGAATGATGCCATCATACTGTGGGGCTTCCTGACTGGAAATGGACAATTAGCAAGCCTGCCCACACGCTGGAAATTAATTGGCCACTTGAGGGAAAATTGCGTGCAGCTGGCTGACCCATTTTTTTGTGGGTCAGAACCCCACATTCGGGGAAACCCGACCATTTCCCACACAATCCACAAAATCGGGCCCATGAGTTCAAATTCTCCAGCAGGTGGGAATTTAAACAAAAGCAAAATACAGCTGATACTAGAAATCTGACATAAACATAGAAACAGAAAATGCTGGAAATTCTCAGCAGGTCAGGCAGCATCTGTGGAGAGAGAGAAACCGAGTTAACATTTCAGGTCAGTAACCTGGGAATTTAAATTCAGTTAATTAAATAAATCTGGAATAAAAAGCTGGTATCAGTAACCAGATTGTCCGATCTGGTTCGCTAATGCCATTTCGGGAAGGAAATCTGCTGTCCTTACTCGGTCTGGCCTATATGTGACTCTTAACTGCCCTCTATGGTTCAATAAGGTGGCTCACCACCACCTTCTCAAGGGCAATTAGGGATGGGCAATAAATGCTGGCTTTGCCAGCGACGCCCACATCCCATGAACGAATAAAAAAAAATATCTGGGGATGCTCTTCCATGTCCTCAGTCACAGTCCTGGACAAAGCTTGTCATCAACTCAGTGATGCTTTCCTCAATTATGGTGTGGAGAAGCCGGAGTTGGACTGGGGTGGACAAATGTAAGAAATCACACAACACCAGGTTATAGTCCAACAGCTTTATTTGAAATCACAAGCTTTCGGAGCGCTGCTCCTTCGTCAGGTGAAGTGGAGAGATGCATAAAGACACAGCTTATATAGTCAGAGTCATTTACACCTTTGATTGCTGTGATTCTCTCTCTGCCGAGGTGTGATAAATGGCAGTTAGAAAGATTACCTGTAAACATCTGACATTCTCTGACTATATAAGCTGTGTTTTTATGCATCTCTCCACTTCACCTGATGAAGGAGCAACGCTCCGAAAGCTTGTGATTTCAAATAAAGCTGTTGGACTATAACCTGGTGTTGTGTGATTTCTTACATTCCTCAATTATAGTCTTCATCCCCTATCTCGCTTTATGCAACCGTCACCATTTCTTTATCAATACCACTCTGCTCATTGTTACCCTCAAGTTTTTTCTCCAAAATGTGCCCTCCTACAAACCTCTTGGCAACCTCACTACATTGAAGTAAAGCGGTCGGCCGGCCGGGAAGCAGAGGACATAGATTTAAGACTATTGATGAAAGAACCAGCGGGGTGATGAGGAGAATTGTTTTTTACACAGCGAGTGGTTACGATTTGGAATGCGCTGCCTGAAAGGAGGGGTGGAAGCAAATTCCATCGTAACTTTCAAAAGGGAATTGGATGTATAATTGAAAAGGAAAAACATTTGTAGGGCTTTGGGGAATGAGCAAGGAGGGAATGGGACTGATGGGAGAGAAATGATGGGCCGAATGGCCTCCTTCTGTGCTGTAAGATTCTAAAGAGCCATCATCTTGCCCCAACTCTGCTAATTCTTTCCCAAAACCAGGAGCTCCTCACCTCCCTCCATCTTTTCTTGATCCTGCAAACTAAACTCCAAGCTTAGCCAGTCTTCTGTTCTTTTCCTGCTTTGTGGGTTTCCCACTGCGGCCCCTCAAATTTATTTTCGTCTTTTAAAAAAAAGTGTGGGGGGGAAGATGAAATGTTTTAGCAAATTGTAGAGCTTGGAAAATGGTTTAGCCTTTCTCTTAAGACCAGCCACTCAGACCAGGGCGTTGGAGCATGTCCACATCTGCCCGACCTGCCATCTTGGTCAACAGCAGCAGGTTCAAAGGGTGCTGGGGGGGCCAGCTATAGTTCAAACACCTGCAGGAGCGGTTTGAGGCCCTGGGAACTCATCTGAGACCATTTCACTGGTGAGTAAAAAATACAGAAATAGACCCGGGGAGTCGTACGAGCTTTTTTGCAGGTCGCCTCCCTCGCTTGAGTGGCTTGTATTTGTTGTCGGGGTGACCCCTTCACACTTCACCTAAACCGCATCGACGACTTTGAATAAAATTGAAGCCATGGTGCTGGTGGGGAGGGGGGAGGGACGGTCGATTGGTCACGCGGGAAGACCCTTTAGGAGGTCATCGACACCACAGGTAGGTGCCTTACAAGGAGCGTCATCGCCATGTTGGGCCACGGTGCGAGGGCGGGGAACGGTGCCCGCTCGCCAGCACCACAATCTCCCTGAACTGTCAATCCCATCTGCTGCCTATAGATGTATTATCTTTGGTGTCGACTTGATACACAGTTCAGATTTTCGTTTAAATGTGATAAACCGCAAGGCAGAAGTTGACCGAAGCTACAACGCATGCAGTGGCGTAGCATTGTGGCAATGGTCAATGTGGAGCTTATTGAATCATACAGTTCAGATAGAGGCCATTCGGCCCATCGTGCCCATGCTGGCTCTTTGAAAGAGTTCACCAATTAATCCCACTTCCCACCACCCCCTTGACCCCTGCTCTTCCCCCATAGCCCTGCAAATTCTTTCCTCTTCGGCAGCACCTCCCAAACCCGCGGCCTCCACCACCTAGAAGGAAAAGGGCAGCAGGCTCATGGGAACACCACCACCTCCAAGTTCCCCTCCAAGTCACACACCATCCTGACTTACATAGATACATAGATACATAGAAGATAGGAGCAGGAGTAGGCCATTCGGCCCTTCGTGCCTGCTCCGCCATTCGATGAGATCATGGCTGATCCTTTAATTCAGTATCCCGTCCCCGCCTTCTCTCCGTAACCCTTAACCCCTTTTGCCCTTAACCCCTTGGAAGTATATCGCTGATCCTTCATCGTCGCTGGGTCAAAATCCTGGAACTCCCTTCCCTAAGATCACTTTGGGAGTACCTTCACCACACGGACTGCAGCGGTTCAAGAAGGCGGCTCACCACCACCTTCTCAAGGGCAACTAGCGATGGGCAATAAATGCTGGCATTGCCAGTGACGCCCACATCCCAGGAACAAATAAAATAATGTATACATCCAATTCATGGCTGAGCCATGGCTGGCACCATGTTCCTAACAGTAGTGGCCACCCGATGCACAACCCCTCACATCTACATTGGGCCAAACATTTCCGATCGGAGGCTTCCCGCGGGCGGACGCCTCCGACTGGCAAAATGTCTTCGAAAGTACCTGGTGGGCCCGGGAGGTACGGAGGCTTGCAATGCTGGGCCTCTCCGGGTCTGCGCGAGCAGAGCCCCCACGTATCCCAGGGACGCAAGCGGTTCGTAGGCGCTCCTGGGATCATGTGGGCCAGCCCAACCAATGGAAGAAGGGAATTCCCCATTCATACTTTTGACAGTTCCGTACCTACAGAACTGTCAAAAGTATGAATGGGGATTGTTATAAATCTCATCATCAAGAAACTACTTATGAAATAACGCTGGACGGCCAGCTGGTGGCGCCGTCCAAGGAGTATAAATACTCGGGCGTCGGCCCCAGCTTTCCAGGGACATTTTGAAAGACAAGGAACTAGTGAAATACAACTAGACTTCCATGTTCTGAAACAAGTTGATTAAAGCCTTGCTTTATGCTCAAACCTTGTGCGTAGTGAGTTTGATTACGTCAGGGATCAGTTAAAAAATCAACAAACACATGAAATAAATGTTTTAAAAATTACATATTTAAAATGAATTAAAATGCCATTTAATTAAATATTTTAAACAAAAATTGAATTTTTCGGAAAAAACAAATTAAATGTTTTTACGGGGCTAAGAATAAACGTACCTTTTGAAAGTATTTTTAATTTATAAATAAGTGATAAAATGTTATATTTCTATTTTTTAAAACTCTTACGCTGGTAAATGCAGGCCTTGCGCCGGCTTTTACCATGTGTAAGAATTTGACAGCCATTCAGCAGGCAGAAGTTGTGAAAATAGCGGAACTCTCCGCCCACGGCGGCCCATCTCCCGGGGATACGGAGGCTCTGCCAAGAGAATTCTTGACAGATCGCAAGTGCCGGGTTTGCACGCTAGCGCTTCGCTTGCCTAAACCAGGAACTTGCGCGGCCCCTACGGGCACGGTCGCACCTCGTATGCACCTGTGGGGGGGTCGCAAAATACGGTTGCTGTGGAGGTTGCGCACTCCTTATTTGGGCATCACCAATGCTGCGACTCCCAGTCACGCCTGCAACTGCACACTTCTACCACTAGGTGGAGCCTCATACGCTCCAGAGCCGCACATCTATATTACAGCCGATGTGTTTCCTGCGTTATAGCAGTGGGCCACACTTCAAAAGTACTTCATTGGCTGTAAAGCATTTTGGGACATCCTGAGGATGTGAGAAGTGCTGTAATAAATGCATGTTCTCTCTTCCTTTCTCTCTCTCTTTCTCTCTCTCTTTTTCTCTCTTTTTCTTTCTTTCTTTCCTTCCCTACAGCATTGTTGATGCAACTATTGACTAAACAAAACCTAGCAGCCCTCAGAGAGCATTGTGGCCCCGGTTACCGCCTACAAGGGTTCGGTTTAATCGGGTGGCCCAGCAACAAATGTCCTTTTTCTGGTGATTACTTATCAAGACGGCAATTCACTTGGAGTTGAATATTGGCAAATGTCCAGTTATAGATCAGAAAGTGGCAGTGACCTCAATACCAGAAGCACGAGGAAGTGGTGGGCCTTACTAATTATTGAGTGTGGTCATTCTTAAAATGCCATGGGAGAGTTGGTCTTTGTCTGACCTGTAAGGTGTTTTCTTCCCATTTACTCCCTCTTTCTCTTTACAATGTGAAGCACACTGATGCATCCCCTCCCCAACAACCTGGATTTAAACAGCTCCTTTAACGTAGTAGAACGTCCCAAGGCACTTCACAGGACTGTTATCAGACACAATTTGACGCCGAGCCCTGTAAAGTGATATTGGGACAGGTGACCAAAAGCTTGGTCAAAGAGGTAGGTTTCAAGGAGTGTCTTAAAGGAGGAGAGAGAGGTCGAGAGGCGGAGAGGTTTAGGGAGGGAATTCCAGAGCTTGGGGCCCAGGCAGCTGAAGGCACGGCCGCCAATGGCGGAGCGATTAAAATCAGGGAGGCGCAAGAGGCCAGAATTGGAGGAGTGCAGAGATCTCTGATGGTTGTAGATCTCGAGGAAGTTACAGAGATAGGGAGAGGGGTCCCAGGCCATGGGGAGATTTGAACACAAGGATGAGAATTTTAAAATCGAGGCGTTGCCGGACCGGGAGCCAGTGTAGGTCAGCGATGGGTGGCCGGGACTCGGTGCGAGTTAGAATACGGGCGGCAGAGTTTTGGATGAGCTGAAGATTGCCGAGGGTGGAAGGAAATTTCTGTACTGATAAAGACCATGTGTTGAGTGTACAGCGATACCGGGGTTAACTTTAACATAACCCCTGCTGCAGGAAACTGACGGGCGGGGTGTGAATGCAAAGTAAATGTAAATGCGGGATGACATAATTTAAGCCCTTGACAACACTGGGTGCATTCCTGGAGTTTCCCGGGTTGCTGAAGGTGTCAGATTCTGTTGCATGATGCCCAGATGCTTTGAGGTACAGTCCCCACCACTTACACTGTCCATGCTTTCCCCAGACACCCACCTATATCGGGAAGATAGTGTTAACCGTTCTCCATTACCATAGGCGTCAATCACAAAGGCATTACTTATCATGTGGCAGAGCCACCAAGGGGACTCTGATCTGATGTACATAATTATCTTTAACTAATTGTTAAGCTACAGAATGAATCTGTATCTCTGTTCACATTATCGCATGTACATAGCGCGGTCCCTTTAAGACTGAGACCCAACGCGATGACGTCATCACGTTGGTCATGTGACCCTCCAGCGGCGGGAAAACGTGATGACATCATGACGTCCGACCAGGGAGGAGCCCTAGTCAGTCCTGGTGGAGCTAGCAACCAGTAAAGACCTGTTATCCAGCTTTCCTTTGTTTCAATGTTAAACTCTGTTTATTAGCATTAAACATCGTTTGTTTAATAGACTGACTCGACCTCAGTCCTTTAGTTAGGAACCTAGCCGTTCCTGCAGTGGTGACCCTGAATTTTCGTGGACAATTTTCACGAAAGAGGCGAAACGAAACATGGAAGCGAACTCCGTGGCTTTGAAGCTCCCACAGTTTTGGGAACAACATGCTGCCTCCTGGTTCGTCCACACGGAAGTGCAATTCGAACTTTGTAACATCGTCATGGATCAGACCCGTTACCTTCACGTGGTCTCCGCACTCGACAGCGCCACGGCCGCACGGATCATCAGCCTGCTCGAAAACCCTCCAGAGGCCAGCAAGTGTAATACTATTAAAGCGTGGTTAATACAGGTCTTCGGACTCACGAAGGCAGAGCGGGCCCGCCGGCTGCTCGCTATGCCCGACCTTGGTGATTCCAAGCCATCTGAAGTAATGAGCCAGATGCTCACACTCCTGGGCTCTGAACCCCAATGTTTCCTCTTCCGGGAGTTATTCCTAAGTCAACTCCCCGAACAGGTTCAAGCCGCTCTCGCCAGATCGGACACTGCGGATTGTGCAGCACTGGCTGCAGAAGCAGACACGATTTATGCGGTTCTGCAGCAATACTGCGCAGTCACGAGGCACCCCTCCCCCGTGGCTGACGCCCCGACGCCTCCATCCCCCGGCTTGTGTTTTTTCCACGCCCGTTTCGGCGCGAAAGCCAGAAGCTGCCGCCCGCCTTGCAGTTTCGCGCCTAAAAACAAACATCAACCCCGGCAGCAGCTCCAGAAAAGGAGGATCGAGTTTAAGGTACGTGCCGCGGCCGCGATGGCGATTGGGAATTCCGGGAAGCTCCTCTACATTACAGATTCCCTTTCGGGCCGGCGTTTTTTATGCGACACCGGGGCGCAGTGCAGCATCCTTCCCGCCTCAGCACTTGACATCCAGTCTGGGAGGCACGGTACCTCCCTCGAGGCAGCTAATGGCGGGGCCATTCGTACCTTTGGCAAACGGCAGGTCCGGGTGTGCTTCGGCGGGCAACGGTTTCAGTGGGAATTTATCACAGCCAAAGTTTCACAAGGCATCCTCGGCGCGGACTTCTTATGCGCCAACAGCCTCTTGGTAGATGTCCGAAATCGTCGACTGGTCAACGCGGCTACTTTTCATTCCATTCCGTGCTTCCGCAGTTCCACACCGTACCACACGGTCTCCTGCGCCTTACCCTCGCCGGACGAATTCGCCCGCCTGTTAGGTGAATTCCCGGAGCTGACCACGCCCACTTTCTCCACCTCGGCAGCTAAGCATGGTGTCCAACACCACATTACTACGACTGGCTCCCCAGTGTACGCACGAGCTCGGCGACTGGAACCCGGTAAGCTCGCGGCAGCGAAGGCTGAGTTTGCCACGATGGAGCGGCTGGGGATTATTCGCCGGTCGAATAGTCCCTGGTCCTCACCCCTACATATTGTACCAAAGCCCGGCGGCGGATGGCGGTCATGTGGGGACTACCGTCGACTGAATGACGCAACGACGCCCGATCGGTACCCGATCCCGCACATTCAAGACTTTTCCACCCATTTGGCGGGAAACTCAATCTTCTCCAAGGTCGACCTCGTCCGGAGCTACCATCAGGTCCCCGTACACCAGCAGGACATCCAAAAAACTGCGGTTATTACTCCCTTTGGACTGTTCGAGTTCCTCCGAATGCCTTTGGGCTCAAGAACACTGCGCAGGCTTTTCAACGACTCATGGACTTGGTCCTGCGGGATCTTCAGTTTGTATTTGTCTATCTGGACGATATCCTGATAGCCAGCTCCACCAAAGCGGAGCACGTCGACCATCTCTGCACCTTTTTGGGTGCCTCAGCCAGCATGGCCTCATAATCAACCCGGCCAAATGCCAGTTCGGCCTACATCAGATTGACTTCTTGGGCCACCGCATTACCCAGGAGGGTGCAATCCCGCTGCAGTCAAAGGTCGAAGCAATTTCGGCATTCCCGAAGCCACAGTCCACCAAAGCCCTCCAAGAATTCCTGGGCATGGTGAACTTCTACCACCGCTTTGTGCCGAAGGCAGCACAACTCATGCAGCCCCTCTACGAGGCCCTCAAAGGCAAGAAGGGTGATATACCTATCAATTCATCCAATGAAAAGCGACGAGTTAAGACAGTAACTATAGGTTTTGATTGGCTAAATAACAGAGCCCACCCTCGTGGGTGATCAGATCCAACAAGGAGGAATACCAGCCAGTCGACCACCTTTATACCTGGGCAAGTAGGTGGAGCCATGGGCGGAGTCAGCAGTGGTCAGCCCAGGTATAACAGCGTGACAAGAGGCGACCTCGTGTAGTGATACAACAGTGTAAACAGTGATAACCATAGTGTAACGATATAACAGTGATAACCATAGTGTAACGATAGTGAACGATAAAAGTGGTTTACCACATTCACCCCTTGTTTAGATTTGAGTCCGGCGGGGTGAAGTGTACTACCAGTTCGGGTATATCAGTCTGTCCGGAGGCCTCGTAAGCCTTTCCGATCGTCGCAGCAGCGGCGGCGGTGATGCAGTATCCGATGTTAATGCTGGTGTCTGCGTGGTCGGCGAAGGCTCATGGGGTTCTGGCATGCCGTCTACCTGGGCTGGATTTGGGGGGGTGGTGGGGGGTAACGGTGGTGTCTCAGGGATGCCCGAGGGTGCGAGGTCTCGTAAGGAGACTGTGTCCTCCCGCCCGTCTGGGTATGCCACATAGGCGTACTGGGGGTTGGCGTGCAGGAGGTCCACCCTCTCGACCAGGGATCCGTTTTATGGGCCCTCGCGTGCTTTCGCAGCAAGACGGGCCCCGGAGAGGTCAGCCAAGTTGGTAGCGTGGTTCCCGTAGTCGACTTCCTGGGGAAAACAAACATTCGTTCATGGGGGGTGGCGTTAATGGCAGTGCAAAGCAGTGACCGGATGGAATGCAGCGCCGCTGGGAGGACTTCCTGCCAGCGGGAGGTTGGGAGGCCCTTGGACTTTAAGGCTAAGAGAACGGCCTTCCAGACAGTCGCGTTCTCTCTTTCCACCTGGCCGTTCCCTCGGGGGTTGTAGCTGGTGGTCCTGCTTGCAGCAATACCTCTCGCTAGTAGGAACTGGCGAAGTTCCTCGCTCATGAAGGAGGAGCCCCGGTCGCTATGTATATAGTTCGGGAACCCGAACACGGCGAAGAGGTCGTTCAGGCATTTGATGACCGTGGTACTGGTCATGTCTGGGCAGGGGAAGGCAAAGGGGAAACGGGAGTACTCGTCAATGATGTTGAGGATGTACACATTACGGTCAGAGGACGGGAGGGGCCCCTTAAAATCGATGCTCAAGTGCTCGAAGGGGCGGGTGGCCTTGATCAGGCTTGCTCTGTCCGGCCTAAAGAAATGCGGTTTGCATTCGGCACAGGTTTGGCAGTTCCTGGTCATGGTCCTGACCTCCTCGATGGAGTAGGGCAGGTTGCGGGCCTTAATGAAGTGGTAAAGTCTGGTGACTCCGGGCTGGCAGAGGTCATTGTGGAGGGTCTGCAGTCTATCAATTTGCGCGTTGGTGCATGTACTTCGTGATAGAGCATCTGGGGGTTCGTTCAGTTTACCAGGCCGGTACAAGATCTCATAATCATAGGTGGAGAGCTCGATTCTCCACCTCAAGATCTTGTCGTTCTTGATTTTGCCCCTCAGCTTGTTATTAAACATAAAAGCGACCGAACGCTGGTCGGTGAGGAGGGTAAATCATTTGCCTGCCAGGTAATGCCTCCAGCGTCGTACAGCCTCCACGATCGCCTGGGCCTCCTTCTCGACCGAGGAGTGTCGGATCTCAGGGCCCTGGAGGGTCCTTGAGAAGAAGGCCACCGGTCTCCCCTCCTGGTTAAGGGTTGCGGCTAGGGCGAAGTCGGATGCATCGCTCTCCACTTGGAAAGGGATAGACTCATCCACCGTGTGCATTGTGGCCTTAGCAATGTCTCCCTTAATGAGGGAGAAGGCTGCGCACGCTTCTGCCATCAGGGGGAAGGAGGCGGACTTCATGAGGGGTCTGGCTTTGTCCGCATAATTCGGCACCCATTGGGCATAGTAGGCGAAGAGCCCCAGGGTCCTCTTCAGCGCCTTTGGACAGTGGGGGAGGGGAAGCTCCATGAGGGGGCGCATTCTATCGGGGTCGGGGCCGATGACTCCGTTCTCTACTACGCAGCCGAGGATGGCAAGGCGCGAGGTGTTAAACACACATTTCTCCTTATTGTAGGTGAGGTTCAGTCATTGGGCCGTATGGAGGAATCTCTCCAGATTAACATCATGGTCCTGCCGGTCGCGGCCGCAGATGGTGACGTTATCTAGATAGGGGAACGTGGCTTGCAGCCCGTTCTGGTCAACCATCCGGTCCATCTCCCTTTGGAAGACCGAAACCCCGTTGGTGACGCCGAAGGGAACCCTAAGGAAGTGGTAGAGGCGGCCATTCGCCTCGAAGGCGGTATACTGGCGGTCCTCAGGGCGGATAGGGAGTTGGTGGTAGGCCGACTTAAGGTCGATGGTAGAGAATATTCGGTACTGTGCAATCTGATTGACCATATCAGATATGCGGGGAAGTGGGTATGCGTCCAGCTGGGTGTACCGGTTTATGGTTTGGCTGTAGTCGATGACTAGGCGGTTTTTATCGCCGGTCTTAACGACTACGATCTGGACACGCCAGGGGCTGTTGCTCCTCTCGATGATGCCCTCTTTCAGGAGACGCTGCACCTCAGAGCTAATAAAAGCTCTGTCCCCGGCGCTGTACCGCCTGCTCTTGGTAGCGATGGGTTTACAGTCGCGGGTGAGGTTGGCGAACAGGGAGGGGGGCGGAACCCTGAGGGTGGATAGGCCGCAGGTGGTACGCGGTGGGCGGTTTAAAGGCTGTTGGTTGTCGACTGTGAGTGGGGGGAGGGGTCCACCGTGTGCCAAAGTGACACTTTGAAGGTGGGATTGGAAATCCAGCCCTAGTAGGACGGCAGCGCAGAGTTGGGGCAGGACGAGAAGTTTAAAATTTTTATACTCCGTGCCCCTAACCGACAGGGTCACAACACAGTATCCGCTGATGTCTGTTGAATGGGACCTCGACGCCATCGAGATCCGGTTGCGCGTTGGCTGGACAGTGAGGGAGTAGTGGCTCACCGTGTCTGGATGGATGAAACTCTCCGTGCTTCCGCTGTCGAACAGGCAGGTCGTGGCGTGGCCGTTTACTTTGATGTCCATCATGGACTTGGACAGGTGATGCGGGCGAGCTTGGTCCAGTGTGACGGAGGCTAGTGTATGGCTGAGCGAGCTGCTGTAGTCTGCGGGTGAGGCTGCGGTCGGGTCTGGAGACAGGTGGCGGTCGAGTGTGGTGAACAAAATGGCGGTGCCCACGACGTTGCATAAAATGGCGGAGAAGATGGCCACCCCCACAACTCACATGAGGCACTGCCGGTGTCGGTGGCCTTGATCAAAGATGGCCGCCCCCACGACTCACACGAGGGGATACTGGCATCTGTGGCCTTGATGAAAGGTGGCCGCCCCCACAACTCGCATGAGGCACTGCTGGCGTCTGTGGCTTTCCCCCTGCAGGCCTTCGCGAAGTGGCCTTTCTTGTGGCAGTCGGAGCAGGTCGCGTTTCTTGCAGGGCAGCGCGCCCTCGGGTGTTTCGCCTGGCCACAGAAAAAGCAGCCGGCGGCCCGATCGCGGGGCTCCGATGCCGCAGCCGGTACCAGGGGTGGCGGTCCCGATCGGGTCCGGGACGCCGACGCTGAGGTAGGTCCCAGAGGCGGCGGTTCGAGGGGTATTGCGGTCGGGGTCGGGCCCGAGTCCCAGGGTCGCGCAGCACAGTACCTGGAATACACCTCGAGGTCCCGATGGGCCACTTCCAGAGAGCGAGCGAGGGCTGCAGCTGTGTTCAGGTCGAGGTCCTTTGATTCGAGCAGTCTTTGCCGTGAGTAGTCGGACCGAAGGCCTTTCACGAAGGCATCGCGGATATTCTCTTCAGTATTTTCTGCAGCCGTTACAGCTTTAAAGTCACAGTCCCAGCCGAGTGTTTGTAGCGCCCGTAAAAATTCATCTACAGACTCTCCTGGCTGTTGCTGGCGGGATCTTAGGAGATGTCTGGCATACATAGAATTTACCGGGCTCCGGTACTGCTCTTTCAGCAGGTTGAGGGCGGCCTCGTATGTAGTAAGGTCCTGGATGAGTGCAAATACTTTAGGGCTCACTTGGGCGGTCAGAACTCTTAGTTTGGATCTCTGAGGCACGCCGGATTCTCCCAGGTAGGATTCGAAACAGCTCAGCCAGTGTTTGAAGTCGAGGGCTGAGTTTGCTGCCTGTGGGTTTAGATCCAGGTACGGCGGTCGGAGGGCTCGCAGCCAGGCCGGCTGCTGTGGCTGTTGTAGCTGGGCGTCTGACTGGTCGTTTGGCTGCTCCGTTAAAGACATTTCAAAATTTAGTCAATAAAATTGATATACCTATCAATTCATCCAATGAAAAGCGACGAGTTAAGACAGTAACTATAGGTTTTTATTGGCTAAATAACAGAGCCCACCCTCGTGGGTGATCGGATCCAACAAGGAGGAATACCAGCCAGTCGACCACCTTTATACCTGGGCAAGTAGGTGGAGCCATGGGCGGAGTCAGCAGTGGTCAGCCCAGGGATAACAGCGTGACAAGAGGCGACCTCGTGTAGTGATACAACAGTGTAAACAGTGATAACCATAGTGTAACGATATAACAGTGATAACCATAGTGTAACGATAGTGAACGATAAAAGTGGTTCACCACAAAGGGAAAGGATACAATAACCTGGTCAGTGGAAATGGATGACGCTTTCAACAACACGAAAACCGCTCTAGCCAATGCAACCATGTTCGCGCACCCGCGGCCAGGAGCCACCATTGCCCTCACCACGGACGCTTCTGACTATGCCATAGGCGCCATACAAGCACAGTGGGTCGACGGGTTGTGGCAGCCACTGGCGTTCTTCAGCCGCCAACTCCGGCGCAACGAACGCAAATACAGTACTTTCGACCGTGAGTTGCTGGCACTGTTCCTGGCCATTCGCCATTTTCGGTTCCTGTTGGAAGGACGTCCCTTCACCGCGTTTGTAGATCACCAACCACTGACTTTTGCAATGGCCAAGACTGCCGAACCGTGGTCGGCTCGACAGCAGCGACAGCTAACTTACATTTCGGAGTTCACGACAGACATCCAACATGTAGCTGGCAAGGAAAATTTGGTAGCCGATTGCCTTTCTCGCGTGCCAGTCCGGGCAGTCCAGTTGGGCATCGATTATGCCCTCATGGCCACCGATCAAGCATCCGACCCTGAGACACAGTCGTATCGTGGCGACACCTCTAGCCTCCAAATGGCCAATGTGCAATTCCACGCAGCAGGCACCTCGTTGCTCTGCGATGTCTCCATGGGGGATCCTCGCCCGGTCGTTCCAGTTGCCTGGCACCACCAAGTCTTCGATGCCATCCATGGGCTTTCGCACCCGGGTGTGAAAGCATCCCAAAAGTTACTGTCGGCCAAGTTCGTCTGGAGAGGAATGCGTAAGGATATCCGCGACTGGGCTAACACCTGCGTCGTCTGTCAAACGTCTAATGTGCAGCGCCATGTCAGGGCCCCTTTGGCCACGTTCGCTGTACCAGAACGGCGATTCGACCACGTCAAGGTGGACCTCGTCGGACCGCTGCCACCGTCCCAGGGTTGCACACACATTCTAACCATGGTCGATCGTACAACCAGATGGCCCGAGGCAGTACCTTTGGCAGCTACTATGTCCGCCGATGTAGCCAGGGCGTTCCTCTCTTCGTGGGTCGCATGTTTCGGCGTTCCGGCAGATAGTTCTTCAGACCGCAGTCCACAATTCTCGTCCGAGCTCTGGAACACTGTGGCCCAGGGTCTTGGAACCAAGCTCCACCGCACTACGGCCTATCACCCGCAGGCAAACGGTTTGTGTGAATGCTTCCACAGATCGTTAAAGGCGTCGCTGAGAGCCACCCTCCAAGGCGCCGGATGGGTGGATAAACTGCCGTGGGTCATGTTGGGGCTGCGCACGGCACCCAAAGAGGACCTGCAATCATCCACCGCAGAGCTCGTGTACGGCCAGCCGCTCCACGTACCGGGAGATTGCCTGCCTTTTCCCACCGCGCCATGGTCTGCAGCCGAACAACTCAGCAATCACCGGGAGACGGCCAAGGCTTTCACGCCTATTCTGACTTCATGGCACGGCCTGCCATCTTCGCACGTTCCAGCGGAGCTTAAAAATGCTGCATTCGTATTCATTCGTCATGATGCCCATAGAGATCCGCTCAAGGCTCCTTACACAGGACCTTTCCGCGTACTGGAGCCCGGCGACAAGAGTTTTGTGGTGAACATCGGTGGTAAACCAGACCACATATCCATTGACCGTCTCAAACCGGCGCATCTGGACATCGACCGGCCAGTAGTGACGGCACAGCCGCCACGCCGTGGCCGCCCTCCCGCTGCATCCACACCGGACCGAAGGCTCTCATCCGCCAGCCCGCCCGCTGTTCAACAATGTTCACTCCGAGAATACAGGAGTCGCTCTGACAGGCTTGTCAGACTTCCTAGCCGATTGACTTTTATGGTTAAAGACAATTCTGGGGGGGCGCATGTGGCAGAGCCACCAAGGGGACTCTGATCTGATGTACATAATTATCTTTAACTAATTGTTAAGCTACAGAATGAATCTGTATCTCTGTTCACATTATCGCATGTACATAGCGCGGTCCCTTTAAGACTGAGACCCAACGCGATGACGTCATCACGTTGGTCACGTGACCCTCCAGCGGCGGGAAAACGTGATGACGTCATGACATCCGACCAGGGAGGAGCCCTAGTCAGTCCTGGTGGAGCTAGCAACCAGTAAAGACCTGTTATCCAGCTTTCCTTTGTTTCAATGTTAAACTCTGTTTATTAGCATTAAACATCGTTTGTTTAATAGACTGGCTCGACCTCAGTCCTTTAGTTAGGAACCTAGCCGTTCCTACAATAACATATTAGGCACACTGACTATTTCGGAGAGATCAATCACTTTGCATCTCGTTAATCCCCCTTGCCTTTACTGATTTACAAAGCTCTGCTATATTCAGTCAAAGTCGGGTCTCCAATCAGCTGTTCGCACCTGGTTAAAGTGCGATCATGAGATTCTTCGGGCTGGTATTGATTCAGATACAACGGCTAACAATTACAAGAGGCAGTTGCTAACGGCAGATTTCAGACGTTCTGCATCAAGCCGTTTAAAAAAAAAAAAATACGTTGGTTACGTTCAAGCAGGACCTGCTGAGTCATTCTCACAACCTCTTTGGTTTTACCGCCCACCGCGTATAACGGGCAAACACCAGCCCATCCGCTTGAAGAGAAAGAAATAAAGACTTGCAATTCTGATGAAAGGTCATTGACCTGAAAAGGTTAAACTCTGTTTCTCTCTCTCCCCACAGATGCTGCCTGACCTGCTGAGTGTTTTCAGCATTTTCTGTTCCTGTTGTATTTATAAAGCGCCTTTCACAACCTCAGAGCTCCCAGAGCACGTTACTTTTTGGGGTGTAGTCAAGGTTGTAAGGTGGGAAACACGGCAGCCAATCTGCGCACAGCAAGATCCCACAAACTGCAATGTGATAATGACCAGATCATCTGTTTTTTTTTTATTAGATATGTTGATTGAGGGATAAAAGTGATAACTCCCCTGCTCTTTTTCAAAATAGTGGCCGGGGGATCTTTTACGTCCAACTGAGAGAGCAGACGGGGCCTCGGTTTAACGTCTCATTCAAAAGACGGCACCTCCGACAGTGCAGCGCTCCCTCAGTGTTGCACTGGAGCGTCCACCTGGATTTTATGCTCAAGTCTCCGGAGTGGGGACTTGAACCCCCGACCTTCTGACTCAGAAGGCGAGAGAGCGACCCAATGAGCCGTGACTAAACAAACAAAAGGAGTGGGTCTTTCATGAAGGCCATGTTCCTTTAAATTTGATTATTAAGTTGGCAGCAGTGTCCTGCAGATTAACTTTTAATTCCTGGAGACTCCGGGACAATCCTAGAGGATTGGAAACCCGACATGGCCGTGAAACGTCAATGCAGAGAACCCCCCACCCACCCCCGGCCGATCGTGCTTCACTCGCCTCTTACCCACGCCTGAAATAAGCTACAGGGAGTGACCCCAACCCCATGGTTTACGAGAACAAGTCAGAATAAGAATTCAATGCAGGCAGAAGGCAATGGCTGAAATTCATGGAAATATAATAACAAAAGTCTGATTCCTCTCAGAACAGCCCACGCGAAAAAATACCCCCCTTATAAAAAGTCAAATTTAACTTTGATCGGAATTTAAATGGTGGATAGAGTCTGAAGCAGCAGTGATTGATAATGGATAGTTAATCTTTACCACACTCATCACTTCCACTCAGAATAGGCAGTAACAGGACACATGCACTTACCTTAATAGAAAGCACCTTTAAGTTGTCAGTTGTGGCTCAGTGGGGAGCAGTCTCGCCTCTGAGTCTGGAGGTCATGGAGCTACGTCCCATTCCACAGACTTGAGCATGTAATGTATGTACCTTTAAGGGGAGAACTACTTTTTACAGCTCCTGTATACTGTAGTACCGGCAGTGACCACACCTGTATATAAACCCTGAGTAGGGATCTGTACGTTTAGTTTATAGAGTAACCCTCATCCAGTAAATACCTGTTGATTGTTCCTGCAGTCTCGTGTCTAGTTATTGAAGGACACACTACATCAAAAATACACGGATCTAACAGTGGCGACGAGGCAGATTCGAACCTACCTGCAACTCTGCATTACCTCCCAGGGATTCGCTCCTGGAGAACAGTGGAAGAAAGTTGAGGCCAGAAGCACGGGCGTCGACCACGAGCTAACGTCCAGTCATCCAGCAGAGATTGAGCATCGCAGGGGAGGCTGTTGAGAGCTGGGCTTGGTTCTCCAGTCATGTGGTCCAGCGAAACGGGCTGGCAACAGGTACGATGCAGACCCTTCCCGGACAGCGGCGGCTAGAGCTGACCGATGGCACAGAAAAGGCCGAGCAGCGTCAACGGGAGAAAAGAGAGGGCAGAGCGCACAGGGCGCAGCCGGTGTTCAGGACCGAGCGGCGTCAACGGGAGAAGAGAGAGGGTAAAACGCGCAGAGCGCAGCCGGTGTTCAAGGGACGAGCAGCGTCAGCGGGGAAAAAAGGGAAACGCGCAGAGCGCAGTCGGTGTTCAAGGGCCAAGCAGCCGCAGCGGAGAAGAAGGGAGAGCGCGGGAAAACGCCATTTTTGAGCCGCAGTGGAGAAGAAGGAAAGCGCGGGAAAACGCCATTTTGAGCTAGTCTAACCACACCCAGGGATGCCGAAGAGTGGCAGTATCACAGCGTTCGAGAATGAAGTCGAAGATTGGACGACATATGTCGGACGCATAGAAGTGTACTGCAAGGCGAATGAAGTGCCAGATGAGAGGAAAGCGCTGGTATTGTTGAATTCCATGGGTGCAAAAATGTATGGCTTACTGCGAAACCTAGTAACCCCAGAGAAGCCAGTGGACAAGGATTTTGGAAACATAGTGTCAACCCTAAAGAACCACTTAAACCCCACACTGCTGCTGATAGCAGAAAGATTTAAGTTTCACAAAAGGAACCAGCATAAAGATGAAAGTAATGCTGAGTATTTAACGGAACTGCATAAGCTATCGAAACACAGCCAGTTTGGAGCGGGACTGGCAGAAACCTTAAGGGACAAGTTTGTGTGCGGGCTTCAAAGTGAAGGAACCCAGAAACGGCTTTTATCTGAAAAGGACCTTATGCTGGAAAAGGCTTTCAGCATGGCAGTATCACACAAAGCAGCCACATGGGGCGCTGCAGAGATACAACGGAGACCGCAAGAATATGGCACAAATGAAATGTCATAAGGAACAGTGAAGTGTTATCGCTGTGGCAGAACAACACACGACCATAATGATTGCTGGTTTAAGGACAAAGTGTGCAGACAGTGTGGAAAAGTAGGACACATAGCAAGAGTCTGCAGGTCGGGAAAGAAAACCAGCAGCAAGAAATCTCCACAGGAGAAGTACAAGAAAGTACATAAGGTGACGGAGAGTAGTTCAGACGAACAGAAAAGTGATACAGACTCCGGAAGCAAGGAGCTGGGTTGTCTAAAACTACATAAGATGATCCAAATGGAGGATCATCAAACTATCTGGGTCACGCTCAAGATAGCTGGAGTCCAAGCGAAAATGGAATTGGACACAGGATCAGCCCTAACAGTCATAAACCGAAGGGACTACAAGCGGCTATTCTCACATATATCCTTGAGAGATACAGAGATTGTCTTGAAGACGTACACGGGGCAAAAAGTCTACCCCAAAGGAAAAAGAAGGGTGAACGTTGTATATAATGGTAAGGAAACACCAAAAATGGACCTATATGTATTGCCAGATGGAGGACCACCACTACTAGGACGTGAATGGATCCGGAAGATACAGCTAGATTGGCATTCCATACAAGCACTGACTGTGGATGCGAAAAAGGATGACGACGCCACACCTGGACGACTGTCAAAATGCGAACTGACGCACAAGAAGTGTTCCAGGAGGGACTTGGAACACTAAAAGGCATAACAGCGATGATCAAAATAGAGGAAAATGCAAGCCCAAAGTTTTACAAGGTCAGCCGTCGAAGCAGAGCTGGAAGGTTTGGAACGTTCAGGAGTACTGTCCAAAGTGGACTGGAGTGAGTGGGCCACACCCATCGTTCCTGTAATGAAGAGGGCGTTGAGTAATACGCCTGGGGAACCAACGAAAGTTCGCATCTGTGGGGACTTTAAGGTGACAGTGAACCCAGTCCTTCACACGGTACAATATCCACTTCCGCAGATTGAAGATATTTTCGCCTTGCTATCTGGAGGGAAACGCTTCATTAAGATTGATCTGGCCCAGGCGTACCTGCAAATGGAGGTAGAAGAAGCCTCGAAACAGTACCTCACGATCAACACTCATAAAGGTCTCTACCAATACAACCGGCTGGTGTTCGGGGTAACATCAGCTCCGGCTATTTGGATCAAGTCCTGCAAGGGATTCCAGGGACCCAGTGTTATTTGGACGACATCCTGGTCACGGGCGAAAATGACAGTGCTCACCTTGCCAACCTGGAGCAGGTGCTCACTAGATTGAAGGAATATGGGCTCCGAGCAAATCGCCACAAATGCGAGTTTTTCCAGAAGCAGATCTCGTATTGTGGCCACGTTATTGATGAAGAAGGGTTACATAAGTCCCCTGAAAAGATTGAGGCAGTAGTCAAGGCTCCAGCACCGGAAAATGTGTCACAACTGAGGTCGTTCCTCGGGCTGGTGAACTGCTACCATAAGTTCTTGCCGAATTTGTCTACAGTACTACACCCACTGAACACCCTACTGCAAACGGGGGTACCATGGAAGTGGAATGACGAATGTAAACGAGCTTTCCAGAAGTGCAAAGAATTGATCACATCAAAAGAGGTGTTGGCTCATTTCAACCCAGCACTACCAATTCGGTTGGCGTGTGATGCATCACCCTATGGCATTGGAGCGGTGCTGTCGCACAAGTTCCCGGACGGCTCGGAGAGGCCGGTAGCCTTTGCGTCTCGGTCACTAACCTCAGCCGAGCGTAACTACGCCCAGATTGACAGGGAGGCCCTCAGCCTAGTGTGGGGAGTGAAAAAGTTCAACCACTATCTGCACGGGCAGAAGTTCACCTTGCTGACGGACCACCAACCACTTGTCTCCATCTTTAATCCAACGAAGGGCGTTCCGGTGATGACTGTGCAACGGCTACAAAGATGGTCGCTTTTTCTAGGGGTGAACCAATATGACATCGAGTATAAGGGCACGAAACAGCATGGAAACGCTGATGGGCTATCACGCCTGCCACTGCCTACTGCGGAGGAAGCACCAGCAGTGGACCCTGTCGAAATATTTCATTCGACTATAATTGAACGCTTGCCAGTAACTAACGCTGATATAGAGAAGGAGACCCGAAATGACCCGACACTATCTTGGGTATATGACTTGACGGTGAAGGGATGGCCAACACATGGCGACACACTGTTGCCAGCATTCTCATCCAGAAGAGAACAGCTGTCAGTATGCCAGGGGATCTTGATGTGTGGATCCCGAGTGGTAATTCCACCCAAGTTAAGGGAGAGAGTGCTCAATGCGCTTCACGATGGTCATCTGGGAGGGGTGAAAATGAAAAGCCTTGCTATGGCTTATGTGTGGTGGCCGGGGATCGATCAGCAAATCGAGGACCTGACAAAGAGCTGCTCAGGATGCCAGAAGGTCCAAAATGCACCACCACATGCCCCTCTACACCCATGGGAGTGGCCCTCATCTCCATGGCAATGGGTGCATATTGATTTTGCTGGTCCATTCATGGACTCAATGTTTCTAATAGCCGTGGATGCGCACTCGAAATGGCCTGAGGTGATCAAAATGTCGTCCACCACCACGGAGAAAACTATTGCAGTCTTACGGACCATATTTGCCAGGAACGGCTTGCCAGAGCAGATTTGCTCTGATAACCGACCACAGTTTGTGTCCGAAGAGTTTCGAAGATTAATGAAAAGGAATGGGGTAATGCATTACACATCCGCCCTGTATCATCCAGCCACAAATGGATTGACTGAGAGGTTCGTACAAACCTTTAAGAAAGCAGTAAGGGCCATGTGCGATGACGACATTCCACTGCAGCATAAGGTGGACAATTTCCTGTTAGCCTACAGAAATGCAGTCACCAACCAGACCCCAGCCATGATGTTCTTTAACCGAAGGTTGAGATCTCGTCTGGATTTGCTCAGACCAAATGTACGAAGAGATGTTGAGAATAAGCAATTCCAGCACATCAATGAGAAGCCGACAAGGAGCTTCAATGTAGGGCAACCAGTCTTGGCCCGTGACTACTGAACGGAGAAATAGCAACCAGGAATGATATGCACACGGCAGGGGCCACTAATGTACACAGTGGATGTTAGGGAGAACATTGTGAGACGCCATGTCGACCAGATCCTAGAGTCACAGGAACGAGTCAACCCCATGTCTCGCGCACCTGGTGATGAACCCGACATACAGGTAGCACCTACCCCAGAAACAGTAGCATCGGAAGCTGATGAACCAACTGACGACAAGGGGCCTCCGCACCAAGAACAAGACACTCAGGAAAGGCGCTATCCAGAAAGAATCAGGAAGCCGCCCCAAAGACTGAATTTATAAATGGACTATTTTCAGTTAATGTGCATGTTAAAAGTGTTAATTGTTAAACGAATGTTATGGTACTGTCAATCTAAAAGGGGAGGAATTATAGCATATGTACCTTTAAGGGGAGAACTACTTTTTACAGCTCCTGTATACTGTAGTACCGGCAGTGACCACACCTGTATATAAACCCTGAGTAGGGATCTGTACGTTTAGTTTTTAGAGTAACCCTCATCCAGTAAATACCTGTTGATTGTTCCTGCAGTCTCGTGTCTAGTTATTGAAGGACACACTACATCAAAAATACACGGATCTAACAGAGCACATTCCATAGGATTACATAGGATATACGGCACAGAAACAGGCCCAACCAATCCATGCCGGCATTTATGCTCCACACGAGCTTCCTCATCTAAATCTATCAGCATAACCTGCTATTCCCTTCTCACTCTTGTACTTATCCAGCTTCCCCTGATCTATGTTATTCACCTGAACCACTCCCTGTGGTAGCGAGTTCCACATTCTCACCACTCTCCAGGTAAAGAAGTTTCTCCGGAATTCCCTATATTTATGGCCCCTAGACCTGGTCTCCCCTGCAAGTGGAAACATCTTCTCTACGTCCATCAAACCATTTCATAATCTTCATGAAGACCTTTATCAGGTCACCCCTCAGCCTTTTCTTTTCTCGAGAAAAGAGCCCCAGCCTGTTCAATCTTTCCTGCTAGGTATATCCTCTCAGTTCTGGTATCATCCTTGTGAATCTTCTCTGCACCTTCTCCAGGGCCTCTATGGCCTTTTTGTAATATGGAGGCCTGAACTGTGCACAGTACCGCAAGTGTGGTCTAGCCAAGCTTCTTTACAACTGTAGGCCTGTATTCTCTTGAATTCAGAAGAATGAGAGGGGATCTCATTGAAGCATACAAAATTATTACAGGGCTTGATAGGGTGGATGCTGGGAGAATGTTTCCCTTAGCTGGGGAGTCTAAAACCAGGGGCCACAGCCTCAGGATAAATGGTAGGCCATTCAGGACTGAGATGAGAAGAAATCAGACACAGACTGCAGAGAACGGTACAAACGCTGTTTACTCAATGTGGCTCAGACTGCAACTGATCTGCACAGATTACTACTCAACGTTATATACAGGTGTGGTCACTGCCGGTACTACAGTATACATGAGCTGTAAAAAGTAGTTCCCCCCTTAAAGGTACATACATTACAATTCCTCCCCTTTTAGATTAACAGTACCATAACACTCATTTAACAATTAAATATCAAACTAATTACAATTAACACTTTTAACATGCAACATTAGCTGAAAATAGTCTATTTATAAATACAGTCTTTGGGGAGGCTTCCTGATCCTTTCTGGATAGCGCCTTTCCCGAGTGTCTTGCTATTGGTGCGGAGGTGATTCTGTCCCCCTGTTGTCGGTTGGTTCATCAGCTTCCGATGCTACTGTTTCTGGGGTAGATGTTACCTATACGTCGGGTTCATCACCAGGTACGTATGGGCGAGGCATGGGGTTGACTTGTTCCTGTGACTCTAGGATCTGGTCAGCATGGTGTCTCACGATGCTCTCCACAACGTCCACTGTGTACATTAGTGGGCCCTGCCGTGTGCATATCGTTCCTGGCTGCCATTTTTCTGTTCGGTAGTCGCGGGCCAAAACTAGTTGCCCAACATTGAAGCTCCTTGTTGGCTTCTCATGGATGTGCTGGAATTGCTTACTCTCAACATCTCTCCGTACGTTTGGTCTGAGCAAATCCAGGCGCGATCTTAACCTTTGGTTAAAGAACATCATGGCTGGGGCCTGGTTGGTGACTGCATGTGTCGCATTCCGGTAGGCGAACAGGAAATTGTCCACCTTGTGCTGCAGCGGAATGTTGTCATTGTACATAGCCTTTATTGCCTTCTTAAAGGTTTGTACGAACCTCTCAGCCGATCCATTTGTGGCTGGATGATACGGGGCGGATGTGTAATGCCTTACCCCATTCTTTTTCAAGAACCTCCGGAACTCTTCGGACACAAACTGTGGTCCGTTGTCGGAGCAAATCTGTTCTGGCAAGCCATTCCTGGCAAAAATGGTCCGTAGAACTGCAATAGTTTTCTCCGTGGTGGTGGAGGACATTTTGATGACCACAGGTCATTTCGAGTGCGCATCCACGGCTATTAAAAACATTGAGTCCATGAATGGACCAGCAAAATCAATATGCACCCGTTGCCATGGAGATGAGGGCCACTCCCATGGGTGTAGAGAGGCATGTGGTGGTGCATTTTGGACCTTCTGGCATCCTGAGCAGCTCTTTGTCAGGTCCTCGATTTGCTGATCGATCCCCGGACACCACACATAAGCCCTAGCAAGGCTTTTCATTTTCACCCCTCCCAGATGACCTTCGTGAAGCTCATTGAGCACTCTCTCCCTTAACTTGGGTGGAATTACCACTCGGGATCCACACATCAAGGTCCCCTGGCATACTGACAGCTGTTCTCTTCTGGATGAGAATGCTGGCAACAGTGAGTCGCCATGTGCTGGCCATCCCTTCACCGTCAAATCATATACCCGAGACAGCGTCGGGTCATTTCGGGTCTCCTTCTCTATACCAGCGTTAGTTACTGGCAAGCATTCAATTATAGTCGAATGAAATATTTCGACAGGATCCACTGCTGGTGCTTCCTCCGCAGTAGGCGTGATAGCCCATCAGCGTTTCCATGCTGTTTCGTGGCCTTATACTCGATTTCATATTGGTGCGCCCCTAGAAAAAGGGACCATCTTTGTAGCCGTTGTGCAGTCATCACCGGAACGCCCTTCTTGGGATTAAAGATGGAGACAAGTGGTTGGTGGTCAGTCGGCAAGGTGAACTTCTGCCCGTGCAGATAGTGGTTGAACTTTTTCACTCCCCACACTAGGCTGAGGGCCTCCCTGTCAACCTGGGCGTAGTTACGCTCAGCTGAGGTTAGTGACCGAGACGCAAAGGCTACTGGCCTCTCCGAGCAGTCCGGGAATTTGTGCGACAGCACCGCTCCAATGCCATAGGGCGATGCATCACACGCCAACCGAATTGGTAGTGCTGGGTTGAAATGAGCCAACACCTCTTTTGATGTGATCAATGCTTTGCTCTTCTGGAAAGCTCATTTACATTTGTCACTCCACTTCCATGGTACCCCCGTTTGCAGTTGGGTGTTCAGTGGGTGTAGTACGGTAGACAAATTCGGCAAGAACTTATGGTAGTAGTTCACCAGCCCAAGGAACGACCTCAGTTGTGACACATTTTCCGGTGCTGGAGCCTTGACTACTGCCTCAATCTTTTCAGGGGACTTATGTAACCCTTCTTTATCAATAACGTGGCCACAATACGAGATCTGCTTCTGGAAAAACTCGCATTTGTGGCGATTAGCTCGGAGCCCATATTCCTTCAATCTAGTGAGCACCTGCTCCAGGTTGGCGAGGTGATCACTGTCATTTTCGCCTGTGACCAGGATGTCGTCCAAATAACACTGGGTCCCTGGAATCCCTTGCAGGACTTGTTCCATTGCCCTTTGCCAAATAGCCGGAGCTGATGCTACCCCGAACACCAGCCGGTTGTATTGGTAGAAACCTTTCTGAGTGTTGATCGTGAGGTACTGTTTCGACGCTTCTTCTACCTCCATTTGCAGCTACGCCTGGGCCAGATCAATCTTAGTGAAGCATTTCCCTCCAGATAGCGAGGCGAAAATATCTTCAATCCGCGGAAGCGGATATTGTACGGTGTGAAGGACTGGGTTCACTGTCACTTTAAAGTCCCCACAGATGCGAACCTTCTTTGGTTCCCCAGGCGTATTACTCAACGACCTCTTCATTACAGGAACGATGGGTGTAGCCCACTCGCTCCAGTCCACTTTGGACAGTACTCCTGAACATTCCAAACCTTCCAGCTCTGCTTCGACGGCTGGGCGGATCGCATAAGGTACCGGTCTGGCCTTAAAAAAATTTGGGCTTGCATTTTCCTCTATTTTGATCATCGCTGTTATGCCTTTTAGTGTTCTGAGTCCCTCCTGGAACACTTCTTGTGCGTCAGTTAGCATTTTTGACAGTCTTCCAGGTGTGACGTCGTCATCCCTTTTTGGCATCTACAGTCAGTGCTTGTATGGAATGCCAATCTAGCTGTATCTTCCGGACCCATTCACGTCCTAGTAGTGGTGGTCCTCCATCTGTCAATACATATAGGTCCATTTTTGGTGTTTCCTTGCCGTTATATATAACGTTCACCCTTATTTTTCCTTTGGGGTAGACTTTTTGCCCCGTGTACGTCTTCAAGACAATCTTTGTATCTCTCAAGGGTATATGTGAGAATAGCCGCTTGTAGTCCCTTTGGTTTATGACTGTTAGGGCTGATCCTGTGTCCAATTCCATTTTCACTTGGACTCCTGCTATCTTGAGCCTGACCCAGGTAGTTTGGTGATCATCCATTTTGATCTCATTATGTAGTTTCAGACAACCCAGCTCCTTGCTTCCGGAGTCTCTATCACTTTTCTGTTCATCTGAACTACTCTCCATCACCTTATGTACCTTCTCGTACTTCTCCTGTGGAGATTTATTGCTGCTGGTTTTCTTTCCCGACCTGCAGACTCTTGCTATGTGTCCTAATTTTCCACACTGTCTGCACACTTTGTCCTTGAACCAGCAATCATTATGGTCGTGTGTTGTTCTGCCACAGCGATAGCACTTCACTGTTCCTTATGACATTTCATTTGTGCCATATTCTTGCGGTCTCCGTTGTATCTCTGCAGCGCCCCGTGCGGCTGCTTCATGTGATACTGCAATGCTGAAAGCCTTGTCCAGCGTAAGATCCTTTTCTGATAGAAGCCGTTTCTGGGTTCCTTCACTTTGAAGCCCACACACAAACTAGTCCCTTAAAGTATCTGCTAGTCCCGTTCCAAACTGGCAGTGTTTCGATAGATTGCGCAGTTCCGTTAAATACTCAGCATTACTTTCATCTTTATACTGGTTCCTTTTGTGAAACTTAAATCTTTCTGCTATCAGCAGCAGTGTGGGGTTTAAGTGGTCCTGTAGGATTGACACTATGTTTTCAAAATCCTTTTCTACTGGCTTCTCTGGGGTTACTAGGTTTCGTAGTAAGCCATACGTTTATGCACCCATTGAATTCAACAATGCCAGCGCTTTCTTGTCATCTGGCACTTCATTTGCCTTGCAGTATACTTCTATGCGTTCAACATATGTCGTCCAATCTTCGACTTCATTGTCGAATGCTGTGATACTGCCATACTTCGGCGTTTTTGGGTGTGGTTAGACTGGCTTAAAATGGCGTCTCCCACGCTTTCCTTTCTTCCCTGCTGCGGCTTAAAATGGCGTCTCCCGCGCTTTCCTTTCTTCCCCACTGCGGCTTAAAATGGCGTCTCATGCTCTGCTGCCAACGCCGCTCTCGGCGGTCGTCGTGGCAAATGGCGACGCCCTGTGGGTTTCGTGCGCTGCTCCTGCGCTGCTGCCAATGCCGCTCTCTGCGGTCCTCGTGGCAATGGCAGCGCCTCGCGTTTTCCTGCGCGCCCCTCTCCCCCGTTGACGTTGCTCGGCCCTTGAACACTGGCTGCGCTCTGCTCTCTCTCGCCTCTCTCCCCCGTTGACGCTGCTCAGCCCTTGAACACCGGCTGCGCTCTGCTCTCTCTCGTCTCTCTCCCCGTTGACGCCGCTCGGTCCCGAACACCGGCTGCGCCCTGTGCGCTCTGCCCTCTCTCTCTCCCCCTTCGACGCTGCTCAGCCTTTTTCTGTGCCGCTCGGTCAGCTCTAGCCACCGCTGTCCGGGAAGGGTCTGCGCAGTACCTGTTGCCAGCCCGTTTCGCTGGACCACCGTGACTGGAAAGCCAAGCCTAGCTCTCGAAAGCCTCCCCTGCGATGCTCAAATCTCCGCTGGATGACTGGGCGGTTGCCCGTGGTCGACGCCCGTGCTTCTGGACTCGACCTCCTTCCACTGTTCTCCAGGAGCGAATCCCTGGGAAGTGATGCAGAGTTGCAGGTAGGTTCGAATCTGCGTCGTCGCCAATGTTAGATCCGTGTATCTTAATGTTGTGTCCTTCAATAATCAGACAAAAGACTGCAGGGAACGATCAACAGGTGTTTACTGAATGAGGGTTACTCTAGAACTAATTGTACAGATCACTACTCAGGGTTTATATACAGGTGTGGTCACTGTCGGTACTACAGTATACAGGAGCTGTAAAAAATAGTTCTCCCCTTAAAGGTACATACATTACAGTACGAACCTCTCAGCCAATCCATTTGTGGCTGGATGATACGGGGCGGATGTGTAATGCCTTACCCCATTCTTTTTCAGGAACTCTTCGGACACAAACTGTGGTCCGTTGTTGGAGCAAATCTGTTCTGGCAAACCATTCCTGGCAAAAATGGTCCGTAGGACTGCAATAGTTTTCTCCGTGGTGGTGGAGGACATTTTGATGACCTCAGGCCATTTCGAGTGCGCATCCATGGCTATTAAAAACATTGAGTCCATGAATGGACCAGCAAAATCAATATGCGCCTGTTGCCATGGAGATGAGGGCCACTCCCATGGGTGTAGAGGGGCCTGTGGTGGTGCATTTTGGTCTTTCTGGCATCCTGAGCAGCTCTTGGTCAGGTCCTCGATTTGTTTATCGATTCCCGGCCACCACACATAAGCCCTGGCTAGGCTTTTCATTTTTACCCCTCCCAGATGACCCTCATGAAGCTCATTGAGCACTCTATCCCTTAACTTGGGTGGAATTACCACTCGGGATCCACACATCAAGGTCCCCCAGCACACTGACAGCTGTTTTCTCCTTGTCGAGAATGCTGGCAACAGTGAGTCGCCATGTGCTGGCCATCCCTTCACCGTCAAATCATACACCCGAGACAGTGTCGGGTCATTTCGGGTTTCCTTTTCGATACAAGCGTTAGTTACCGGTAGGTATTCAACTATAGTCGAATGGAATATTTCGACAGGATCCACTGCTGGTGCTTCCTCTGCAGTAGGCAGTGGCAGGCGTGATAGCCCATCAGCATTTCCATGCTGTTTCGTGCCCTTATATTCAATCTCATAGTGGTGCGCCCCTAGAAAAAGTGACCATCTTTGTACTCGTTGCACAGTCATCACCGGAACCCCCTTCTTCGGATTAAAAATGGAGACAAGAGGCTGGTGATCAGTCAGCAAGGTGAATTTCTGCCCGTGCAGATAGTGATTGAACTTTTTCACTCCCCACACTAGGCTGAGGGCCTCCCTGTCAATCTGGGCATAGTTACGCTCGGCTGAGGTTAGTGATCGTGACGCAAAGGCTATTGACCTCTCTGAGCCGTCTGAGAATTCGTGCGACAGCACCGCTCCAATGCCATAGGGTGACGCATCACATGCCAACCGAATTGGTAATGCTGGGTTGTAATGGGCCAATACCTCTTTCGATGTGATTAGTGTTTTGCTCTTCTGGAAAGCTCGTCTACATTCGTCACTCCACTTCCATGACACCCCAGTTTGCAGTAGGGTGTTCAGTGGGTGTAGTATTGTAGACAAATTTGGCAAGAACTTATGTTAGTAGTTTACCAACCCGAGGAACGACGTCAGTTGTGACACATTTTCCGGTGCTGGAGCCTTGACTACTGCCTCAATCTTCTCTGGGGACTTATGTAACCCCTCTTTATCGATAACGTGGCCACAATACGAGATCTGTTTTCTAAAAAACTCACGTTTGTGGCGATTAGCTCGGAGCCCATATTCCTGCAATCTAGTGAGCACCTGCTCCAGGTTGGCAAGGTGATCACTGTCATTTTCGCCCGTGACCAGGATGTCGTCCAAATAACACTGGGTCCCTGGGATCCCTTGCAGGACTTGTTCCATTGCCCTCTGCCAAATAGCCGGAGCTGATGCTACACCGAATACCAGCCGGTTGTATTGGTAGAGACCTTTATGGGTGTTGATTGTGAGGTATTTTTTGGATGCTGCTTCTACCTCCATTTGCAGATACGCCTGGGCCAGATCAATCTTAGTGAAGCGTTTCCCTCCAGATAGCGAGGCAAAAATATCTTCAATCCGCAGAAGTGGATATTGTACGGTGTGAAGGACCGGGTTCACTGTTACCTTAAAGTCCCCACAGATGCGAACCTTCCTTGGTTCCCCAGGCGTGCTGCTCAACGACTTTTTCATCACAGGGATGATGGGTGTAGCCCACTTGCTCCAGTCTACCTTGGACAGTACACCTTAAATGTTCCAGACTCTCCAGCTCTGCTTTGGTGGCTGGGCGGATCGCATCTGGCCGTAAAAAATTTTGGGCTTGCGTTTTCTTCAATTTTAATCGTCGCTGTCTTGCCTTTTAGTGTTCTGAGTCCTTGCTGGAACACTTCTTTCGCGTCAGTTAGGATCTTTGACAGTCGCCCAGGTGTGACGTCGTCATCCTTTTTGTCAGCCACAGTCAGTGCCTGTATGGAATGCCAATCCAGTTGTATTTTCCGGATCCATTCACGTCCCAGTAATGGTGGTCCTCCATCTTGCAATACATACAGATCTAGTTTTGGTGTTTCCTTACCGTTATATATAACGGTCACCCTTATTTTTCCTTTGGGGTAGACTTTTTGCCCTGTGTACGTCTTCAAAATAATTTTTGTGTCTCTCAAGTGTATGTGTGAGAATATCTGCTTGTAGTCCCTTCAGTTTATGACTGTTAGGGCTGATCCTGTGTCCAATTCCATCTTTACCTGGACTCCTGCTATCTTGAGAGTGACCCAAATGGTTCGGTGATCCTCTGTTGTGATCACATTATGTAGTTTCAGACAACTCAGTTCCCTGCTTTCGGAGTCGTTATCACTCTTTTGTTCGTCTGAACTATTCTCCGTCATCTTATGTACCTTCTTGTACTTTTCTTTGATAGGTTTCTTATTGCTGGTTTTCTTTCCCGACCTGCAGACTCGTGCGATGTGTCCTACTTTTCCACACTGTCTGCACACTTTGTCTTTGAATCAGCAATCATTCTGGTCATGTGTTGTTCTGCCGCAGCGATAGCACTTCTCTGTTCCATATGACATTTCGTTTGTGCCATATTCTTGTGGTCTCTGTTGTATCTCTGCAGCGCCCCGTGCTGCTGCTTCATATGATACCGCAATGCTGAAAGCCTTTTCCAGCATAAGGTCCTTTTCAGATAAAAGCCGTTTCTGGGTTCCTTCACTTTGAAGCCCACACACAAACTTGTCCCTTAAGGTATCTGCCAGTCCCACTCCAAACTGGCAGTGTTTCGATAGTTTGCGCAGTTCTGTTAAATAATCAGCATTGCTTTCATCCTTATGCTGGTTTCGTTTGTGAAACTTGAATCTTTCTGCTATCAGCAGCGGTGTGGGGTTTAAATGTTCCTTTAGTATCGTTACTATGTCTTCAAAACTCTTTTCCATTGGCTTCGTTGGGGTTACTAGATTTTGTAATAAACCATACGTCTTTGCACCCATTAAATTTAACAATACCGACGCTTTCTTGTCATCTGACACCTCATTTGCCTTGCAGTACACCTCTATTTGTTGGACATATGTAGTCCAATCTTCGACTTCATTGTCAAATGCGGTGATACTGCCACTCTTTGGCATTTTGGGTGTGGTTTAAAATGGCGTCTCCCAATAGATTAAAATGGCGTCTCCTGCGCTTTCCTTCCTCCCCCGCTGCTGCCAACACCGCTCCTGGCGGTACTCGTGGCAATGGCGGCGCCCTGTAGGTTTCGCGCGCTTCTCCTGCGCTGCTGCCAACGCCGCTCTCGGCGGTCCTCGTGGCAATGGCGGCGCTTCGCGGGTTTCTGTGCGTCTCTCTCTCCCTCTCTCCGACGCTGCTCGGCCCCTGAACACCGGCTGCGCCCTGTGCGCTCTGCCCTCTCTCTCTCCCCCGTCGACGCTGCTCGGCCCTTTGCTGTGCCGCTCGGTTGGGCTCTAGACCGCCGCTGTCCGGGAAGGGCCTGCGCACTACCTGTTGCCAGCCCGTTTCGCTGGACCACCTTGACTGGAAAGCCAAGCCTGGCTCTCGACAGCCTCCCCCGCAATTCCCGAGTCTGTGCTGGATGATTGGGCGGTTGCCCGTGATCGACGCCCGAGTCTCTGGCCTTGAACTCCAATCCACTGATCTCCAGGAACGAATCCCCGGGAGGTGATGTAGAGTTGCAGGTAGGTTCGAACTTGCCTCGTCATCAATGTTGTGTCCATGTATAATAAGACACAGACTGCAGAGAACGGTACAACAGGTGTTTACTCAACGTGGCTCACAGTGGAACTGATCTGTACAGATTACTGCTCAGTACTATATACAGGTGTGGTCACTGCCGGTACTGCAGTATACATGAGCTGTAAAAGATAGTTCCCCACTTAAAGGTATATACATTACATTAACATTCACTGCAGATTGTGTTCCTGGGTCAGACTGCAGGATTTTAACGTTCTCTGCAGATTGTGTTCCTGGGTCAGACTGCAGGATTTTAACGTTCTCTGCAGATTGTGTCCCTGGGTCAGACTGCAGGATTTTAACGTTCTCTGCAGATTGTGTTCCTGGGTCAGACTGCAGGATTTTAACGTTCTCTGCAGAATGTGTCCCTGGGTCAGTCTGCAGGATTTTAACGTTCTCTGCAGATTGTGTTCCCGGGTCAGACTGCAGGATTTTAACATTCTCTGCACATTGTGTTCCTGGGTTAGACTGCAGGATTTTAACATTCTCTGCACATTGTGTTCCTGGGTCAGACTGCAGGATTTTAACATTCTCTGCACATTGTGTTCCTGGGTCAGACTGCAGGATTTTAACGTTCTCTGCAGATTGTGTTCCTGGGTCAGAATGCAGGATTTTAACGTTCTCTGCAGATTGTGTCCCTGGGTCAGACTGCAGGATTTTAACATTCTCTGCAGATTGTGTTCCTGGGTCAGACTGCAGGATTTTAACATTCTCTGCAGGTTGTGTTCCTGGGTCAGACTGCAGGATTTTAACGTTCTCTGCAGATTGTGTTCCTGGGTCAGACTGCAGGATTTTAACGTTCTCTGCAGATTGTGTTCCTGGGTCGGACTGCAGGATTTTAACATTCACTGCAGATTGTGTTCCTGGGTCAGACTGCAGGATTTTAAGGTTCCCTGCAGATTGTGTCCCTGGGTCAGACTGCAGGACTTTAACATTCTGTGCAGATTGTGTTCCTGGGTCAGACTGCAGGATTTTAACGTTCTCTGCAGATTGTGTTCCTGGGTCAGACTGCAGGATTTTAACATTCACTGCAGATTGTGTTCCTGGGTCAGACTGCAGGATTTTAAGGTTCCCTGCAGATTGTGTCCCTGGGTCAGACTGCAGGACTTTAACATTCTGTGCAGATTGTGTTCCTGGGTCAGACTGCAGGATTTTAACGTTCTCTGCAGCTTGTGTTCCCGGGTCAGACTGCAGGATTTTAAAGTTCTCTGCAGATTGTGTCCCTGGGTCAGACTGCAGGATTTTAACGTTCTCTGCAGATTGTGTCCCTGGGTCGGACTGCAGGACTTTAACGTTCTCTGCAGATTGTGTTCCCGGGTCAGACTGCAGGATTTTAACGTTCTCTGCAGATTGTGTCCCTGGGTCGGACTGCAGGATTTTAACGTTCTCTGCAGATTGTGTTCCCGGGTCAGACTGCAGGATTTTAAAGTTCTCTGCAGATTGTGTCCCTGGGTCAGACTGCAGGATTTTAACGTTCTCTGCAGATTGTGTTCCTGGGTCAGACTGCAGGATTTTAACATTCTCTGCAGATTGTGTTCCCGGGTCAGACTGCAGGATTTTAACGTTCTCTGCAGATTGTGTTCCTGGGTCACACTGCAGGATTTTAACTTTCTCTGCAGATTGTGTTCCTGGGTCAGACTGCAGGATTTTAACATTCTCTGCAGATTGTGTTCCTGGATCAGACTGCAGGATTTTAACATTCTCTGCAGATTGTGTTCCTGGGTCAGACTGCAGGATTTTGACGTTCTCTGCAGATTGTGTCCCTGGGTCAGACTGCAGGATTTTAACATTCTCTGCAGATTGTGTTCCTGGGTCAGACTGCATGATTTTAACGTTCTCTGCAGATTGTGTTCCTGCGTCAGACTGCAGGATTTTAACATTCTCTGCAGATTGTGTTCCTGGGTCAGACTGCAGGATTTTAACATTCTCTGCAGATTGTGTTCCTGGGTCAGACTGCAGGATTTTAACATTCTCTGCAGATTGTGTCCCTGGGTCAGACTGCAAGATTTTAACATTCTCTGCAGATTGTGTCCCTGGGTTAGGTTGCAGGATTTTAACATTCTCTGCAGATTGTGTTCCTGGGTCAGACTGCAGGATTTTAACATTCTCTGCAGATTGTGTTCCTGGGTCAGACTGCAGGATTTTAACAATCTCTGCAGATTGTGTTCCTGGGTCAGACTGCAGGATTTTAACATTCTCTGCAGATTGTGTTCCTGGGTCAGACTGCAGGATTTTAACGTTCTCTGCAGAATGTGTCCCTGGGTTAGGTTGCAGGATTTTAACATTCTCTGCAGATTGTGTTCCTGGGTCAGACTGCAGGATTTTAACATTCTCTGCAGATTGTGTTCCTGGGTCAGACTGCAGGATTTTAACAATCTCTGCAGATTGTGTTCCTGGGTCAGACTGCAGGATTTTAACGTTCTCTGCAGATTGTGTTCCTGGGTCAGACTGCAGGATTTTAACATTCTCTTCAGATTGTGTTCCTGGGTCAGACTGCAGGATTTTAACATTCGCTGCAGATTGTGTTCCCGGGTCAGACTGCAGGATTTTAACGTTCTCTGCAGATTATGTTCCTGGGTCAGACTGCAGGATTTTAACATTCTCTGCAGATTGTGTTCCTGGGTCAGACTGCAGGATTTTAACATCCTCTGCAGAGTGTGTTCCTGGGTCAGGCTGCAGGATTTTAACATTCTCTGCAGATTGTGTTGCCGGGTCAGACTGCAGGATTTTAACGTTCTCTGCAGATTGTGTCCCTGGGTCAGACTGCAGGATTTTAACATTCTCTGCAGATTGTGTTCCCGGGTCAGACTGCAGGATTTTAACATTCTCTGCAGATTGTGTTGCCGGGTCAGACTGCAGGATTTTAACATTCTCTGCAGATTGTGTCCCTGGGTCAGACTGCAGGATTTTAACGTTCTCTGCAGATTGTGTTCCTGGGTTAGACTGCAGGATTTTAACGTTCTCTGCACATTGTGTTCCTGGGTCAGACTGCAGGATTTTAACATTCTCTGCACATTGTGTTCCTGGGTCAGACTGCAGGATTTTAACGTTCTCTGCAGATTGTGTTCCTGGGTCAGAATGCAGGATTTTAACGTTCTCTGCAGATTGTGTCCCTGGGTCAGACTGCAGGATTTTAACATTCTCTGCAGATTGTGTTCCTGGGTCAGACTGCAGGATTTTAACATTCTCTGCAGGTTGTGTTCCTGGGTCAGACTGCAGGATTTTAACGTTCTCTGCAGATTGTGTTCCTGGGTCAGACTGCAGGATTTTAACGTTCTCTGCAGATTGTGTTCCCGGGTCGGACTGCAGGATTTTAACATTCACTGCAGATTGTGTTCCTGGGTCAGACTGCAGGATTTTAAGGTTCCCTGCCGATTGTGTCCCTGGGTCAGACTGCAGGACTTTAACATTCTGTGCAGATTGTGTTCCTGGGTCAGACTGCAGGATTTTAACGTTCTCTGCAGATTGTGTTCCTGGGTCAGACTGCAGGATTTTAACATTCACTGCAGATTGTGTTCCTGGGTCAGACTGCAGGATTTTAAGGTTCCCTGCAGATTGTGTCCCTGGGTCAGACTGCAGGACTTTAACATTCTGTGCAGATTGTGTTCCTGGGTCAGACTGCAGGATTTTAACGTTCTCTGCAGCTTGTGTCCCCGGGTCAGACTGCAGGATTTTAAAGTTCTCTGCAGATTGTGTCCCTGGGTCAGACTGCAGGATTTTAACGTTCTCTGCAGATTGTGTCCCTGGGTCGGACTGCAGGACTTTAACGTTCTCTGCAGGTTGTGTTCCCGGGTCAGACTGCAGGATTTTAACGTTCTCTGCAGATTGTGTCCCTGGGTCGGACTGCAGGATTTTAACGTTCTCTGCAGATTGTGTTCCCGGGTCAGACTGCAGGATTTTAAAGTTCTCTGCAGATTGTGTCCCTGGGTCAGACTGCAGGATTTTAACGTTCTCTGCAGATTGTGTTCCTGGGTCAGACTGCAGGATTTTAACATTCTCTGCAGATTGTGTTCCCGGGTCAGACTGCAGGATTTTAACGTTCTCTGCAGATTGTGTTCCTGGGTCACACTGCAGGATTTTAACTTTCTCTGCAGATTGTGTTCCTGGGTCAGACTGCAGGATTTTAACATTCTCTGCAGATTGTGTTCCTGGATCAGACTGCAGGATTTTAACATTCTCTGCGGATTGTGTTCCTGGGTCAGACTGCAGGATTTTGACGTTCTCTGCAGATTGTGTCCCTGGGTCAGACTGCAGGATTTTAACATTCTCTGCAGATTGTGTTCCTGGGTCAGACTGCATGATTTTAACGTTCTCTGCAGATTGTGTTCCTGGGTCAGACTGCAGGATTTTAACATTCTCTGCAGATTGTGTTCCTGGGTCAGACTGCAGGATTTTAACATTCTCTGCAGATTGTGTTCCTGGGTCAGACTGCAGGATTTTAACATTCTCTGCAGATTGTGTCCCTGGGTCAGACTGCAGGATTTTAACATTCTCTGCAGATTGTGTCCCTGGGTTAGGTTGCAGGATTTTAACATTCTCTGCAGATTGTGTTCCTGGGTCAGACTGCAGGATTTTAACATTCTCTGCAGATTGTGTTCCTGGGTCAGACTGCAGGATTTTAACAATCTCTGCAGATTGTGTTCCTGGGTCAGACTGCAGGATTTTAACATTCTCTGCAGATTGTGTTCCTGGGTCAGACTGCAGGATTTTAACGTTCTCTGCAGAATGTGTCCCTGGGTTAGGTTGCAGGATTTTAACATTCTCTGCAGATTGTGTTCCTGGGTCAGACTGCAGGATTTTAACATTCTCTGCAGATTGTGTTCCTGGGTCAGACTGCAGGATTTTAACAATCTCTGCAGATTGTGTTCCTGGGTCAGACTGCAGGATTTTAACGTTCTCTGCAGATTGTGTTCCTGGGTCAGACTGCAGGATTTTAACATTCTCTTCAGATTGTGTTCCTGGGTCAGACTGCAGGATTTTAACATTCGCTGCAGATTGTGTTCCCGGGTCAGACTGCAGGATTTTAACGTTCTCTGCAGATTATGTTCCTGGGTCAGACTGCAGGATTTTAACATTCTCTGCAGATTGTGTTCCTGGGTCAGACTGCAGGATTTTAACATCCTCTGCAGAGTGTGTTCCTGGGTCAGGCTGCAGGATTTTAACATTCTCTGCAGATTGTGTTGCCGGGTCAGACTGCAGGATTTTAACGTTCTCTGCAGATTGTGTCCCTGGGTCAGACTGCAGGATTTTAACATTCTCTGCAGATTGTGTTCCCGGGTCAGACTGCAGGATTTTAACATTCTCTGCAGATTGTGTTGCCGGGTCAGACTGCAGGATTTTAACATTCTCTGCAGATTGTGTCCCTGGGTCAGACTGCAGGATTTTAACATTCTCTGCAGATTGTGTTCCTGGGTCAGACTGCAGGATTTTAACGTTCTCTGCAGATTGTGTTCCTGGGTCAGACTGCAGGACTTTAACATTCTCTGCAGATTGTGTCCCTGGGTCAGACTGCAGGATTTTAACATTCTCTGCAGATTGTGTTCCTGGGTCAGACTGCAGGATTTTAACGTTTTCTGCAGATTGTGTCCCTGGGTCAGACTGCAGGATTTTAACATTCTCTGCAGATTGTGTTCCTGGGTCAGACTGCAGGATTTTAACATTCTCTGCAGATTGTGTCCCTGGGTCAGACTGCAGGATTTTAACATTCTCTGCAGATTGTGTTCCTGGGTCAGACTGCAGGATTTTAACATTCTCTGCAGATTGTGTTCCTGGGTCAGACTGCAGGATTTTAACGTTCTCTGCAGATTGTGTTCCTGGGTCAGACTGCAGGATTTTAACATTCTCTGCAGATTGTGTTCCTGGGTCAGACTGCAGGATTTTAACATTCTCTGCAGATTGTGTTCCTGGGTCAGACAGCAGGATTTTAACATTCTCTGCAGATTGTGTTCCTGGGTCAGACTGCAGGATTTTAACATTCTCTGCACATTGTGTTCCTGGGTCAGACTGCATGATTTTAACATTCTCTGCAGATTGTGTCCCTGGGTCAGACTGCAGGATTTTAACGTTCTCTTCAGATTGTGTTCCTGGGTCAGACTGCAGGATTTTAACGTTCTCTTCAGATTGTGTTCCTGGGTCAGACTGCAGGATTTTAATGTTCTCTGCAGATTGTGTCCCTGTGTCAGACTGCAGGATTTTAACGTTCTCTGCAGATTGTGTTCCCGGGTCAGACTGCAGGATTTTACCATTCTCTGCAGATTGTGTCCCTGGGTCAGACTGCAGGATTTTAACTTTCTCTGCAGATTGTGTTCCTGGGTCAGACTGCAGGATTTTAACGTTCTCTGCAGATTGTGTTCCTGGGTCAGACTGCAGGATTTTAACCTTCTCTGCAGATTGTGTTCCTGGGTCAGACTGCAGGATTTTAACATTCTCTGCAGATTGTGTCCCGGGGTCAGACTGCAGGATTTTAACATTCTCTGCAGAATGTGTCCCTGGGTTAGGTTGCAGGATTTTAACATTCTCTGCAGATTGTGTTCCTGGGTCAGACTGCAGGATTTTAACGTTCTCTGCACATTGTGTTCCTGGGTCAGACTGCAGGATTTTAACAATCTCTGCAGATTGTGTTCCTGGGTCAGACTGCAGGATTTTAACATTCTCTGCAGATTGTGTTCCTGGGTCAGACTGCAGGATTTTAACGTTCTCTGCAGAATGTGTCCCTGGGTTAGGTTGCAGGATTTTAACATTCTCTGCAGATTGTGTTCCTGTGTCAGACTGCAGGATTTTAACAATCTCTGCAGATTGTGTTCCTGGGTCAGACTGCAGGATTTTAACATTCTCTGCAGATTGTGTTCCTGGGTCAGACTGCAGGATTTTAACATTCGCTGCAGATTGTGTTCCCGGGTCAGACTGCAGGATTTTAACGTTCTCTGCAGATTATGTTCCTGGGTCAGACTGCAGGATTTTAACATTCTCTGCAGATTGTGTTCCTGGGTCAGACTGCAGGATTTTAACATCCTCTGCAGAGTGTGTTCCTGGGTCAGGCTGCAGGATTTTAACATTCTCTGCAGATTGTGTTCCTGGGTCAGACTGCAGGATTTTAACGTTCTCTGCAGCTTGTGTCCCCGGGTCAGACTGCAGGATTTTAAAGTTCTCTGCAGATTGTGTCCCTGGGTCAGACTGCAGGATTTTAACGTTCTCTGCAGATTGTGTCCCTGGGTCGGACTGCAGGACTTTAACGTTCTCTGCAGATTGTGTTCCCGGGTCAGACTGCAGGATTTTAACGTTCTCTGCAGATTGTGTCCCTGGGTCGGACTGCAGGATTTTAACGTTCTCTGCAGATTGTGTTCCCGGGTCAGACTGCAGGATTTTAAAGTTCTCTGCAGATTGTGTCCCTGGGTCAGACTGCAGGATTTTAACGTTCTCTGCAGATTGTGTTCCTGGGTCAGACTGCAGGATTTTAACATTCTCTGCAGATTGTGTTCCCGGGTCAGACTGCAGGATTTTAACGTTCTCTGCAGATTGTGTTCCTGGGTCACACTGCAGGATTTTAACTTTCTCTGCAGATTGTGTTCCTGGGTCAGACTGCAGGATTTTAACATTCTCTGCAGATTGTGTTCCTGGATCAGACTGCAGGATTTTAACATTCTCTGCAGATTGTGTTCCTGGGTCAGACTGCAGGATTTTGACGTTCTCTGCAGATTGTGTCCCTGGGTCAGACTGCAGGATTTTAACATTCTCTGCAGATTGTGTTCCTGGGTCAGACTGCATGATTTTAACGTTCTCTGCAGATTGTGTTCCTGGGTCAGACTGCAGGATTTTAACATTCTCTGCAGATTGTGTTCCTGGGTCAGACTGCAGGATTTTAACATTCTCTGCAGATTGTGTTCCTGGGTCAGACTGCAGGTTTTTAACATTCTCTGCAGATTGTGTCCCTGGGTCAGACTGCAGGATTTTAACATTCTCTGCAGATTGTGTCCCTGGGTTAGGTTGCAGGATTTTAACATTCTCTGCAGATTGTGTTCCTGGGTCAGACTGCAGGATTTTAACATTCTCTGCAGATTGTGTTCCTGGGTCAGACTGCAGGATTTTAACAATCTCTGCAGATTGTGTTCCTGGGTCAGACTGCAGGATTTTAACATTCTCTGCAGATTGTGTTCCTGGGTCAGACTGCAGGATTTTAACGTTCTCTGCAGAATGTGTCCCTGGGTTAGGTTGCAGGATTTTAACATTCTCTGCAGATTGTGTTCCTGGGTCAGACTGCAGGATTTTAACATTCTCTGCAGATTGTGTTCCTGGGTCAGACTGCAGGATTTTAACAATCTCTGCAGATTGTGTTCCTGGGTCAGACTGCAGGATTTTAACGTTCTCTGCAGATTGTGTTCCTGGGTCAGACTGCAGGATTTTAACATTCTCTTCAGATTGTGTTCCTGGGTCAGACTGCAGGATTTTAACATTCGCTGCAGATTGTGTTCCCGGGTCAGACTGCAGGATTTTAACGTTCTCTGCAGATTATGTTCCTGGGTCAGACTGCAGGATTTTAACATTCTCTGCAGATTGTGTTCCTGGGTCAGACTGCAGGATTTTAACATCCTCTGCAGAGTGTGTTCCTGGGTCAGGCTGCAGGATTTTAACATTCTCTGCAGATTGTGTTGCCGGGTCAGACTGCAGGATTTTAACGTTCTCTGCAGATTGTGTCCCTGGGTCAGACTGCAGGATTTTAACATTCTCTGCAGATTGTGTTCCCGGGTCAGACTGCAGGATTTTAACATTCTCTGCAGATTGTGTTGCCGGGTCAGACTGCAGGATTTTAACATTCTCTGCAGATTGTGTCCCTGGGTCAGACTGCAGGATTTTAACATTCTCTGCAGATTGTGTTCCTGGGTCAGACTGCAGGATTTTAACGTTCTCTGCAGATTGTGTTCCTGGGTCAGACTGCAGGACTTTAACATTCTCTGCAGATTGTGTCCCTGGGTCAGACTGCAGGATTTTAACATTCTCTGCAGATTGTGTTCCTGGGTCAGACTGCAGGATTTTAACGTTTTCTGCAGATTGTGTCCCTGGGTCAGACTGCAGGATTTTAACATTCTCTGCAGATTGTGTTCCTGGGTCAGACTGCAGGATTTTAACATTCTCTGCAGATTGTGTCCCTGGGTCAGACTGCAGGATTTTAACATTCTCTGCAGATTGTGTTCCTGGGTCAGACTGCAGGATTTTAACATTCTCTGCAGATTGTGTTCCTGGGTCAGACTGCAGGATTTTAACGTTCTCTGCAGATTGTGTTCCTGGGTCAGACTGCAGGATTTTAACTTTCTCTGCAGATTGTGTTCCTGGGTCAGACTGCAGGATTTTAACATTCTCTGCAGATGGTGTTCCTGGGTCAGACTGCAGGATTTTAACATTCTCTGCAGATTGTGTTCCTGGGTCAGACTGCAGGATTTTAACATTCTCTGCACATTGTGTTCCTGGGTCAGACTGCATGATTTTAACATTCTCTGCAGATTGTGTCCCTGGGTCAGACTGCAGGATTTTAACGTTCTCTTCAGATTGTGTTCCTGGGTCAGACTGCAGGATTTTAACGTTCTCTTCAGATTGTGTTCCTGGGTCAGACTGCAGGATTTTAATGTTCTCTGCAGATTGTGTCCCTGTGTCAGACTGCAGGATTTTAACGTTCTCTGCAGATTGTGTTCCCGGGTCAGACTGCAGGATTTTAACATTCTCTGCAGATTGTGTCCCTGGGTCAGACTGCAGGATTTTAACTTTCTCTGCAGATTGTGTTCCTGGGTCAGACTGCAGGATTTTAACGTTCTCTGCAGATTGTGTTCCTGGGTCAGACTGCAGGATTTTAACCTTCTCTGCAGATTGTGTTCCTGGGTCAGACTGCAGGATTTTAACATTCTCTGCAGATTGTGTCCCTGGGTCAGACTGCAGGATTTTAACATTCTCTGCAGAATGTGTCCCTGGGTTAGGTTGCAGGATTTTAACATTCTCTGCAGATTGTGTTCCTGGGTCAGACTGCAGGATTTTAACATTCTCTGCAGATTGTGTTCCTGGGTCAGACTGCAGGATTTTAACAATCTCTGCAGATTGTGTTCCTGGGTCAGACTGCAGGATTTTAACATTCTCTGCAGATTGTGTTCCTGGGTCAGACTGCAGGATTTTAACGTTCTCTGCAGAATGTGTCCCTGGGTTAGGTTGCAGGATTTTAACATTCTCTGCAGATTGTGTTCCTGTGTCAGACTGCAGGATTTTAACAATCTCTGCAGATTGTGTTCCTGGGTCAGACTGCAGGATTTTAACGTTCTCTGCAGATTGTGTTCCTGGGTCAGACTGCAGGATTTTTACATTCGCTGCAGATTGTGTTCCCGGGTCAGACTGCAGGATTTTAACGTTCTCTGCAGATTATGTTCCAGGGTCAGACTGCAGGATTTTAACATTCTCTGCAGATTGTGTTCCTGGGTCAGACTGCAGGATTTTAACATCCTCTGCAGAGTGTGTTCCTGGGTCAGGCTGCAGGATTTTAACATTCTCTGCAGATTGTGTTGCCGGGTCAGACTGCAGGATTTTAACGTTCTCTGCAGATTGTGTCCCTGGGTCAGACTGCAGGATTTTAACATTCTCTGCAGATTGTGTTCCCGGGTCAGACTGCAGGATTTTAACATTCTCTGCAGATTGTGTTGCCGGGTCAGACTGCAGGATTTTAACATTCTCTGCAGATTGTGTCCCTGGGTCAGACTGCAGGATTTTAACATTCTCTGCAGATTGTGTTCCTGGGTCAGACTGCAGGATTTTAACGTTCTCTGCAGATTGTGTTCCTGGGTCAGACTGCAGGACTTTAACATTCTCTGCAGATTGTGTCCCTGGGTCAGACTGCAGGATTTTAACATTCTCTGCAGATTGTGTTCCTGGGTCAGACTGCAGGATTTTAACGTTTTCTGCAGATTGTGTCCCTGGGTCAGACTGCAGGATTTTAACATTCTCTGCAGATTGTGTTCCTGGGTCAGACTGCAGGATTTTAACATTCTCTGCAGATTGTGTCCCTGGGTCAGACTGCAGGATTTTAACATTCTCTGCAGATTGTGTTCCTGGGTCAGACTGCAGGATTTTAACATTCTCTGCAGATTGTGTTCCTGGGTCAGACTGCAGGATTTTAACGTTCTCTGCAGATTGTGTTCCTGGGTCAGACTGCAGGATTTTAACATTCTCTGCAGATTGTGTTCCTGGGTCAGACTGCAGGATTTTAACATTCTCTGCAGATTGTGTTCCTGGGTCAGACTGCAGGATATTAACATTCTCTGCAGATTGTGTTCCTGGGTCAGACTGCAGGATTTTAACATTCTCTGCACATTGTGTTCCTGGGTCAGACTGCATGATTTTAACATTCTCTGCAGATTGTGTCCCTTGGGCTGACTGCAGGATTTTAACGTTCTCTTCAGATTGTGTTCTTGGGTCAGACTGCAGGATTTTAATGTTCTCTGCAGATTGTGTCCCTGGGTCAGACTGCAGGATTTTAACGTTCTCTGCAGATTGTGTTCCTTGGTCAGACTGCAGGATTTTAATGTTCTCTGCAGATTGTGTCCCTGGGTCAGACTGCAGGATTTTAACGTTCTCTGCAGATTGTGTTCCCGGGTCAGACTGCAGGATTTTAACATTCTCTGCAGATTGTGTCCCTGGGTCAGACTGCAGGATTTTAACTTTCTCTGCAGATTGTGTTCCTGGGTCAGACTGCAGGATTTTAACGTTCTCTGCAGATTGTGTTCCTGGGTCAGACTGCAGGATTTTAACCTTCTCTGCAGATTGTGTTCCTGGGTCAGACTGCAGGATTTTAACATTCTCTGCAGATTGTGTCCCTGGGTCAGACTGCAGGATTTTAACCTTCTCTGCAGATTGTGTTCCTGGGTCAGACTGCAGGATTTTAACATTCTCTGCAGATTGTGTTCCTGGGTCAGACTGCAGGATTTTAACGTTCTCTGCAGATTGTGTCCCTGGGTCAGACTGCAGGATTTTAACATTCTCTGCAGATTGTGTTGCCGGGTCAGACTGCAGGATTTTAACATTCTCTGCAGATTGTGTTCCTGGGTCAGATGCAGGATTTTAACATTCTCTGCAGAATGTGTCCCTGGGTCAGACTGCAGGATTTTAACGTTCTCTGCAGATTGTGTTCCTGGGTCAGACTGCAGGATTTTAACATTCTCTGCAGATTGTGTTGCCGGGTCAGACTGCAGGATTTTAACATTCTCTGCAGATTGTGTTCCTGGGTCAGACTGCAGGATTTTAACATTCTCTGCAGAATGTGTCCCTGGGTCAGACTGCAGGATTTTAACGTTCTCTGCACATTGTGTTCCTGGGTCAGACTGCAGGATTTTAACGTTCTCTGCAGATTGTGTTCCTGGGTCAGACTGCAGGATTTTAACGTTCTCTGCAGATTGTGTTCCTGGGTCAGACTGCAGGATTTTAACCTTCTCTGCAGATTGTGTTCCCGGGTCAGACTGCAGGATTTTAACATTCTCTGCAGATTGTGTTCCTGGGTCAGACTGCAGGATTTTAACGTTTTCTGCAGATTGTGTTCCCGGGTCAGACTGCAGGATTTTACCGTTTTCTGCAGATTGTGTTCCTGGGTCAGACTGCAGGATTTTAACATTCTCTGCAGATTGTGTTCCCGGGTCAGACTGTAGGATTTTAACATTCTCTGCAGATTGTGTTCCTGGGTCAGACTGCAGGATTTTAACGTTCTCTGCACATTGTGTTCCTGGGTCAGACTGCAGGATTTTAACGTTCTCTGCAGATTGTGTTCCCGGGTCAGACTGCAGGATTTTAATGTTCTCTGCAGATTGTGTTCCTGGGTCAGACTGCAGGATTTTAACATTCTCTGCAGATTGTGTTCCTGGGTCAGACTGCAGGATTTTAACGTTCTCTGCAGATTGTGTTCCTGGGTCAGACTGCAGGATTTTAACATTCTCTGCAGATTGTGTTCCTGGGTCAGACTGCAGGATTTTAACATTCTCTGCAGATTGTGTCCCTGGGTCAGACTGCAGGCTTTTAACATTCTCTGCAGATTGTGTTCCTGGGTCAGATTGCAGGATTTTAACTTTCTCTGCAGATTGTGTTCCTGGGTCAGACTGCAGGATTTTAACATTCTCTGCAGATTGTGTTCCTGGGTCAGACTGCAGGATTTTAACGTTCTCTGCAGATTGTGTTCCTGGGTCAGACTGCAGGATTTTAACGTTTTCTGCAGATTGTGTTCCCGGGTCAGACTGCAGGATTTTAACATTCTCTGCAGATTGTGTTCCTGGGTCAGACTGCAGGATTTTAACGTTCTCTGCAGATTGTGTTCCCGGGTCAGACTGCAGGATTTTAACGTTCTCTGCAGATTGTGTTCCTGGGTCAGTCTGCAGGATTTTAACATTCTCTGCAGATTGTGTTCCCGGGTCAGACTGCAGGATTTTAACATTCTCTGCAGATTGTGTTCCCGGGTCAGACTGCAGGATTTTAACATTCTCTGCAGATTGTGTTCCCGGGTCAGACTGCAGTATTTTAACGTTCTCTGCAGATTGTGTTCCTGGGTCAGACTGCAGTATTTTAACTTTCTCTGCAGATTGTGTTCCCGGGTCAGACTGCAGGATTTTAACGTTCTCTGCAGATTGTGTTCCTGGGTCAGACTGCAGGATTTTAACGTTCTCTGCAGATTGTGTTCCTGGGTCAGACTGCAGGATTTTAACATTCTCTGCAGATTGTGTCCCTGGGTCAGACTGCAGGATTTTAACATTCTCTGCAGATTGTGTCCCTGGGTCAGACTGCAGGATTTTAACATTCTCTGCAGATTGTGTTCCTGGGTCAGACTGCAGGATTTTAACTTTCTCTGCAGATTGTGTTCCTGGGTCAGACTGCAGGATTTTAACATTCTCTGCAGATTGTGTTCCCGGGTCAGACTGCAGGATTTTAACATTCTCTGCAGATTGTGTCCCTGGGTCAGACTGCAGGATTTTAACTTTCTCTGCAGCTTGTGTTGCCGGGTCAGACTGCAGGATTTTAACATGCTCTGCAGATTGTGTTCCTGGGTCAGACTGCAGGATTTTAACATTCTCTGCAGATTGTGTTCCCGGGTCAGACTGCAGGATTTTAACATTCTCTGCAGATTGTGTTCCTGGGTCAGACTGCAGGATTTTAACATTCTCTGCAGATTGTGTTCCTGGGTTAGACTGCATTATTTTAATGTTCTCTGCAGATTGTGTTCCTGGGTCAGACTGCAGGATTTTAACATTCTCTGCAGATTGTGTTCCCGGGTCAGACTGCAGGATTTTAACATTCTCTGCAGATTGTGTCCCTGGGTCAGACTGCAGGATTTTAACATTCTCTGCAGATTGTGTTCCCGGGTCAGACTGCAGGATTTTAACATTCTCTGCAGATTGTGTTCCTGGGTCAGACTGCAGGATTTTAACATTCTCTGCAGATTGTGTTCCTGGATCAGACTGCAGGATTTTAACATTCTCTGCAGATTGTGTTCCCGGGTCAGACTGCAGGATTTTAACGTTCTCTGCAGATTGTGTTCCCGGGTCAGACTGCAGGATTTTAACATTCTCTGCAGATTGTGTTCCTGGGTCAGACTGCAGGATTTTAACATTCTCTGCAGATTGTGTTCCTGGATCAGACTGCAGGATTTTAACATTCTCTGCAGATTGTGTCCCTGGGTCAGACTGCAGGATTTTAACATTCTCTGCAGATTGTGTTCCCGGGTCAGACTGCAGGATTTTAACGTTCTCTGCAGATTGTGTCCCTGGGTCAGACTGCAGGATTTTAACATTCTCTGCAGATTGTGTTCCTGGGTCAGACTGCAGGATTTTAACATTCTCTGCAGATTGTGTTCCTGGGTCAGACTGCAGGATTTTAACGTTCTCTGCAGATTGTGTTCCCGGGTCAGACTGCAGGAATTTAACATTCTCTGCAGCTTGTGTTCCCGGGTCAGACTGCAGGATTTTAACGTTCTCTGCAGATTGTGTTCCTGGGTCAGACTGCAGGATTTTAACGTTCTCTGCAGATTGTGTTCCTGGGTCAGACTGCAGGATTTTAACATTCTCTGCAGATTGTGTCCCTGGGTCAGACTGCAGGATTTTAACATTCTCTGCAGATTGTGTTCCCAGGTCAGACTGCAGGATTTTAACATTCTCTGCAGATTGTGTTCCTGGGTCAGACTGCAGGATTTTAACATTCTCTGCAGATTGTGTTCCCGGGTCAGACTGCAGGATTTTAACATTCTCTGCAGATTGTGTTCCTGGGTCAGACTGCAGGATTTTAACGTTCTCTGCAGATTGTGTTCCTGGGTCAGACTGCAGGATTCTAACATTCTCTGCAGATTGTGTCCCTGGGTCAGACTGCAGGATTTTAACGTTCTCTGTAGATTGTGTTCCTGGGTCAGACTGCAGGATTTTAATGTTCTCTGCAGATTGTGTTCCTGGGTCAGACTGCAGGATTTTAACGTTCTCTGCAGATTGTGTTCCTGGGTCAGACTGCAGGATTTTAATGTTCACTGCAGTTTGTGTCCCTGGGTCAGACTGCAGGATTTTAACGTTCTCTGCAGATTGTGTTCCTGGGTCAGACTGCAGGATTTTAACGTTCTCTGCAGATTGTGTTCCCGGGTCAGACTGCAGGTTTTTAACATTCTCTGCAGATTGTGTTCCTGGGTCAGACTGCAGGATTTTAACATTCTCTGCAGATTGTGTCCCTGGGTCAGACTGCAGGATTTTAACATTCTCTGCAGATTGTGTTCCTGGGTCAGACTGCAGGATTTTAACATTCTCTGCAGATTGTGTTCCTGGGTCAGACTGCAGGATTTTAACGTTCTCTGCAGAATGTGTCCCTGGGTTAGGTTGCAGGATTTTAACATTCTCTGCAGATTGTGTTCCTGTGTCAGACTGCAGGATTTTAACAATCTCTGCAGATTGTGTTCCTGGGTCAGACTGCAGGATTTTAACGTTCTCTGCAGATTGTGTTCCTGGGTCAGACTGCAGGATTTTTACATTCGCTGCAGATTGTGTTCCCGGGTCAGACTGCAGGATTTTAACGTTCTCTGCAGATTATGTTCCTGGGTCAGACTGCAGGATTTTAACATTCTCTGCAGATTGTGTTCCTGGGTCAGACTGCAGGATTTTAACATCCTCTGCAGAGTGTGTTCCTGGGTCAGGCTGCAGGATTTTAACATTCTCTGCAGATTGTGTTGCCGGGTCAGACTGCAGGATTTTAACGTTCTCTGCAGATTGTGTCCCTGGGTCAGACTGCAGGATTTTAACATTCTCTGCAGATTGTGTTCCCGGGTCAGACTGCAGGATTTTAACATTCTCTGCAGATTGTGTTGCCGGGTCAGACTGCAGGATTTTAACATTCTCTGCAGATTGTGTCCCTGGGTCAGACTGCAGGATTTTAACATTCTCTGCAGATTGTGTTCCTGGGTCAGACTGCAGGATTTTAACGTTCTCTGCAGATTGTGTTCCTGGGTCAGACTGCAGGACTTTAACATTCTCTGCAGATTGTGTCCCTGGGTCAGACTGCAGGATTTTAACATTCTCTGCAGATTGTGTTCCTGGGTCAGACTGCAGGATTTTAACGTTTTCTGCAGATTGTGTCCCTGGGTCAGACTGCAGGATTTTAACATTCTCTGCAGATTGTGTTCCTGGGTCAGACTGCAGGATTTTAACATTCTCTGCAGATTGTGTCCCTGGGTCAGACTGCAGGATTTTAACATTCTCTGCAGATTGTGTTCCTGGGTCAGACTGCAGGATTTTAACATTCTCTGCAGATTGTGTTCCTGGGTCAGACTGCAGGATTTTAACGTTCTCTGCAGATTGTGTTCCTGGGTCAGACTGCAGGATTTTAACATTCTCTGCAGATTGTGTTCCTGGGTCAGACTGCAGGATTTTAACATTCTCTGCAGATTGTGTTCCTGGGTCAGACTGCAGGATTTTAACATTCTCTGCAGATTGTGTTCCTGGGTCAGACTGCAGGATTTTAACATTCTCTGCACATTGTGTTCCTGGGTCAGACTGCAGGATTTTAACATTCTCTGCAGATTGTGTCCCTTGGGCTGACTGCAGGATTTTAACGTTCTCTTCAGATTGTGTTCTTGGGTCAGACTGCAGGATTTTAATGTTCTCTGCAGATTGTGTCCCTGGGTCAGACTGCAGGATTTTAACGTTCTCTGCAGATTGTGTTCCTTGGTCAGACTGCAGGATTTTAATGTTCTCTGCAGATTGTGTCCCTGGGTCAGACTGCAGGATTTTAACGTTCTCTGCAGATTGTGTTCCCGGGTCAGACTGCAGGATTTTAACATTCTCTGCAGATTGTGTCCCTGGGTCAGACTGCAGGATTTTAACTTTCTCTGCAGATTGTGTTCCTGGGTCAGACTGCAGGATTTTAACGTTCTCTGCAGATTGTGTTCCTGGGTCAGACTGCAGGATTTTAACCTTCTCTGCAGATTGTGTTCCTGGGTCAGACTGCAGGATTTTAACATTCTCTGCAGATTGTGTCCCTGGGTCAGACTGCAGGATTTTAACCTTCTCTGCAGATTGTGTTCCTGGGTCAGACTGCAGGATTTTAACATTCTCTGCAGATTGTGTTCCTGGGTCAGACTGCAGGATTTTAACGTTCTCTGCAAATTGTGTTCCTGGGTCAGACTGCAGGATTTTAACTTTCTCTGCAGATTGTGTTCCTGGGTCAGACTGCAGGATTTTAACATTCTCTGCAGATTGTGTTCCTGGGTCAGACTGCAGGATTTTAACGTTCTCTGCAGATTGTGTCCCTGGGTCAGACTGCAGGATTTTAACATTCTCTGCAGATTGTGTTGCCGGGTCAGACTGCAGGATTTTAACATTCTCTGCAGATTATGTTCCTGGGTCAGATGCAGGATTTTAACATTCTCTGCAGAATGTGTCCCTGGGTCAGACTGCAGGATTTTAACGTTCTCTGCAGATTGTGTTCCTGGGTCAGACTGCAGGATTTTAACATTCTCTGCAGATTGTGTTGCCGGGTCAGACTGCAGGATTTTAACATTCTCTGCAGATTGTGTTCCTGGGTCAGACTGCAGGATTTTAACATTCTCTGCAGAATGTGTCCCTGGGTCAGACTGCAGGATTTTAACGTTCTCTGCACATTGTGTTCCTGGGTCAGACTGCAGGATTTTAACGTTCTCTGCAGATTGTGTTCCTGGGTCAGACTGCAGGATTTTAACGTTCTCTGCAGATTGTGTTCCTGGGTCAGACTGCAGGATTTTAACCTTCTCTGCAGATTGTGTTCCCGGGTCAGACTGCAGGATTTTAACATTCTCTGCAGATTGTGTTCCTGGGTCAGACTGCAGGATTTTAACGTTTTCTGCAGATTGTGTTCCCGGGTCAGACTGCAGGATTTTACCGTTTTCTGCAGATTGTGTTCCTGGGTCAGACTGCAGGATTTTAACATTCTCTGCAGATTGTGTTCCCGGGTCAGACTGTAGGATTTTAACATTCTCTGCAGATTGTGTTCCTGGGTCAGACTGCAGGATTTTAACGTTCTCTGCACATTGTGTTCCTGGGTCAGACTGCAGGATTTTAACGTTCTCTGCAGATTGTGTTCCCGGGTCAGACTGCAGGATTTTAATGTTCTCTGCAGATTGTGTTCCTGGGTCAGACTGCAGGATTTTAACATTCTCTGCAGATTGTGTTCCTGGGTCAGACTGCAGGATTTTAACGTTCTCTGCAGATTGTGTTCCTGGGTCAGACTGCAGGATTTTAACATTCTCTGCAGATTGTGTTCCTGGGTCAGACTGCAGGATTTTAACATTCTCTGCAGATTGTGTTCCTGGGTCAGACTGCAGGATTTTAACATTCTCTGCAGATTGTGTTCCTGGGTCAGACTGCAGGATTTTAACATTCTCTGCACATTGTGTTCCTGGGTCAGACTGCATGATTTTAACATTCTCTGCAGATTGTGTCCCTTGGGCTGACTGCAGGATTTTAACGTTCTCTTCAGATTGTGTTCTTGGGTCAGACTGCAGGATTTTAATGTTCTCTGCAGATTGTGTCCCTGGGTCAGACTGCAGGATTTTAACGTTCTCTGCAGATTGTGTTCCTTGGTCAGACTGCAGGATTTTAATGTTCTCTGCAGATTGTGTCCCTGGGTCAGACTGCAGGATTTTAACGTTCTCTGCAGATTGTGTTCCCGGGTCAGACTGCAGGATTTTAACATTCTCTGCAGATTGTGTCCCTGGGTCAGACTGCAGGATTTTAACTTTCTCTGCAGATTGTGTTCCTGGGTCAGACTGCAGGATTTTAACGTTCTCTGCAGATTGTGTTCCTGGGTCAGACTGCAGGATTTTAACCTTCTCTGCAGATTGTGTTCCTGGGTCAGACTGCAGGATTTTAACATTCTCTGCAGATTGTGTCCCTGGGTCAGACTGCAGGATTTTAACCTTCTCTGCAGATTGTGTTCCTGGGTCAGACTGCAGGATTTTAACATTCTCTGCAGATTGTGTTCCTGGGTCAGACTGCAGGATTTTAACGTTCTCTGCAAATTGTGTTCCTGGGTCAGACTGCAGGATTTTAACTTTCTCTGCAGATTGTGTTCCTGGGTCAGACTGCAGGATTTTAACATTCTCTGCAGATTGTGTTCCTGGGTCAGACTGCAGGATTTTAACGTTCTCTGCAGATTGTGTCCCTGGGTCAGACTGCAGGATTTTAACATTCTCTGCAGATTGTGTTGCCGGGTCAGACTGCAGGATTTTAACATTCTCTGCAGATTGTGTTGCCGGGTCAGACTGCAGGATTTTAGCATGCTCTGCAGATTGTGTTCCTGGGTCAGACTGCAGGATTTTAACATTCTCTGCAGATTGTGTTCCCGGGTCAGACTGCAGGATTTTAACATTCTCTGTAGATTGTGTTCCCGGGTCAGACTGCAGGATTTTAACATTCTCTGCAGATTGTGTTCCCGGGTCAGACTGCAGGATTTTAACATTCTCTGCAGATTGTGTTCCTGGGTTAGACTGCAGGATTTTAACGTTCTCTGCAGATTGTGTTCCTGGGTCAGACTGCAGGATTTTAACATTCTCTGCAGATTGTGTCCCTGGGTCAGACTGCAGGATTTTAACATTCTCTGCAGATTGTGTTCCTGGGTCAGACTGCAGGATTTTAACATTCTCTGCAGATTGTGTTCCTGGGTCAGACTGCAGGATTTTAAAGTTCTCTGCAGATTGTGTTCCCGGGTCAGACTGCAGGATTTTAACGTTCTCTGCAGATTGTGTTCCCGGGTCAGACTGCAGGAATTTAACATTCTCTGCAGATTGTGTTCCCGGGTCAGACTGCAGCATTTTAACGTTCTCTGCAGATTGTGTTCCTGGGTCAGACTGCAGGATTTTAACGTTCTCTGCAGATTGTGTCCCTGGGTCAGACTGCAGCATTTTAACATTCTCTGCAGATTGTGTTCCTGGGTCAGACTGCAGGATTTTAACGTTCTCTTCAGATTGTGTTCCTGGGTCAGACTGCAGGATTTTAACATTCTCTGCAGATTGTGTCCCTGGGTCAGACTGCAGGATTTTAACATTCTCTGCAGATTGTGTTCCCAGGTCAGACTGCAGGATTTTAACGTTCTCTGCAGATTGTGTTCCTGGGTCAGACTGCAGGATTTTAACATTCTCTGCAGATTGTGTTCCCGGGTCAGACTGCAGGATTTTAACATTCTCTGCAGATTGTGTCCCTGGGTCAGACTGCAGGATTTTAATGTTCTCTGCAGATTGTGTTCCTGGGTCAGACTGCAGGATTCTAACGTTCTCTGCAGATTGTGTTCCTGGGTCAGACTGCAGGATTTTAACATTCTCTGCAGATTGTGTTCCTGGGTCAGACTGCAGGATTTTAACATTCTCTGCAGATTGTGTCCCTGGGTCAGACTGCAGGATTTTAACATTCTCTGCAGATTGTGTTCCCAGGTCAGACTGCAGGATTTTAACGTTCTCTGCAGATTGTGTTCCTGGGTCAGACTGCAGGATTTTAACATTCTCTGCAGATTGTGTTCCTGCGTCAGACTGCAGGATTTTAACGTTCTCTGCAGATTGTGTTCCTGGGTCAGACTGCAGGATTTTAACGTTCTCTGCAGATTGTGTTCCTGGGTCAGACTGCAGGATTTTAACGTTCTCTGCAGATTGTGTTCCTGGGTCAGACTGCAGGATTTTAACGTTCTCTTCAGATTGTGTTCCTGGGTCAGACTGCAGGATTTTAACATTCTCTGCAGATTGTGTTCCTGGGTCAGACTGCAGGATTTTAATGTTCTCTGCAGATTGTGTTCCTGGGTCAGACTGCAGGATTTTAACGTTCTCTGCAGATTGTGTTCCCGGGTCAGACTGCAGGATTTTAACGTTCTCTGCAGATTGTGTTCCCGGGTCAGACTGCAGGATTTTAACGTTCTCTGCAGATTGTGTCCCTGGGTCAGACTGCAGGATTTTAACGTTCTCTGCAGATTGTGTTCCCGGGTCAGACTGCAGGACTTTAACGTTCTCTGCAGATTGTGTCCCTGGGTCAGACTGCAGGATTTTAACATTCTCTGCAGATTGTGTTCCCGGGTCAGACTGCAGGATTTTAACGTTCTCTGCACATTGTGTTCCTGGGTCAGACTGCAGGATTTTAACATTCTCTGCAGATTGTGTTCCTGGGTCAGACTGCAGGATTTTAACGTTCTCTGCAGATTGTGTTCCCGGGTCAGACTGCAGGATTTTAACATTCTCTGCAGATTGTGTTCCTGGGTCAGACTGCAGGATTTTAACATTCTCTGCAGATTGTGTTCCTGGGTCAGACTGCAGGATTTTAACATTCTCTGCAGATTGTGTTGCCGGGTCAGACTGCAGGATTTTAACATTCTCTGCAGATTGTGTCCCTGGGTCAGACTGCAGGATTTTAACATTCTCTGCAGATTGTGTTCCTGGGTCAGACTGCAGGACTTTAACATTCTCTGCAGATTGTGTTCCCGGGTCAGACTGCAGGATTTTAACATTCTCTGCAGATTGTGTCCCTGGGTCAGACTGCAGGATTTTAACGTTCTCTGCACATTGTGTTCCTGGGTCAGACTGCAGGATTTTAACGTTCTCTGCAGATTGTGTTCCTGGGTCAGACTGCAGGATTTTAACATTCTCTGCAGATTGTGTCCCTGGGTCAGACTGCAGGATTTTAACATTCTCTGCAGATTGTGTTCCTGGGTCAGACTGCAGGACTTTAACGTTCTCTGCAGATTGTGTCCCTGGGTCAGACTGCAGGATTTTAACATTCTCTGCAGATTGTGTTCCCGGGTCAGACTGCAGGATTTTAACGTTCTCTGCAGATTGTGTCCCTGGGTCAGACTGCAGGATTTTAACATTCTCTGCAGATTGTGTTCCTGGGTCAGACTGCAGGACTTTAACATTCTCTGCAGATTGTGTTCCCGGGTCAGACTGCAGGATTTTAACGTTCTCTGCAGATTGTGTTCCTGGGTCAGACTGCAGGATTTTAACGTTCTCTGCAGATTGTGTTCCCGGGTGAGGTTGCAGGATTTTAACTTTCTCTGCAGATTGGTAGCCTCGATTTTGATACAAATGAAAAGCCACGAAATGTGAATCTCGTTAACTTCAGTTTTAACCATTAAGAGAACTCCACCCTGATCTCTTCTCACCCTTTGATGCCTAACTGAAATGAGTAATAAGAGGGGTTCACACCTGTGACAGAAGTAACGTTCCACATGCCGAATTAAATCGATCTTTTCCCAAACTCTGAGGTTTAAGCTGAAATGCAGCAAATGAGGAGATCAGGAGATAAAGTCTCCCCATTGCTTAGCGATAAAGATCTCTTGTGACAAATTTAACATTCTCTGCAGATTGTGTTCCCGGGTCAGACTGCAGGATTTTAACGTTCTCTGCAGATTGTGTTCCTGGGTCAGACTGCAGGATTTTAACGTTCTCTGCAGATTGTGTTCCAGGGTGAGGTTGCAGGATTTTAACATTCTCTGCAGATTGTGTTCCCGGGTGAGGTTGCAGGATTTTAACGTTCTCTGCAGATTTTGTTTCTGGGTCAGACTGCAGGATTTTAACGTTCTCTGCAGATTGTGTTTCTGGGTCAGACTGCAGGATTTTAACGTTCTCTGCAGATTGTGTTTCTGGGTCAGACTGCAGGATTTTAACGTTCTCTGCAGATTGTGTTCCTGGGTCAGACTGCAGGATTTTAACATTCTCTGCAGATTGTGTTCCTGGGTTAGACTGCAGGATTTTAACATTCTCTGCAGATTGTGTCCCTGGGTCAGACTGCAGGATTTTAACATTCTCTGCAGATTGTGTTCCCGGGTCAGACTGCAGGATTTTAACATTCTCTGCAGATTGTGTCCCTGGGTCAGACTGCAGGATTTTAACATTCTCTGCAGATTGTGTTCCCGGGTCAGACTGCAGGATTTTAACGTTCTCTTCAGATTGTGTTCCTGGGTCAGACTGCAGGATTTTAACATTCTCTGCAGATTGTGTTCCTGGGTCAGACTGCAGGATTTTAACATTCTCTGCAGATTGTGTTCCTGGGTCAGACTGCAGGATTTTAACGTTCTCTGCAGATTGTGTTCCTGGGTCAGACTGCAGGATTCTAACGTTCTCTGCAGATTGTGTTCCTGGGTCAGACTGCAGGATTTTAACGTTCTCTGCAGATTGTGTTCCTGGGTCAGACTGCAGGATTTTAACATTCTCTGCAGATTGTGTTCCTGGGTCAGACTGCAGGATTTTAACATTCTCTGCAGATTGTGTTCCCGGGTCAGACTGCAGGATTTTAACGTTCGCTGCAGATTGTGTTCCTGGGTCAGACTGCAGGACTTTAACGTTCTCTGCAGATTGTGTTCCTGGGTCAGACTGCAGGCTTTTAACGTTCTCTGCAGATTGTGTTCCCGGGTCAGACTGCAGGATTTTAACGTTCTCTGCAGATTGTGTCCCTGGGTCAGACTGCAGGATTTTAACGTTCTCTGCAGATTGTGTCCCTGGGTCAGACTGCAGGATTTTAACATTCTCTGCAGATTGTGTTCCCGGGTCAGACTGCAGGATTTTAACATTCTCTGCAGATTGTGTTCCTGGGTCAGACTGCAGGACTTTAACATTCTCTGCAGATTGTGTTCCCGGGTCAGACTGCAGGATTTTAACGTTCTCTGCAGATTGTGTTCCTGGGTCAGACTGCAGGATTTTAACGTTCTCTGCAGATTGTGTTCCCGGGTGAGGTTGCAGGATTTTAACTTTCTCTGCAGATTGGTAGCCTCGATTTTGATACAAATGAAAAGCCACTAAATGTGAATCTCGTTAACTTCAGTTTTAACCATTAAGAGAACTCCACCCTGATCTCTTCTCACCCTTTGATGCCTAACTGAAATGAGTAATAAGAGGGGTTCACACCTGTGACAGAAGTAACGTTCCACATGCCGAATTAAATCGATCTTTTCCCAAACTCTGAGGTTTAAGCTGAAATGCAGCAAATGAGGAGATCAGGAGATAAAGTCTCCCCATTGCTTAGCGATAAAGATCTCTTGTGACAAATTCTGACTAGCCTGTGATTCACGTTGCACATCTATCCAACTGAAGAGATCACGGTTGGTGCTTGGTAACTGAACAGGGTAATGGCTTCGTAATGCACCTCCCCTGATGAGGAATCCACAGGGAACTGATATAACGGGATCTAGCCAAGGTTTTATTTGAATCGTTTATCGTGCATACAACAACAACAACTTGCATTCATATAGCGCCTTTGACCCAGTAAAACATCCCGCGGTGCTTCACAGAAGTATTATCAGACAATATTTGACACCGAGCCACATAAGGAGATATTGGGGCAGATCCTTGATCAAGGAGGTGGGTTTTAGCGAGCATATTAAAGGAGGAGAGTGAGGCGGAGAGGTTTAGGGAGGGAATTCCAGCGCTTAGGGCCCAGGCAGCTGAAAGCATGGCTGCCAAAAATCGCAGTTACGCTGCACTGATGGGCGGGGTCTTTCATGTGACAGATGACTTATTGGAAAACGCACTGACATTAAAGGATTTTAAAAGCACGGCAGTTCTCCTGTGATTTTATAATAAGCTGCTCGATGCATTTGTGGCCCACAGGCTTGCTGATTCTTAGGAAATTTACCCGATACTGAATTACAGGCTGGAATCTAATCGAGGGGTTCGGGGGTTTATTTATAGAATAACAGATACCCGGGAGTGAGTTACAGGCTGGAATCTAATCGAGGGGCTCGGGGGGATTATCTATAGAATACCCGATACCCAGGAGTGAGTTGCAGGCTGGAATCTAACCTGGGGTTTCGGGGGGTTTATATATAGAATAACAGATACCCAGGAGTGAGTGACAGGCTGGAATCTAATCGAGGGGCTCGGGGGGTTTATATATAGAATAACAGATACCCAGGAGTGAGTTACATACTAGAATCTAATCGGGGGTTTATATATAGAGTAACAGATACCTGGGAGTGAGTTACAGGCTGGAATCTAATCGGGGGGTTCAGGGGTTTATATATAGAATAACAGATACCCAGGAGTGAGTTACATACTAGAATCTAATCGGGGGTTTATATATAGAATAACAGATACCCGGGAGTGAGTTACAGGCTGGAATCTAATCGAGGGTTTTGGGGGAGTTTATATATAGAATAATGGATACCCGGGAGTGAGTTACAGGCTGGAATCTAATCAAGGGGTTCAGATGGTTTACTTATAGAATAACGGACACCTGGAAGTGAGTTACAGGCTGGAATCTAGTCAAGGGGTTCAGATGGTTTATATATAGAATAATAATGGATAGCTGGGAGTAAGTTACAGGCAGGAATCTAATCAAGGGGTTCGGGGGAGTTTATATATATAATAACAGATACCCGGGAGTGAGTTACAGGCTGGAATCTAATCGAGGGGTTCAGATGATTTATATATAGAATAATGGATAGCTGGGAGTAAGTTACAGGCAGGAATCTAATCGAGGGGTTCGGGGGAGTTTATATATAGAATAACAGATACCTGGGCGTGAGTTACAGGCTGGAATCTCAGGGGGTTCAGAGGTTTATATATAGAATAACAGATACCCAGGAGTGAGTTACAGCCTGGAATCTAATCAAGGGGTTCAGATGGTTTACTTATAGAATAACGGACACCTGGAAGTGAGTTATAGGCTGGAATCTAATTGAGGGGTTCAGGTGGCTTATATATAGAATAACAGATACCCGGGAGTGAGTTACAGGCTGGAATCTAATCGAGGGGTTCCGGGGGTTTATATATTGAATAATGGATACCTGGGAGTGAGTTACAGGCTGGAATCTAATCAAGGGGTTCAGATGGTTTATTTATAGAATAATGCATACCAGGGAGTGAGTTACATACTAGAATCTAATCGAGGGGTTTGGTGGGGTTTATATATAGAATAACAGATACCCGGGAGTGAATTACAGGCTGGAATCTAATCGAGGGGTTTGGTGGGGTTTATATATAGAATAACAGATACCCGGGAGTGAGTTACAGGCTGGAATCTAATCGAGGGGTTTGGATGGTTTATATATAGAATAACAGATACCCGGGAGTGAGTTACAGGCTGGAATCTAATCGAGGGGTTTGGATGGTTTATATATAGAATAACAGATACCCGGGAGTGAGTTACAGGTAGGAATCTAATCGAGGGGTTTGGATGGTTTATATATAGAATAACAGATACCCAGGAGTGAGTTACAGGTAGGAATCTAATCGAGGGGTTTGGATGGTTTATATATAGAACAATGAGCAGCTGTCAAAAGGGATCATCACTCCAGGGGTGTACTGTGTCTGTTAAAGGAGAATGTTACCCTATGGATATGTATCAAAGGGGCGTGTCACTCTGAGGGTAAGGGCTGGGGTTTCCCCTGCCCCAATTTCCTCCCCTCTCTATCTCTCGCCGATGTTCAATGCCACAAAGTCTGGTGGACCCTCGAAGTGGCTACATTTCAAACCAGGGGTGCAAATCACAGCCAATCCCAATGCTGTCCTCACCCAATGTATTCTCTCCAGCAGGGGTCACTAGGCAGCAATGTGTCTCTCTTCTGGGGCAGGACAGATTCTAGTAATAATGATTTATTTTAAGAAAGGGGTTGGTAGCAGGATGGAGAGCTTAACCTGGGCCAGTGGGAAACTGGTACGTGTGAACGAACGCCAATATTTGTGACAATTGGGTCGATTAAGGTCAAATAGGGCGACCGATCCAATCACGTCAGTTTGCCCACCGTGCTAGGTCAGGTTAAAGTTGCCCCCTGAGCACTTTCTTTTCAAAGAGGCGTCCTTTATATTAGAAGTACAAAGCAGCCCCTGTTAACATTCAAACTGCAAGTGCCTACAACAGATGGATGGGTGGGTGCACTGTCTGGTGGGGTCCTGATCGGAAGGCTTTAGGCTCAAAGCCTGGTCTCTCTGCTGATTGCCTGATCTCGCCCAGGGTGGAAGTATTGTTGCAACAGACACAAGAATATAAGAAATAGGAGCAGGAGTCGGCCATTCGGCCCCTCGAGCCTGCTCCGCCATTCAATAAGATCATGGCTGATTGTCCACCTCAATTCCACTTTCCCGCCCGATCCTCATATTCCCTTAGAATCCAAAAATCTATCGATCTCAGCCTTGAATATACTCAACGACTGAGCCTCCACAGCCCTCTGGGGTAGAGAATTCCAAAGATTCGGTACCCTCTGAGTGAAGAAATTGCTCCTCATCTCAGTCCGAAATGGCCGACCCCTTATCCTGAGACTGTGCCTCCTCTAGTTCCAGACTCTCCAGCCAGGGGGAAACAGGCGGACCTCAGAGGTTGGAGCTTGAGCAGGGAATTGCTCAGCGGCCGAAGCTTCCGGATGTTTCCAGCGCGGAGCTGGCTCGATGCTGATGTCCCGGAACCCTTTGACGGTCCCCAACTCTGGTTGGACGTATTCCTGGAGGTTTTGTCACATGACCCTTCCCACCTCCCGCCATTGGTCGCCCGGCACGTCCATCCTCGCGGTGCCTCACCTCCCTGCTGCCCATTGGATAGCGAACGGATTCTCCATTAACCGATTGGCCGATTCCTGCCTGTCAGTCAAAGAGCCCTTTTTTTCCCTCCATATCTAATAAACTAATAAACAAAAGCGATCAAAGAAAATGGAAAAGACATTTTTTTTAGTGCCTGTTTAATTTGTCTCCCGGGTGTTGCTGGCAGCAGGGTCCAGGAGACTCCCGGAGACTCCTGGACCATTCCGGAGGGGTTAGCCACCCCTCACCCCCTCTCCCGGATTCCGCAGGGCTCGGGAATTCGCGGGCCTGGCCGGGTTCTTTATGCCGATTGAGCCAGACACCCCACTCTGCTCCGGTTCACTGTCTAACTGAGCAGTGACAGGGTGCAGTAGTGAAGCGTAGCTATGGTACCCGGCCAAGTCATCCAGAAGTTACCAGTTCAAATCTCACCGAGACCCATTTATGAAATTGAATCCAATAATCTGATAGTTGGTGGGCTAGCCAGGAAAAATGTGGTAACAAACCGACACCACTAAACCAGATGATCTGGTCATTATCACATTGCTGTTTGTGGGAGCTTGCTGTGCGCAAATTGGCTGCCGCGTTTCCCCACATTACATCAAAAAAAGTTCCTCATTTGCAGTAAAGTGCTTTGGGACGTCCTTAGGTGGTGAAAGGCGCTATACAAATGCAAGTCCTTTCTTTAACTAGTTCGCTCATGTCCTGCAGGGAAGGGAAACTCCCTGGTTCGGCCTACATGTGACTCCAGTCCTACAGCAACAACAACAACGTGTATTTATACAGCGCCTTTAACATAGTAAAACGTCCAAAGGTGCTTCACAGGAGCGATTAACAGACAAAAATTTGACCTCGAGCCAAATAAGAGGATACTAGGACAGTTGACCTAAAAGATTTGGTCAAAGAGGTAGGTTTTAAGGAGCGTCTTAAAGGAGGAGAGAGAGTTGGAGAGGTTTAGGGAGAGAGTTCCAGAGCTTAGAGCCCAGGCAGCTGAAGCCAAGGCCGCCAATGGTGGAGCGATTAAAATCAGGGATGCTCAAGAGGCCAGAATTGGAGGAGAGCAGAGACCTCAGAGGGTTGTAGGGCCAGAAGAGGTTCCTGTTCCTGGGACTAGGGACAGGGTCACCGGCAAGGCTTGGAAGCTAAGCAGAGCCAGGCCTGGTTAGTACCTGGAGGGGTGACCATCAGGGATAGACCAGGTGCCGAAGGTCACGGAAGGAACCCTGAGGAAGGGCGGTTGGTGAGAAGGTCACGGAAGGAGCCCCGGGAGGGGCGGCTGGTGAGCAGGCCCGGGTGTTGGGCTGAAGATTGTCAGACAGGAGGAATGGTGGAAATGGAATGGCGGCGTGCACAGACGCAGCGGCTTTGCTTCTCCCAGGACGGTGCTATTTACGTTTAATGTTAATGTTATTTGTACTGGACTCATGGGAGCTTGCAAGATCACATTTACGTTGTACTTGTACAATGACAATAAAGTTGAATTATTATTAATTATAGCTGGGGAGGGGCGAGGTCACGGAAGGATTTGAACACAAGGATGAGAATTTTTAAATCGCGGCATTTCTTAACCGGTTGACTCTGAACGCTCTCAGGGTGACGAGGGAGGACAACAAATGAGGCCTTGCTAACGTTACGATCACTGGAAGAGGCGGCGAGGGTTAACACTGCCCCACAGCAGCCGTGCGCTGCAGGTTAGCTCACCCCTCGGTAGAAAACAAGTGATGGAAAACATGGTGCTACCCCAGCCCAAGGAAACGCCACGCGTCAAAAGGTCGGAACTCCTGGGTGATCGTACCTCGGCTCAGAGGTGTCAGATGGGCGGAAGCCCAGGCCTTCCATCCACAGATACTAGGTAGGAGAGTGAAAGTGAGAATAGTAGCTTAACCTTCTCTAATGAAACCGAAATGATGGAAAAAGTGTCTATGTAGATATTTGTAGCGAGGGGGGAATGAAGCTCAGTTCTGCTGAATTCTGTTCTAAGAAAAACAAGTTTGGATCTGAGGCACTCTCTGTCACACTCCCTGTAGCCAGTCTACACTGAATGGCTACCGTTTAACTGCATGACATTACAATTCCCGACACTCTGGCACATAATCCAGGCCGACACTCCCAGTGCAGTACTGAGGGAGCGCGGCACTGTCGGAGGTGCCGTCTTTTGGATGAGGTGCTAAATCGAGGCCCTCGTCTGCCCTCCCAGGTGGACGCAAAAGGATCCCGCGCCCACTATTCAGAAGAGGAGCAAGGGGGAGTTCTGCTCGGTGTCTTGGGCCAGTACTTATCCCTCGACCAACAACACCTACAAAAATCTTGCACAGAGCAAGATCCCAAACACAACTATGGGACGGGTGACCCGTTAATCTGGTGTCTTTTGGGTGGAGCTGGCTGCGGGTGGAATGTTAGCCAGGACGTGTCCCCACCCCCCACCCCCCACCGCCTTTCTTCAAATGGAGCCATTTGATCTTTAACATCCACCTGAATCATTGGGGTCAGGCACTGTGGTCTTAATCCTCCTAAGAACAGCGTCTCCGAGAACGCGGCACTCCCTAAGCACAACACTGTCGTATCAGCCTCCACCGCATGCTCGAGCCCCACAGCGGGACTTGAACCTACCACCTACCGACTGCGCTACCGACCCAGCCAAGCCGGCAATCCGCACTTGGGCTTCAAGGGCCGTGAACTCTGCCTGCTGATGGAAGGCGCGCGTCTAATTTTGTCCAAATCACAGATAAATCAGATTTTATTTCAGTGACTTTCAGCGGGTGAGTTTGATGGAGCTCCTCACAGGTTCATAGAATTGTACAGCATGCAAGGAGGCCATTCGGCCCATTGTGCCTGTGCCGGCTCTTTGAAAGAGCGATCCAATTAGACCCACTCCCCCCTGCTCTTTCACCATAGCCCTGCAAATCTTTCCTTTTCAAGTATTTATCCAATTCCCTTTTGAAAGTTACTATTGAATATGTTTCCACCCCACTTTCAGGCAGTGCATTCCAGATCACGACAACTCGCTGCGGAAAAAAATGTTCCCTCATCTCCCCCAGGCTTTTTTTGGCCAATTATTGTAAATCTGTGTCCTTTGATTACCAACCCTCCAACCAGTGCAAACAGTTTCTCCCTATTTACTCTATCAAAACCCCTTCATGATTTTGAACACCTCTATTAAATCTCCCCTTAACCTTCTCTGCTCTAACAACAACAACTTGTATTTATATAGTGCCTTTAATGTAGTAAAAAGTCCCAAGGTGCTTCACAGGAGTATTAAAAGACAAAAATTTGACACCGATCCATATAAGGATAAATTAGGGCAGGTGACCAAAAGCTTGGTCAAAGAGATAGGTTTGAAGGAGCGTCTTAAAGGAGGAGAGAGAGGTGGAGAGGCGGAGAGGTTGAGGCAAGGAATTCCAGAGCTTAGGGCCTAGGCAACAGAAGGCACGGCCACCAAATGTTCAGCGATGAAAATCAGGGATGCTCAAGAGGGCAGAATTAGGGGAGCGCAGATATCTCGGGGGGCTGTGGGGCTGAAGGAGATTACAGAGATAGGAAGGGGCGAGGCCATGGAGGGATTTGAAAACAAGGATGAGAATTTTGAAATCGAGGTGCTGCTTAACCGGGAGCCAATGTAGGTCAGCGAGCACAGGGGTGATGGGTGAACGGGAGAACAACCCCAGCGTCTCCAGTCTCTCCATATAATTGAAGTCCCTCATCCCTGGTACCATTCTGGTTGGGGCCTCAGCTATTTACAATCTATATTAATGACCTAGATGAAGGGACCGAGTGTAATGTATCCAAGTTTGCTGATGATACAAAGCTAGGTGGGAAAGTAAGTTGTGAGGAGAACACAGAGTCTGCAAAGGGATATAGATAGACTAAGTGAGTGGGCAGTAAGGTGGCAGATGGAGTATAATGTAGGGAAATGTGAGGTTATTCACTTTGGTAGGAAGAATAGAAAAACAGAATATTTTTTAAATGGTGAGAAACTTTCAAATGTTGGTGTTCAGAGAGATTTGGGTGTCCTCGTGCAAGAAACACAGAAAGCTAGCATGCAGGTACAGCAAGCAATAAGGAGGGCAAATGGCATGTTGGCCTTTATTACAAGGAGATTGGAGTATAAGAGTAAGGAAGTCTTGCTACAATTGTACAGGGCCTTGGTGAGACCACACCTGGAGCACTGTGCACAGTTTTGGTCTCCTTATCTAAGGAAGGTTATACTTACCTTGGAGGCGGTGCAATGAAGGTTCACTAGGTTGATTCCTGGGATGAGAGGGCTGTCCTATGATGAGAGATTGTGTAGAATGGGCCGATACTCTCTGGAGTTTAGAAGAATGAGAGATGATCTCATTGAAACATACAAGATTCTGAAGGGGATTGACAAGGTAGATGCTGAGAGGTTGTTTCCCCTTGGCTGGAGTGTCTAGAACTGGGGGGCATAGTCTCAGGATAAGGGGTCATAGTCTCAGGATAAGGGGTAGGCCATTTAAGACTGAGATGCGGAGATTGTGAATCTTTGGAAATCTCTGACCAAGGGGGCTGTGGATGATCAGTCATTGAGTATATTCAAGACAGAGATCGATAGATTTTTGGGGGATAAATAGAGTCGCGCCCCCCTTGGGGTGCTAAATTCGCCGGGGGCGTTACTTTTAGCGCCCCAAAAAAATTAGCGCCTCCGTGGCCGAAATTCATCGGTAACACCCAAAGGGGGAGGCGGGGTGCTACTGTAAGGGCCCTGCCTCCCTCTTGGGGTGCTGCGAGTGAATCTTGCGACGCTGCGTGCCGCAGCGCATGAGGTCTTCCTCCCCTTATTAAAGGGGAGGGGCCCAGCGCAGCGCGACCCGGGTCCCAGCTAGGCCACCAGGGATCGGAGTGCCGACAAAAGAGCCCGGCACTCAAGAGAAGTGCCGGGCTCACGGAGCGCAGCCGGCACTCTACGAGGGGGCTGCAGAGGAGGCCGGGGACAGCAAATGGGGGCAGGTGCTGGCAGGCGGCCAGCACCAAAAATGGCCGCCCGGCACCTCCCCTTTAATTTGCGCCGCCCCAGCCACAGGTAGGCCCCACTGACCCCGTCGGATATAGCGTCCAGCGGTAAGTCAGGGGGCGCCACCGAAGATTGCGGCCGGGGTGCGAGCGGGGCATTGCGCACGGTCATGACGTCATCGCTGGCGGCGCAGCGCCGGGTGCATTAATGGTTACCGCCGACACTAACCTCCCGCTCAATTTCATGGGAGGCGTTAGCGGCGCCGTGCCCAGGCGCTAGTTGCTTTGCGCCCTGTTAGCGCCTTCTTAGGGAACACCACCACCTCCATGTTCCCCTCCAAGTCACACACCATCCTGACATAGAAGTATATCACCGATCCTTCATAAGAACATAAGAACATAAGAAGTAGGAGCAGGAGTAGGCCATACGGCCCCTCGGGCCTGCTCCGCCATTCAATAGGATCATGGCTGATCCGAACGTAGACTCACGTCCACTTCCCTGCCTGTTCCCCGTAACCCCTAATTCTCTTATCAGCTGGGAAACTGTCTATCTCCTTTTTAAATTTATTTAATGTCGCAGCTTCCACAGCTCTCTAAGGTAGCAAATTCCATAGATTTACTACCCTCTGAGTGAAGAAGTTTCTCTTCATCGTCGCTGGGTCAAAGTCCTGGAACTCCCTCCCTAACAGCACCGTGGGAGTACCATCACCACACGGACTGCAGCGGTTCAAGAAGGCGGTTCACCACCACCTTCTCAAGGGCAATTAGGGATGTGCAATAAATGCTGGCCTTGCCAGCGACGCCCACATCCCATAAAACGAATAACAAAAAAGCAACCGAATTTTTAGGCCTTGGACTCTAAGGGAATATGAGGATCGGGTGGGAAAGTGGAGTTGAGGTCGAAGATCAGCCATGATCTCATTGAATGGCAGAGCAGGCTCGAGGGGCCATATGGCCGACTCCTGCTCCTATTTCTTATGTTCTTATGTTCTTAAATCTCCTCTGCACCCTCTCCAAGGCTTTCACGTCCTTCCTAAAGTGTAGTGTCCAGAATTGGACACAATACTCCAGCTCTTCTGCCGGGCGTGAGTTCCTCTTGCTTGTTACTGTGAGTCCAGTGGGCGGTATGTGGTAGTTTCTGTTCATTCGTGTTGACTCTCCCATTGTTCCTTCGCTCACCCAGCAGCCTCTTTCAGGGCTACAGTCTGAGTCATTGCACAACTATCCCACATACAGTAAAACCTGTCCATGTGGTGAAGAACTCTTTTCCTGCCTCCTGTTTCACCTGGCCCCTCACTGCTGCTTCGCTGCACCACAGCACTCTGCTTCTTACTCATCACGGCTACATGCGTGGGCTAAGTATAGTAACATTACCGTAATTCTGTGCCACTGTTTTTCTTATTTGCTACTTGGCTTCCCTTGAAAGACAAGGAGAAGAAGCAGTTGAATTTCTTCTCACTGTTAGGTAACTAGTTGCAAAGGGGACATGAGCCAGGCTTTTTTCTTTGTTGAAAAACTGAGAGGCCCGTTTAAAGTGCGCAAGATAACATCATTGACCTCAATGTTGACTCAATCCCTGAGATGTATCGCACATTGGGAGCACGCTCTCAAGTGCAGTTTAAGAATGACGGAGGGTTTTGATAAGAGTAAATAGGGAGAAACCAGTTTCCACTGGCGAGAGGGTCGGTCAATCTTCTATGATTCTATGCTTGGATGTGCACTTGGGATGCTCTAACCTGCAGGGCTACGGACCACGAGCAGGGAAGTGGGATTAGGCTGGATAGCTCTTTGTTGGCCGGCGCGGACACGATGGGCTGAAACGGCCTCCTTCTGTGCTGTAACTTCCTATGATTCTATGGCAATTGGCAAAAGAATCAGCGGGGAGATGAGGAGAAATTTTTAAATACAAAAATTTGGCTGACTCACTGCACCCTGTCCTGGAATTCAGTACCTTTCGATAACTGGTTCCTCCAACACTCTATTAGTAAATCTTCCCTGTCCAGTCACGTTGCTTCAGTTGGTATCACTCTCACCTCTGAGTCAGAAGACTATGGGGTTGAGTAAAGCTTAAACCCACAACGCTTTGACTTAGAGGTCAGAAAGCTCAGGCCCTACATGCTTGGATCATGGACTGTTGGCTCATCGCTCCCATCCTTGCTGTGCTACATTGGTCGCCCAACCCCTCATACCTCAAATTAAAAATTCTTGCTCCTGTCTTTAAATCCTTCCATGGTCCTATCCCTGTCCCTATCTCTGTAATCTCCGACAACTCCACCTGGAGCTCTCATTCCTCTGACTCTTCAGACGTTAAACCGAGGCCCCCGTCTGCCCTCTCAGGTAGATGTAAAAATATCCCGCGGCGACTATTCCGAAGATGAGCAGGGGGAGTTCTCCCCGGTGTCCAGGACCAATATTTATCCCTCAACCAACATCACGAGAAACAGATGATTTGGTCATTATCACGTTGCTGTTTGTGGGAGCTTGCTGTGAAAAAGAACGAACTTGCATTTATATAGTGCCTTTCACAACCTCAGGATATCCCATAAATGCTTTATAGCCAATAAAAGTGCAGTCACTGTTGTAATGTAGGAACCGTAGCGGCCACTTTGCACACAGCAAGTTCCCACAAACAGCAATGTGATAATGACCAGATCATCTGTTTCTTAGTGAATTAACAACAGAAAACACTGGAAACACTCAGCAGGCCAGGCAGCATCCGTGGAGAGAGAAACAGATTTAACGTTTCAGGTCTGGGACCCTTCATCAGAACTGGAAAAAGCTGGAGATGTAACAGATATTAAGCAGGTGCAGAGACAAGGCGGGGGAGGGGAGGAAGGGATTGAAGGAATATACTGTGCTTATGTAAGAGGCAGGAAAGATAAAATGTTGCAAATGGGAATGGTAAAATCATACAGCATGAAAAATGGGGGCAGGGGTTATAGTTTGAAATTGTTGAACTCAATATTGAGTCCCGAAGTCTATAAAGTGCCTAATCGAAAGATGAGGTGCTGTTCCTCGAGCTTAATTGGAACAATGTAATAGGCCGAGGACAGAGCGATCAGAGTGGGAGTGAAGCGGAGAATTAAAGTGACAGGCGACAATTCCTTCCCCCCGCCCCACCGGTCTCTGCACCTGCTTACTATCTGTTACATCTCCAGCTTTTTCCAGTTCTGACGAAGGGTCACAGACCTGAAACGTTAACTCTGTTTCTCTCTCCACGGATGCTGCCTGGCCTGCTGAGTGTTTCTCGCGTTTTCTGTTGTTATTTCTGATTTCCAGCATCCGCAGTATTTTGCTATCGTATCTTAGTGATGTTGATTGAGGGATAAATATTGGCCAGGACACCGGAGATAACTCCCCCTGCTTTTCTTCCAAATAGTGCCAAGGGATCTTTTACATCCACCTGAGCAGTTTAACATCTTATCTGAAAGACAGCACTCTCTGACAGTGCAGCACTCCCTCAGTACTGCACTGCGAGTGTCAGCTCAAGCATCTGGAGTGGGACTTGAACCCACAACCTTCAGACTCTTCAGGTGAGAGCGCTACCCACTGAGCCACGGCTGACGCTGTGTATAAATTGGCTGCTGCGTTTCCCCACGTTTCAGCAGTGACTACACGTCAAAAGTAGTTGATTGGCTGTAAAGCCCTCTGGGACATCCTGAGGCCATGAGAGGTGATACATCAATGCAAGTCTTTCATCGCCTGAAAAACTTCCCAACCCTCCTTTTGCAATGTCAGCTAGTGAGAAGGTTCAGTAAGTCGGTCCATTGAACATACAGGCCTAGATTTATAAATCGTCATTACTTTAGCGCTGGTGTTAACCCATTTTAAACAGATGGGTAAACACTGATGTTAAATTAATGCTAACCAGAAAATGTAGTCCATGGGGCACACCTAACCAGAAGTGTTTGGTTTCTACCTCGAGAACTCGACCAAGGCTACAGACACATTAGCGGTGAAAGCGCTCTTAGTGGCCATAACCAATCTTATAGCACACTGTAACCAAGCAATGACGCACACTGCATACAACCTCCAAGAAAGAGTCCCCCCGCCCCAGGAAGTCCCTGCTCATTCTGCTGACCACATTGTTTAAAATCAAAATACAGAGCTAGCCAATTACAGAGCTCTGCGGAACTCCCCAACCCCTCAGCGACACATTTACAAATCTGACTGTGCTAGCCCTGTGTAACGGACAGAAACAACGGTAGATAGAGAGACAGGCAAAATTAGATAGACAGATAGATGATAGATAGATAGATAGAGATAGATAGATAGATAGATAGATCAATCGATAGAGAGGCAGCCATGTAGGCAGAGAGATAGGCAGGAACATAGATAGTGTATTAGGTAGATGGATGGATGGACAAGGAGGTAACAGGTGGAAGAATAATACAGATCTTAAAACCTGTGAGAATAAAAGATCTTTAAAGTAAACGGGTGTTCATTTTTTTCAGAGGGCCCACCGTCAAGCAGTTACCTCTAGAGGGTGCTGTAGACCCAAACTATGCTGTCTCAATCCACAGTCTAGGTCCTCAATCTGTCTCAATCCACAGTCGATGTCCTCAATCTGTCTCAATCACCAGTCTATGTCCTCACTCTGTCTCAATCCTCAGTCTATGTCCTCACTCTGTCTCAACCCTCAGTCTATATCTCAATCTGTCTCAATCCTCAGTCTATATCCTCACTCTGTCTCAATCCTCAGTCTATATCCTCAATCTGTCTCAATCCTCAGTCTATGTCCTCACTCTGTCTCAATCCTCAGTCTATATCCTCACTCTGTCTCAATCCTCAGCCTATGTTTTCACTCTGTCTCAATCCTCAGTCTATGTCCTCAATCTGTCTCAATCCTCAGTCTATGTCCTCACTCTGTCTCAATCCTCAGTCTATATCCTCACTCTGTCTCAATCCTCAGTCTACATCCTCACTCTGTCTCAAACCTCAGTCAATATCCTCACTCTGTCTCAATCCTCAGCCTATGTTTTCACTCTGTCTCAATCCTCAGTCTATGTCCTCACTCTGTCTCAATCCTCAGTCTATGTCCTCAATCTGTCTCAATCCTCAGTCTATGTCCTCACTCTGTCTCAATCCTCAGTCTATATCCTCACTCTGTCTCAATCCTCAGTCTATATCCTCACTCTGTCTCAATTCTCAGTCTATGTCCTCAATCTGTCTCAATCCTCAGTCTAAATCCTCACTCTGTCTCAATCCTCAGTCTAAATCCTCAATCTGTCTCAATCCTCAGTCTATGTCCTCAATCTGTCTCAATCCTCAGTCTATGTCCTCAATCTGTCTAAATCATCAGTCTATATCCTCACTCTGTCTCAATCCTCAGTCTATGTCTTCAATCTGTCTCAATCCTCAGTCTATATCCTCACTCTGTCTCAATCCTCAGTCTATGTCCTCACTCTGTCTCAATCCTCAGTCTAAATCCTCAATCTTTCTCAATCCTCAGTCTATGTCCTCAATCTGTCTCAATCCTCAGTCTAAATCCTCAATCTGTGTCAATCCTCAGTCTATGTCCTCAATCTGTCTCAATCCTCAGTCTATATCCTCACTCTGTCTCAATCCTCAGTCTATATCCTCACTCTGTCTCAATCCTCAGTCTATATCCTCACTCTGTCTCAATCCTCAGTCTATATCCTCAATCTGTGTCAATCCTCAGTCTATGTCCTCAATCTGTCTCAATCCTCAGTCTATATCCTCAATCTGTCTCAATCCTCAGTCTATGTCCTCAATCTGTGTCAATCCTCAGTCTATATCCTCAATCTGTCTCAATCCTCAGTCTATATCTTCAATCTGTCTCAATCCTCAGTCTATATCCTCATTCTGTCTCAATCCTCAGTCTATATCCTCAATCTGTCTCAATCGTCAGTCTATATCCTCAATCTGTCTCAATCCTCAGTCTAAGTCCTCACTCTGTGTCAATCCTCAGTCTATATCCTCAATCTGTCTCAATCCTCAGTCTATATCCTCACTCTGTCTCAATCCTCAGTCTATATCCTCACTCTGTCTCAATCCTCAGTCTATATCCTCACTCTGTCTCAATCCTCAGTCTATGTCCTCAATCTGTCTCAATCCTCAGTCTATATCCTCACTCTGTCTCAATCCTCAGTCTATATCCTCACTCTGTCTCAATCCTCAGTCTATATCCTCACTCTGTCTCAATCCTCAGTCTATATCCTCACTCTGTCTCAATCCTCAGTCTATATTCTCAATCTGTCTCAATCCTCAGTCTATATCATCACTCTGTCTCAATCCTCAGTCTATATCCTCACTCTGTCTCAATCCTCAGTCTATATCCTCAATCTGTCTCAATCCTCAGTCTATATCCTCACTCTGTCTCAATCCTCAGTCTATACCCTCACTCTGTCTCAATCCTCAGTCTATATCCTCAATCTGTCTCAATCCTCAGTCTATATCCTCAATCTGTCTCAATCCTCAGTCTATATCCTCACTCTGTCTCAATCCTCAGTCTATATCCTCAATCTGTCTCAATCCTCAGTCTATATCCTCACTCTGTCTCAATCCTCAGTCTATATCCTCACTCTGTCTCAATCCTAAGTCTATGTCCTCACTCTGTCTCAATCCTCAGTCTATATCCTCACTCTGTCTCAATCCTCAGTCTATATCCTCACTCTGTCTCAATCCTCAGTCTATGTCCTCACTCTGTCTCAATCCTCAGTCTATATCCTCACTCTGTCTCAATCCTCAGTCTATGTCCTCACTCTGTCTCAATCCTCAGTCTATATCCTCAATCTGTCTCAATCCTCAGTCTATATCCTCAATCTGTCTCAATCCTCAGTCTATATCCTCACTCTGTCTCAATCCTCAGTCTATATCCTCACTCTGTCTCAATCCTCAGTCTAGATCCTCACTCTGTCTCAATCCTCAGTCTATAACCTCAATCTGTCTCAATCCTCAGTCTATATCATCAATCTGTCTCAATCCTCAGTCTATGTCCTCACTCTGTCTCAATCCTCAGTCTATATCCTCAACCTGTCTCAATCCTCAGTCTTAATCCTCACTCTGTCTCAATCCTCAGTCTATATCCTCACTCTGTCTCAATCCTCAGTCTATATCCTCAACCTGTCTCAATCCTCAGTCTATATCCTCACTCTGTCTCAATCCTCAGTCTATATCCTCAATCTGTCTCAATCCTCAGTCTATATCCTCACTCTGTCTCAATCCTCAGTCAATATCCTCAATCAGTCTCAATCCTCAGTCTATATCCTCACTCTGTCTCAATCCTCAGTCTATATCCTCACTCTGTCTCAATCCTCAGTCTATATCCTCACTCTGTCTCAATCCTCAGTCTATGTCCTCACTCTGTCTCAATCCTCAGTCTATTTCCTCACTCTGTCTCAATCCTCAGTCTATATCCTCAATCTGTCTCAATCCTCAGTCTATATCCTCAATCTGTCTCAATCCTCAGTCTATGTCCTCACTCTGTCTCAATCCTCAATCTATTTCCTCACTCTGTCTCAATCCTCAGTCTATATCCTCAATCTGTCTCAATCCTCAGTCTATATCCTCAATCTGTCTCAATCCTCAGTCTATATCCTCAACCTGTCTCAATCCTCAGTCTTAATCCTCACTCTGTCTCAATCCTCAGTCTATATCCTCACTCTGTCTCAATCCTCAGTCTATTTCCTCAACCTGTCTCAATCCTCAGTCTATATCCTCACTCTGTCTCAATCCTCAGTCTATATCCTCAATCTGTCTCAATCCTCAGTCTATATCCTCACTCTGTCTCAATCCTCAGTCGATATCCTCAATCAGTCTCAATCCTCAGTCTATATCCTCACTCTGTCTCAATCCTCAGTCTATATCCTCACTCTGTCTCAATCCTCAGTCTATATCCTCACTCTGTCTCAATCCTCAGTCTATGTCCTCACTCTGTCTCAATCCTCAGTCTATTTCCTCACTCTGTCTCAATCCTCAGTCTATATCCTCAATCTGTCTCAATCCTCAGTCTATGTCCTCACTCTGTCTCAATCCTCAGTCTATTTCCTCACTCTGTCTCAATCCTCAGTCTATATCCTCAATCTGTCTCAATCCTCAGTCTATATCCTCAATCTGTCTCAATCCTCAGTCTATATCCTCACTCTGTCTCAATCCTCAGTCTATATCCTCACTCTGTCTCAATCCTCAGTCTATATCCTCACTCTGTCTCAATCCTCAGTCTATGTCCTCACTCTGTCTCAATCCTCAGTCTATATCCTCACTCTGTCTCAATCCTCAGTCTATATCCTCAATCTGTCTCAATCCTCAGTCTATATCCTCAATCTGTCTCAATCCTCAGTCTATGTCCTCACTCTGTCTCAATCCTCAGTCTATATCCTCACTCTGTCTCAATCCTCAGTCTATGTCCTCACTCTGTGTCAATCCTCAGTCTATATCCTCAATCTGTCTCAATCCTCAGGCTATATCCTCACTCTGTCTCAATCCTCAGTCTATATCCTCACTCTGTCTCAATCCTCAGTCTATGTCCTCACTCTGTCTCAATCCTCAGTCTATATCCTCAATCTGTCTCAATCCTCAGGCTATATCCTCAATCTGTCTCAATCCTCAGTCTATATCCTCAATCTGTCTCAATCCTCAGTCTATGTCCTCACTCTGTCTCAATCCTCAGTCTATATCCTCACTCTGTCTCAATCCTCAGTCTATGTCCTCACTCTGTGTCAATCCTCAGTCTATATCCTCAATCTGTCTCAATCCTCAGGCTATATCCTCACTCTGTCTCAATCCTCAGTCTATATCCTCACTCTGTCTCAATCCTCAGTCTATATCCTCACTCTGTCTCAATTCTCAGTCTATATCCTCAATCTGCCTCAATCCTCAGTCTATGTCCTCACTCTGTCTCAATTCTCAGTCTATATCCTCACTCTGTCTCAATCCTCAGTCTATATCCTCAATCTGTCTCAATCCTCAGTGTATATCCTCACTCTGTCTCAATCCTCAGTCTATATCCTCAATCTGTCTCAATCCTCAGTCTATATCCTCACTCTGTCTCAATCCTCAGTCTATGTCCTCACTCTGTCTCAATTCTCAGTCTATATCCTCAACCTGTCTCAATCCTCAGTCTATGTCCTCACTCTGTCTCAATCCTCAGTCTATGTCCTCACTCTGTCTCAATTCTCAGTCTATATCCTCAACCTGTCTCAATCCTCAGTCTATATCCTCAACCTGTCTCAATCCTCAGTCTATATCCTCACTCTGTCTCAATCCTCAGTCTATGTCCTCACTCTGTCTCAATCCTCAGTCTATATCCTCACTCTGTCTCAATCCTCAGTCTATATCCTCAATCAGTCTCAATCCTCAGTCTATATCCTCACTCTGTCTCAATCCTCAGTCTATGTCCTCAATCTGTCTCAATCCTCAGTCTATATCCTCACTCTGTCTCAATCCTCAGTCTATATCCTCAATCAGTCTCAATCCTCAGTCTAGATCCTAACTCAGTCTCAATCCTCAGTCTATATCCTCCCTCTGTCTCAATCCTCAGTCTATATCCTCAATCTGTCTCAATCCTCAGTCTATGTCCTCACTCTGTCTCAATCCTCAGTCTATATCCTCACTCTGCCTCAATCCTCAGTCTATATCCTCACTCTGTCTCAATCCTCAGTCTATGTCCTCACTCTGTCTCAATCCTCAGTCTATATCCTCACTCTGCCTCAATCCTCAGTCTATATCCTCAATCTGTCTCAATCTTCAGTCTATGTCCTCAATCTGTCTCAATCCTCAGTCTATATCCTCAATCTGTCTCAATCCTCAGTCTATATCCTCAATCTGACTCAACCCTCAGTCTAGATCCTAACTCAGTCTCAATCCTCAGTCTATATCCTCAATCTGTCTCAATCCTCAGTCTATGTCCTCACTCTGTCTCAATCCTCAGTCTATATCCTCAATCTGTCTCAATCCTCAGTCTATATCCTCAATCTGTCTCAACCCTCAGTCTATATCCTCAATCTGTCTCAATCCTCAGTCTATATCCTCAATCTGTCTCAATCCTCAGTCTATATCCTCACTCTGTCTCAATCCTCAGTCTATATCCGCAATCTGTCTCAATCCTCAGTCTATATCCTCAATCAGTCTCAATCCTCAGTCTATATCCTCAATCTGTCTCAATCCTCAGTCTATATCCTCACTCTGTCTCAATCCTCAGTCTATATCCTCACTCTGTCTCAATCCTCAGTCTATATCCTCAATCTGTCTCAATCCTCAGTCTCTATCCTCACTCTGTCTCAATCCTCAGTCTATATCCTCACTCTGTGTCAATCCACAGTCTATATCCTCAATCTGTCTCAATCCTCAGTCTATATCCTCACTCTGTCTCAATCCTCAGTCTAGATCCTAACTCAGTCTCAATCCTCAGTCTATGTCCTCACTCTGTCTCAATCCTCAGTCTATATCCTCAATCTGTCTCAATCCTCAGTCTATATCCTCACTCTGTCTCAATCCTCAGTCTATATCCTCACTCTGCCTCAATCCTCAGTCTATATCCTCAATCTGTCTCAATCCTCAGTCTATGTCCTCACTCTGTCTCAATCCTCAGTCTATATCCTCACTCTGCCTCAATCCTCAGTCTATATCCTCAATCTGTCTCAATCCTCAGTCTATATCCTCAATCTGTCTCAATCCTCAGTCTATATCCTCACTCTGTCTCAATCCTCAGTCTATATCCTCAATCTGTCTCAATCCTCAGTCTATATCCTCAATCTGTCTCAACCCTCAGTCTAGATCCTAACTCAGTCTCAATCCTCAGTCTATATCCTCAATCTGTCTCAATCCTCAGTCTATGTCCTCACTCTGTCTCAATCCTCAGTCTATATCCTCAGTCAGTCTCAACCCTCAGTCTATATCCTCAATCTGTCTCAATCCTCAGTCTATGTCCTCACTCTGTCTCAATCCTCAGTCTATATCCTCAATCTGTCTCAATCCTCAGTCTATATCCTCAATCTGTCTCAAGCCTCAGTCTATATCCTCACTCTGTCTCAATCCTCAGTCTATATCCTCAATCTGTCTCAATCCTCAGTCTATATCCTCACTCTGTCTCAATCCTCAGTCTATATCCTCAATCTGTCTCAATCCTCAGTCTATATCCTCACTCTGTCTCAATCCTCAGTCTATATCCTCAATCTGTCTCTATCCTCAGTCTATATCCTCAATCTGTCTCAACCCTCAGTCTATATCCTCAATCTGTCTCAATCCTCAGTCAATATCCTCAATCTGTCTCAATCCTCAGTCTATATCCTCACTCTGTCTCAATCCTCAGTCTATATCCTCACTCTGCCTCAATCCTCAGTCTGTATCCTCACTCTGTGTCAATCCTCAGTCTATATCCTCACTCTGTGTCAATCCTCAGTCTATATCCTCAACCTGTCTCAATCCTCAGTCTATATCCTCACTCTGTGTCAATCCACAGTCTATGTCCTCAATCTGTCTCAATCCTCAGCCTATATCCTCACTCTGTCTCAATCCTCAGTCTATATCCTCACTCTGTCTCAATCCTCAGTCTATATCCTCACTCTGTGTCAATCCACAGTCTATATCCTCAATCTGTCTCAATCCTCAGTCTATATCCTCACTCTGTCTCAATCCTCAATCTATGTCCTCAATCTGTCTCAATCCTCAGTCTATATCCTCACTCTGTGTCAATCCACAGTCTATATCCTCACTCTGTCTCAATCCTCAGTCTATATCCTCACTCTGTGTCAATCCACAGTCTTTATCCTCAATCTGTCTCAATCCTCAGTCTATATCCTCAATCTGTCTCAATCCTCAGTCTATGTCCTCAATCTGTCTCAATCCTCAGTCTATATCCTCACTCTGTCTCAATCCTCAGTCGATGTCCTCAATCTGTCTCAATCCTCAGTCTATGTCCTCACTCTGTCTCAGTCCTCAGTCTATATGCTCAATCTGTCTCAATCCTCAGTCTATATCCTCACTCTGTCTCAATCCTCAGTCTATATCCTCAATCTGTCTCAATCCTCAGTCTATGTCCTCAATCTGTCTCAATCCTCAGTCTATATCCTCACTCTGTCTCAATCCTCAGTCTATATCCTCACTCTGTCTCAATCCTCAGTCTATATCCTCAATCTGTATCAATCCTCAGTCTATATCCTCAATCTGTCTCAGTCCTCAGTCTATATCCTCACTCTGTCTCAATCCTCAGTCTATGTCCTCACTCTGTCTCAGTCCTCAGTCTATATCCTCAATCTGTCTCAATCCTCAGTCTATATCCTCACTCTGTCTCAATCCTCAGTCTATATCCTCAATCTGTCTCAATCCTCAGTCTATATCCTCAATCTGTCTCAATCCTCAGTCTATACCCTCACTCTGTCTCAATCCTCAGTCTATATCCTCACTCTGTCTCAATCCACAGTCTATATCCTCAATCTGTCTCAATCCTCAGTCTATATCCTCAATCTGTCTCAATCCTCAGTCTATATCCTCACTCTGTCTCAATCCTCAGTCTATATCCTCAATCTGTCTCAATCCTCAGTCTATATCCTCACTCTGTCTCAATCCTCAGTCTATATCCTCACTCTGTCTCAATCCACTGTCTATATCCTCACTCTGTCTCAATCCTCAGTCTATGTCCTCACTCTGTGTCAATCCTCAGTCTATATCCTCACTCTGTCTCAATCTTCAGTCTATGTCCTCAATCTGTCTCAATCCTTAGTCTATGTCCTCACTCTGTGTCAATCCTCAGTCTATATCCTCAATCTGTCTCAATCCTCAGTCTATATCCTCACTCTGTCTGAATCCTCAGTCTATATCCTCAATCTGTCTCAATCCTTAGTCTATGTCCTCACTCTGTGTCAATCCTCAGTCTATATCCTCAACCTGTCTCAATCCTCAGTCTATGTCCTCACTCTGTCTCAATCCTCAGTCTATGTCCTCACTCTGTCTCAATCCTCAGTCTATATCCTCATTCTGTCTCAATCCTCAGTCTATATCCTCACTCTGTCTCAATCCTCAGTCTATATCCTCAATCTGTCTCAATCCTCAGTCTATATCCTCACTCTGTCTCAATCCTCAGCCTATATCCTCACTCTGTCTCAATCCTCAGTCTATATCCTCAATCTGTCTCAATCCTTAGTCTATGTCCTCACTCTGTGTCAATCCTCAGTCTATATCCTCAATCTGTCTCAATCCTCAGTCTATGTCCTCACTCTGTCTCAATCCTCAGTCTATATCCTCACTCTGTCTCAATCCTCAGTCTATATCCTCACTCTGTCTCAATCCTCAGTCTATATCCTCAATCTGTCTCAATCCTCAGTCTATATCCTCAATCTGTCTCAATCCTCAGTCTATATCCTCACTCTGTCTCAATCCTCAGTCTATATCCTCAATCTGTCTCAATCCTCAGTCTATATCCTAACTCAGTCTCAATCCTCAGTCTATATCCTCAATCTGTCTCAATCCTCAGTCTATGTCCTCAATCTGTCTCAATCCTCAGTCTATGTCCTCAATCTGTCTCAATCCTCAGTCTATACCCTCACTCTGTCTCAATCCTCAGTCTATATCCTCAATCTGTCTCAATCCTCAGTCTATATGCTCAATCTGTCTCAATCCTCAGTCTATACCCTCACTCTGTCTCAATCCTCAGTCTATATCCTCAATCTGTCTCAATCTTCAGTCTATATCCTCACTCTGTCTCAATCCTCAATCTATATCCTCACGCTGTCTCAATCCTCAGTCTATATCCTCAATCTGTCTCAATCCTCAGTCTATATGCTCAATCTGTCTCAATCCTCAGCCTATACCCTCACTCTGTCTCAATCCTCAGTCTATATCCTCACTCTGTCTCAATCCTCAATCTATATCCTCACTCTGTCTCAATCCTCAGTCTATATCCTCAATCTGTCTCAATCCTCAGTCTATGTCCTCACTCTGTGTCAATCCTCAGTCTATATCCTCACTCTGTCTCAATCCTCAATCTATATCCTCACTCTGTCTCAATCCTCAGTCTATATCCTCAATCTGTCTCAATCCTCAGTCTATGTCCTCACTCTGTGTCAATCCTCAGTCTATATCCTCAATCTGTCTCAATCCTCAGGCTATATCCTCACTCTGTCTCAATCCTCAGTCTATTTCCTCAATCTGTCTCAATCCTCTGTCTATATCCTCAATCTGTCTCAATCCTCAGTCTATATCCTCACTCTGTGTCAATCCTCAGTCTATATCCTCAATCTGTCTCAATCCTCAGGCTATATCCTCACTCTGTCTCAATCCTCAGTCTATATCCTCAATCTGTCTCAATCCTCTGTCTATGTCCTCACTCTGTGTCAATCCTCAGTCTATACCCTCACTCTGTCTCAATCCTCAGTCTATACCCTCACTCTGTCTCAATCCTCAGTCTATATCCTCACTCTGTCTCAATCCTCAGTCTATATCCTCACTCTGTCTCAATCCTCAGTCTATATCCTCAATCTGTCTCAATCCTCAGTCTATGTCCTCACTCTCTCTCAATCCTCAGTCGATGTCCTCACTCTGTCTCAATCCTCAGTCTATGTCCTCACTCTGTCTCAATCCTCAGTCTATGTCCTCACTCTGTCTCAATCCTCAGTCTATGTCCTCACTCTGTCTCAATCCTCAGTCTATATCCTCAATCTGTCTCAATCCTCAGTCTATATCCTCACTCTGTCTCAATCCTCAGTCTATGTCCTCACTCTGTCTCAATCCTCAGTCTATATCCTCACTCTGTCTCAATCCTCAGTCTATATCCTCAATCTGTCTCAATCCTCAGTCTATATCCTCACTCTGTCTCAATCCTCAGTCTATATCCTCAATCTGTCTCAATCCTCAGTCTATATCCTCAATCTTTCTCAATCCTCAGTCTATATCCTCAATCTGTCTCAATCCTCAGTCGATTTCCTCACTCTGTCTCAATCCTCTGTCTATGTCCTCAATCTGTCTCAATCCTCAGTCGATGTCCTCACTCTGTTTCAATCCTCAGTCTGTATCCTCAATCTGTCTCAATCCTCAGTCGATGTCCTCACTCTGTCTCAATCCTCAGTCTATATCCTCAATCTGTCTCAATCCTCAGTTGATGTCCTCACTCTGTCTCAATCCTCAGTCTATGTCCTCACTCTGTCTCAATCCTCAGTCTATATCCTCAATCTGTCTCAATCCTCAGTCGATGTCCTCACTCTGTCTCAATCCTCAGTCTATGTCCTCACTCTGTCTCAATCCTCAGTCTATATCCTCACTCTGTCTCAATCCTCAGTCTATATCCTCAATCTGTCTCAATCCTCAGTCTATATCCTCACTCTGTCTCAATCCTCAGTCTATATCCTCAATCTGTCTCAATCCTCAGTCTATATCCAAGGACAACAAAGTTTGCAAGTACAATGCTCCCACACCAAGTAAGAGCTTCACTTCCCGACTTCCGAATACAAGTTAATTTTTTAATGTTAATAAAGAGCCAGTATTGTAAAGATTAAAGCAGAATGAGAACAAGAATGTAAGATTGTTTGTGGGTATATTTGTGTATGAGTGTGTGTTTCCACCTCTTGCGCATTCCCCACTTATTCGCTCCACCATTGTCGGCCATGCCTTCAGTTGCCTGGGCCCCAAGCTCTGGAAGTCCCTCCCTAAATCTCTCCACCTCTCACTCCTCCTTTAAGCTGCTCCTTAAAACCTACCTCTTTGACCAAGGTTTTGATCATCCGACCTGATATCCCCTTCTGTGTCTCGGTGTCAAAAAACCTTTTTATTGATAACGCTCCTGTGAAGCGCCTTGGGACGTTTTACTATGTTAAATGTGCTATATAAAGGTAAGTTGTTGTTGTTGTTGTGTTTCTGCCTGTGTGTGCATGTGTGCGTGTGTGCGTGTCTCCAGGTGAGTGTGCATGAGGCTGTGGTTCTGTGCATGTGTGTCCATGTATGGTCTTCTGTGTGTCTCTGAGAATGCATGTAAGCCTATTGTGTATGTGTGTGCGTTTATGCCTATGTATATTTTCTGTGTGCGTCTATGTATGTTTGGTGTGTGTGCATACATATGCTTTGCATGTGCGCCTATGTATGTTTGGTGTGTGTGCCTACATGTGCTTTGCATGTGCATCTATGTATGTTCGGTGTGTGTGCCTACATATGCTTTGCGTGTGCGTCTATGTATGTTTGTTGTGTGTGCCTACAGATGCTTTGCGTGTGTGTCTATGTATGTTTGGTTTGTGTGCCTACATAGGCTTTGTATGTATGTCTATGTATGTTTGGTGTGTGTGCCTACATGTGCTTTGTGTGTGCGCGTCTATGTATGTTTTCTGTGTGCGTCTATGTATGTTTGGTGTGTGTGCCTACATGTGCTTTGCGTGTGCATCTATGTATATTTGATGTGTGCCAGTCCGTGTGCATGAGCAACACTGAGCATAGATCTATCGCCTCTGATAGATAGGGAGGTCATGATTAGTTAGTGTTCTGATCCTGTGAGTTTTTGTAAGATTGTGGTAGCCAGGCGCCCAATCACACTGCAGACAATGAGTGTAGAAATTGCGGGATATCATATCGTGACCACTCACTCGCCCACTGATACTCAGAGATAGATAACGAGAGAGAGAGACAGTGAGCACATAGATTAAAAAATACTGATACACCATATATAGATATATAAAGATCATAGATACACAGGACGGTTTCAAGTAACCAGTTATTTCTATCGGAGAGCCACATTTTAACATCATCTGGCCCAGTGCCTGGTTGTTTAGACGCTGGTCCAAACACCTTAAACATTCAGTCCCTCCACCACAGGCACACTGTGGTTGCAGTGTGTGCCATCAACTCACCAAGGCTTCTTCGACAGCACCTCCCAAACCTGCAATCCCTACCACCTAGAAGGACAAGGGCAGCAGGCACGTGAGTAAACCACCACCTCCAAGTTCCCCTCCAAGTCACACACCATCTGGACTTAGAAGTATATCGGCCGATCCTTCATCGTCACTGGGTCAAAATCCCGGAACTCCCTACCTAACAGCACTGTGGGAGTACCTTCAGCACACGGACTGCAGCGGTTCAAGAAGGCGACTCACCACCACCTTCTCAAGGGCAATTAGGGATGGGCAATAAATGCTGGCCTCGCCAGCAACGCCCACACCCCATGAACAAATTTTTAAAAATCCAGCCCAGACTGGGGAAACGCAAGTCTCCTCTGGCCATGGGAACCGAGTCTCACTCCAGTGCCTCTTGGACTACCCCAAATTTGGCACTAAATTGGCAAACTCAGTCCGAGAGGTCAAGGGGCGGGTGGGGTGGGAAATGGAGAATGGTCACACTGCTGCTGCAACTATCCCTCAACCAACATCATAAAAACAGATTATCCGGTCATCACCTCATTGCTGTTTGTGGGAGCTTGCTGTGCACAAATTGGCTGCCGCGTTCCCCAAATCACAACAGTGGCTCCTGTCCAAAAGTACTTCATTGGCTGTAAAGCGCTTTGGGACGTCCAGAAGTCGTGAGAGGCGCTATACAAATGCAAGCCGTTCTTTTTTGTATAGTTTGGAAACAGCATGACTGTCCCGCCTTCACTTCTGGTACTCAGCCTCGGAAATTTAGTAATCAATGAGGAGGATGGTAACAGACGTCAGGAGGACATAGACAGACTGGTGAAATAGGTAGACATGTGTCAGATGAAATTTAACGCAGAGAAGTAACAAGTGATACATTTTCCTAGGAAGAATAAGGAGAGGCAATATAAACTAAATGGTACAATTTTAAAGGGAGTGCAGGAACAGAGAGACCTGTATGTACACAAATCCTCGAAGGACAAGGTGAGAAGGCTGTTAAAAAAGTATATGGGATCCTTGGCTTTATTAATACAGGAATAGAGTACAAAAGCAAGGCATATGCGATACTTGCCTTCATTAGCCGAGGCATAGAATATAAGAGCAGGGTGGTTATGATAGAGCTGTACAAAACGCTAGTTAGGCCACAGCTGGAATACTGTGTGCAGTTCTGGTCGCCACACTATAGGAAGGATGTGATTGCATTGGAGAGGGTGCAGAGGAGATTCACCAGGATGTTACCTGGGCTGGAGCGTTTCAGCTATGAAGAGAGACTGGACAGGCTGGGGTTGTTTTCCTTAGAGCAGAGAAGGCTGAGGGGGGACCTGAATGAGGTGTACAAAATTATGAGGGGCATACATAGGGTAGATAGAAAGGAACTTTTCCCCTTAGTAGAGGGGTCAATAACCAGGGGGCATAGTTTCAAGGTAAGGGGCAGGAGGTTTAGAGGGGATTTGAGGAAAAACTTTTTCACCCAGAGGGTTGTTGGAATCTGTAAGTCACTGCCTGAAAGGGTGGTAGAGGCAGGAACCCTCACAACATTCAAGAATCATTTAGATGAGCACTTGAAACGCCATAGCATACAAGGCTATGGACCAAGTGCTGGAAAATGGGATTAGAATAGACAGGGCTTGATGGCCAGTGCAGACACGATGGGCCGAAGGGCCTCTTTCTGTGCTGTATAACTCTATGACTCTATGAGGTTATGCTAAACCTTTACAAAACACTGCTTAGGCCTCAGCTGGAGTATTGTGCTCAATTCTGGGCACCGTACTTTAGGAAGGATGTCAAGGCCTTGGAGAGGGTGCAGAGGAGATTGGTACCAGGGATGAGGGACGTCAGTTACGTGAGGAGACTGGAGATGTTTGGGTTGTTCTCCCTAGAGCAGAGAAGGTTAAGAGGAGATTTGATAGAGCAGGGAAAGCAAGGAGCAATGCTGTGGTGGAGAAACAGATGGAAGGGTAAACAAGAAGTAACGCAGCGTGGGAGTCGCAGGGAGTGCCAGGAAACAAGTGTCGGAGAAACAGAAGGCAGAGTGACAAGGAGCGATCCGGTGTCGGAAGAGCTGAGGGATTGTGTGGGGGACGTGCTGTGAGAGGAAATTGCTGAGTTAATGTGGATGAGCTGAGAACAGCAAATTCCCCAGCCCAACAAGTTGCTGAGATGAGTAGATCAGAGAGCGGGGGTGGGGGGGCGCGGGGTGGTGGGGAATCACCGAACACCAACCCACAACCCATCGCTCTGCCACAGCCCAGCCACCACTTTCCAACTTCACAGAGATTTTCATTTGACTGATGTCGTGAAGCCAAAAAAAATAACAGAAGTATTAAATCCCAATGAAACTGAAGAGGGGATCTTGAGACCAGAAAACCACAGTATTCAAATCCCCCCCAAAATGCAAGGGTTTCAGTGAAATTCGATAATTTTCAATGAAAGTCCTTGTGAAAGAAGGCAAATTCTTTTAATACATTTTCATGCAAGCAATGCAAGAAGGAATTGGTAATCAGTAGTTACCAGGATTTGGAACAAAGGGACATAAGAACAGGAGGAGGCCGTTCAGCCCCTCGAGCCTGTTCCCCCATTCAGTTAGATCCTGGCTGATCTGTTTCACAGCTCCATTTACCCACCTTTGCTCCATATCCCTTGATACCCTTACCCAACAAAAATCTATCGACCTCAGCCTTGAAAATTTCACTTGACCCCCCCCCCCCCCGCCCCCCCCAGCATCCAGTCTTTTGGGGGAGAGAGTTGTAAATTTCCACTAGAAAGACTTGCATTTCTACCAACTCGGGACCTCCCAGAGCGCTTTACAGCCAATGAAGTACTTTTGAAGTGTAGTCACTGTTGTAATGCAGGAAACGTGGCAGCCAATCTGCGCACAGCGAGATCCCACATTCAGCAGTGTGATAATGACCAGATCATCTGTTTTTTAGTGATGTTGATTGAGGGATAAATATTGGTCCAGGACACCAGGGAGAACTCTCCCTGCTCTTCTGCCAAATAGTGGCCGTGAGATCTTTTACATCCACCTGAGAGAGCAGACGGGGCCTCAGTTTAATGTCGCATCCAAAAAACAGCACCTCCAATAGTGCAGCGGAGAGTACTGGCACTGGGAGTGCGGAGTGCCAGCCTAGATTTTGTGCTCAAGTCTCTGGGGTGGGACTTGAACCCACAACCTTCTGCCGCAAGGGGTGAGGGTGCTACCCACTGAGCCACGGCTGACAATTTTAAAATGAAAAGGATTGCTTCCCGCCTGGTACCTGTGCCACAGGGTGGTGCAATTTGGGACCAGGGAGAATCATTACTTGTAAAGAAATTTCAATCCAATAGGAGTTATTTTTAACAATTCCAGCGGTCGTCTTAGGTCCAATATTTGAATATATCCATGAAGTGATCGGAAATGATCTACACCCAATGTACTGCCCTCCTTCCACTAATTTATGTGCCAACAACTCACAGCATCACTTGAGAGGCTTGAATCTGTCAACTTAAACCAGAAGAGATCAAATCAATCAAATCAACTTTTATTGTCATTGTTAGTGCACAAGTGCAGTACAACGAAATGTAGGCTTGCGGCTCCCGAGAGTGTACATTTAGATTAAGACATTTAAACATTCAACATTCATTTGGCTTGTAATACATTAACATAAACATAACCATAATAAAGTGCATTGTCAGATGTGCAGGCTTTAGAGTTTCTTTGTGGAGTTCAGTAGGATGACAGCCCTGGGAAAGAAGCTGTTCCGAAATCTGGTCGTTCGGGTGCAAATGCATCTGTAGCGTCTCCCAGATGGCAGGAGGGCGAACAGACTGTGGGTGGCGTGGGTAGGGTCTTTGATGATGGACCGTGACCTCCGTAAACAGTGTTTCTGGTATATGTGCTCTATGGTCGGTAGCCAGGTGGCGGTAATGCGTTGGGCAGTTTTGACTACCCGCTGCTGGGCTTTCCGGTCATAGTAGCTACAGCTGCCATACCATACTGTGATACAGTTTGTCAGGATGCTCTCTATTGTGCAGCGGTAAAAGTTAGAGAGGATCAAGGGTGACAGGTTACATCCCTTCAGCCTCCTTAGGAAATATAGGCGCTGCTGGGCCTTCTTCACCAGAGAGGAGGTATTGAGGGACCAGGAGAGGTCTTCCGTGATGTGGACTCCGAGGAACTTAAAGCTGTCCACCCTTTCCACCACAGCCCCATTGATGTGGATGGGGGTGTGACTTCCACCTTTAGACTTCCTGAAGTCCACAATGATTTCTTTGGTTTTCTTGATGTTAAGGGCCAGGTTGTTATCGGCGCACCACTTCACATCATAAAACTGGTTCCTTTTTCTTCAACAGCTTTTCTTTCCCATCCCTTTGCTGCCCGCTTTTCCCAAGGACTGGGGTCAGAGGGCAGCTTGGCATGTGCTAACTTCCCTTCCATACCCCACACAGGTAGCTTACTCTTTATAAGGGAGCCTACAAAATGGGCGCCTCTGACCTCTGACCTGGCATGGCAAGATGGTGGGCCATCACATCCGTGCCCACTTCTCTCCTCACCCAATGTCCGTGCAGGGGACTCTGGACAAAGATCAGCAGGGTGGGTGGGGGGAGAAGTCCTGGCTTATTTTTACCTTCTGTAGCCCAGGGGTACTAGTGGGCAAGGTATTCTTCCCATCATCCCAGCTGTGGCAGCTCGGAATGGGCATCAAACATGGGCTCTTCCTGGACTGGATGGCCCAGCACCACGCGCTTTACCACCGGGCCACTGATGGAGCCTTCAAGCAGTTACTGTACATGTCCTATCGACAAGTTCTGAATCACTTATTTTTCCATTTGTTCTCCAAGGTGTGGGTCACGCTGATAAGGCCACATTTATTGGCCCTGCCCAGTTGCTCTCAGAAGATGCTGGTGGACCTGCTTTGATGGGCCACTTCCGAGGACACGAAGAGTCAACCACATAGTGTCAGATTGGAGTCAGTTATAGGCAAGACCTGGTATGGGGAAGGAGAAGGTGTCTGGCCCTGAAGAGTATCAGTGAACCAGTTGGGTTTTTACACTCTGGTGCTGGCCCTACTAATTACCAGATTTATTGAATTTAATTTCATAACTTGCCACAGTGAATTCGTACAACAACAATGCACTTATACAGTGCTTATAACGCAGCAAAACATCCCAAGGCACTTAACAATAGCGATATCAATAAAAACATTTTTTGACACCGAGCCACATAAGGAAATATCAGGACAGGTGACCAAAAGCTTGGTCAAAGAGGCAGGTTTTAAGGAATGTCTTAAAGGAGGAGAGAGAAGTTACCTGGAATTGCGCAGATTTACATAGAATTTACAGCCCAGAAACAGGCCATTCAGCCCAACTGGTCTGTGCCAGTGTTTATGCTCCACACGAGCCTCCTCCTGCCCTTCATCTCACCCTATCAGCATATCCCATTCTTTTCTCCCTCATGTACTTATCCAGCTTCCCCTTAAATGCATCTATACTATTCGCCTCGACCACTCCCTGTGGTAGCGAGTTCCACATTCTCACCACTCTCTGGGTAAAGAAATTTCTCCTGAATTCCCTTTTGGATTCACTCACAAGTGGAAACATCTTCTCTACATCGACCCTGTCACACCCCTTCATTTTAAAGACCTCTATTAGGCCACCCCTCAGCCTTCTCTTTTGTCTTCCTGATTCAATCTTTCCTGATAGGTATAACTTCTCAGTTCTGGTATCATTCTAGTAAATCTTTTTTGAATCTTCTCCAGTGCCTCTGTATCCTTTTTGTAATACGGAGACCAGAATTCTGTACAGGTGGAGAGGCGGAGAGGTTTAGGGAGTGAATTCCGGAGCTGAGGGCCGAGGCGGCTGAAGGCACGGCCACCAATGGCGGGGGCGAAGGAAGTCGGGGATGGGCAAGAGGCCTGAATTGGAGGAACGCAGCAATCTCAGCGGTTTGTGGGGGCGGGAGGAGGTTACAGAGATAACAGAGATGGGGTGAGGCCATGTCAAACAATTCATTCCATCAAACCATGGGATCTTGCTGGTCTGAATGGGCTGAATAACTGGCCAGGCAGTTTACCATCGAGGGCGCCTTTTACAAACACTCCGTATTTCCCAGGCCCTCAAAAACCATGGGACTCCTCACTAGAAGAATGAGAGGGGATCTCATTGAAACTTATAAAATTCTAACAGGACTAGACAGACTAGATGCAGGAAGGATGTTCCCGATGGCGGGGGAGTCCAGAACCAGGGGTCACAGTCTAAGGATAAGGGGTAAGCCATTTAGGACAGAGATGAGTCAGAATTTCTTCACCCAGAGAGTGGTGAACCTGTGGAATTCTCTACCAGAGAAGGCAGTAGAGGCCAATTCATTAAATATATTCAAGAAGGAGTTAAATATATTTCTTAAGGCTAAAGGGATCAAGGGATATGGGGAGAAAGCAGGATGATCAGCCATGATCTCATTAAATGGCGGAACAGGCTCGAGGGGCCGAATGGCCTACTCCTGCTCCTATCTTCTATGTTTCTATGTTTCTGTCAATCTTCCCTGGCCCTTCTACGAGGCCCATTCCTTTTTTAAAACCAAGTTCGCCTCACCTTGGCCCTCGGAAGCGAGACACTGGCCTAGAAATTGGGTTTTGGCGCAGCGACGGCTTTAGCGCCGGAAGTTAGTGCCGGAGCTAAGTCGCGCTGGGCGGGCCAAAAATTCACTACTTCTGCGCCCAAACGGCTGCCGGCGCTGCTGAAAGCTGTTAGCGCCTGAAAACTGGCGCTATGCGCTGAATTTCGGCGCTATTCCGGCGCTGCGGCGCCCGCTGCGGTGCGGCAGGTTCGGGAAGTGCAGGCCTCCTCCTTCCCTTAAGGAGGAGCTGCCTGCACCCGGCCGTGGCCCGCGATAATCTTTTTAAAAATGAGCCCGGCACCTCGGACAAGTGCCGGGCTTGCTTCTGTTCCGGGGGGGGGGGGGGGGGAAGTCCGGGGAGGGAGCTGCGGCCAGGCGGGCGGCGGGAAAGCGGCCGGCCGCCGCGGGGCCTTTAATGCGCCGGCGCAACGTTCTGTAAGGCACCTCTGCCAGAACGTTGCTTGCGGCTGCCACGGGCGAGGCGGCCGCAACTCAATTTCCGAGTTCGGGCGGGTTACCATGGCAACCGGGACGCTGCGCACACCGATGACGTCATCGGTGCCGGCGCAGCGCTACCGGCCTAACGCCGATTTAGGGCCCCTGTCAATTTCAAAACTGGCCATAACTTCGCCGCTAGGCCCTCTAGCGCTTCAAAAGCGGCGCTAAGGCCAGTGAATTTCTAGGCCACTGTGTCCACATGAACGCCCAAAAACACAATCTAAAAAGGCTTTTGAAAACCCCAAGGCCTGGTGTCAGCAATTTAATATCTCTCGATTAACCTCATCTTCCCCTCTCGCACTCTCAAATTTGGGTGGTGTCCCGCACTGTGGGCCCGGACGTTTCAGATCTCTCACCAGGGCTCCGGGGGTGGGGAGGAGACTAATCCGTGATGTCACTGAGGAAAACCAATGTCACCTCATTTCCCCATGAGCTAGTGGTTTTCCTGCCTCTGCTGTTGCTGCACAGAGGCAATGGGAACAGTTGTTGTCTATATTTAAATTGTCACTCACAACCTCCCCTGCCTTTCAATACTTCACAGGATTGAAAACTCTCACTGAGAGTCTCTGATAGCCCATGCAAATCACTCTGACGCCTTCCTTTTTTTCCTGTCTCGCATTCAGGTTTCGTTACATTTTTCCCCCTTAGTTTTCTCCCCTCCTCTCCTCATGGTAGTGACTCATACTGACACCGAACCGTGTCCTGCCCTCACCCAAAGATCCACTATAGGCAGGCATCAGCCAGTGGCTCAGTCGGCAGCACACTCGCCTCTGAGCCAGAAGGTGGTGGGTTCATAGACCCCGCTCCAGAGACTTGAGCACATAATCCAGGCTGATACACCAGTGCAGTACTGAGGGAGCGCTGCACTGTCAAAGGGCCAGTACTGAGGGAGCGCTGCACGGTCAGAGGGGCAGTACTGAGGGAGCGCTGCACTGTCAGAGGGGCAGTACTGAGGGAGTGCTGCTCTGTCAGAGGGGCAGTACTGAGGGAGCGCTGCACGGTCAGAGGGGCAGTACTGAGGGAGCACTGCACTGTCAAAGGGTCAGTACTGAGGGAGCACTGCACTGTCAGAGGGGAAGTACTGGGGGAGGGCTGCATGGTCAGAGGGGCAGTACTGAGGGAGCGCTGCACTGTCAGAGGGGCAGTACTGAGGGAGTGCTGCTCTGTCAAAGGGGCAGTACTGAGGGAGCGCCGCACTGTCAGAGGGGAAGTACTGGGGGAGGGCTGCATGGTCAGAGGGGCAGTACTGAGGGAGCGCTGCACTGTCAGAGGGGCAGTACTGAGGGAGGGCTGCACTGTCGGAGGGGCAGTACTGAGGGAGCGCTGCACTGTTAGAGGGGCAGTACTGAGGGAGTGCTGCACTGTCAGAGGGGCAGTACTGAGGGAGCGCTGCACTGTCAGAGGGGCAGTTCTGAGGGAGCGCTGCACTGTCAGAAGGGCAGTACTGAGGGAGTGCTGCACTGTCAGAGGTGCCATCTTTCAGATGAAACCTTAAACAGAGGCCCCGTCTCCTCTCTCAGGTGGATGTAAAAGATCCCATGGCACTATTTCAAAGGAGTGCAGGGAAGTTCTCCCCGGTGTCCTGGCCAATATTTATCCCTCAACCAACATCACTAAAAACAGATGATCTGGTCATTTATCACATTGCTGTTGGTGGGAGCTTGCTGTGCGCAAATTGGCTGCCACGTTTCCTGCACCAATGGCTGCACGTCAAAGATACCTCATTGGCTGTGAATCGCTTTGGGGCATCCTGAGGAGGTGGAAGGCGCTATATAAATGCACGACTTTCTTTCTATCATTGCCCAACATTCAGGAGTGGGGGCGCCCGTACGACATTGCGCTGAGACGCGTTCACACCGAGTAGGCTGACACCACCTAACTCAGCACAGAGCGGGGATCGAACCCCAGACCCATTCGGCCCCTGTGGCTCAGAGTCCCGCCACAACGATGCGTTTACCAGTGAATCTGGACTTCAAAGAAATTAATGGCAGACTGACTATTCCCTTGAAAGATGACTAAACTCAGTCAAATAATGGATTCTGACTCCAGAAGCTGGAAAGGCTTTGATGATTTAACTGGGACGATTCGATCTGTTCTCAGGTAGACCATAATCCGGACTGAGCCTGTGCTCAGCACAAACAGGCTATTCCATTAGATGCTGGCTGTTCTGTACCTCAACTCCACTTACCCACCTTTGCTCCCTATCCCTTGACCCCCCTCACCTAAAAACAATCTATCGGTCTCAGCCTTGAAAGCTCCAATTGACCCCCAGCATCCTCAGCCTTTTAGGGGAGTGCGTTCTAGATTTCCACTACCCTTTGTGTGAGAAAGTGCTTCCTGATTTTGCTCTTGAACACCTTGGCTCTAATTTTAAGGTTATAATAATAATAATAATAATTCAACTTTATTGTCATTGTACAATGCACAAGTACATGAACAACGAAATGTGATCTTGCAAGCTCCCATGAGTCCAGTACAAATAACATTAACATTAAACGTAAATAGCACCATCCTGGGAGAAGCAAAGCCGCTGCGTCTGTGCGCGCCGCCATTCCATTTTCCACCATTCCTCCTGTCTGACAATCTTCAGCCCAACGCCCGGGCCTGCTCACCAACCGCCCCTCCCGGGGCTCCTTCCGTGACCTTCTCACCAACCGCCCCTCCTCGGGGCTCCTTCCGTGACCTTCTGCACCTGGTCTTCCCTGATGGTCACTCCTCCAGGTACTAACCAGACCTGGCTTCTGGCTTAGCTTCCAAGCCTTGCCAGTGACCCTGTCCCTAGTCCCAGGAACAGGAACAGAACATGGCCCTCTTGTACTGGACTCCTCCCCACCAGAGGAAATAGTTCCTCCGTATCTACCCTGCATTATCCGTATTGAACCCGTTTGTCATTTTAAACCACCAGGAGAATTAGAGGAAGCCGCCAGCCCTCTTGCGCATCCTCGATTTTCCATCTCTCCACCATTGGCGGCCGTGCCTTCAGCTGCCGAGGCCCCAAGCTCTGGAATTCCCTCCCTAAACCTCTCCGCCTCTCGAACTCTCTCTCCTCCTTTAAGACGCTCCTTAAAACCTACCACTTTGACCAAGCTTGTGGTCACCTGTCCTAAAACCTCCTTAATGTGGCTTGGTGTCAAAAATTGTGTGTGATAATCGCTCCTGTGAAGCGCCTTGGGATGTTTTACTACGTTAAAGGCGCTATATAAATGCATGTCAGTATTGTTGTGGTTGAGTGGCAGAAAAGTGGAGGTGGGTGCGGGGGTGGGGGGGGTCGGGTCGGGGGGAAGTTATTCAACAATGAGGGAAACCCAAAGACACTGGAGAAGATCACACACCCCGCAGCTAACAACTGCTGTCTCCTTGTCGGGTTGGAATATTATGTTTGAACGTACTGACAGGAAACTAAGGTCTTTAAGATGTGGCAGCCGGACGGATTCGCTTCTGCTGTGTCAGGGCAATGCAGTTGCCCACAAGCTGCAAACAGAAAAGCATCATCTCGAAATCGCATACCACCTTCCAGCGCATCGAAAAGTACCTTTGTTTCCTCTCTATCTGCTGAGTGATTCTCAGGTTGCACTATAAGGCTCATTCCACCACTCGCCTACGTCACTGTGGCCGTTCACGATTTTTACTTTGGGCTCAGTGCGTGACCCCGGGGCTCGAACACTTGAAAGAAAGAAAGGCTTTGCATTTCTATAGTGCCTTTCACAACCCCAGGACGTCCCAAAGCGCTTTGCAGCCAATAAAGTACTTTTTGAAGTCATAGTCATAGGGCAGGATTTTAACTCAGGTGCGGGATGGTGTCGTGTTATCCGCATTTCGTGTTTCCCACACGAATCTAAATGGCTGTGGGAGATTGATGCAATTTTAACTTAATTGTCCAATTGAGTTCCAACGTGTGGGAACCCTTGGCAAATGGGTTTATCATGACTGAGAGTCGCCTCCGATGATGTCATAATTGCTGCTGCATTTAAGGTCCACAGCAAGCCTTGCTTCTTCTGCAGGCTTCCAAGCTTTCTCCATTTGGTGTCAGAGGGACCTGCAGGAAAGATGACAAGCGGGAGGCCCAGATCAGCTCCTCATTTCGACGAGGTGGCCCTGCAGGCATTGATGGATGGGGCTAGGGCCAACAGGGAGGTGCTCGTCCCTTCCTCAGGGAGAAAGAGGCCTCCCAAGCAGACTAAAGCAGTGTGGATGCAGATGGCTGAGGAGGTCAACTCCTTGGGAGTCACACGGCGAACCTGGATTCAGTGCCGGAAAAAATTTCATGACCTTCTGTGCAGTGGAAAAGTGAGTATGAATTTCCCATCTCCTCACCAGCACTCAGCTTCAGCAATCTCTTCCTCCACATCCCACTTGACACTGACATCCATGCACCCTTACCCATTCCCTCTCTCTCTATGCTCACATTCACATAACTATTCGAGCATGCAGCCCTCACACTCCCTATCACTGTGATGTTTTGAACACAACTGACAACACAAAACACAGAGAGGGCCCTTGGTCTTGCAACCTCACTCCATCTTTGTCTCCTTCTAAGTATCTAAGCAATGCAATCTCTACACTCACTCCTTCATTCTCACTCAACCTCCACTTGTCTCCCTCATTGCAGGAAAAGAGAGCTCACAACAAAAGAGAGCAAGAGAGGATGTTAGATCCGTGATTCTGAGAGTATGATGTTTTTCAATAACCACACGGATGCTGTAACTTAACAATCAACAGGTATTTACTGGAGTAGGGTAGTCTCAAGACTGGGGTACAGAGGCATGCTCAAGGCTTATATACAGGTGTGGTCACTGCCGGTACTACAGTATACAGGAGCTGTAAAAGTAGTTCTCTCTTAAAGGTACATACACTACAATTCCTCCCCTTTTAGATTAGTAGTACCCATAATATTCAAATAACAATTAACACTTTAACATGTACATTAAACAACAATAGTCCATTTATAGATTCAGTCTTTGGTTCCCCAGGCGTATTACTCAACGACCTCTTCATTACAGGAACGATGGGTGTAGCCCAGTTGCTCCAGTCTACTTTGGACAGTACTCCTAAACATTCCAACCCTTCCAGCTCTGCTTCGACAGCTGGTCTGATCGCATAAGGCACTGGTCTGGCCTTAAGAAACTTTGGGCTTGCATTTTCCTCTATTTTAATCGTTGCTGTTATGCCTTTAAGTGTTCCGAGTCCCTCCTGGAACACTTCTTTTGCGTCAGTTAGCATTTTTGACAGTCGTCCAGGTGTGACGTCGTCATCCTTTTTGGCCTCAACCGTCAGTGCCTGTATGGAATGCCAATCTAATTGTATCTTCCAGATCCATTCACATCCTAGCAGTGGTGGTCCTACATCTGGCAATAAATATATATCCATTTTAGGTATTTCCTAGCCTTTATATATCACTTTCACCCTTAATTTTCCTTTGGGGTAGACTTTTTGCCCCATGTACGTCTTCAAGACAATCTCTGTAGCTTTCAAGGGTATATGTGAAAATAGCCGCTTGTAGTCCCTTTGGTTTATGACTGTTAGGGCTGATCCTGTGTCCAATTCCATTTTCACTTGGACTCCGTCTATCTTGAGTGTAACCCAGATAGTCTGGTGATCCTCCATTTTGGTTACCTTATGTAGTTTCCGACAACCCAGCTCCTTGCTTCCGGAGTCTGTGTCACTTTTCTGTTCGTCTGAACTACTGTCCATCACCTGGTGTACCTTTTTGTACTATTCCTGTGGAGATTTCTTACTGTTGGTTTTCTTCCCAGACCTGCAGACTCTTGCTATGTGTCCTGCTTTTCCACACTGTCTGCACACTTGGTCCTTGAACCAACAATCCTTCTGGTCATGTATTGTTCTGCCGCAGCGATAGCACTTCCCTGTTCCATAGGACATTTCATTGGTGCCATATTCTTGCGGTCTCCGTTGTACCTCTGCAGCGCCCCTTGCGGCTGCTTCGTGTGATACTGCCATACTGAAAGCCTTGTCCAGCGTAAGGTCCTTTTCTGATAGAAGCTGTTTCTGGGTTCCTTCACTTTGCAGCCCACACGCAAACTTGTCCCTTACCGTATCTGCTAGTCCCGCTCCAAACTGGCAGTGTTTCGATAGCTTGCGCAGTTCCGTTAGGTACTCAGCATTGCTTTCGTATTTGTGTTGGTTCCTTTTATGGAACTTAAATTGTTCTGCTATCAGCAGCGGTGTGGGGTTTAAGTGGTCCTGTAGGATTTCTACTATGCTTTCGAAATTCTTGTTCACAGGCTTCTCTGGGGTTATTAGGTTTCGCAGTAACCCATAAGTTTTTGCACCCGTGGAATTTAACAAAACCAGTGCTTTCCTAGCATCTGGCACTTCATTCGCCCTGCAGTACACCTCAATACATTTCACATATGTCGCCCAATCTTCGACTTCATTGTCGAATGTAGAGATACTGCCACTCTTCGGCATCCCTGGGTGTGATTTAACTGTCAAAAATGGCGTCTACCGTGCTTCCCCTTCTTCTCCGCTGGCACAAAATGGCGTATCCCGCGCTTTCCTTCCTTCCCGCGCTCGCCCTTCTTTTCCGCTGCGGCTTCTAAAAATGGCATCTCCCGCGCTCTTCCTTCTTCTCCACGGCTCAATGGCGTCTCCCGCGCTCTCCCTTCTTCTTCCCGCAGACACTCTTCAGCCCTTGAGCCCTGGCTGTGCTCTGCGCGTTCTTCTTTTTTTTTTTGTGCGCCTTTCCCGTTTCCGCCGCTCGGTCCTGAACCCAGCTGTTGCTTTACCCTCTCTCTCTCCGTTTTGTTTGTCCTCGACGCCGCTCGGTTTTCAACCCCCGGCTGCGCCCTGTGCACTTCACCCTCTGTCTTACCCCGTCGACGCTGCTCGGCTTTCTCTCCGCCGTCAGTCGGCTCCAGCCGCCGCTGTTCGGGAAGGGTCTGCGCTGTACCTGTCGTCAGTCTATTGCTGATCGTTGTGGCTGGGGAACCAAGCCCGGCTCTCCACAGCCTCCCCTGCGATGTTCACTCTCTGCCGGACGACTGGGCGGTTGCTCGTGGTCGACGCCCGTGTTTCTGGCCTTGACTATCTTCCACCGCCCTCCCGGAGCGAATCCTCGAAGGGAAATGCAGAGTTGCAGGTAGATTCGAATCGACACTCGTCGCCACTTTTAGATCCGTGATTCTGAGAGTATGATGTTTTTCAATAACCACACGGATGCTGTAACTTAACAATCAACAGGTATTTACTGGAGTAGGGTATTCTCAAGACTGGGGTACAGAGGCATGCTCAAGGCTTATATACAGGTGTGGTCACTGCCGGTACTACAGTATACAGGAGCTGTAAAAGTAGTTCTCTCTTAAAGGTACATACACTACAGAGGACAGGAGGAGGGACAGCCTCTATAGTCCACCTGACCCCTGGGAGGAGGCAGCACTCGAAATAGTGGGACTGGAGGAGGATGTGCAAGTGGGGGACGGACAGACGGGTGCAACACAGCAAGCTGGTGACAGAAAAGTTTCCCATGTCTCTCTTTGACATTGCATGAGTCGCTGATAATGATTGTGAAGCTCTAACAGATGGACTTATGAGCATCTGCTAAAAGTAATGTGCATGTAGCCTTGGCATCACATCTCTGACTCTTTCCTTTACTCCCCCACAGGACCATCACAAGCATCCGTCCCCCCTATCCAGGAAGAAGAGGCTGAGCAGCCAGACTCCTCAGAGGAAGCTGCAACATCTGAGGGTGCAGCATCACCAGAAATCTGCACACCCAGTACCAGCGCAGACACTCACACCTCGGTGGGACCTTCGGGACACAGATTAGTGTTGTCACCTGGTGTATCACAGCTCACAAGTGAGCATCAGCAGATTGTGGAGACAGGGACAGCAGTGGAGAGTTCTAGTTGGAGGGCGCAGGACTCTGCCAGCTTGGCTCAGCAGCATGTCGACCCTTTGCCTCTGAGTCCATCCATGAGATCACGGGTGATGGAACTCCAGGAACAGATGCAGGAGTCTCTGGCAGGTTTTGGCTCTAGGGTTGCTGCTAGTGTGGAGCGAATGGAGGAGTCCATAGCGAACATGACCAGAGCCTTTGTGGAGTCATTGGCGCATGAACGCATCACCACGGAATGGATGGCAACCTCCGTGGAAAGGATGGCTACCGTAGAGGAGAGGATGGCTACGGCCATGGAGGAGTTTAGTCTCCAGGGTATGGAAAACATGGTCATTGTTCAGAATAGAATGACATCTCTTGAGGAGCGATGGGCATCTATTGAACAGAGAAACCAGACCTTCATGGAAGTCCTTCTGAGTAGGACTGCCATTGCAGATACGGGTCCCCATGGCCCCCCTGATGTGCAGCAAGGTGCTCTCCAGCCACTTGCAGGCGCTGAGGAGGACCTGACCCATGAGAGGGAGGTTGGTGGCAGACATCAAGGAAGCGGGGGCTCCTCTCCAAGCGCTCACACTTCCATGCCACTGCAGAGCCCTCGGTCAGAGCCCCACCTGTGTCCACACCCAAGTGAGATAGGCGTCTCAACCACTGCACAGCCGCAGGAGCAGCAGACTGTTGACCAGCCCTCACAGGCTCGCCACCCCAGAGGACGCCCGCCAAAGGTATCGAGACAGGAGCAGCAGCAAAGTGAGCAAGAGGCCTCCACATCTGCTGAAGCCACAGGGGAGGCACCACGTAGGAGCCCGCGTAAGAGGAAAATTCTGCACAAATAGTCACAAAGGTAGTCACTTGGATGCAATTTTGTGTTTGCTGTAAAAATGCCATCACTTCGTTAATGTACATAAAATTTCTGATGGCAAATGTTGCAGTTGTATCGTCTGTCATTTCGCTAGTGGGAGTTCCACATTGAGGGCTTAGGCATACTTGCAACTGTCAGTATGGTGGTCAGAGTGCTAGGAATCCTCTGGTTCTTGGCCATTGTCAATGCTCTGGTAAGAAGCTGCGAGGCAAAAGTGTTTGTTTGATTAGGCTAAGCAAATCTGGCCAGGATGAGTGCGTTCCTTGCATCCCGGGCAGCAATGTTCTCGCGTAATGCTGCCGTTGGTTGATGGGCCTCTGCAGGATGTTCATTTTTGCCCTCCTCCTCCTCCTCCTCATCTGAGGAGGATATGTGGGGAGCGACTTGGTCCTCAGGAATCTGCAAGCCACGATGCTGTGCCATGTTGTGAAGTGCACAGCAAACCACGACGATTCTGGAGACCCTGGCTGCTGAGTACTGCAGGGCTCCACCTGATCTATCCAGGCATCTGAAGCGCATCTTCAGCAAACTGATGGTTTGCTCGATTATGGTTCTGGTGGATATGTGGCTGGAGTTGTAGCTCTCCTCAGCTTCGTTGGATGTTCTCCTCAACGGCGTCATTAGCCACGTCCTCAGGGGATAGCCCTTGTCTCCAAGTAGCCATCCGTTAAGTTGGTCTGGCGGACTGAATAGCAGAGGCACACTAGACTGGCGCAGTATGAAGGAGTCATGGCAACTGCCAGGGTACATGGCACAAACATGCAAAATTTCCTTCTTCTGGTCACACACCAGCTGAACGTTAAGGGAATGGAAGCCCTTGTGGTTGACAAAAATACCTGGATTGCGATGGGGTGCCCTAAGGGCCACATGTGTGCAGTCAACAACTCCCTGCACCCTTGGAAAGCTTGCCAGGTGAGCTAATCCAACCGCTCGCGCCGTGACACTTGCGCGATCCTTGGTGAAATGGATGTGATTGTGCGCGAGGGCAAAGAGGGCATCGGTTACCTGCGTGATGCAAGTGTGTGCGGCCGCCTGGGAGATGCCGCTGATGTCTGCTGCTGATCCCTGGAATGAGCCTGAGGCAAAAAAGTTGAGTGTGGTGGTGACTTTGACGGCCACTGGTAAGGAGTATATACCTGGTCCTCTGGGCAGCAGGTCTTGCTGTAGCATTGCGCAGATGTCAGTCACTACCTCTCGCGAAAGTCGGAGCCGCCTTTGACACTGCTGCTCAGACATGTTGAGATAGATGACCCTGTGTCTGTAGACCCTGTTTGGGGGGTATCTCCTGCGCTGACGGGCTTCCAGGCGCTGGCCCCTTCTGGCCTATGCAGCCTCAGGTGGGTGAGCAGCCGCCTGGCGCTCCTGCTGTTGCTGCTGCTGCCGTTGTTCCTGGTTCTGCTGGTGCTGCGGCTGGTGCTCGAGCTCCTCTAATGCTCAGATGGGAAGGAAATAAATGGTTCCCATGCTTCTGGTGTGTGCCTCTGTTGAGGAAGCGCTGAGTGAAGGTGGCGAGAGGGGTTTCCCAGGAGGTCACACTGGAGATGGGTGTGAGGCTCCAACCTTCCACAGGTGTGGTTAAGCCTTCTAAAAGTTTCCCCAGACCTGAGACCACAAAGTCCTGCCACTTGCAAATGATGGCTGATCAAATCTCTTTAATGGTTGACCTGCAGTTGATAGTCAGCAATCCAATAGTGCTCCCGCCAGGTTTCACATTCGTGTTTCCCACCAGGCGTGTTTCATGTGGGAAAAGGGTTAAATTCGCAAGGGCCTTTTAAAATAGGATTATAGAGGCCATTTAGTGGTTGTTAAGGGCATTAACGACCAGTCCCGCCTGTTGGATGCGGGACGGAGTCGGGACCATCAGACACGACTGAGTTAAAATTGCTCGGAGTTGGGAACTAGGCGGGGGAGGGGGGGCCCGTCCGCCAGTTTTTGCGATTTTAACCCCCCACATGCCTCCAAACCCGCCTCCACGGCTCAATGAAAATCCTGCCCATAGAGTCATAGGGCTCGAATTTCATCGGGCCGTTGAGACGGGATTGGAGGCGTGTGGAGGGTTAAAATTGCAAAAACTGGCAGGCGGGCCCAACCCCGCCTCCATCCCGCCTCCAAGCAATTTTCATTAAATCGTGTCTACTGGTCCCGTCTCCGTCCCACCTCCAAGAGGCGGGATAGGCCGTTAAGGCCATTAACAAGCACTAAATTGCCTCTATTATCCCATTTTGAAAGGCCTTGGTGATTTTAACCCTTTTCCCACGTGAAACACGCCTGGTGTGAAACACGCCAGTGAAACCTGGCGGGAGCACGATTGGATTGCTGACTATCAGATGCAGGTCAACCATTAAAGAGGAGATTTGATCAGCCATCATTTGCAGGTGGCAGGACTTTGTAGTCTCAGGTCTGGGGGATCTTTTAGAAGGCATAACCACAGTTGTGGAAGTTTGGAGCCTGACACCCATCTCAGTGTGACCTCCTGGGAAACCCCTCTCGCCACCTACACTGAGCGCTTCCTCAACTGAGGCATATACCAAGTTATCCTAAGCCCTCAATGTGGAAGTCCCATTAGTGAAATGACACATTCCACAACTGCAGCAGCAGCCATCAGATTTTTTATTTACATTAATCATCTGATGGCTTTTTCACAGAAAACATCAAATTTCACCCAAGTGACTACCCTTGTGATTTATTTGTGCAGTATCTTTCTCTTACGCATGCTCCTACCTGGTGCTTCCCCTGTGGCTTCAGCAGATGTGGAGGCCCCTTGCTCACTTTCTTGCTGCTCCTGTCTCGACACCTTTGGTGGGCATCCTCTGGGGTTGCGAACCTGTGAGGGCTCGACAACAGTCTGCTGCTCCTGCGGCTGTGCAGGGGTTGAGACGCCGATCTCAGTTGGGTGTGGACTCTGGTGGGGCTCTGACTGAGGGCTCTGCAGTGGCATGGAAGTGTGAGCGCTTGGAGAGGAGCCCCCACTTCCTTGATGTCTGCCACCAACTTCCCTCTCATGGGCCAGGTCCCCCTCAATGCTTGCAAGTGGCTTGAGAGCACCTTGCTGCACATCAGGGGGGCCATGGGGACCCGTATCTGCACTGGCAGTCCTACTCAGAAGGACTTCCATGAAGGTTTGGTTTCTCTGTTCAATAGATGACCATCGCTCCTCCAGAGATGTCATTCTATTCAGAACACTCACCATGTTTTCTGCACTCTGGCGACTTATCACCTCCATGGAGGTTGCCATCCTTTCAATGGTGATGCGTTCATGCACCAATGACTCTACAAAGGCTCTGCTCATGTTCGCAATGGACTCCTCCATTCACTCCACACTCCCAGCAACCCTGGAGACAAAACCTGCCAGAGACTCCTGCATCTGTTCCTGGAGTGCCATCACCGCTGACACTGTGGATGGACCCAGAGGCAGAGGGTCGACATGCAGCTGAGCCGAGCTGGCAGAGTCCTGCGCCCTCCAACTAGAACTCTTCACTGCTGTCCCTGTCTCCACCATCTACTGATGCTCACTTGTGAGCTGTGATGCACCAGGTGACAACACTGCTCTATCTCGCGAAGGTCCCACCGAGGTGTGAGTGTCTGCGCTGGTGCTGGGTGCGCTGAATTCTGCTGACACTGCGCCCTCAGAGGTTGCAGCTTCCTCTGTGGAGTCTGGAAGCTCAGGCTCTTCCTACTGGCTGGTGGGGACGGGTGCTTGCGATGGTCCTGTGGGGGAGTAAAGGAAAGAGTCAGAGATGTGATGCCAAGGTTACATGCACATTGCATATTGCAGATGATCATAAGTCCATCTGTTAGAGCTTCCAATACATTATCAGCGACTCATGCAATGTCAATGAGAGAGATGGAAAACTATTCTGTCACCAGCTTGCTGTGATGCACCCATCTGTCCGTCCCCCACTTGCGCATCTTCCTCCACTCCCACGATCTCCAGGACTGCCTCCTCCCAGGTGGTGAGCTGGGCTACTGAGGGTGGCCCTCCTCCTGTCCTCACTCTTTCCCTCTTTTCCTGCAATGAGGGAGACAAGTGGAGTTTGAGTGAGAATGAAGGAGTGAGTGTAGAGAATCCATAGCATAGATGCTTAGAAGGAGACAAAGATGGAGTGAGGTGGCAAGACCAAGGGCCCTCCCTGTGTGTTGTAAGTTGTAATTGCATCAGAGTGATAGGGAGTGTGAGGGCTGCATAGTCGAATAGTTAGGTGAATGTGACCTTAGAGAGAGAGGGAATGGGTAAGTGTGCATGGATGTCAGTGTCAAGTGGGATGTGGAGGAAGAGATTGCTAAAGCTGAGTGCTGGTGAGGAGAGGCAATGGGGATCAGATTGCGGGTGATGGGAAATTCATACTCACTTTTCCAGTGTGCTGAAGGTCATGAAATCTCTTCCTGCACTGAATCCAGGTTCTGCGGGTTATTGACAAAGAGTTGACCTCCTCTGCCACCTGGATCCACCCAGCCTTGGTCTGCTGGGGAGGCTTCTTCCTCCCTGAAGAAGGGAAGAGCACCTCTTTATTTGCTCTTGCTCCCTCTACTAAAGTCTGCAGGGCAACGTCATTAAAGCGGGGTGCAGACCTAGGTCTCTGGCTGGCCATTCTTCCTGAAGGTGCCTTTAACATGCAAGGGCAAAAGCTTGGCAGTCTGCAGAAGAAGCAAGGCTTGTTGTAGACTTTAAATGCAGCAGCAATGATGACGTCATCGGAGGCGACTTTCAGACTTGAAAAACTCATTGACCATGGGTTCCCACACGTTGGAACTCAATTGGCCAATTAAATTAAAATGGCATCATTTTCCCACATCGATTTATAATCGGGTGGCTAACATGAAATGCGGATTACACGACCTTCGCCCGCCTCAGTATCAAAATCCAGCCCATAGAGTTATACAGCACAGAAAGAGGCCCTTCGGCCCATCGTGTCTGCACCGGCCATCAAACTCTGTCTATTCTAATCCCATTTTCCAGCACTTGGTCCGTAGCCTTGTATGCTCTGGCGTTTCAAGTGCTCATCTAAATGCTTCTTGAATGTTGTGAGGGTTCCTGCCTCTACCACCCTTTCAGGCAGTGAGTGCCAGATTCCAACCAGCCTCTGGGTGAAAATGGTTTTCCTCAAATCCCCTCTAAATCTCCTGCCCCTTACCTTTAAACTATGCCCCCGGTTACTGACCCCTCTACTAAGGGTAAATGTTCCTTTCTATCTACCCTATCTATGCCCCTCATAATTCTGTACACCTCAATCAGGTCCCCCCTCAGCCTTCTTTGCTCTATGGAAAACAACCCCAGCCTGTCCAGTCTTTCTTCATAGCTGAAGCGCTCCAGCCAAGGTAACATCCTGGTGAATCACCTCTGCACCCTCTCCAATACAATCACATCCTTCCTATAGTGTGGCGACCAGAACTGCACACAGTATTCCAGCTGTGGCCTAACTAGTGTTGTAATGTGGGAAACGTGGCAGCCAATTTGTGCACAGCAAGCTCCCACAAACAGCAATGTGATAATGACCAGATAATCTTGTTTTCAGTGATGCTGGTTGGGGGATAAATGTTGACCAAGACACCGGGCAGAACTCCCCCTGCTCTTCTTCCAAATAGTGGCCCTGGGATCTCATATGTCTACCTGAGAGGTCAGACAGGGGCCTCGGTTTAATGTCTCATCTGAAAGACGGCACCTCCGCCAGTGCAGCGCTCACTCAGTACCGCACTGGGAGCGTCAGCCTGGATTTTGAGCTCAAGTCTCTGGAGTGGGACTGTGAACCCACAACTTTCTGACTCAGAGGTGAGTGCATTAATCATGGAGCCACAACCGGCATTGAACACCGACGCCTGACCTCCCCATGGACAAATGTCGGCGGGTGTGGGGTGCCCATACCAGCAACTTTCCTGTCCCCGGCCAACTGGCAAAGCAACGAGCGTTGACCCTGAGCACCTCTTCCTCTTCACGTGAGCTGCAGCAGCTCTTAGCAACTGCTTCTGAGCGACAGCAGCGAAGCCTGGGAGCAGGGAAGCCTGGGAGCAGGTGTTGGGTGAAAATAAATTCACATCTAATCTGTGGTAAAGTAAAAGATGCAGTTTATTGAAAACAGAGCTCTGGGAGAAGCGTCTCAGACCCCGCGGTCTGTGCGAGCACCTTCTCCCCGATCAACAAAATTCACAAGCTTATATACAGTACAAGACTGGAGCACATCGATAGCCTTGATTACATTACTTATTCCTTGGCCAGTCTGGCTTCGTCGCAACAGCCGCCCCCCTCCCCAATTATATTCCTTCAAAAACAACCTAATTATAACTTTACATCATTAGCTAAGCCCCTTCTTTTAGTTCTGTCTTTTATCTAAGTTTGTCCAGTTATCTGGACAGCAGGGTCCTTTCTTACTTCATTGTGGCTTCGGCCGATCAGTGACTCGTGATTGGACGTGGCTAACCTTGTTATTGCAGCTTCTCATATCTCCACATGCTTAATCACTTTTGTAGTTCAGTCCATTGTGTTTTTAAACTAGTCTCGACTGAAACTAGGTTGTCCTGCTGTGTCGCTCGACTGCAACATTCAACTGGTTCAAATCCCAATCCTTCAGCAGGGAAGCCTGGGAGCAGGTCCACTTGCATGTGTCTTGGGTCGGAATGCTGCTTGGAACGTAAGCAATCAAGGAGTGGAGAGGGAAGAAATGAGCCTGACTCATAAAGGTTTTCTGAACCAACTCCGCCAATGTTCTCTCCTCGTTAGCTGAGGTCCTGGGTTCAGTTCCACCGTCACCGGTATCATTCCAGCCTTTCCTGCCACCGTCACTGGGATCATTCCAGCCTTTCCTGCCAGTGGCCATTTTTCATCCATCAGCTTTGAAGGAAAAAAAGAACTTAGAAACATACGGCAGAGAAGGAGGCCATTCGGCCCATCATGCCTGTGCCGGCTCTCTGAAAGACCATTCCAATTAAACCCACTCCCCCCTGCTCTTTCCCCATAGCCCTTGCAAATTCTTCCTTTTCAAGTATTTATCCAATTCCCTTTTGAAAGTTATTATTGAATCTGCTTCCACCGCCCCTTCAGGCAGTGCATTCCAGAACTTGCATTTATACAGCGCATTTCACGTTCTCAGGATGTCCCAAAGCGTTTCGTTCAATGACATAAATGGTCATGTGGTCAATGAGTTACTTTTGAAGTGCAATCACTGTTGTTTTGTAGGTGGTTCGAGCACAGTAAGTTCCCACAAACAGCAATAAAATCATGGAATCATAGAATGGTTACAGCACGGAAGAAGGCCATTCGGCCCGTCGAGCCCGTGCCGTGATTGAGTCTGCCTCCACCGCCCTTTCAGGCTGTGCATTCCAGATCATAACCACTCGCTGCGTAAAACAGTTTTTTCTCATTTCGCCGTTGGTTCATCTGCCAATCACCACCGACCTGTGCCCTCTGGTTCTCGATCCTTCCGCCAATGGGAACAGTTTCTCTCTATCTACTCTGTCCAGACCCCTCATGATTTTGAACACCTCTATCAAATCTCCTCTCAACCTTCTCTGCTCTAAGGAGAACAACCACAGCTTCTCCAGTCTCTCCACGTAACTGAAGTCCCTCATCACTGGAACCATTCTCGTAAATCTTTTCTGCACCCTCTCTAAGACCTTCACGTCCTTCCTAAAGTGGGGTGCCCAGAATTGCGACAACAGGGAAGCCTGGGAGCAGGGATGCCTGGGAGCAGGGAAGCCTGGGAGCAGGTCCAGTTGAGGCCAAATATTCCAATAGGATAAACAACCCAATAATCTGCCCTTTGTGGTGTTGGTCGAAGGATGAATGTTGGTTGGGACACGGGAGAACTTCCTGCTCTTCTTCAAGAAAGAGTCCTGAGGTTGTTTACAGCCACCTGAACAGACAGAGGGGGCCTTATTTAAACATCTTACCCAAAAGACAGCACCTCTGACAACACAGCACTCCAGTGAATGATCAGTTTAAATTACATAGAATGTACAGCACAGAAACAGGCCATTCGGCCCAACGGGTCCATGCCCCACTCGAGCCTCCCTCCACCCCTCTTCATCTCACCCTATCAGCATACCCTTCTATTCCTTTCTCCCTCATGTATTTATCTAACTTCCCTTTAAATGCATCTATGATAATCACCTCAACCACTCCCTGTGGTAGCGAGTTCCACATTCTCACCACTCTCTGGCTAAAGAAGTATCTCCTAAATTCCCTATTGGATTTATTAGTGACTATCTTGTATTTTATTGCGCTCAAGTCCTGCCCTGGGACGAACTCACGGCCTTCTGATTCCAAAACAAGAGCGTTATCGCTGAGCCAAGCAGATAGCACACACGCACACAGACAGTGAGTGTGGACAGGCCATTGGGTCATAGCATCCTTGTCTGATCCTGGTTCCACAGGCCCGGGAAACCTCTGGTCATTCACTCCCATAACTTCAGAAATGTCGTACCAAAACTGGGCTGCATTTACATGAGGCGTTTCTACAGTTATAATGGTTATAGGTGGTGACCATGAACATGACCAGGATCAATGCTGGGACCACTGCTGTTCACAATTTACATTAACGATTTAGATTTTGGAATCAAAGACACAATTTCTAAATTTGCAGATGACACCAAATTGGAGGGTTTAGTCAATACTGAGGAGGACTGCAACAAATTACAAGAAGGCATTAATCACAGAAACCCCACAGTGCAGATAGAGGCCATTTCGGCCCATCGAGCCTGCACCGACACATATCCCACCCGATCCCCGTAACCCCTACACCAACACATATCCCACCCTATCCCCGTAACCCCACGTATTTAATCCCCCTAACACTAAGGGTCAATTTATCATAGCCAATCAACCTAACCCGCACATCTTTGGACTGTGGGAGGAAACCGGAGCACCCGGAGGAAACCCACGCAAACACGGGGAGAATGTGCAAACTCCACACAGACAGTCACCCGAGGCCGGATTCGAACCCGGGTCCCTGGCGCTGTGAGGAAACAGTGTTAACCACTATGCCACCGTGCTGCTAATAAACTTGCAGAATGGGCATATAATTGGCAAATGAAATTCAACAATGTGAGATATTATACTTTGGTAGGAAGAATAGGGAGGTCACTTCTTACTTGGAGGGTGCGAGTCTGGGTGGGGTAGAGGAACAAAGGGATCTCGGAGTACAAATACACAAATCACTAAAAGTTGCGACAAAGGTTTGCAAGGCCATAAAAAAAGCAAACCAAGCACCAAAGTTTATTTCTAGAGAGATAGAATTGAAAAGTGGGGAAGTTATGCTAAACCTGAATTGAACCTTGGTTAGACCACACTTGGAGTACTGCATGCAGTTCTGGTCGCCATATTATAAAAAGGATAGAGAGGTACTGGAGAGGGTGATACCAGAAATGCAAGGGTATACATATCAGAACAGGCTGGGTCTCTTTTCTCTTGAAAAAAGAAGGCTGAGGGGTGACCTAATAGAAGTCTTTAAAATTATGAAAAATTTTGATAGCGTGGATACAGAGGGGTCGATTTTAACTCAGCCGTGAGGCGGGATTTGAGGCGTGTGGGGGGTTAAAATTGCCTCCAACAGGCGGGACTGGTCTTTAAGGCCCTTAATCAACAATAATTGGCCTTTACAATCCCATTTTAACAGGCCCTTGCATTTTTAACCCTTTTCCCACGTAAAACATGCCTGGTGGGGATCATGCCTGTGAAACCTACGTGAGCACTATTGGCTTGCTGACTATCAGCTGCAGGTCAACCATTAAAGAGGAGATTTGATCAGTCATCATTTGCAGGTGGCAGGACTTTGTTGTTTCAGGCCTGGGGCAACTTTTACCAGGCTTAACCACACCTGTGGAAGGTTGGAGCCTCACACACATCTTCAGTGTGACCTCCTGGGAAACCCCGCTCACCACCTTCACTCAGCCCTTCCTCAATGGAGGCATATACCAGAAGCATGGGAGCCATTTATTTTCTTCCCTTCTGGGCATTAGATGAGCTCGAACACCAGCTGCGGCACCAGCAGAACCAGGAACAACAGCAGCAGCAGCAACAGGAGCGCCAGGCTGCTGCTCACCCACCTGAAGCTGCACAGGCCAGAAGGGGCCATCACTTGGAAGTGGCTTGAGAGCACCTTGCTGCACATCAGGGAGCCATGGGGACCCATATCTGCACTGGCAGTCCTACTCAGAAGGACTTCCATGAAGGTCTGCTTTCTCTGTTCAATAGATGCCCATTGCTCCTCAAGAGATGTCATTCTATAATGAACACTCAGTATGTTTTCCATACCCTGGCGACTTATCTCCTCCATGGAGGTTGCCATCCTTTCCATGGTGATGCGTTCATGTGCCAATGACTCCACAAAGGCTCTGCTCATGTTCGTTATGGACTCCTCCATTCGCTCCACACTCGCCGACCCTGGAGACAAAACCTGCCAGAGACTCCTGCATCTGTTCCTGGAGTTCCAGCCCCGCTGATCTTATGGATGGACCCAGAGGCACAGGGTCAACATGCAGCGGGGCCAAGCTGGCAGAGTCCTGCGCCCTCCGACTAGCACTTTCCACTGATGTCCCTGTCTCCACAATCTGCTGATGCTCACTTGTGAGCTGTGATACACCAGGTGACAACACTACTCTATGTCCCGAAGGTCCCACCGAGATGTGAGTGTCTGCGCTGGTGTTGGGTGCAGCTGAATTCTGCTGACGCTGCGCCCTCAGAGGTTGCAGATTCCTCTGAGGAGTCTGGAAGCTCAGGCTCTTCCTCCTGGACAGTGGGGACGGGGGGTGTCGATGGTCCTGTGGGGGAGTAAAGGAAAGAGTTAGAGATGTGAGGTCAAGGTTACATGCACATTGCATATTGCATGATGATCCATCTGTTATAGCTTCAGAATCATTATCGGCGACTCATGCAATGTCAATGAGAGAGATGGAAAACTATTCTGTCACCAGCTTGCTGTGACGCACCCGTCTGTCCATCCCCCACATGCGCCTCATCCTCCAGTCCTACGATCTCCAGGACCGCCTCCTCCCAGGGGTGAGGTGGGCTACTGATGGTGGCCCTCCTCCTGTCCTCGCTCGTTCTCTTTTATTGTGAGCTCTCTTTTCCTCCAATGAGGGAGACAAGTGGAGTTTGAGTGAGAATGAAGGAGTGAGTGTAGAGAATCCATAGCATAGATGCTTAGAAGGAAACAAAGATGGAGTAAGGTGGCAATACCAAGGGCCCTCCCTGTGTGTTGTCAGTTGTTTTCATAGCATCAGAGTGATAGAGAGTGCGAGGGCTGCATAGTCGAATAGTTAGGTGAATGTGAGCATAGAGAGGGAATGGGTAAGGGTGCATGGATGTCAGTGTCAAGTGGGATGTGGAGGAAGAGATTGCTAAAGCTGAGTGCTGGTGAGGAGGGGCAATGGAGATCAGATTGAGAGTGATGGGAACTTCATACTCACTTTTCCAGTGTGCTGAAGGTCATGAAATCTCTTCCTGCACTGTATCCAGGTTCTGCGGGTAGCCGATAAGGAGTTGACCTCCTCTACCACTTGCAGCCACACAGCCTTGGTCTGCTGGGGAGGCATCTTCCTCCCTGATGAAGGGGAGAGCACCTCCTTGTGAGCTCTTGCTCCCTCCACTAAAGCCTGCAGGGCAACGTCGTCGAACCGGGGTGCAGACCTCGGTCTTTCTCTGGCCATTCTGCTTCTAGCTCAGTGTATCAGCAAATGCCAAAAGGTTGGCAGCCTGCAGAAGAAGCAAGGCTTGTTGCAGACCCTAAATGCAGCAGCAATAATGACGTCATATTATGCAACTTTCTGACTGGAAATACTCATTTGGCAAGGTTTCCCACACGTTGGAAATCAATTGGCCAATTGAGTTAAAATTGCATCAATCTCACACACCCATTTAGATTCGTGTGGGAAACACCAAATTCGGGGAACCCGACAATTCCCCGCACCTGAGTTAAAATTGACCCCAGAGAGAATGCACTTGAGGGGAAGAGCATAACTAGAGGCCATCAATATCAGATAGTCACCAAGAAATCCAATAGGGAATTCAGAAGAAACTTCTTTACCCAAAGAGTGGTGAGAATGTGGAACTCGCTACCACAGGGAGTGGTTGAAGCGAATAGTACAGATGCATTTAAGGGGAGGCTGGACAAGCATATGAGGGAGAAGGGAATAGAGGGTTATGCTGATGGAGTTAGATGAGGAAAGACGGGAGGAGGCTCGAGTGGAGCATAAACGCCGGCATGGACTGGTTGGGCCGAACGGCCTGTTTCTGTGCCGTATATCCTATGTAATCGTATGGAATAAAGGGATTATTTTTGATACATTGCTGTTTTGAGGATTTGTTGGTAATATTGTTTTGGTTATGTTTATTTGAGTGTGCTGTTGTTGATGGCTTTTTAGTTTATTGAAACTTTGAAGTTGAAGAGTGACAACAATGGGGTACAGCATAGAAGTGATCTGAAACATGACACGTGAATGATGTAGAGATGTAAACATGTGTTTCAGTCCCTGTAGCTTTCAGGCAGATCAATGTCAATGGATGTGTTTCATTCTCCTCTAACAATTGACTTGTATCTCAGGTAGCCTGGGCCCCAGCAGTAACCTTAGTGCCCATTGTGTGCCTGCAAGCTTTGCATGATCCCAACATTTCATAGACAGGAGAGAACTTCCAACCAAATTGGTAGGCCTAGATTCTCCTCTTTGCCGTGATTACCCGCATTAAGTTGGCACAGTGGGCTTCCCAACTGACCCGTGAATTGTCCCGGAGTCCGCCTGAAGTAAATAGTTTTGTCGGGCGCCCGGCGGGACTGCCACCTGCACTCGGGAGTTTGCCGAGGGGATGGAGGGGAGGTGACAGGAAGCAGGCTGACCATTCCCTCCAGGATACCCTTGTTCATTCTTCCCTAAACCCAACTTCTGGCTGCTCATCATCAGGCAATTCCCAGTGCAGCCAGAGCAGACGCGCTACCTGTCCTGTCAAGGTGTCCCAAAGTGTACCACGGCAAAGGACTTCCTTCAGAAGTACTGTATGTTGCTATGTATACACGCATGGCAGTCAACTTAATAGTGAGATAGATAGACAGAAATATAGATGGATAGATTAGCAGATAGAAAGAGTGATAGAGCCAGCTAGATCAATGGATAAATAGGTTGACAGATAGATAGTTAGAGAGATAGAGATAGAGATAGGTAGATCTACAGATAGATATGGTGTGGAGATGCCGGTGTTGGACTGGGGTGGATAAATGTAAGGAATCACACAACACCAGGTTATAGTCCAACAGCTTTATTTGAAATCACAAGCTTTCGGAGCGCTGCTCCTTCGTCAGTTGAAGTGGAGAGTGTAGTGTATGTGCCTTTAAGGCAGAGCTACTTTTACAGCTCCTGTATACTGTAGTACCGGCAGTGACCACTGGGGGTAGCTTTGCGCATGCCTCTGTACCCCCAGTCTAGAGACTACCTTCCTCCAGTAAAGACCTGTTATTTGTTAATGTACAGCATCCGTGTGATTATTTAATAATAGCATATCCACTGAACCACGGATCCAACAGAGAGATGCATAAAAACACAGCTTATATAGTCAGAGAATGTCAGATGTTTACATCTGACATTATTCTCTGACTATATAAGCTGTGTTTTTATGCATCTCTCCACTTCACCTGACGAAGGAGCAGCGCCCCGAAAGCTTGTGATTTCAAATAAAGCTGTTGTTGTGTGATTTCTTACAGATAGATCGAAAGAAAGATGGATAGATATACAGATGGAGTGCGTGATAGAGATAGATAGATCAATAGATAAAAAGATAGATGAATAGGAGATAGATAGAGATAGGCAGATTGATAGACAGATAGAAAGAAAGATATACAGATAGAGAGAGGTATCAATTGACAAACAGATAGATGGATAGAAAGATAGATATATATCAATAGATAGGCAAATAGATGCATAGATCAATAGATAATCAAAGTGATAGATAGATAGATAGATAGATAGGTAGATAGTTGGAGAGATAGATAGATAGAGAGATAGGGATAGATAGTTAGATAGATAGATAGATGGAGAGATAGATAGATAGATGGAGAGATAGATAGATAGATAGATAGATAGATAGAGAGATAGGGATAGATAGATAGATAGAGAGAGAGATAGATAGATAGATAGATAGATAGAGAGATAGGGATAGATAGATAGATAGATAGAGAGATAGGGATAGATAGTTAGATAGATAGTTAGATAGATAGATAGATAGATAGTTAGATAGATAGATAGATAGATAGATAGATGGATAGATAGATAGATAGATAGATAGATAGATAGATAGATAGATAGAGAGATAGGGATAGATAGTTAGATAGATAGTTAGATAGATAGATAGATAGATAGTTAGATAGATAGATAGTTAGATAGATAGATAGATAGATAGATAGATAGATAGTTAGATAGATAGACAGATAGACAGATAGACAGATAGATAGATAGAGAGGTAGATATTCATACAATTGTTGAGTAATGATGTGCTGATATTTTGCCACAAAGTGTATGGATGATATGAGAAGACTGAGAGTTTGGTGCAGGCTTGTGTCAGCTTGCAGTCTGCTCGATGGCCCACAGGAAACACAGTGCTTGAAAACATGGTAATTTTCTTAAAAAAGAAACCTCCAGACATGTTTGAGCAAGTATCTAGCTGCAAACCTTAAGAAATACAGTAACTTCCAGATTCAGTGGAGTAAAGTGTATTAATCACTTCTGCTTCATGCAGAAAGTAACCTTATTATTCACTTCCTGCTGGCAGCTAAAGAAAACTTTGCAAGTTCAAGCATAAAAAAAAAGAAGTGTTCAATTTTCCTTTCTCCACAGCGAGCAGGGAACTCGGGAAATCCCTTGAATGTTGCAGCCATCTCGGGGCTGAGTTCCCTCCTGGTCTCCATGTCATTGCACCTTTGACAAGGTGGGACTTCCCGACCCGCCCACCCCTGTGTCTGCACCCTTTGACCCCAGCCTAGTTTTCTTGGGGTCAGGCCTACTTTAGGGACCTATCTCAGGACGTCCCAAAGCGCTTTACAACCAGTGAAGTTTGTTCTGAGGTGCAGTCACTGTGTGTTGTAGGAAACGCGGCTGCCAATTTGCGCACCAAACATCAGCTAGGGTTGGTGCTGGTGCTCACTGTCCAATGACCCCATTGGAGCGAGTATTTAGAGGAGGGAGGTCACACTCTGCTATCAGTCCAATGGATAGAAGTTTTAAGGGGCCAATGGAGCTTGTTTCCTCTGGCAGTTTACTGGTTAACATGGTGTAATATTCCTTGTGCTCTCTCATAGATAAATAGATCCAAGACTGCCTTCAAACAGCACAGAAAGGATTTTTTGGGGGCTAAAGCGGTTAAATTATGAGGACAGGTTGCACATCTACAAGATGCACCGCAGCAACTCGCCAAGGCTTCTTCGGCAGCACCTCCCAAACCCGCGACCTCTTCCATCTAGAAGGACAAGGGCAGCAGGCACATGGGAACACCACCACCTCCAAGTTCCCCTCCAACTCACACACCATCCTGACTTGGAAGTATATCGCCGATCCTTCATCGTCGCTGGGTCAAAATCCTGGAACGCCCTCCCTAACAGCATTGTGGGAGTACCTTCACCACACGGACTGCAGCGGTTCAAGAAGGCGGCTCACCACCACCTTCTCATGGCAATTAGGGATGGGCAATAAATACTGGCCTTGCCAGCGATGCCCACACCCCGTGAATGAATTAAAAAACAGACTAGAATTGTATTCCCTCGAGTTTAGAAGATTAAGGGGTGATCTAATGGAGGTGTTTAAGACGGGGAGCATAGTGGTTAGCACTGTTGCCTCACAGCGCCAGGGACCCGGGTTCGAATCCGGCCTCGGGTGACTCTGTGGAGTTTGCACATTCTCCCCGTGTTTGCGTGGGTTTCCTCCGGGTGCTCCGGTTTCCTCCCACAGTCCAAAGATGTGCGGGTTAGGTTGATTGGCTATGATAAATTGACCCTTAGTGTTAGGGGGATTAAATACGTGGGGTTACGGGGATAGGGTGGGATATGTGTCGGTGCAGGCTCGATGGGCCGAAATGGCCTCTATCTGCACTGTGGGGTTTCTGTGTTTCTGTTTCTGTGTTTCTGTGATTAAAGGATTTGAGAGGGGAGATAGAGAGAAACTATTTCCTCTGGTGGGAGAGTCCACAAGGGGGCAGAACCTTCAAATTAGAGCCAGGCCGTTCAGGGGTGATGTCAGGAAGCACTTCTTCACACAAAGGGTAGTGGAAATCTGGGACTCTCTCCCCCAAAAAGCTGTTGAGGCTGGGGGTCAATTGAAGCTTTCGAGATTGAGATCGATGGATTTTTGTTGGGTAAGGGTATCAAGGGATATGGAGTCAAGGCAGGTAGATGAAATTAAGATACAGGTCAGCCTTGATCTCACTGAATGCCGGAACAGGGGCTGAATGGCCTCCTCCGGTTCCTATGTTCCTATTTGTAAGTTAACAGATTAACTAGTCCCCCACTACGAACCCACCATTACATCCTGCAAATGCTGCATGAGCAGTGCGAACAACAGCTGCACTGATGTGTAAACTGGTGTAAAGCATTTTGAAAATGCATCCTAGGAGACAGCGGGTTTTGCTACGTGACATGTGTGCGCCTTAACAGATAGCTAGGAACTCGATCCGAGACCACATTAACCACATTGCCAAGCTCCAGCTCTACAAAGATCACATGACCACGAGAAGCAATTATAGCTCGAGTGAGCTTCCGGCTGACTGATCATTTTCTAGGCATTGTTTGCATATATATATTTTTTAAAACTACAAATGACTTTTATTGTTGCTTAATCGCTGTGGTGAATTTCTGGATTTGCTCGTGGTCGTGTCATGGATGGTTATAGAGGAGCAGGACTGGATTGGTCATATCCTGTAGAGATTGCTCAACTGACACAGCCCTATATTTAGTTTGGAAAGATTTATTTTAGAATTCGATATCAATAATATGGGCACTTCAATTCAATTCAATTTTATTTGTCATATATGCAGCAGACGTGTGTACTGCACAATGAAATATTGATTTTTACGAGTCCTCCCTACATTGGAATAAATATGGCATAACAATGATAAAAATACTAATAGAATACAGTAATAATAAATAAAACAACAGTAATATTAATAATAAATTATTCATTCATGAGTCTTATGGCCTGGGGTAGAAGCTGTTTCGAAACCTGCTGGTACGAGACCGTATGCTTCGGTATCTCTTACTGGACGGGAGCAGGGCGAAGAGGTTGTTGCTGGGGTGGCTCGCGTCTTTGATGATTCTCAGGGCCTTCCCCCGGCACCTCTCGGGGTAGATATCCTGCACAGCAGGTAGTTTAATTCCTATAGTATGTTGTGCAGCTTTCACCACCACCTTGGTGAAGGTGATGGGCCACTGAGTCACAAGGACCAGGAGCTTCCAAACCTCCACAACAGCAACTTCCATCTATATACCACCTTGAATGTAGTAAAATGTCTCAAGGCACTTCACAGGGGCGATTGTCTATCAAAATTTGAGACTGAGCCATGTAAGGAGATTATTAGGACAGGGAGGTAGCCTTTAAAGAGCGTCTTAAAGGAGGAGAGAGAGAGAGAGAGAGAAGGGTAGATTGACGGAGAGGTTTAAGGATCGAATTCCAGAGCTTGGGGCCTGGGGCAGCTGAAGGCACGGCCGCTAATGGTGGAGTGGATGAAATTGGGGATGCGCAAGAGGCCAGCACAGGGTGGGTGAGAACAGACTCATTGGCTTCGCTGAATTAGTGGTGGAATCAGAATTGGCGCCAACCTCGAAGCTAATTTCAGGTGGTTAATGGGCGGGCAAAGCTGCTGCGGCCGCGAGGTGCGGAGCGGTTATGAGGCACCAAGTGGGCACCTGGTTGCAGTTCGTCGGGTGAGCGGGAAATCGACTGAGCTGGGGGTGGTGGGAGGGGAGAGACGGTGATCCTGGGGGTGTGGGGGGCCGGCCTCAGATGGGCTGATAGCTGCTCCTGCTCCGCCTGAGCCCACCAGCAATGAAACATTTCCTGGGCTGTTTTGTGAGCGGCCTCCAGCGGTCCCTTTAAGGGTCGGTTAAGCCGCTCACCATCTGGTAGAGGTAGGCGCGACCATGTAGGGTCACAGGGCACCAATGTGCAGATTACAATGGCCTCCCACTTGAAACAGGCAGGCACTCAGTCGACCCCTCTCAGGACCCCCAGCCAAGATGGCGGCGGCCGAGGTCGCGAGCATCAATAGGACGGTAAGTGACCCGCCGCCATTTTCGGGCCTCGTCCACCTCGCCCTCTGGGCTCAAATCCAGCCCAGGCTGGTAGGATGAAGGCCTCCCCTCTGTTTACCGGCTGCAAGGGTCCTAGGTGAACTGAGTTTGGGCTCCTCTCAGTAGTAGGCCTGAACTGGACAATAAACTGGAAAACTCACTTGGTGACACCCAGGCTGGTGCGAGGTAAGGACATATATGTTGCCACAGGGAATGGTCTCCTGAAGATTGGGGTGGAAAAGTAGAGTGCCTTAGACTAAAAGAGAGAATGAACTTGTATTTCTACAGCGCCTTTCATGACCTCAGGATGTCCCAAAGCACTTCACAGCCAATGAAGTGTTTTTGAAGCGTGGTCACTGTTGTAATGTGGGAAACACGGCAGCCAATTTGTGCAGAGCAAGATCCCACAAATAGCAGTGTGATAATGAGCAGATCATCTATTTCTGTGATGTTGGTTGAGGAATAAATATTGGCCAGGACACCGGGGATAACTCCCCTGCTCTTCTTCCAAATAGTGGCTGCCAATGTTCCCTCTGAGCTGCATGGGTGCGCGGCCGGGCAGCAATCTGTGCAGGTACTGCGCGGGTCGCTCACAAGCCATCCCATTGAAGATACTGCGCGTGGGCGGCTGCCACTCTGGAAATTGAAAGGTACCGTGCATTTAAATAAACAGGCCTCACACCCACGGTAATATTTACAGGGAGCATCGGTGGCCGTGGGATCTTTTACGTCCCGCCTGAGAGGGCAGGTGGGAGCCTCGGTTTAACGCCTTCATCCGAAAGACGGCCCCTCCGACAGTGCGTGTGGTGTATGTGCCTTTAAGTGCAATTGTGGTGTATGTGCCTTTAAGAGCCCCAGGTGTGCGTAATGCCGGTAATTGCCACTTGGGCTATATAAGCCTGTGTATTGTGTATATCCTTTAGAACCCCCCCCAGACTTGCTTAGTAAATACCTATGAACCAACTCCTGACTTCAGTGTCTTTATCTACACACGGACACTACAGTGGCGACGAAGTGGAAACGGACTTACCTGCAATTCGGCAGCACCTCAAGGACATCGATTCCTCCAGCGTCCAGAAGACTCAAGGAAGTTATAGAAACTGTGGTTTCACCAGCTGGCCAAGCTGGTGGCAGGTACTGCGCTAATCCTTCCTGGGCGTCAGGCTGGGGCTCCAGCGGCGGGCTCTACAGCTGAGACAGGCAGCGAAATCGGAGGCAAGCAATAACGGACTGGGAGGGTGCACTCGGGAGACGGCCGGCGCGGCAAGCAGGTCAGCATTTAGACCTCCGTCGGGAACGAGTCTCCAACAGAGAATAAATGGAAACCACAGTAAAACAGCGTTGTTATCGGTAGCAGCGGCGGGAAAGCGCAGGAAGCGCCATATCGTTGCTACAGAGAGAAAAAAAAAAGCGCGGGAAGCGCCATATCTTTTTTGAAATGCCTAAGTCTGGCAATATTGATGCTTTTGATAACGAAACAGAGCCTAACTTTGGCAATATTGATGTTTTTGATAACAAGATAGAGGATTGGACCACATATGTAGAAAGAGTGGAGGTGTTTTGCACCGCAAATGGAATAGAAGATGAAAAAAAAGCTTCAGTGCTTCTGGATCTAACGGGCGCAGAAACATACAAGCTGTTACGCAACTTAATCACTCCAGCCGAACCGATGGACAAGAATTTTGAGGAGATTGTTGGTACCCTACACTGCCAATTCGAGGCAGGACTGGCAGATTCTCTGCAAGACAAATTCATCTGCGATCCCCTAAGTGTAGAAACACAAAAAAAGGTATCTTCTGGAAAAGATTTAACACTGGACAAGGCTTTCAGTGCAATAGGAGCGGCAAAGATACAGCAAAGGCCACAGGACTTCGGCACCCATGAAATGACACGGGGTTTCGAGAGATGTTATCGCTGCTGCAGATCCAACCATGACCAGAGGGATTGCTGGTTCAAAGAAAAAGCATGCAGGCGATGCGGAAAGATGGGACACATTCCACGTGTATGCCGATCTGAAAATAAAAAATCCACTAACGGGAAAAGAATCAATAAGGAAAAGCACAGAAAGGTACAAATGATGACGGACAGTAGCTCCAAAGACCAGAAGAGCGATAGCGACTCCGGAAACAAGAGACTAAGCTCTCTCAAATTACATAATGTAATTGCCAATGAAGATTACCAGACCATTTGGGTTACCCTCACGATAGCAGGGTCCCCAGTTAAAATGGAGCTAGATACAGGATCAGCTCTAACCGTAATAAATCGACGAGATTACGAGAGGCTATTTTCGCATATACCTCTAAAAGACACATCCATTATCTTAAAAACATATACGGGGCAGAAAGTATACCCCAAAGGAAAAATAAAGGTGCCTGTGGTATACAACGGCAAAGAAATACAAAAGTTGTATTTATACATTCTACAAGATGGTGGTCCACCGTTGTTGGGACGTGAATGGATAAGGAAGATACGTTTAGACTGGCACTCCATTCAGGCACTGACGGTGACCAGTAAGGAAAAAAACAATGATGACATCATACCTGAACGATTAAAAGACATCTTGGCCAACGCCAAAGAAGTGTTTCAAGAGAAACTAGGAACCTTGAAAGGCATCACCGCCTCAATAAAAGTGGAAGATGCAGCAATTCCAAAATTTTTTAAGGCAAGACCGGTGCCATACGCAATACGTCCGGCAGTCGAGGCAGAGCTGGAGAATTTGGAAAAGGCAGGCGTATTATCCAAAATAGATTGGAGCGAATGGGCAACACCCATCGTTCCAGTCATGAAAAAAGCATTGAAAAATAACTCTGAGGAACAGAGAAAAATTCGCATCTGTGGGGACTTTAAGGTGACTGTAAACCCGGTCCTTCACACGGTACAGTATCCTCTTCCGAGGATAGAAGATATTTTCGCCTCACTATCCGGAGGAAAACGTTTCACAAAAATTGACTTGGCACAGGCATATCTACAGATGGAGGTTGAGGAGACCTCTAAAAAGTATCTCACAATAAACACACACAAAGGCCTGTACCAGTACAATCGACTGGTTTTTGGAGTAGCATCAGCTCCAGCTATCTGGCAAAGAGCTATGGAGCAAGTCCTGCAAGGGATTCCGGGGACTCAATGTTACCTAGACGACATCCTTATAACAGGAGAAAACGACAACGAGCACCTTGCCAATTTGGAGCAGGTGCTCACTAGGCTGAAAGAACGGGGCCTACGAGCAAATCGCCCCAAGTGCGAATTTTTCCAAAATCAGATATCATATTGTGGCCACATAATTAATAAGGAAGGGTTGCATAAGTCACCTGAAAAAATTGAAGCAGTTATAAAAGCCCCAGCACCTGAAAATGTTTCACAATTGAGGTCATTCCTGGGATTAATAAATTACTATCATAAATTTTTACCGAACTTATCAACTATTCTACACCCTCTTAATGATCTTCTACACACAGGAGTGATTTGGAAATGGAACGAAGACTGTAAACGTGCCTTCCATAAATGTAAAGACTTAATCACATCCGAGAAAGTTTTGGCTCATTACAACCCATCACTACCAATCAGACTGGCGTGCGATGCATCCCCTTACGGCATAGGAGCGGTATTGTCCCATAGATTCCCTGATGGCTCGGAACGGCCGATAGCTTTTGCGTCACGCTCATTGAACTCAGCTGAGCGTAACTATTCCCAGATAGACAGGGAAGCACTCAGCCTGGTATGGGGAGTGAAGAAATTCAACCATTACCTACACGGACAAAAATTTACCTTGCTGACTGACCATCAACCCCTCATCTCCATATTCAACCCTAAGAAAGGTGTCCCCATTATGACGGCACAAAGACTACAGAGGTGGTCCCTTTTTCTAGGGGCACACCAATACAACATTGAATACAAAGGATCAAAACAGCATGGGAATGCTGACGGTTTATCGCGCCTGCCGTTGCCAACGATAGAAGAGGCACCTACAGTAGACCCAGTAGAGATATTCCACTCTACCATAGTGGAATGTCTACCGGTGACAAATTCTGCCATTGAAAGGGAGACCAGAAATGACCCTACTCTCTCACGGGTCTACGATTTAACAATGAAGGGATGGCCAGCACATGGCGAACCACTGTTGCCAGCATTCTCGCAAAGAAGAGAACAGCTGTCAGTGTGCCGAGGAACCTTGATGTGTGGATCCAGAGTGGTGATTCCACCCAAACTCCAGGATAAAGTGCTAAAGGAGCTTCACGAGGGGCATCTGGGTGGAGTGAAAATGAAGAACCTAGCTAGGGCATTTGTATGGTGGCCAGGTATCGATGGAGACATCGAAGACATGACCAAGAGCTGCCTAGGATGCCAGAAGGTCCAAAATGCTCCGCCACAGGCCCCTCTACATCCATGGGAGTGGCCCTCATCTCCCTGGCAAAGGGCGCACATCGACTTTGCTGGTCCATTTATGGACTCAATGTTCTTAATCGCAGTTGATGCACACTCCAAGTGGCCGGAGGTAATAAAGATGTCCTCCACCACCACGGAAAAAACCATCACAGTATTAAGGACCATATTTGCCAGGAATGGGCTGCCGGAACAGATATGTTCTGATAATGGACCGCAATTTGTGTCCGAAGAATTCAGAAAGTTCTTAAAGAACAATGGGGTAAAGCACTACACGTCCGCCCCATACCATCCCGCCACCAATGGATTGGCTGAAAGGTTTGTCCAGACCTTTAAGAAGGCCATAAAGGCCATGGGTAATGAAGACATAAAACTTCAGCACAAGGTGGATAACTTCTTATTTGCATATAGGAATGCAACACATATGGTTACAAACCAAACTCCCGCCATGATGTTCTACAATAGAAACCTAAGATGCCGGCTGGATTTGGTCAAGCCCAACATCCGAAGGGACGTGGAGAACCGGCAGTTTCAGGGCATGAATGAAAGGCCAACTAGGGCCTTCCAGATAGGCCAACCGGTTTTGGCCCGGGACTACCGTACCGAGAAATGGCAGCCTGGAACTATCTGCACACGACTAGGACCACTGATGTATACCGTGGACATTGGAGAAAGCATAATAAGGCGCCATGCTGACCAAATCATCAAGTCATCCGAAAAGGGACAACCTACACCACCACGCTATACATCTAACGATGAAGTAGAGATACCCATATCTACCTCCGATCCGGTGATACTGGAACCCGATGAACCCGACACTGGCCTTCAAGCCGAATCAGCCTTGCCAGAAGAAACTACTACACCACCAGAAACTACTACATCCCCGAGGCGTTATCCGGACCGAGTCAGGAAGCCTCCTGAGAGACTAACTTATAATTAATTAATACAGCAATGTATATTATTTTGCATATAACATGTAATTAATAATTACTTAAAATATGATGTACTAGTTAGCTAGAAGGGGAGGAATTGTGGTGTATGTGCCTTTAAGTGCAATTGTGGTGTATGTGCCTTTAAGAGCCCCAGGTGTGCGTAATGCCGGTAATTGCCACTTGGGCTATATAAGCCTGTGTATTGTGTATATCCTTTAGAACCCCCCCCAGACTTGCTTAGTAAATACCTATGAACCAACTCCTGTCTTCAGTGTCTTTATCTACACACGGACACTACAGTGCGCCGGAAGGCTCCCTCAGTACTGGCATCGGGAGCGTCAGCCTAGAATTTTTGTGCTCAAGTCTCTGGAGTGGGACTTGAACCCACGACCTTGACTGCATCTAAAAGTGCTGAGATGGCAGCTCTTGCTGTTGACAGCAGGTGGCAAACTGTTATAATCTGTCACCTCAATCAACCTAGATAACTGTGTCCCCCAGTGAGCTCTTAATACTAGTGCAACTCCCACATCACAAGAGCGACGTGCAGCAACACCAGCGGCACCTTTACAAAAACAGGACATCCTTTGTAGTCTTGAAGGTACAGTTGTTTTTTTCTTCCATTCCCTTGTCTCGACGATTAGCAAAACTGAATATTGCCTCCACACTTACTTATTTGCTTATTTCTCAGGTGTGGAACATACAACTTCCTTCATGTAGCAAAGAGCTACTCCCTCTCACTCTTTCTACTCAATGACCTTCTCCCTCTCCCTTCCCCCACTCCTACACACACACTAACACATTTTCCACCAAGTACTGTCTACAGAATGGGACAACAGTTTGTCATTAGCATACTTTATTGATAGAATCAGCGGGGTGTCATTTTTTGTTGTTCGTCATTACCCAAGCCCTTAACCCTTGGACTGCCAGTTCTGGCCTCTTGCGCATCCCCCAATTTTTCATCGCTCCACCATTGGCAGCCATGCCTTCAGCTGCCTGGGCCCTAAGCTCTGGAATTCCCTCCCTAAACCTCTCTACCTCTCCACCTCTCTCACCTCCTTTAAGGTGCTCCTTAAAACCTGCCTCGTTGACCAGGTTTTTGGTCATTTGCCCGACTATCTCCTTATGTGGCTCGGTGTCAATTTTGTTTTGATAATCGCTCCTGTGTAGCGCCCTGGGACGTTATGCGACGTTAAAGGCGCTGTATAAATGCCAGTTGTTGTTGTTCTTGACTGCTGACAGGTTCTGGGAAACTCTTGTCCTTAGGTTCGCCAACTCTGGTTGGACATGTTCCTGGAGGTTTTATCACATGACCTCCCGTCTCCCCTGCCCCTCCACCATTGGTCTACTCACGGCCAATTGGAAACCGCACAGTCTCTTTGATACCTGATGGATGATTCCTGACTATCAGTCAAAGAGCCTTTTCAAAGTGTTCAATGTAACTGGGGGGAAAAAAAACACATTTATTTTAGTGTCCCTATGATTTCTCTCCAGGTTTGTAGGTGCAGTGCCCAGGAGATTAATCTTTAATTGCTGGCGATCCCAGGACAATCCTGGACAACCCTACTTGCTCCCACCCTCTCTCAACCTGGGCCGCCCAGCTCCATTTCTTTTCCATGTATGTGCCATCGACAGTTAAGAACGAAACTATTCCGCTTGTGATCTTCTCGCCTGGTTTCCTGGCTGTTGCTAGGATACGGTCTCCACGGATACTGTTGCTGAGATACGGTCTCCACGGTCCCCGGTGGGCCAATCACCTCACGTTCACCCAGCAAGGGTGGGTCACAGGATAGAATGCTGGACAAATGAGATTAGGGTAGCGAAGCTCCGAATGAAAAATTTATCACCAGCGCAGTCCGAGTGGCCTCTTCCTTGCTCTACGTGCCATGGTTTCAGGAGACCTGACTGTTCTTACTTTCCCTCCCCAAGTGCAGGCTTGTTGAGGCCACATTTAGTCCCCTCCTTGCTGCCCAGTGGAAATGAGCTAATCCTACCCAGAGCAGAACTTGTGCCTTGGACCCACTAAACTAATGGCTCAGAACCACAATGCATTGAGCCACTGGTCAATCAGGGGGATAGCCAGTTCCACATGTTTAAGCCAGTCTTCAATCTGTGTCAGTCGAGCTGCCTTCAATCTGTGTTATCCCAACACAGTACTCGTTCACAACTGGCTGGGGAGTCCAGAACCAGGGGTCACAGTCTCAGGATAAGGGGTCGGCCATTTAGGACTGAGATGAGGAGAAATCTATCCACTCAGAGGGTGGCGAATCTTGGGAATTCTCTACACCAGAGGGCTGTGGATGCTGAGTCATTGAGTATATTCAAGGCTGAGATGGATAGATTTTTGGACTCTAGGGGAATCAAGGGATAGTGGAGTTGATGTGGAAGATCAGCCATGATCTTATTGAATGGCGAGCAGGCTCGAGGGGCCGAATGGCCGACTCCTGCTCCTAATTCTGATGTTTGTATGATTGGCAGTACTTGAAACTTGTCACTGTACACTCGATGGGCGCACTTTTGACATGAGTGTTTTAAGAAGGCAGATATGTAAGTCGCACAAACCACGGCTGATGTGGATACTTGATGCACAAGTAGACAACTAAAAACGCTCCAGTGTGCGATTGTGGCCACCCACAGCAGACCACGGGACACATAGCGACTCAAGGCTCGCTTCACGGGTACGAAGGAGCAACGCTTCCTTCCCCTAATTTTTATTTTCGCTGTGTGGCCGCGCGCAGGCGGTATCTTGCCCAGCGGAGCCGCTGGCGAGCGGCCTGCGCGGGACCTCCCGATCGATGTGCCGCGGCGTGCCCGCACAGCTCAGGGCGGAATGCTGTGAAGCATTTAGGGCTTCACCACCTGAATGTAAAATTATAGTTATCGCTCAACATCTGCATCAGCCACAAGGCAGGAGCAGTCGTCCAACCGAACCAGTAATTATTGTTTAAAAACTAAGGCAGTTTCTATGTTGCCATGAATTTGACTGACAAGAGAAAAAGGAAGCCTCATGATTATAGTCCCTGATGTGAATCCGAGACTCGACGTTAACGGAGCAAAGCAAGGCTTTTATTAACTCAGAAAGTAATACACAGTGGAGAAGTGTCTCTCATCCAGAGATCTGCTGTACTCCTGTGAGACATGCTGGAGCCTGCTTAAGTAGGGGCCAGGTATGGGCGGAGCCCTACACACAATACAATACAGGTAAGGAAATGAAACTGAAACTAAACTCCCCTGCTTGTCACAGTCACAGGCACCATCAAACACAGAGAATACAGAGTGCCTGATGAATGGCATATTTCATCACAGTCCCTTTACACCATAAAAACCAATCGAAGGGGGCTCTGTTCAATAGCGTGGTGTGTAAATCCACTTTGCCTGCTGCGGCGATGAGTTCAGTTCCGTTCGCAACTGTTCAGATAATGAAGCAGTCCATGCCCACATGCAACAAGACCTGCCTGACATTCAGGTTTGGGCTGATATGTGGCAAATAACATTTGCGCCACGGAAATGCCAGGCAATGACTATCTCCAAAAACGAGAGCCTAACCACCGCCCTTTGAGATTCATTGACATTACCATCGCCGAATCCCCCACCATCAACATCCTGGGGGGTCACCATTGACCAGAAACTTAACTGGACCAACCACATAAATACTGTGGCAACAAGAGCAGGTCAGAGGCTGGGTATTCTGCGGCGAGTGTCTCACCTCCTGACTCCCCAAAGCCTTTCCACCATTTACAAGGCACAAGTCGGGAGTGTGATGGAACACTCTCCAGTTGCCTGGATGAGTGCAGCTCCGACAACACTCAAGAAGTTTGACATCATCCAGGTCGCGGGGTCATTTCCTGGCCTTAGCTGAGTCAACCAATCCCAGCCAAGGTAGATATTTCAGCAACGCTAAAAATGGCCCCAGGACCTTGGTGCTCGGGGAGGGAGGGGAGGGTGGGGATAAAAATCAGTCAGGATTCCAGCTCCTGATCCCGGCTGGGAAATGAGGGCATTGTCGATGCGTGAGGACAGGATTGATTCAGCTGTGCAGCTGTCAGTGACAGAGAGGCCTGTTGACTCTCGTGCCGCGAAATTGGGCCTTCCGCGGAGGGAGTGCACCAATCACTGCCTGCACTCAGCCTTCCTACCATCTGAGTTAGACCATAAGAACATAAGAAACAGGATCAGGAGGAGGCCATATGGTCCTTCGAGCCTGCTCCGCCATTCAATGAGATCATGGCTGATCTTCTGCCTCATCTCCACTTTCCTGCACTGACCCCGTATCCCTTGATTCCCGTAGAGTCCAAAAATCTATCGCTCTCTGTCTTGAATATACTCAACGACTGAGCCTCCACAGCCCTCTGGGGTAGAGAATTCCACAGGATCACCACCCTCTGAGTGAAGAAACTTCTCCTCATCTCAGTCCTAAATGGCCGACCCCTTATCCTGAGACTGTGACCCCGTGTTCTAGACTCCCCAGCCAGGGGAAACATCCTCCCTGCATCTACCCTGTCAAGATCGTTAGGAGTCATGGGAAGGGAACTTACCCCGACAACAGAATTTCCCCGCCGCACCCCCGCAACCACCCAAGGCATGGGCTGGTGTGCCGTTAACTCTGTCTTCCACGCCTGAGTCGAATTATATTACAATTGCTCCTGACACCCTTTCTTATCACATACGTAATGTTTTCCAAATTCCCCATTGGCTTTCTGGTGGGAGGGACTGAGCTGCGGCGACGTGCTACAGAAAGAGGCGAGATGATTAATGCTGATTAAGTGATGGCTTCCTGCGCCCCACCTCGAGCTACATGCTGCACGAAACAGGAAGGAGGCCTGTGGTCCCTCTGCAACTATCACTGGTCTGATCACCTGCAGCAGCTCGAAGGGTTAGATTCCATTCTGCAATGCTTCCGTCAATCCCAGTGTCGACTCAGCGACTGAGCTTCTTCCTCGGTGTCTCGTACACAGAGGCAACCCTTACTTTCCAAATGTTCTCCTGTCGCCTCCTGAAGGCACTGACTCACAGAGTGTGGCATTTCAATGATGCTGGAATACGCTGATTAATGACTCAGGCTCGGTCCTTTCCCCCTCTGGGACTGGGTGGTGCGGTGGGTCAGATACTGTCCTTTCCCCCTCTGGGACTGGGTGGTGCGGTGGGTCAGACACTGTCCTTTCCCCCTCTGGGACTGGGTGGTGCAGTGGGTCAGATACTGTCCTTTCACCCTCTGGGACTGGGTGGTGCAGTGGGTCAGACACTGTCCTTTCCCCCTCTGGGACTGGGTGGTGCAGTGGGTCAGACACTGTCCTTTCCCCCTCTGGGACTGGGTGGTGCAGTGGGTCAGATACTGTCCTTTCACCCTCTGGGACTGGGTGGTGCAGTGGGTCAGATACTGTCCTTTCCCCCTCTGGGACTGGGTGCTGCAGTGGGTCAGACACTGCCCTCTACCCCTCTGGGACTGCGTGGTGCAATGGTTCAGACACTGTCCTTTCCCACTCTGGGACTGGGTGGTGCGCTGGGTCAGACACTGTCCTTTCACCCTCTGGGACTGGGTGGAGCAGTGGGTCAGACACTGCCCTCTACCCCTCTGGGACTGCGTGGTGCAGTGGGTCAGACACTGTCCTTTCCCCCTCTGGGACTGGGTGGTGCGGTGAGTCAGACACTGTCCATTCCCCCTCTGGGACCGGGCGGTGCGGTGAGTCAGACACTGTCCTTTCCCCCTCTGGGACTGGGTGGTGCAGTGGGTCAGAAACTGTCCTTTCACACTCTGGGACTGGGTGGTGCAGTGGGTCAGACACTGTCCTTTACCCCTCTGGGACTGGGTGGTGCAGTGAGTCAGACACTGTCCTTTCCCCCTCTGGGACTAGGTGGTGCAGTGGGTCAGACACTGTCCTTTCCCCCTCTGGGACTGGAAGGTGCAGTGGGTCAGAAACTGTCCTTTCACCCTCTGGGACCGGGCGGTGCGGTGAGTCAGACACTGTCCTTTCCCCCTCTGGGAACGAGTGGTGCGCTGGGTCAGACACTGTCCTTTCCCCCTCTGGGACTGGAAGGTGCAGTGGGTCGGACACTGTCCTTTCCCCCTCTGGGACTGGAAGGTGCAGTGGGTCAGACACGGTCCTTTCTGCCTCTGAGAGAGGGTGGCGCTGTGGGTCAGACACTGTCCTTTCACCCTCTGGGACTGGGTGATGCGGTGGGTCAGACACTGTCCTTTCACCTCTGGGACTGGGAGCGGCAGTGATTCAGACACTGTCCTTTCCCCCTGTGGGACTGGGTGGTGCGGTGGGTCAGACACTGTCTTTCCCCCTCTGGGACAGGTTGGTGCAGTGGGTCAGACACTGTCCTTTACCCCTCTGGGACACGGTGATGCAGTGGGTCAGACACTGTCCTTTCACCCTCTGGGACTGGGTGATGCAGTGGGTCAGACACTGTCCTTTCCCCCTCTGGGACTGGGTGGTGCAGTGGGTCACACACTGTCCTTTCCCCCGCTGGGACTGGGGACTGCAGTGGGTCAGACACTGACCTTTCCCTCTCTGGGACTGGGTGGTTCAGTGGTTCAGACACTGTCCTTTCCCCCTCTCTGACTGGGTGGTGCAATGGGTCAGACACTGTCCTTTCACCCTCTCGAACTGGGCGGTGCAGTGTGTCAGACACTGTCCTTTCACCCTGTGGGACTGGCTGCTGCAGTGGGTAAGATTCTGCCCTTTCGCCCTCTGGGACTGGGCAGTTCAGTGGGTCAGACACTGTCCTTTCACCCTCTGGGACTGGGTGGTGCAATTGGTCAGACAGTGTCCTCTCCCCCTCTGGGACTTGATGGTGCAGTGGGTCAGACACTGTCCTTTCCCCCTCTGGGATTGGGCGGTGCAGTGAGTTAGACACTGTCCTTTCCCCCTCTGGGAATGGCGGTGCAGTGATTCAGACACTTTCCTTTCCCCATCTGGGGCTGGGTGGTGCAGTGGGTCAGACACTGTCCTTTCCTCCTCTGGGACTGGGCGATGCGGTGGGTCAGACACTGCCGTTTCACCCTCTGGGACTGGGAGGTACAGTGGGTCAGACACTGTCCTTTGCCCCTCTGGGACTGGGTGGTGCAGTGGGTCAGACACTGTCCTTCCCTCCTCTGGGACTGGGTGGTGCAGTGGGTCAGACACTGTCCTTTCCCCCTCTGGGTCTCGGTGTTGCAGTGGGTCAAACACTGTCCTTTCCTCCTCTGGGATTGGGTGGTGCAGTGGGTCAGACACTGTCCTATGCCCCTCTGCGATTGGGTGGTGCAGTGGGTCAGACACTGTCCTTTCGTCCTCTGCGACTGTGTAATGCAGTGTTTCCGATACTATCCTTTCCCCTCTGGGACTGGGTGGTGTCGTGGGTCAGAAACTGTCGTTTCCCCCTCTGGGACTGGGTGGTGCAGTGGGTCAGACACTGTCTTTTCCCCCTCTGTGACTGGGTGGTGCAGTGGGTCAGACACTGTCCCTTTCACCCTCTGGGACTGGATGGTGCAGTGAGTCAGACATTGTCCTTTCCCCCTCTGGGACTTGGTGGTGCAGTGTGGCAGACACTGTCCTTTCCCCCTCTGGTACTGGGTGGTGAGGTGGGTCAGACACTGTCCTTTCCCCCTCTGGGTCTGGGCAGTGCAGTCGGTCAGACACTGTCCTTTCTCCCTCTGGGACTGGGTGGTGCAGTGTGTCAGACATTGTACTTTTGCCCTCTGGGACTGGGTGGTGCAGTGGGTCAGACACTGTCTTTTCCCCCTCTGGGACAGGGAGGTGCAGTGGGTCAGACTGTCCTTTCAACCTCTGGGACTGGGTGGTGCAGTGGGTCAGACACTGTCCTTTCCCCCTCTGGGACAGGGAGGTGCAGTGGGTCAGACACTTTCCATTCCCACTCTGGGACAGTGAGGTGCGGTGGGTCAGACACTGTCCATTCCACCTCTGAGACTGCGTGGTGCAGTGTGTCAAACATTGTAATTTCGCCCTCTGGGACTGGGTGGTGCAGTAGGTCAGACACTGTCTTTTCCCCCGCAGGGACTGGGTGGTGCAGTGGGTCAAACACTGTCTTTTCCCCTTCTGGGACTGGATTGTGCAGTGGGTCAGACACTGTCCTTTCACCCTCTCGAGCTGGGCGGCGCAGTGAGTTAGACACTGTCCTTTCCCCCTCTGAGACTGGCGGTGCAGTGAATCAGACACTTTCCTTTCCCCATCTGGGAATGCACGGTGCAGTGAGTCAGACACTTTCCTTTCCCCCTCTGGGACTGCGCGGTGCAGTGAGTCAGAAACTTTCCTTTCCCCATCTGGGACTGGGTGGTGCAGTGGGTCAGACACTGTCGTTTCACCCTCTGGGACTGGGAGGCACAGTGGGTCAGACACTGTCCTTTGCCCCTCTGGGACTGGGTGGTGCAGTGGGTCATACACTGTCCTTCCCTCCTCTGGGACTGGGTGGTGCAGTGGGTCAGACACTGTCCTTTCCCCCTCTGGGTCTCGGTGTTGCAGTGGGTCAAACACTGTCCTTTCCTCCTCTGGGATTGGGTGGTGCAGTGGGTCAGACACTGCCCTTTCCCCCTCAGGGACTGGGTGGTGCTATGGGTCAGACACTGTCCTTTCGTCCTCTGCGACTGTGTAATGCAGTGTTTCCGATACTATCCTTTCCCCTCTGGGACTGGGTGGTGTAGTGGGTCAGAAACTGTCCTTTCCCCCTCTGGAACTGGTTGGTGCGGTGGGTCGGACACTGTACTTTCGCCCTACGGGACTGGGCGGTGCAGTGTGTCGGACACTGTGATGAAATATTCCATTCATCACTCATCAGTATTTCTCTGCCTGTGACTGTGGTTGGTTTCAGTTTCATTTCCATTGTATTGTACTGTGTGTAGGGCTCCGCCCATACCTGGCTCCTATGTAAGCTGGCCCAGCCTGCAGCACAACCAGTACGGCAGACCTCTGGATGGAAGATACATTCTCCTCTGTGTGTTACCTTCTAAGTCAATAAAAGCCTTGTTTTGTTTCGCTAACATCGAGTCTCGGATTTATTGAGGCACATCAATTTTATTGACTTAATTTTCAACACAACGGATCAACTCTTGAAACCCGAACGTTTGGATTTGGACCAGCATGCTTCGGACGCATCAGCATGCTTCGGACACTGGTTTATGTGTATGGAATTCTTCCTGGACAATTCCGCAGCTGTCAAAGACGCTACGGACGCTGCGAGTATGAAACTCGGAATTCTGCGGAATTGGGTAAGCCACCGGGTTTACCCCCTCATCCAAGACGCCGACACGTACCCGGCCGCCTGCGACATCTTAAAGGCGCATTACCAGCAGCCTACGAATGAGGTGTATGCTAGGCATCTGCTCGCTACTCGCGCACAGCGACCTGGGGAATCGGGGAGGAGTTCCTAGGCACCCTGAAAACGCTTGGCAAAGACTGCAAGTGCCAAGATGTAAAAGCCGCAGTGTACACTGACGAGCTTGTTCGCGATGCCTTTATCACAGGACTCAGCTCCACTTACATCCGGCAGAGACTGCTGGAAAAAATGGGATTGGACCTGAAACAGGCTGCGGACACAGCACGATCCCTGGATGTGGCCCAGAGAAACTCGGACGCCTACTCTTCAGCCCGCGCCGTCCACGCCGCCACGTGTGCACCAAGGGCGCCGCCATCTTGGAAGGCATCTTCCCCGCCCGGCAGCCCGACACCGTCGGGGCCCCGCTCTCCCCCCAGAAGCCCTACGACAGCCGCGACGCGTCGGGGACCCAACTGCTACTTCTGCGGGCAGCCGAAGCACACCAGAAACCTGTGCCCGGCGAAAGGCACCACCTGCTTTAAGTGCGGTAAGAAGGGGCACTTCGGGAAGGTGTGCAGAGGGAACCCCGCCGGAAAACCCGCCACCGCCGCGTGTGCGCCGTGGGAGCGGCCATCTTGGACGCCATCTTGCCCGACCTCGTGGGGTCCGCCATCTTGTGAGCAGACAGCATGGACGCCATCTTGTCTCGATCAGGGCCCTACAGTGGCATCGGTCACAGTGGACCAGACCAGGCCGCACCCGCTATCCAAATCAATGGTGGACATCGAGGTAAACGGGTGCAGGGTTAAATGCTTAATTGACAGTGGAAGCACGGAGAGTTTTATCCACCCTGAACTGGTACAACAACTCTCCCTAAAGGTGGTCCCTACTCGGGGTACCATCTCTATGGCTGATAAAACCCAGACATCGACCATTATGGGTTACTGCACGGTACAATTGTCCGTTAACGGAACTGTATACGATAATTTTAAAGTATTAATCATGAAGAATCTATGTGCGAGCGTGATCTTGGGCCTGGATTTCCAGTGCTAAAACCAAAGCATCACGCTCAATTACGGTGGGTCCCAGTTGCCCCTCACAGTGTGCGGTCTGGCTACCCTGAAGGTAAAGCCGCCTTCGCTATTCGCGAACCTTACCCCTAACTGCCGTCCGATAGTGACCAAAAGCAGGAGGTACAGCTGGGAGGACAGGCGGTTTATCGCGACCGAGGTAGACAGGCTCCTGAAAGAGCGCATTATTGAATGCAGCAATAGCCCGTGGCGCGCCCAAGTGGTGGTGGTAAGGGGTAGCGAGAAGAAACGGATGGTGATCGACTATAGCCAAACGATCAACAGGTACACCCAACTAGACGCCTACCCGCTACCCCGCATATCAGAAATGGTGAACCAAATCGCCCAATACCGGGTGTTCTCCACCATCGACCTCAAGTCAGCGTACCACCAGCTCCCTATCAGACCAGAGGACCGCCCGTACACCGCCTTCGAGGTGAACGGACGCCTCTACCAATTCCTCAGAGTCCCCTTTGGGGTGACGAATGGGGTCTCGGTCTTCCAGAGGGAGATGGACCGCATGGTCGATGACCACCACTTGCAGGCAACCTTCCCCTACCTTGACAACGTCACCATCTGCGGTCACAACCAGCAGGATCACGACTCGAACCTCGAGAGGTTCCTGAAAACCGCACAAAAACTCAACCTCACCTACAACGAGGACAAGTGCGTTTACAACACCACGCGCCTCTGCATACTAGGCAGCGTGGTGGAGAATGGGGAAATCGGACCAGACCCCGACCGATTGCGCCCCCTACGGGAGCTGCCCCTGCCCAACACTCCCAAAGCCCTGAAAAGGTGCCTGGGGTTATTTTCTTATTATTCCCAATGGGTCCCCAACTACTCCGACAAAGCCCGCCCCCTCTTGAAAGCATCTTCTTTTCCGCTCTCTGCTGAGGCCCATGCCACCTTCAAAAGCATTAAGCAGGATATTGAGTGGGCCACGCTACAGGCAGTGGACGAGAACACCCCCTTTCAAGTGGAAAGTGATGCGTCTGACTTTGCCTTGGCGGCCACCCTCAACCAGGCGGGGCGGCCCATAGCTTTCTTCTCGAGGACCCTCCAAGGGCCCGAGATCAGACACTCCTCCGTAGAAAAGGAGGCCCAAGCCATCGTGGAGGCAGTGCGCCACTGGCGCCACTACCTAGCCGGCAAACGCTTCACCCTACTTACCGACCAGCGGTCGGTAGCGTTTATGTTCAATAATAAACAGAGGGGGAAGATTAAAAATGATAAGATTTTTAGGTGGCGGATCGAGCTCTCCACCTTCGATTATGACATCATTTACCGGCCAGGGGCCCTTAACGAATCCCCCGACGCCCTCTCACGAGGGATGTGTGCCAGCGCCACCGGGGATCGGCTACAGACCCTCCACAATGACCTCTGCCACCCAGGGGTCACGCGGCTGTTCCACTTCATAAAGTCCCGCAACTTACCCTACTCGATTGAGGAAGTTCGGTCCCTGAACAGGAACTGTCGCACTTGTGCTGAGTGCAAGCCTCGGTTCTACCGCCCAGATAGAGCCCACTTAATCAAAGCTACACGGCCCTTTGAGCGGCTCAGCTTAGATTTCAAGGGCCCCCTCCCGTCCGTCGACCGCAATGTTTACTTCCTGAACATTGTGGACGAATACTCTCGTTTCCCATTCGCCTTCCCCTGCCCAGACATGACCAGTGCCACGGTCATTAAATGCCTCAACAGCCTGTTCTGCCTGTTCGGTATGCCGAGCTACATCCATACGGATAGGGGGGCGTCCTTCATGAGTGAAGAGCTACGCCAGTACATGCTGTCCAGGGGGATCGCCACGAGCCGTACCACCAGCTACAACCCCCGGGGAAACGGTCAAGTGGAGCGAGAGAACGGGACAGTTTGGAAAGCAGTCACTCGAGCTCTAAGGACCAAAGGCCTCCCTATCTCCCGCTGGCAGGAAGTCCTCCCAGATGTGCTCCATTCGATACGGTCGCTATTGTGTACTGCCACCAATGCCACGTCTCACGAGCGAATGTTTGTCTTTCCCCGGAAATCCACCTCAGGCGTATCCATGCCGTCATGGCTCTCCACCCCAGGTCCGATATTCGTGCGAAGGCATGTGAGGGGCCATAAGACGGACCCTCTCGTGGAGTCAGTGCACCTACTCCACGCCAACCCCCAATACGCGTATGTCCGGCACGCCGACAGAAGGGAGGACACCGTGTCCATAAAAGACGTCGCCCCAGCCGGTAACGACAACAACCACGACAACAGCAGCAACAACGACCACAGCAACTCTTACCCACCCACTACTCTTTCATCACCCCTGGAAGAACATCGACCAACGGTACCCCCGCCAACTACCCCTTCAACAACCCTGGCGGCACCCCCGGCAGAGACCCAGGAGGCCACCGGGGACACCCAGCCGACACCCGCGGCACCACAACAGCCACGTCGGTCGCAGAGGACTATCAAACCCCCGAACAGACTAAATCTATAGAAGGGGTGAATGTGATGAAATATTCCATTCATCACTCATCAGTATTTCTCTGCCTGTGACTGTGGTTGGTTTCAGTTTCATTTCCATTGTATTGTACTGTGTGTAGGGCTCCGCCCATACCTGGCTCCTATGTAAGCTGGCCCAGCCTGCAGCACATCCAGTACGGCAGACCTCTGGATGGAAGATACATTCTCCTCTGTGTGTTACCTTCTAAGTCAATAAAAGCCTTGTTTTGTTTCGCTAACATCGAGTCTCGGATTTATTGAGGCACATCACTGTCCTTTCCTCCTCAGGGACTAGTTGGTGCGGTGGGTCAGACATTGTCCTTTCCCCCTCTGGGACTGGGTGGTGCGGTGGGTCAGACACTGTCCTTTCCCCCTCTGGGACTGGGTGATGCAGTGGGTCAGGCAGTGTCCTTTCATCATCTGGAACTGGCTGGTACAGTGGGTCAGACACTGTCCTTTCCCCCTCTGGGACTGGGTGGTGCAGTGGGTCACACACTGTCCTTTCCCCCGCTGGGACTGGGGACTGCAATGGGTCAGACAGTGACCTTTCCCCCTCTGGGACTGTTTGGTACAGTGGGTCAGACACTGTCCTTTCCCCCTCTGGGACTGGGTGGTGCAATGGGTCAGACACTGTCCTTTCACCCTCTCGAACTGGGTGGTGCAGTGGGTCAGACACTGTCCTTTCACCCTGTGGGACTGGCTGTTTCAGTGGGACAGATTCTGCCCTTTCGCCCTCTGGGACTGGGCAGTGCAGTGGGTCAGACACTGTCCTTTCACCCTCTGGGACTGGGTGGTGCAATGGGTCAGACGGTGCCCTCTCCCCCTCTGGGACTTGATGGTGCAGTGGGTCAGACACTGTCCTTTCCCCCTCTGGGATTGGGCGGTGCAGTGAGTTAGACACTGTCCTTTCCCCCTCTTGGACTGGCGGTGCAGTGATTCAGACACTTTCCTTTCAACATCTGGGAATGCACGGTGCAGTGAGTCAGACACTTTCCTTTCCCCCTCTGGGACTGGGCGGTGGAGTGAGTCCGAAACTTTCCTTTCCCCATCTGGGACTGGGTGGTGCAGTGGGTCAGACACTGTCCTTTCCTCCTCTGGGACTGGGCGATGCGGTGGGTCAGAAACTGTCGTTTCACCATCTGGGACTGGGAGGTACAGTGGGCCAGACACTGTCCTTTGCCACTCTGCGATTGGGTGGTGCAGTGGGTCAGACACTGTCCTTTTCCCCTCAGGGACTGGGTGGTGCTATGGGTCAGACACTGTCCTTTCGTCCTCTGCGACTGTGTAATGCAGTGTTTCCGATACTATCCTTTCCCCTCTCGGACTGGGTGATGTAGTGGGTCAGAAACTGTCCTTTCCCCCTCTGGGACTGGGCGGTGCAGTGGGTCAGACACTGTCCTTTCACACTCTGGGACTTGGTGGCGCAGTGGGTCAGACACTGTCCTTTCACACTCTGGGACTGGATGGTGCAGTGAGTCAGACATTGTCCTTTCCCCCTCTGGGACTGGAAGGTGCAGTGTGGCAGACACTGTCCTTTCCCCCTCTGGTACTGGGTGGTGAGGTGGGTCAGACACTGTCCTTTCCCCCTCTGGGACTGGGTGGTGCAGTGTGTCAGACATTGTAATTTCGCCCTCTGGGACTGGGTGGTGCAGTGGGTCAGACACTGTCTTTTCCCCCTCAGGGACTGGGAGGTGCAGTGGGTCAGACACTGTCCTTTCCCCCTCTGGGACTGGGAGGTGCAGTGGGTCAGACACTGTCCATTCCCCCTCTGGGACTGGGTGGTGCAGTGGGTCAGACACTGTCCATTCCCCCTCTGGGACTGGATGGTGCAGTGGGTCAGACACTGTCCTTTCCCGCTCTGGGACTGGGTGGTGCAGTGGGTCAGGCACTGTCCTTTCCCCCTCTGGGACTGGGTGGTGCAGTGGGTCAGACACTGTCCATTCCCCCTCTGGGACTGGGAGGTGCAGTGGGTCAGACACTGTCTTATCCCCCTCTGGGACTGGGAGGTGCAGTGGGTCAGACACTCTCATTTCCCGCTCTGGGACTGGGTGGTGCAGTGGGTCAGGCACTGTCCTTTCCCCCTCTGGGACTGGGTGGTGCAGTGGGTCAGACACTGTCCATTCCCCCTCTGGGACTGGGTGATGCAGTGGGTCAGACAGTGTCCTTTCATCATCTGGAACTGGCTGGTACAGTGGGTCAGACACTGTCCTTTCCCCCTCTGGGACTGGGTGGTGCAGTGGGTCACACACTGTCCTTTCCCCCGCTGGGACTGGGGACTGCAATGGGTCAGACAGTGACCTTTCCCACTCTGGGACTGTTTGGTACAGTGGGTCAGACACTGTCCTTTCCCCCTCTGGGACTGGGTGGTGCAATGGGTCAGACACTGTCCTTTCACCCTCTCGAACTGGGTGGTGCAGTGGGTCAGACACTGTCCTTTCACCCTGTGGGACTGGCTGTTTCAGTGGGACAGATTCTGCCCTTTCGCCCTCTGGGACTGGGCAGTGCAGTGGGTCAGACACTGTCCTTTCACCCTCTGGGACTGGGTGGTGCAATGGGTCAGACGGTGCCCTCTCCCCCTCTGGGACTTGATGGTGCAGTGGGTCAGACACTGTCCTTTCCCCCTCTGGGATTGGGCGGTGCAGTGAGTTAGACACTGTCCTTTCCCCCTCTTGGACTGGCGGTGCAGTGAGTCAGACACTTTCCTTTCAACATCTGGGAATGCACGGTGCAGTGAGTCAGACACTTTCCTTTCCCCCTCTGGGACTGGGCGGTGGAGTGAGTCCGAAACTTTCCTTTCCCCATCTGGGACTGGGTGGTGCAGTGGGTCAGACACTGTCCTTTCCTCCTCTGGGACTGGGCGATGCGGTGGGTCAGAAACTGTCGTTTCACCATCTGGGACTGGGAGGTACAGTGGGCCAGACACTGTCCTTTGCCACTCTGCGATTGGGTGGTGCAGTGGGTCAGACACTGTCCTTTTCCCCTCAGGGACTGGGTGGTGCTATGGGTCAGACACTGTCCTTTCGTCCTCTGCGACTGTGTAATGCAGTGTTTCCGATACTATCCTTTCCCCTCTCGGATTGGGTGATGTAGTGGGTCAGAAACTGTCCTTTCCCCCTCTGGGACTGGGCGGTGCAGTGGGTCAGACACTGTCCTTTCACACTCTGGGACTTGGTGGCGCAGTGGGTCAGACACTGTCCTTTCACACTCTGGGACTGGATGGTGCAGTGAGTCAGACATTGTCCTTTCCCCCTCTGGGACTGGAAGGTGCAGTGTGGCAGACACTGTCCTTTCCCCCTCTGGTACTGGGTGGTGCGGTGGGTCAGACACTGTCCTTTCCCCCTCTGGGACTGGGTGGTGCAGTGTGTCAGACATTGTAATTTCGCCCTCTGGGACTGGGTGGTGCAGTGGGTCAGACATTGTCTTTTCCCCCTCAGGGACTGGGAGGTGCAGTGGGTCAGACACTGTCCTTTCCCCCTCTGGGACTGGGAGGTGCAGTGGGTCAGACACTGTCCATTCCCCCTCTGGGACTGGATGGTGCAGTGGGTCAGACACTGTCCTTTCCCGCTCTGGGACTGGGTGGTGCAGTGGGTCAGGCACTGTCCTTTCCCCCTCTGGGACTGGGTGGTGCAGTGGGTCAGACACTGTCCATTCCCCCTCTGGGACTGGGAGGTGCAGTGGGTCAGACACTGTCTTATCCCCCTCTGGGACTGGGAGGTGCAGTGGGTCAGACACTCTCATTTCCCGCTCTGGGACTGGGTGGTGCAGTGGGTCAGGCACTGTCCTTTCCCCCTCTGGGACTGGGTGGTGCAGTGGGTCAGACACTGTCCATTCCCCCTCTGGGACTGGGTGATGCAGTGGGTCAGACACTGTCCTTTCATCATCTGGAACTGGCTGGTACAGTGGGTCAGACACTGTCCTTTCCCCCTCTGGGACTGGGTGGTGCAGTGGGTCACACACTGTCCTTTCCCCCGCTGGGACTGGGGACTGCAATGGGTCAGACAGTGACCTTTCCCCCTCTGGGACTGTTTGGTACAGTGGGTCAGACACTGTCCTTTCCCCCTCTGGGACTGGGTGGTGCAATGGGTCAGACACTGTCCTTTCACCCTCTCGAACTGGGTGGTGCAGTGGGTCAGACACTGTCCTTTCACCCTGTGGGACTGGCTGTTTCAGTGGGACAGATTCTGCCCTTTCGCCCTCTGGGACTGGGCAGTGCAGTGGGTCAGACACTGTCCTTTCACCCTCTGGGACTGGGTGGTGCAATGGGTCAGACGGTGCCCTCTCCCCCTCTGGGACTTGATGGTGCAGTGGGTCAGACACTGTCCTTTCCCCCTCTGGGATTGGGCGGTGCAGTGAGTTAGACACTGTCCTTTCCCCCTCTTGGACTGGCGGTGCAGTGAGTCAGACACTTTCCTTTCAACATCTGGGAATGCACGGTGCAGTGAGTCAGACACTTTCCTTTCCCCCTCTGGGACTGGGCGGTGGAGTGAGTCCGAAACTTTCCTTTCCCCATCTGGGACTGGGTGGTGCAGTGGGTCAGACACTGTCCTTTCCTCCTCTGGGACTGGGCGATGCGGTGGGTCAGAAACTGTCGTTTCACCATCTGGGACTGGGAGGTACAGTGGGCCAGACACTGTCCTTTGCCACTCTGCGATTGGGTGGTGCAGTGGGTCAGACACTGTCCTTTTCCCCTCAGGGACTGGGTGGTGCTATGGGTCAGACACTGTCCTTTCGTCCTCTGCGACTGTGTAATGCAGTGTTTCCGATACTATCCTTTCCCCTCTCGGACTGGGTGATGTAGTGGGTCAGAAACTGTCCTTTCCCCCTCTGGGACTGGGCGGTGCAGTGTGTCAGACACTGTCCTTTCCCCCTCAGGGACTGGGTTGAGCAGTTGGTCAAACACTGTCCCTTTCACCCTCTGGGACTGGATGGTGCAGTGAGTCAGACATTGTCCTTTCCCCCTCTGGGACTGGAAGGTGCAGTGTGGCAGACACTGTCCTTTCCCCCTCTGGTACTGGGTGGTGAGGTGGGTCAGACACTGTCCTTTCCCCCTCTGGGACTGGGTGGTGCAGTGTGTCAGACATTGTAATTTCGCCCTCTGGGACTGGGTGGTGCAGTGGGTCAGACACTGTCTTTTCCCCCTCAGGGTCTGGGAGGTGCAGTGGGTCAGACACTGTCCTTTCCCCCTCAGGGACTGGGAGGTGCAGTGGGTCAGACACTGTCTTTTCTCCCTCTGGGACTGGGAGGTGCAGTGGGTCAGACACTGTCCATTCCCCCTCTGGGACTGGGAGGTGCAGTGGGTCAGACACTGTCCATTCCCCCTCTGGGACTGGATGGTGCAGTGGGTCAGACACTGTCCTTTCCCGCTCTGGGACTGGGTGGTGCAGTGGGTCAGGCACTGTCCTTTCCCCCTCTGGGACTGGGTGGTGCAGTGGGTCAGACACTGTCCATTCCCCCTCTGGGACTGGGAGGTGCAGTGGGTCAGACACTGTCTTATCCCCCTCTGGGACTGGGAGGTGCAGTGGGTCAGACACTCTCATTTCCCGCTCTGGGACTGGGTGGTGCAGTGGGTCAGGCACTGTCCTTTCCCCCTCTGGGACTGGGTGGTGCAGTGGGTCAGACACTGTCCATTCCCTCTCTGGGACTGGGTGGTGCAGTGGGTCAGACACTGTCCTTTCCCCCTCAGGGACTGGGTTGAGGATTGTGTCAGACACTGCCCTTTCCGCTTCTGGGATTGGGTGGTGCAGTTGGTCAAACACTGTCCCTTTCACACTCTGGGACTGGGAGGTGCAGTGGGTCAGACACTGTCCATTCCCCCTCTGGGTCACGGTGATGCAGTGGGTCAGACACTGTCCTTTCACCCTCTGGGACTGGGTGATGCAGTGGGTCAGACAGTGTCCTTTCATCATCTGGAACTGGCTGGTACAGTGGGTCAGACACTGTCCTTTCCCCCTCTGGGACTGGGTGGTGCAGTGGGTCACACACTGTCCTTTCCCCCGCTGGGACTGGGGACTGCAATGGGTCAGACAGTGACCTTTCCCCCTCTGGGACTGGTTGGTGCAATGGGTCAGACACTGTCCTTTCACCCTCTCGAACTGGGTGGTGCAGTGGGTCAGACACTGTCCTTTCACCCTGTGGGACTGGCTGTTTCAGTGGGACAGATTCTGCCCTTTCGCCCTCTGGGACTGGGCAGTGCAGTGGGTCAGACACTGTCCTTTCACCCTCTGGGACTGGGTGGTGCAATGGGTCAGACAGTGTCCTCTCCCCCTCTGGGACTTGATGGTGCAGTGGGTCAGACACTGTCCTTTCCCCCTCTGGGATTGGGCGGTGCAGTGAGTTAGACACTGTCCTTTCCCCCTCTTGGACTGGCGGTGCAGTGATTCAGACACTTTCCTTTCAACATCTGGGAATGCACGGTGCAGTGAGTCAGACACTTTCCTTTCCCCCTCTGGGACTGGGCGGTGGAGTGAGTCCAAAACTTTCCTTTCCCCATCTGGGACTGGGTGGTGCAGTGGGTCAGACACTGTCCTTTCCTCCTCTGGGACTGGGCGATGCGGTGGGTCAGAAACTGTCGTTTCACCCTCTGGGACTGGGAGGTACAGTGGGCCGGACACTGTCCTTTGCCCCTCTGGGACTGGGTGGTGCAGTGGGTTAGACACTGTCCTTCCCACCTCTGGGACTGGGTGGTGCAGTGGGTCAGACACTGTCCTTTCCCCCTCTGGGTCTCGGTGTTGCAGTGGGTCTAACACTGTCCATTCCTCCTCTGGGACTGGGTGATGCAGTGGGTCAGACACTGTCCTTTGCCACTCTGCGATTCGGTGGTGCAGTGGGTCAGACACTGTCCTTTCCCCCTCTGGGACTGGGTGGTGCTATGGGTCAGGCACTGTCCTTTCGTCTTCTGCGACTGTGTAATGCAGTGTTTCCGATACTATCCTTTCCCCTCTCGGACTGGGTGATGTAGTGGGTCAGAAACTGTCCTTTCCCCCTCTGGGACTGGTTGGTGCAGTCGGTCAGACACTGTAATTTCGCCCTCCGGGACTGGGCGGTGCAGTGTGTCAGACACTGTCCTTTCCTCCTCTGGGACTAGTTGGTGCGGTGGGTCAGACATTGTCCTTTCCCCCTCTGGGACTGGGTGGTGCGGTGGGTCAGACACTGTCCTTTCCCCCTCTGGGACTGGGTGGTACAGTGTGTCAGACACTGTCCTTTCCCCCTCTGGGACTGGGTGGTGCAGTGGGTCAGACACTGTCCTTTCCCCCTCTGGGACTGGGAGGTGCAGTGTGGCAGACACTGTCCTTTCCCCCTCTGGTACTGGGTGGTGAGGTGGGTCAGACACTGTCCTTTCCCACTCTGGGACTGGGTGGTGCAGTGTGTCAGACATTGTAATTTCGCCCTCTGGGACTGGGTGGTGCAGTGGGTCAGACACTGTCCTTTCACCCTCTGGGACTGGGTGGTGCAGTGGGTCAGACACTGTCTTTTCTCCCTCTGGGACTGGGAGGTGCAGTGGGTCAGACACTGTCCATTACCCCTCTGGGACTGGGAGGTGCAGTGGGTCAGACATTGTCTTATCCCCCTCTGGGACTGGGAGGTGCAGTGGGTCAGACACTGTCCTTTCCCCCTCTGGGACTGGGTGGTGCAGTGGGTCAGACACTGTCCATTCCCCCTCTGGGACTGGGAGGTGCAGTGGGTCAGACACTGTTCATTCCCCCTCTGGGACTGGGTGGTGCAGTGGGTCAGACACTGTCCTTTCCCCCTCAGGGACTGAGTTGAGCATTGTGTCAGACACTGCCCTTTCCGCTTCTGGGACTGGGTGGTGCAGTTGTTCAAACGCTGTCCCTTTCACACTCTGGGACTGGATGGTGCAGTGGGTCAGAAACTGCCTTTTCCCCCTCTGGGACTGGGTGGTGCAGTGGGTCAGACATTGTCCTTTCCCCCTTTGGGACCTGGTGGTGTGGTGGGTCAGACAGTGTCCTTTCCCCCTCTGGGACTGGGTGGTGCAGTGGGTCAGACACTGTCCTTTCCCCCTCTGGGACTGGGCGGTGCAGTGGGTCAGACACTGTCCTTTCCCCTCTGGGAGTGGGAGTTGAAGTGGGTCAGACACTGCCCTTTCCCCCTCTGGGACTGGGCGGTGCAGTGGGTCAGACACTGTCCTTTCCTCCTCTGGGACTGGGTGGTGCAGTGGATCAGACACTGTCCTTTCCCCTCTGGGACTCGGTGATGAAGTGGGTCAGACACTGTCTTTTCACGTCTGGGACTGGGTGGTGCAGTGGGTCAGACACTGTCCTTTCCCCTTCAGGAATGGTTGGTCTGGTGGGTCAGACACTGTCTTTTCACGCCTGTGACTGGGAGTCGCAGCGTGTCAGACACTGTCCATTCCCCCTCTGGGACTGGGTGGTGTGGTGGGTCAGACATTGTATTTACCCCTCTGGGACTGGGTGGTGCAGTGGGTCAGACACTGTCCTTTCACCCTCTGGGACTGGGTGGTACAGTGTGTCAGACACTGTCCTTTCCCCCTCTGGGACTGGGTGGTGTTATTGGTCAGACACTGTCCTTTCCCCCTCTGGGAATTGGCGGTGCAGTGCGTCAGACACTGTCCTTTCCCCCTCTGGGGATGGTTGGTGAGGTGGGTCAGAAACTGTCTTTTCCCCATCTGGGAATGGGCGGTGCAGTGGGTCTGACACTGTCCTTTCCCCCTCTGAGACGGGGTGTTGCAGTGGGTCAGACACTGTCCTTTCCCCCTCTGGGACTGGGCGGTGCAGTGAGTCAGACACTGTCCTTTCCCCCTCTGGGACTGGGTGGCGCAGTGGGTCAGACACTGTCCTTTCACCATCTGGGACTGGGCAGTGCAGTGGGTCAGACATTGCCCTTTTCCAATCTGGGACTGGGTGGTGCAATGGGTCAGACAGTGTCCCCTCCCCCTCTGGGACTTGATGGTGCAGTGGGTCAGACAATGTCCTTTCCCCCTCTGGGACAGGGCAGTGCAGTGAGTCAGAAACTTTCCTTTCCCCATCTGGGAATGGGCGGTGCAGTGAGTCAGACACTGTCCTTTCCCCTTCTGGGACTGGGTGGTGCAGTGGGTCAGACACTCTCATTTCCCCCTCTGTGACTGTGTGATGCAGTGTTTCCGATACTGTCCTTTCCCCTCTGGTACTGGGTGGTGCTTTGGGACAGACACTGTCCTTTCCCCCTCTGGGACTGGTTGGTGCGGTGGGTCAGAAAATGTACTTTAGCCCTCCGCGACTGGTCGGTGCAGTGGGTCAGATACTGTCCTGTCCTCCTCTGGGACTAGTTGGTGCGGTGGGTCAGACATTGTCCTTTCCCCCTCTGGGACTGGTTGGCGTGGTGGGTCAGGCAATGTACTTTCGCCCTCAGGGCATGGGCGGTGCAGTGGGTCAGATACTGCCCTGTCCCCCTCTGGGACTAGTTGGTGCAGTGGGTCAGGCATTGTCTTTTCCCCCTCTGGGACTGGGTGGTGCTGTGGGTCAGGCACTGTCCTTTCCCCCTCTGGGACTGGGTGGTGCAGTGGTCATACACTGTCCTTTCCCCCTCTGGGACTGGGTGGTGCTGTGGGTCAGACAATGTCCTTTCCCCCTCTGGGACTAGGTGGTGCTGTGGGTCAGGCACTGTCCTGTACACTCTGGGAATTGGCGGTGCGGTGGGTCAGACAGGGTCCTTTCCCCCTCTGGGCCTGGGTGGTGCAGTGTGTCAGACACTGTCCTTTCCTTCTCTGGGACTGGGTGGTGCGGTGGGTCAGATACTGTCCTGTCCTCTGTAAGATTCGAAATTTTCAGCAGAAATCACGCAAGAAAACTGGATAAAATAAGACTGTTTATTGACCAAAGTAAGCTTGCACAGAATAACCTTTGATAAAAGGGCATACAAAATGGCCGCCAGGCCCCGTGATCAGTTTCTGAACCATTTTATTTCTGTTGCTGCAAGCCAGACCGGCTTGTGGATTGAAGACAGTAAGCCCGCGAAAGCCAATATCTGGGAACCGAAACTCAGAGAAACAGCATACATATTCAATGAATTCTAAGTACAGGATGGGGCCCATCAAGATATGGGCGGACAATGCAAAAACACTTATACCCATTTATTGTACAAAGGAAAAACCGTTTAGCGGCCATCAAGGAAAATCTCCGGACCGATCAATATGCGAACCGAGCCGCGTTGACAATGAAAAAGACATTAAAAGACATTATCGGCCAGGAAGGCCAGTTTAAGCTATCACCGGCTCCGTTACAAGACAAAGCGCCCCTGCAGAGATTTCTGCCCGCCAAAATTAATACAAAGACAGGACTATGATTTGGCGGGAGATAAGACTGTCCCAAAAGAGTATAACTATGGATTGAAAGTCCATCTAGGTTACTTCAACAACTTCGAACTTGACTTCACGGCTGCTTCTTCTTGGACGACTTCAGACTTCCATTTTCTTCAAGAACTTCTTCTACAAGGGACGAACGAAGGACGGACGGTGCCAGGATCGGCGCCTCTTCCACTTCGGTAGATGCGGACTCGATGAAGACGTTTTCGTCTTTTTAAAGACGGACGACTTCGGTAAAAAGACAACGTGGTCGGTGTTCAGCCGAACAAGGCTCGGTCACGACGAGAAGACGACGAGGGTGGCCCGGGTACTGGGGTCGGGAGATCATCGACGACCCAGGCCGACGGAGAAGAAACCCTCTGGAGAACCGACGATCCAGGCCGGAAAGATTCTTCCATGTGCAGGCACTTCTTCAACAGCCTGCATCTGAGGTCTGCTCCATGAACCCAAATCCACGATAGTGGATCTCAACCTTGACGAGCGCTCATCGAGGCTGTGTCTACCCCACCGCCTCGAGGGAGAGAGAATATCAACTGCGCCAGAAGTTTCCAAATCCACGTGACGACGGAAAGCGGTGCCAAAAGGCTGCGAACCCCCTTTTTCACGATTTCGAGAGTGGTGAGCATGATCCCAAGTTCCCCAGGTCGAAACTTAGTTTAGGTATAGGGGAGGGAGTTAAGGGTAACCGTAATGTGTTTCCCCTTTTTCGATGTGCCGTGTGTTCCCCATTTCCATAGAGTTAAGTTCATAAATTTGTGTATGATTGTAGTAACTTTAATCTGTGCCTATGACATGTATTTTGTAATGCTTCAAACTGTTTAAAAATAAAAGCATCCATTTCATGCTATTCAACCTGGTCTATTGAGTTCTTTCTCTACACTACTGTTCTCTGCATCTAAGTCCAAGGTCTAGAACCGTAGGGGGAGTGGGTCGAACCACTCAAGGGTAATTATTGCACGAAACCTGGCAGGAGACCAGAACGAGCTAGAGAAACCCCCTACAGAAATGGCCACCGCGGCAGGACCTTGGCAGCAGGAAAGTAGTGTGTTAGATCAAGGTCTGAATAAACGAGATGTGATGGATGAAAGAATAGCCGATTATGTTTTTGGAAAAGTTAACCTCACAAAGCAATGGATATCTGACCTGTTGAGAGATAGGCGCCCGCTAGACGCAGCCATCAAGTGGACAGCGGGTAAAGAGCATAAGAAGTCTGTAGAGAAGGCGGTCTGGCTGATGTGCTACAAAAAGCAAGTCCAGATTTTGGACCAGGTCGTTACAGCACAGACAGCCCAGATCAACGGTTTGCTTAAAGACGTAGAGGAGAAGGTTGCGGGAGGTCAGCAACTGATTGAAGCGCTTAACGCGCTGAATCAGGAACGCCACTCCACAACTCGCTGCCACGAAACCCGGGTAGAATATTTAAAATGTCAGGTCATTGAAGCCAAGGCCAGTGAAGGTAGAATGAGAGACAGGTGTTTCCGTCTAGCCAAGCAGATAGAGGCCCAAGAGGAAAAACTCCTGGGAGCCAGGGCAGCATATAAGATGGCCATGGAGGATAGATCTGAGAGCACCGACCACAGCGCTTGCCGCAGGGAGCAGGAGGACCTGAGAATGGCCCTAGCCAAGGCAAACGGGTTGGTGTGTCTCATAAATCCACCAGCGAGTCAGCTATTGCTAGCCAAGGAGTCCAAAAGACTGATTCCACAAGAGCCAGTTGGGATACCGACTCCCGAACCCTCTGCGCCTCCTGCTTATGATGAGTCTTGGACTCCGGGAAAGGAGACGGAGACGGTAGAGGAAGAGAGTTCTGAGGTAGAGCAACCCCAGATAGTAGAGTCAGGACCGGCGCCGATGTGTCCAACGAGACACCGGAGGCTTGGTCCAAATGCAGAAAATGGCAATGACGGACCCCTTGAGAGTCAGATCGTAATGCCCCATAGCGCCCGACAGCTAAGAGAAATGATAAGTCACATCCCAAAACTCTCTGAGTCAGGAGATCCCTCCGTGCATTTCAGGGACGTGGAGCAGACCGCAGCAGTCAACGACTGCGACGGGGTTGAGCAGTCGAAAATGCTGCTGTTCTCCCTGGACAGTTCGCTCCTCCAGTGTCTCCCTGACGAGAGCAAGAGAGGGCACAGGGACTATGAGTTGCTACGGGATGAGATCCTGGAGATCATGGGAGAGGGGGACGGAACTCCGTTCCTCCGTTTAGAAAAGACAGTGCAGCTAGAGGGAGAACCCCCACGGGTTTTCGCCGACAGGTTGTGGCCAGTGTATCGGCGCAGCTGCCCGGGCGGGCCGGCCCGGGCCGGGCTGGATAATGAACAGAGAGCTCATTGGCTTCGGTGCCTGGTAGCAGGTTGCTTGCCAGTAGTGAGGGAGCAGGCCAAAGCATGGTTTGACCCCACTAACGCCCGCTCCACGGAGGATCTAGTACTAGATCAGCTCACGATCAGTTATAGGAACAACAAGGGCAAGAAAACGCCTGTTGTAAAAGGAAAGGTGCATGAGGTGAAGCCCGCAGCCTCTGCTAAAAGGGAATGGCGTCAGGAGGGAAATCGCCCTCCCCAAGCCAACAGCAGTTGTTACGGGTGTGGGAAGGAGGGTCATTGGCGCAAGGACTGTAGGAATCCATGGAAGGATAAGAGAGAGAGAGCGCTTGCCGCAGCCCAAGACCGAGCCCAAGCCCAAGTCGCCCACGGTCAGATCGTTTACCCGGCACCAGCACAAGCACAAGGGCAGACCGCTGCCCCAACACCAGTCCAGAACCCAACCGTAGCCCCCGCCCCAACCACAGGGGGTGGTGCGGTTGTGGATCCCGCTGCGATCGAGTCAGTCTTGGAGGCTATGCGGTCCCTGATGACTTGGCAGGGGAAGGTAGCGGTCGCCAACAGCCCTATCGCTCCCGAGGCCCCAACCGAAACACCTAAATGACTGACGCCTGCGCAGCCCGTCTACCTGTGTCCGCTCCGCTATGACGCCTGGAGAAGACCTGTGGTGGAGATGGAGGTGGAAAGACAAAAGGGTAGTTACCTGTTGGATACGGGAGCTTCGTGTACCGTGATCCACACAGATAAACCTTTCGCCTCACCTCTGTCCGCCCAGGCTCCATACTCAGTAGCGGGTTTCACAGGCAGAGAACAGGCTGGCGCGTACTCCACCCCGCTCTCCATTCAGTTGGGAGCACTCCACATCACATGGACGTGCATCCTATTGAAGTGGAATGAGGGGGGTGGAAAAGGCATCCTCGGGGCTGATTTCTTGGTGGAACACGGGATCCTCGTGGACCTGAGAAATCACTGTCTCTGGGGAGCCGAGAGCGGTTTAGGTAAGGTAGTCGTAATCCCAGGGAAGGAAGAAAAGGGGGCCCTGTGCACCATGAAGCCGTCGGGAGGTTACGACCTCGGGCTCATGGTAACGAACGTCCCAACGGACTTGCAGGCGTGTGTGTCGGAAAATCTGACCGCGTTCGCCACCCACAAGCACGACTGTGGGAGAGTCACTGGGTTTGAAGTCAGCGTAGACGGGGACCCCATGATCCAACCCCAAAAGCAGTATAATTTCCCCAAGGAGGCAGAACCCGACATGGAGACAGCAATATCTTCATTGGTGCAGCAGGGCGTATTGAGAACGATAGCCACTCACGTGAACTCCCCATTATGGCCGGTAAAGAAGCCGGACAATTCGTGGAGAGCCACGGTGGACTACAGAGTCCTCAATAGTAACATCCCAGCCTGCGCGCCCACGGTAGCAGCAGTTGCAGACCTAATAGGGAGCATTCCAGCATCGGCGACCACATTCACGGTGCTGGACATCTCGAACGGTTTCTGGTCCATCCCGCTGCGGCGGGAGGATCAGTACAAGTTTGCCTTTACTTTCAAAGGGCAACAGTACACTTGGAACTGCTTACCACAGGGTTTTCACAACAGCCCCAGCATTTTCCATCAATGCATGGCGGGGAGTTTAAAAGAGTTTAGCCAGCCCAACCAGATAGTGCAGTATGTGGACGACTTACTCCTGTTCACGGACACCAGGGAGGAGCACGGCCCACTATTAGCCGAATTGTTGGAACTGTTAGAAAGGAAGGGTTTCAAAGTAAACCCAAAGAAAGCCCAGATCGGCCAGCAGGAAGTCAAATTCCTAGGTCTGGCCATCCGCGCTGGGGAAAGAGCCATAGATAAGGCCAGAAGGGAATCAATACAAGATCTGCCGATTCCCAACACAGTAACGGGTGTAAGGTCCTTTTTGGGATTGACCGGGTACTGCAGAGATTTCATCGAGGACTATGCTGCCACAGCAGCCCCGCTACTTCGACTCTTACACAAGGGAGTCGAGTGGTCTTGGGATGAGGGGTGCCAGGCAGCATTCGAGAAGTTGAAAAGAGATCTGCAGACCGTGCCAGCCCTGGGGGCCATAGGTGGGGGAGAGGAGTTCTTCCTGGAGGTAGCCGCTAGTGGGGACAGCCTGAGCGCAGTGTTGCTCCAGGAGCGGCACGGCAAGCTAAGACCAGTAGTTTATTCCTCCAGGGTGCTCACGGATGTGGAGAGGAGTTTCTCCAATTGCGAACGGCATCTCTTGGCCACGCATTGGGCTGTGAACAGATCAGTGATCTTCACAGGGACCTCTCCCATCACACTCCTCACCCATCACACCCCCACAAAGATGCTTCTGGATGGAAGGATTAAGGATGGGACCGTAAGCAGCGCTCGAATTGCGCGCTGGACCCTCCTCCTTTCCCAGATGGATCTCAAAGTTAAAGGCCTCTGCACGCCAAGGCTCGCAGCCAATATGGCATATCCCGGGACAGCCCATCGATGTTCCGTAGAAGGGGTATGGGAAGTCAACATAGGTTTACGGGCCGGGATACACCCCACAGGCCGCGAAATCTACGTAGACGGTTCTAGCACTGTATCTGATGGCGAACGACTCACAGGGTGTGGAGTTTATGGCCCGGCGGCAAACATTGCCCTGGCAATTAAGCTCCCCAGCACTATGAGCGCACAGCAGGCTGAACTGTCCGCGGTGGCGTACGTGGTTACCCACCCCGAGATTTTCCCAACCCCATACATGATTTGCTCAGACAGCATGTTCACCTGCAATTCGTGTACAGAGTACCTCGCCATCTGGTCCCGACGCGGATATACCTCCGCGGACGGGCGGCCTTTAACAGTTAAGCCCTTGCTGGAAAAGATCCTAGCAGCTGTGGGGGAGAAAGGGGAGGTGTTCATCCATAAGGTAAAGGCTCACTCCACCACAGAACCCCGCGGCCAGGGCAACCAGCAGGCGGATGCGCTAGCCAGGGAGGGTGCCCGCAACGGCATTCTCTGGGACCCCTATGGACCCGGACCCGTGGCGGCGATCCAAGGCAGGGAGGGAATTCCAGGGAACACAGGGGTGACACCGCCCCCAGACCTAAAGACCATCCAAACCCTGGATCCCGCCCTAAAAGCAGTCCTAAAAGCCATCATAGAAGGCAAGCAGGTAGAGGGTCCGTACAGTGCGACAGCCCTCACAGTCAAAGAAGGTATGCTGTTCCGAGAGGAGCAGTGGGTTGTGCCGCAGCAGCACCGGAGGGAATTCCTGCAACTGGCCCACGAGGGTCCAGGAGCGGGACACCCCGGGCCTGAGGTCACCTGGCAACGGGTAGAGCAGGCGGGATGGTGGCCGAGACTTCGGGACGATGTCCGCGAGTTCTGCGCAAGCTGTCTTGTGTGCGCTGCTAACAACCCAGACCCCCACAAAAGGAAGGTGCCCATGGGGCACATCAGGAGGGTAGAGGGGCCATGGCAGTCGATTCAGGTCGACTACATAGGGCCCCTGCCCGCCGCCCAGGGAGGCTATAAGTACTGCCTTGTCCTGGTAGATGTGTTCACCAAATGGGTCGAAGCTTTCCCGTGCAGAACAGCTACGGCACTGGGTACTGCTAAGATCTTGATTCGGGAAGTGTTCTCACGGTGGGGACTTCCCCGTTTCGTAGAGTCCGACCAAGGGAGTCAGTTCACCGGTCAAGTAATGCAGAACGCCCTCATGCTCTTGGGCATTGAGGGGAAGTGGCACGTAGCATACAATCCCCAGTCATCCGGGATTGTTGAGCGTATGAATCGGACCCTCAAGGAAAAGCTGAGGAAAGAGACAATGGGCTCGCCCCAGAAATGGGCGGAGGTCCTGCCTTTAGTCCTCATGGGGATCCGAGCCAGCCAGTCCAAAAGTACGGGGTATTCCCCGCACGAATTAATGACTGGAAGGATCATGCGAACACCCACCCATGTACTAGCCCCGGTGCTCACTGAGGGCCAGCTCCGAGAGGTGAAACGGGACAAATTCGCCCAAACCCTCTTGGAGCGCCTGAAACAGATTTATGGGCAGGCGGCTGGGAACATGGGAAGACAGCACCAGGGAAATAAACTATTATTGGAACCTCGGAAACAACAAGAATGGGTAGTCGGAGACCAGGTCATGGTCCGAAACTACGCCAGGGTAGGGAGTTTTGAACCACTGTACATGGGGCCTTACAGCATTGTGGACAAGGCCAGCCCCATGGTTTATGCAGTGAAAACACCCCGACGTACCAAATGGTTTCACATCAACCAGTGTAAACTGTTTAAATCGAGTGCACAAGGGCCATCAAAGGGGTCCAGGTCTGAGAACAAAGATCCTCAGCCTGTAACAGAGTCACAGACCACACAGGCTGGAACAGTAGCCTACGTGAATGGAGAGGCCATCCCATTGGAGTGGGAGGTCTCACCTTTTGAATGGGATTCAGGCAGGAGAGAGCCCGAACAGCTCGGCCTCGCCTTAGACCCAATCACGGAGGAGGAAGAGTCAGAGGACGACAATCCCGCCCTCGACTCAAGCTTGGGGGAGGTAGGGAATGGGGGCGGAGACTCACTACCTGTAGGGACAGGTGAGGTGGAGTCGGAAGCCACAGATCCCGACCCCGGGGGGGCGGCGCCTGAGGGAGGGGAGCTGGAGCCGGCGGCTGTGGAGGAACCACAGGCTGTGACGGTGACAGTCCCAACCCCCGGTCCATCAGCCACGGGAGCCCAACCCAAAGCGGCCCCTCGTAGGTCGGCTCAAGTGCCCCAACCCAGAAAATTTTGGCCAGATTCTCCCCATTTTTCCCAACCACGGTTTAGAGCAGCCCCAGGAAGGCATGGTCCCCGTTCAGCAGCGACAGGCTGCGGGGGATCAAAGCCAAAGATCAGTGCAGCCCCACCGCAGGGTGTGGCGCATGACAGACCTCACAGGGATTAGGCAAGCCGCCCCGCGGAGGGCGGCGCTGTGCATAAGTTAAGTTAGATAATTGTGGTGATAATTTAAGGAAATGTATATAGCGTTAAGATGTGTTAAGAGTACAATTTTCAAAGTCTGCCCGATATGTGTGTTTGTTTGGGGGCGGGGTTCAGGAACCCGCGCGTCCATTTAATTAGGCCAGCACCTATTGGGAGCCCGGCTACATCATTTTATTGGTTACAGAAACCTGGGATATGATGGAAAAGATTCTCATCGCGTTCATGGCGATCGGGTGCGGGTGGGCCTACCGAGGCCGCACCAAGGACGTCATCATTTTCGGGTGCTCCGGGGACACGGCCCCCATCGCAACGGATGGGACAGGGGAGCGAGAGGTCAAGGAAACTGCCACCTACTTCCACCAAGGGAGATGGCCAGGTTGGCTGGGAACGAATTCCACGGAATATTCCAGCAATTTCGGTTTTGCCTACCAAGAGACTTCGTTAACGTGCCCTCGGGTGAGGATCCTTGCACCCAGAGTCAGCGTTACCGTGGGAAAGAGGATTTGTCTGGTGTGCAATGGGAACGTACCACTAAGGCGATGGTGGTGGCTACGAAAGCTGGGAAAGGACATGAGAAACTCTACGGTTGAGTGGGAGCGACTGGGTAATAATACCCATCGGACTATTACGGGAACTCACGGACAATTACGTGTGTGTTGGGACAAATGGTGGGAACCAGATGAAGGAATATATGTCTGTATGTGGGGTTCGAGACACGTGTGCCCCAAGGGCATATCCATCTTCTTCCAGAGGCAGTGGCAGGATGAAGGAAAGGGGATGAGATGGGATGTCAGCACTCGAGCGTGCGGAGCACCATACTCCCCTATTCCGGTAAATGCCACTGAACTTATCACCCGCCCACGCAAGCCCCTGCCCACGCTTCTGGTAGCACTAGCCCAGAAAGAAGGGTGCCCAACCACCACCAAGGGACCTGGGAACGGTTTAGTATTGGTACCCACCGGCCAGGTGCTGTACCAAGGGGTACACTACGCGGTGGCCTCAGTGATTTTAAATCTCACTGAGGTACGATTGCCGGAGTGGTGTCCCAAAGAAACGGAACAATTATACCAGGTCCTGTTAACCCGAATGTTTAGACAATTTTACGAATTTGACTTTGCCGACATCGACAAAGACAAATTATACACCACACCGCCAGAAGTTTTGGATCGAGTCGGGAGGCAAAGAAGGGGTACTGTAAATGACATATTCACTGCTTTTAATACCGGGACATCTGTCGTCAATGCTCTAGATAACGTGGAGCTGCAGACGCAGATCAACGGTTTAAAAGCCCAGTTAAGGAACATACTGACAGACGAAAATAAGGTAGTGGGTTCTGAGTTGCATGAGGACCAGGCCATGACACTACACTTTAAGAATATAATAGCTGAGCTGGAAAGACACGCGAGAACGGTAAATGCGCTCATTAAGGAGGATCGGAATGCGTCCGATCAAGCTGCGCATAACGAGGCCTGTGTGCTGTACGGGGCGTGGTTACTGGGCGAGGGCCGCAGTAATCTTGAGGATTTAAAACAGGGTTTGGTCCCGTCCTGGATCAGCAACAAGCACTTGCTAGCGCTCCACCCTTTTGAGAATGCATTAAGCCCGTGCCAGCTCAGACTAGCCGCAGAAGCATACCCAGTCCCAGTGGACTGCGGACATTCGAATCATACTATCATGGGAATAGTAGTAAGAATGCCGGTGTTGGGTCCCGCAGCAAAGCCCGCCCCGGTATACAGAGTAGAGAACATTGGAGTCATTCAGGGGGGCGCACACATTCATTACGCAGTGGTCCCGCCTTACGTCATCAGATGGGAGCGTACGATGACAGGCACCGACCTCTCGGGATGTCGGAGCCGGGGAGCACACATCATTCTGTGTCCCCAGCACTTGAATGCCTTTTTGAAACCACAGTGCGGGTTCAGAACTGCTAGCACGAAGCCGGTAAATTGCACCATGGAGGCAATGGCAGAGGACCATGTGCCCCCGCAGGTAGCATATATCGGGGGTGGGACATACTGCGTCACCACTGCAGCGCCTCAGTACTGATACGGACGACACGAGTGGTGTTCGATCGGTGATAGCAGTTTCTGTTTCAAACCCAGGGCCGAGGTTCAAGTGGCACAACAACGAATTGTCCCCATTCCTGCGCCCTCCACCGTTCACATCACTATCAAAGAGAATTTCACAGACTTACAACGATTCGTCGCGCATTTTGGTTATGTCATTCCCCCTCTGCCCGAACACCTCACAAAGATTTTAAAAGCCGTTATAGTTTCACAGAAACATTTCTACACACTGGAGCAGAAGACTTTAGAGATAGGAAAAGACATATTGGACATAACCATCCCACCATGGTGGGACTTGTTCACCAACATAGAGGTCCCAGTCTGGATTAGAATAGCATCCCACATCCTAGTAGTGTGTCAGGTTTTAATTGTGATATTTTTGCTCTTCGTGCATTGCAAAAGAGGCAAACGCCTCCAGAGGCACGAGAACACAGGAGAATGGAGAGAACGCTATGTGCAAATGGGGGAAGAAGACACCCCACTTTAAGCTGCTAGTATAAGATTAAGCGTCCCTCCATGTTTAAAATTTTTGACCATTCGCGTTTTTTTTTGTGTTTGTTTTGGGTTATAAGGAAATAAGTATTGTTATGTTATTAGTCGTTCTTAAGTTTTTGGATTAATAAAAGGTGTGTGCAGATGGCGCAAGAGGGTATCGACCCCTGCACATCTGACAGATGAATGTGTTATAGTTTAAGATGTGCTGTCTGTGATTATCCAAATGTGATAAAGGTAATTTTCGTTTTCTTCGGAAATGGGAACTGCATGTGTCGTAAGGGTCATAGATAGTTAAGTGCCAGGAATGTTTGGATGTGGGGAATCGGGGAAAATTTGCTCACCAAGGATCATTGATACTTTAAGCAAGCTATCAGTATCACAGGGGGGCCTGTAAGATTCGAAATTTTCAGCAGAAATCACGCAAGAAAACTGGATAAAATAAGACTGTTTATTGACCAAAGTAAGCTTGCACAGAATAACCTTTGATAAAAGGGCATACAAAATGGCTGCCAGGCCCCGTGATCAGTTTCTGAACCATTTTATTTCTGTTACTGCAAGCCAGACCGGCTTGTGGATTGAAGACAGTAAGCCCGCGAAAGCCAATATCTGGGAACCGAAACTCAGAGAAACAGCATACATATTCAATGAATTCTAAGTACAGGATGGGGCCCATCAAGATATGGGCGGACAATGCAAAAACACTTATACCCATTTATTGTACAAAGGAAAAACCGTTTAGCGGCCATCAAGGAAAATCTCCGGACCGATCAATATGCGAACCGAGCCGCGGTGACAATGCAAAGGACATTAACAGACATTATCGGCCAGGAAGGCCAGTTTAAGTTATCACCGGCTCCGTTACAAGACAAAGCACCCCTGCAGAGATTTCTGCCTGCCAAAATTAATACAAAGACAGGACTATGATTTGGCGGGAGATAAGACTGTCCCAAAAGAGTATAACTATGGATTGAAAGTCCATCGAGGTTACTTCAACAACTTCGAACTTGACTTCACGGCTGCTTCTTCTTGGACGACTTCAGACTTCCATTTTCTTCAAGAACTTCTTCTACAAGGGACGAACGAAGGACGGACGGTGCCAGGATCGGCGCCTCTTCCATTTCGGTAGATGCGGACTCGATGAAGACGTTTTCGTCTTTTTAAAGCCGGACGACTTCGGTAAAAAGACAACGTGGTCGGTGTTCAGCCGAACAAGGCTCGGCCACGACGAGAAGACGACGAGGGTGGCCCGGGTACTGGGGTCGGGAGATCATCGACGACCCAGGCCGACGGAGAAGAAACCCTCTGGAGAACCGACGATCCAGGCCGGAAAGATTCTTCCATGTGCAGGCACTTCTTCAACAGCCTGCATCTGAGGTCTGCTCCATGAACCCAAATCCACGATAGTGGATCTCAACCTTGACGAGCGCTCATCGAGGCTGTGTCTACCCCACCGCCTCGAGGGAGAGAGAATATCAACTGCGCCAGAAGTTTCCAAATCCACGTGACGACGGAAAGCGGTGCCAAAAGGCTGCGAACCCCCTTTTTCGCGATTTCGAGAGTGGTGAGCATGATCCCAAGTTCCCCAGGTCGAAACTTAGTTTAGGTATAGGGGAGGGAGTTAAGTGTAACCGTAATGTGTTTCCCCTTTTTCGATGTGCCGTGTGTTCCCCATTTCCATAGAGTTAAGTTCATAAATTTGTGTATGATTGTAGTAACTTTAATCTGTGCATATGACATGTATTTTGTAATGCTTCAAACTGTTTAAAAATAAAAGCATCCATTTCGTGCTATTCAACCTGGTCTATTGAGTTCTTTCTCTACACTACTGTTCTCTGCATCTAAGTCCAAGGTCTAGAACCGTAGGGGGAGTGGGTCGAACCACTCAAGGGTAATTATTGCATGAAACCTGGCAGGAGACCAGAACGAGCTAGAGAAACCCCCTACACCTCCTCTGGGACTAGTTGCTGCAGTGGGTCAGACACTGTCCTTTCCCCCTCTGGGACTGGCTGGTGCAGTGGGTTAGACACTGTCCTTTCCCCCTCTGGGACTGGTTGTTGCAGTGGATCAGAAACTGTCCTTTCCCCATCTGGGAATGGGCGGTGCAGTGGGTCTGACCCTGTCCTTTCCCCATCTGGGAATGGGCAGTGCAGTGGGTCAGACACTGCCCATTCCCCCTCCGGGACTGGGCGGTGCAGTGGGTCAGATACTGTCCTGCCCTCCTCTGAGACTAGTAGGTGCAGTGGGTCAGACATTGTCTTTTCCCCCTCTGGGACTGGGTGGTGCGGTAGGTCAGACATTGTCCTTTCCCCCTCTGGGACTGGCTGGTGCGGTGGGTCAGACACTGTCCTTTCCCCCTCTAGGAATGGTTGGTGCAGTGGGTCAGACACTGTGCTTTCTCCCTCTGGGCCTGGGTGGTGCAGTGGGTCAGACGCTGTCCTCTTCCCCTCCAGGACTGGGCGGTGCGGTGGGTCAGACACTCTCCTTTCCCTCTGGGACTGGATGGTGAAATGGGTCAGACACTGTCCTTTCCCCCTCTGGGACTGGGCGGTGCAGTGGGTCAGACACTGTCCTTTCCTCTTCTGGGACTGGGTGGTGCAGTGGACCAGACACTGTCCTTTCCCCTCTGGGACTCGGTGATGAAGTGGGTCAGAGACTGTCTATTCACGTCTGGGACTGGGTGGTGCAGTGGGTCAGACACTGTCCTTTCCCCTTCAGGAATGGTTGGTCTGGTGGGTCAGACACTGTCTTTTCACATCTGGGACTGGGATTCGCAGCGTGTCAGACACTGTCCATTCCCCCTCTCGGACTGGGTGGTGCAGTGGGTCAGACAATGTCTTTACCCCTTTGGGACTGGGTGGTGCAGTGGGTCAGACACTTTCCTTTCCCCCTCTGGGACTGGGAGCTGCACTGGGCAGACACTGTCCTTTCCCCATCTGGGACAGGGTGGTGCAGTGGGTCAGACACTGTCCTTTCCCCCTCTGCGGCTGAGTGGTGCGGTGTGTTAGGCACTGTCCTTTCCCCCTCTGGGACTGGGTGGTTTTATGGGTCAGACACTGTCCTTTCCCGCTCTGGGAATTGGCGGTGCAGTGCGTCAGACACTGTCCTTTCCCCCTCTGGGGATGGGTGGTGAGGTGGGTCAGAAACTGTCCTTTCCCCATCTGGGAATGGGCGGTGCAGTGGGTCTGACACTGATCTTTCCCCCACTGAGACGGGGTGTTGCAGTGGGTCAGACACTGTCCTTTCCCCCTCTGGGACTGGGTGGCGCAGTGGGTCAGACACTGTCCTTTCACCCTGTGGGACTGGGCAGTGCAGTGGGTCAGACATTGCCCTTTTCCAATCTGGGACTGGGTGGTGCAATCGGTCAGACAGTGTCCTCTCCCCTTCTGGGAATTGATGGTTCAGTGGGTCAGACACTGTACTTTCCCCCTCTGGGATTGGGCGGTGCAGTGAGTTAGACACTGTCCTTTCCCCCTCTGGGACTGGGCGGTGCAGTGAGTCAGACAGTTTCCTTTCCCCAACTTGGAATGCACGGTGCAGTGAGTTAGACACTGTCCTTTCCCCCTCTGGGACTGGGCAGTGCAGTGAGTCAGAAACTTTCCTCTCCCCATCTGGGAATGGGCGGTGCAGTGAGTCAGACACTGTCCTTTCCCCTCTGGGACTGGGTGATGCTTTGGGTCAGACACTGTCCTTTCCCCCTCTGGGACTGGGTGGTGCAGTGGGTCAGACACTGTCCTTTCTCCCTCTGGGACTGGGTGGTGCAGTGGGTCAGACACTCTCCTTTCCCTCTGGGACTGGATGGTGAAATGGGTCAGAAACTGTCCTTTCCCACTCTGGGACTGGGTGGTGCAGTGGGTCAGATAATGTCCTTTACCGTCTTGGACTCGGTGATGAAGTGGGTCAGACACTGTCCTTTCCCCTCTGGGACTTGCTGGTACATTGGGTCAGACAGTGTCCTTTCCCCCTCTGGGACTGGGTGGTGCAGTGGGTCAGACACTGTCCTTTCACCCTCTGGGACTGGTTGGTGCGGTGGGTCAGACAATGTACTTTCACCCTCTGGGACTGGGTGGTGCAGTGGGTCAGACACTGTCCTTTCACCCTCTGGGACTGGTTGGTGCGGTGGGTCAGACAATGTACTTTCACCCTCTGGGACTGGGTGGTGCAGTGGGTCAGACACTGTCCTTTCCCCCTCTGGGACTGGGTGGTGCAGTGGGTCAGACACTGTCCTTTCACCCTCTGGGACTGGGTGGTGCAGTGGGTCAGACACTGTCCTTTCCCCTTCTGGGACTGGGTGGTGCAGTGGGTCAGACACTGTCCTTTCCTCCTCTGGGACTGGGCGGTGCAGTGGGTCAGACACTGTCCTTTCCCCCTCTGGGACTGGTTGGTGCGGTGGGTCAGACAATGTACTTTCACCCTCTGGGACTGGGTGGTGCAGTGGGTCAGACACTGTCCTTTCCCCCTCTGGGACTGGGTGGTGCAGTGGGTCAGACACTGTCCTTTCCCCTTCTGGGACTGGGTGGTGCAGTGGGTCAGACACTGTCCTTTCCCCCTCTGGGACTGGTTGGTGCGGTGGGTCAGACAATGTACTTTCGCCCTCCGGGACTGGGCGGTGCAGTGTGTCAGATACTGTCCTGTCCTCCTCTGGGACTAGCTGGTGCGGTGGGTCAGACACTGTCCTTTCACCCTCTGGGAATAGGCGGTGCAGTGGGTCAGACACTGTCCTTTCACCCTCTGGAACTGGCCGGTGCAGTGGGTCAGACACTGTCCTTTCCCCCTCTGGGACTGGGTGGTGAAGTGGGTCAGGCACTGTCCTTTCCCCCTCAGGGACTGGGTTGAGCATTGTGTCAGACACTGTCCTTTCCCCCTCTGGGACTGGCGGTGCAGTGATTCAGACACCTTCCTTTCCCCATCTGGGAATGCACGGTGCAGTGAGTCAGACACTGTCCTTTCCGCCTCTGGGACTGGGTGGTGCAGTGGGTCAGACACTGTCCTTTCCCCCTCTGGGACTGGGTGGTGCAGTGGGTCAGACACTTTCCTTTCCCCCTCTGGGACTGGGCGGTGCAGTGAGTCAGAAACGTTCCTTTCCCCATCTGGGAATGGGCGCTGCAGTGAGTCAGACACTGTCCTTTCCCCTTCTGGGACTGGGTGGTGCAGTGGGTCAGATACTGTCCTTTCCCCCTCTGGGACTGGTTGGTGCGGTGCGTCAGACAATGTACTTTCGCCCTCCGGGACTGGGCGGTGCAGTGTGTCAGATACTGTCCTGTCCTCCTCTGGGCCTAGCTGGTGCGGTGGGTCAGACACTGTCCTTTCACCCTCTGGGAATAGGCAGTGCAGTGGGTCAGACACTGTCCTTTCACCCTCCGGGACTGGGCGGTGCAGTGGGTCAGATACTGTCCTGTCCTCCTCTGGGACTAGCTGGTGCGGTGGGTCAGACACTGTCCTTTCACCCTCTGGGAATAGGCGGTGCAGTGGGTCAGACACTGTCATTTCACCCTCCGGGACTGGGCGGTGCAGTGGGCCTGACACTGTCCTTTCCCCCTCTGGGACTGGTTGGTGCAGTGGGTCAGATACTGTCCTGTCCTCCTCTGGGAATAGTTGGTGCGGTGGGTCAGACATTGTCCTTTCCCCCTCTGGGACTGGGTGGTGCTGTGGGTCAGACACTGTCCTTTCCCCCTCTGGGCCTGGGTGGTGCAGTATGTCAGAAACTGTCCTTTCCCCCTCTGGGACTGGGTGGCGATATGCGTCAGACACTGTCCTTTCCCCTCTGGGACTGGTTGTTACAGTGGTTCAGAAACTGTCCTTTCCCCATCTGGGAATGGGCGGTGCAGTGGGTCTGACACTGTCCTTTCCCCATCTGGGAATGGTTGGTGCAGTGGGTCAGACACTCTCCTTTCCCCCTCTGGGACTGGTTGACGCAATGGGTCAGACACTGTCCTTTCCTCCTCTGGGACTGGGTGGTGCAGTGGGACAGACACTGTCCTTTCTCCCTCATGGGCTGGCTGGTGAAGTGTGACAGAAACTGTCCTTTCCCCCTCTGGGACTGGGCGGTGCGGTCGGTCAGACACTGTCCTTTCCCCCTCTGCGACTGAGTGGTGCAGTGTGTTAGACACTGTCCATTCCCACTCTGGGACTGGGTGGTGCAGTGGGTTCAGACACTGTCCTTTCACCCTCTGGAATTGGCTGTTGCAGTGGGTCAGACACTGTACTTTCCCCCTCTGGGACTGGGTGGTGCAATGGGTCAGACACTGTCTTTTCCCCTCTGCGTCTGAGTGGTGCAGTGTGTTAGACACTGTCCTTTCACACTCTGGGCCTGGGTGGTGCAGTGTGTCAGAAACTGTCCTCTCCCCCTCTGGGACTGGGTGGTGATATGGGTCAGACACTGTCCTTCCGTCCTCTGGCAATGGGCGTTGCAGTGCGTCAGACACTGTCCTTTCCCCCTCTGGGACTGGTTGTTGCAGTGGTTCAGAAACTGTCCTTTCCCCATCTGGGAATGGGTGGTGCAGTGGGTCTGAAACTGTCCTTTCCCCATCTGGGAATGGGCGGTGCAGTGGGTCAGACACTCTCTTTCCCCCTCTGGGACTGGGTGCTGCAGTTGGTCAGAAACTGTCCTTTCTCCCTCTGGGACTGGCTGGTGAAGTGGGTCAGACACTGTCCTTTCTCCCTCTGGGACTGGGTTGTTCAGTAGGTCAGACACGGTCCTTTCCCCATCTGCGACTGAATGGTGCAGTGTGTTAGACATTGTCCATTCCCACTCTGGGACTGGCTGGTGCAGTGGGTCAGACACTGTCTTTTCCCCTCTGCGACTGAGTGGTGCAGTGTGTTAGACACTGTCCTTTCACACTCTGGGACTGGGTGGTGCAGTGGGTTCAGACACTGTCCTTTCACCCTCTGGAACTGGCTGTTGCAGTGGGTCAGATTATGTCCTTTCCCCCTCTGGGACTGGGCGGTGCAGTGGGTCAGACACTGTCCTTTCATTCTCTGGGACTGGGTGGTGCAGTGGGTCAGACACTGTCCTTTCCCCCTCTGGGACTGGGTGGTGCAGAGGGTCAGGCACTGGCATTACTCCCTCTGGGACTGGCTGTTGCAGTGTGACAGACACGATCCTTTCCCCCTCTGGGTCAGGGTTGTGCTGTGGGCCTGACACTGTCTTTTCCCCTTCTGGGACTGGGTGTTGCAGTGGGTCAGACACTGTCCTTTCCCTCTCTGGGAGTGGGTCGTGCAGTGGGTCAGACACTGTCCTTTCCCCATCTGGGGCTGGGTGGTGCAGTTGTTAAGACACGGTTCTTTCACCCACTGGCACTGTGTCTTGCAGTGGGTCAGACACTGTCCTTTCCCCCTCGGTGACTGGGTTGTCCAGTGGGTCAGACACTGTCGTTTCCCCCTCTGCGACTTGTTTCTGCAGTGGGTCAGACACTGTCCTTTCCCCCTCTGGGACTGGGTGGTGCAGTCGGTCAGACACTGTCCTTTCCCCCTCTGGGACTGGGCGTTGCAGTGGGTCAGACACTGTCCTTTCACCCTCTGGGACTGGGCATTGCAGTGGGTCAGACACTGTCCATTCCCCCTCTGGGACTGGGTGGTGCAGTCGATCAGACACTGTCCTTTCCCCCTACGGACCGGGTGGTGCAGTGGGTCAGATACTGTCCTTTTCCCTTCTGGGACTGGGTGGTGCAGTGCATCAGACACTGTCCTTTCCCCCTCTGGGACTGGTTGGTGCAGTGGGTCAGACACTCTCCTTTCCCCCTCTGAGTCTGGGTGGTGCAGTGGGTCAGACACTGTCCTTTCCCCCTCTGGGACTGGGTGGTGCAGTGGGTCAGACACTGTCCTTTCCACCTCTGCGACTAGATTGTGCAGTGAGTCAGACACTGTCCTTTCCCCCTCTGGGACTGGGTGGTGCAGTGGGTCTGACACTGTCCTTTCCCCCTCTGGGACTGGGTGGTGCAGTGGGTCAGACACTGTCCTTTCCCCATCTGGGACTGGGTGGTGCAGTGGGTCAGACACTGTCCTTTCCCCCTCTGGGACTGGTTGGTGCAGTGGGTCAGACACTCTCCTTTCCCCCTCTGGGACTGGGTGGTGCAGTGGGTCAGACACTGTCCTTTCCCCATCTGGGACTGGGTGGTGCAGTGGGTCAGACACTTTCCTTTCACCCTCTGGGACTGGATGGTGCGGTGCGTCAGACACTGTCCTTTCCCACTCTGGGACTGGGTGGTGCAGTGGATCAGACACTGTCCTTTCCCCCTAGGGACCAGGTGGTGCAGTGGGTCAGACACTGCCCTTTCCCCCTCTGGGGCTGGGTGGTGCAGTGGATCAGACACTGTCCCTCCCCTCTCTGGGACTGGGTGGTGCAGTGGGTCAGACACTGTCCTTTCCTCCTCTGGAACTGCGTGTTGCAGTGGGTCAGACACTGTCCTTTCTTCCTCTGGGACTGGCTGGTTGCATTGTGCCAGACACTGTCCTTTCCCCCTTTGGGACTGGGTGGTGCAGTGGGTCAGACACTCTCCTTTCCCACTCTGGGACTGGGTGGTGCAGTGGGTCAGACACTGTCCTTCCCCTCTCTGGGACTAGGTGGTGCAGTGGGTCAGACACTGCCCTTTCCTCCTCTGGGACTGGGTGGTGCAGTGGGTCAGACACTGTCCTTTCACCCTCTGGGTCTGGGTGGTGCAGTGTGTCAGACACTGTCCTTTCCCACTCTGGGACTAGATGGTGCAGTGTGTCAGACACTGTCCTTTCCTCCTCTGGGACCGGGTGGTGCGGTGGGTCAAACACTGTCCTTTCCCCCTCTGGGACTGGATGGTGCAGTGTGTCAGACACTGTCCTTTCCTCCTCTGGGTCTGGGTGGCACGGTGGGTCAGACACCGGCCTTTCCCCCTCAGGGACTTGGTGTTGCAGTGGGCCAGACACTGTCCTTTCCCCCTCTGGGACTGGGTGCTGCTGTGTGTCAGACACTGTCCTTTCCCCCTCTGGGACTGGGTGGTGCTGTGTGTCAGACACTGTCCTTTCCCCCTCTGGGACTGGGTGGTGCTGTGTGTCAGACACTGTCCTTTCCCCCTTTGGGACTTGGTGTTGCAGTGGGTCGGACACTGTCCTTTCCCCCTCTGGGACTGGGCGGTGCAGTGAGTCGGACACTGTCATTTCACACTCTGGGACTTGGTGTTGCAGTTGTTCAGACACTGTCCTTTCACCCTCTGGGGCTGGATGGTGCAGTAGGTCAGACACTGTCCTTTCCCCCTCTGGAACTGCGCGGTGCGGATAGTCAGACACTACCCTTTTCCCCTCTGGGACTGGGTGGTGCATTTTTTCAGACACTCTCCTTTCCCCCTCTGGGACTGGGCGGTGCGGTGGGTCAGACACTGCCCTTTCCCCCTCTGGGACTGGGTGGTGCATTGTGTCAGACACTGTCCTTTGCCCCTCTGGGACTGGGTGGTGCGGTGTTTCAGACACTGTCCTTTTTCCCTCTGGGACTGGTGGTGCAGTGGGTCAGACAATGTCCTTTCCCCCTCTGCGACTGGATTGTGCAGTGGGTCAGACACTGTCCTTTCCCCCTCTGGGACTGGGTGGTGCAGTGGGTCTGAAACTGTCCTTTCCCCCTCTGGGACTGGGCAGTGCGGTGGGTCCGACACTGTCCTTTCCCCATCTGGGACTGGTGGTGCAGTGGGTCAGACACTTTCCTTTCACCCTCTGGGACTGGGTGGTGCAGTGGGTCAGACACTGTCCTTTCCTCCTCTGGGACTGGGTGGTGCAGTGGGTCAGACACTGTCCTTTCACCCTCTGGGTCTGGGTGGTGCAGTGTGTCAGACACTGTCCTTTCCTCCACTGGGAATGGTTGGTGCGGTGTGTCAAACACTGTCCTTTCCCCCTCTGGGACTAGATGGTGCAGTTTGTCAGACACTGTCCTTCCGTCCTCTGGGACTGGGTGGTGCGGTGGGTCAAACACTGTCCTTTCCCCCTCTGGGACTGGGTGGTGCAATGAATCAGACACTGTCCTTTCCCCCTCTGGGATTGGGTGGTGCTGTGTGTCAGACACTGTCCTTTCCCCCTCTGGGACTGGGTGGTGCTGTGGGTCAGACACTGTCCTTTCCCCCTCTGGAACTGGGCGGTGCGGATAGTCAGGCAATGCCCTTTCCCTCTCTGGGACTGGGTGGTGCATTGTGTCAGACACTGTCCTTTCCCACTCTGGGACTGGGTGGTGCGCTGGATCAGACACTGTCCTTTCCCCCTCTGGGACTTGGTGTTGCAGTGGGTCGGACGCTGTCCTTTCCCCCTCTGGGACTTGGTGTTGCAGTTGGTCAGCCACTGTCCTTTCTCCCTCTGGGACTGGATGGTGCTGTGTGTCAGACACTGCACTTTCACCCTCTGGGACTGGGTGGTGCGGTGTGTCAGGCACTGTCCTTTTTCACTCTGGGACTGGTGGTGCCGTGGGTCAGACACTGTCCTTTCCCGCTCTGGGACTGGGTGGTGCCGTGGGTCAGACACTGCCCTTTCCCGCTCTGGGACTGGGTGGTGCAGTGGGTCAGACACTGTCCTTTCCCCCTCTGGGACTGGGTGGCGCAGTGGGTCAGACACTATCCTTTCCCCATCTGGGAATGGGCGGTGCGGTGGGTCAGACAGTGTCCTTTCCCCCTCTGGGACTGGGTGGTGCCGTGGGTCAGACACTGTCCTTTCCCGCTCTGGGACTGGGTGGTGCAGTGGGTCAGACACTGTCCTTTCCCCCTCTGGGACTGGGTGGCGCAGTGGGTCAGACACTATCCTTTCCCCCTCTGGGAATGGGCGGTGCGGTGGGTCAGACAGTGTCCTTTCCCCCTCTGGGACTGGGTGGTGCAGTTGGTCAGACACTGTCCTTTCCCCCTCTGAGTTTGTGTGGTGCAGTGTGTCTGACACTGTTCTTTCCCCCACTGGGACTGGGTGGTGCAGTGAGTCAGACACTTTCCTTTCCCCATCTGGGAATCGGCGGTGCAGTGGGTCAGATACTGTCCTTTCCCCCTCTGGGACTGGGTGGTGAAGTCTGTCAGACACTGTCCTTTCCCCTCTGGGACTGCTTCGTGCAGTGGGTCAGACACTGTCCTTTCCCCCTCTGAGACTGTGTGTTGCAGTGGGTCAGACACTGTCCTTTCCCACTCTGGGACTGGGCGGTGCAGTGGATCACACACTGTCATTTCCTCCTCTGGGACTGGGTGGTGCAGTGGATCACACACTGTCCATTCCCCGTCTGGGACAGCGTGTTGCGGTGGTCAGACACTCTCCTTTCCCCCTCTGGTACTGGGTGGTGCGGTGGGTCAGGCACTGTCCTTTCCCCCTCTCAGACTGGGTGGTGCAGTGTGTCAGATACTGTCCTTTCCCACTCTGGGACTGGGTGGTGCAGTGGGTCAGACACTTTCATTTCCCCCTCTGGGACTGGGTGGTGCAGTGGGTTAGACACTGTTCTTTCACCCTCTGCGACTGGGCGGTGCAGTGGGTCGGACACTCTCGTTTCCCTCTCTGCGACTGGGTGGTGCAGTGGGTCAGACACTGTCCTTTACCCCTCTGCGACTGGGCGGTGCAGTGGGTCAGACGCTCTCGTTTCCCCCTCTGCGACTGGGTATTGCAGTAGGTCAGACACTGTCCTTTTCCCCTCTGGGACTGGGCGGTGCAGTGGGTCAGACACTGTCCTTTCCCCCTCTGGGACTGGGCAGTGCGGTGGGTCAGACACTGTCCTTTACCCATCTGGGACTGGGTGGTGCAATGGGTCAGACACTGTCCTTTCCCCCTCTGGGACTGGGCAGTGCGGTGGGTCAGACACTGTCCTTTACCCATCTGGGACTGGGCGGTGTGGTGGGTCAGACACTGTCCTTTCACCCTCTGGGACTGGGTGGTGCAGTGGGTCAGACACTGTCCTTTCCCCCTCTGGGACTGGTTGGTGCGGTGGGTCAGACAATGTACTTTCACCCTCTGGGACTGGGTGGTGCAGTGGGTCAGACACTGTCCTTTCCCCTTCTGGGACTGGGTGGTGCAGTGGGTCAGGCACTGTCCTTTCCTCCTCTGGGACTGGGCGGTGCAGTGGGTCAGACACTGTCCTTTCGCCCTCTGGGACTGGGTGGTGCGGTGGGTCAGACAATGTACTTTCACCCTCTGGGACCGGGTGGTGCAGTGGGTCAGACACTGTCCTTTCCACCTCTGGGACTGGGTGGTGCAGTGGGTCAGACACTGTCCTTTCCCCTTCTGGGACTGGGTGGTGCAGTGGGTCAGACACTGTCCTTTCCCCCTCTGGGACTGGTTGGTGCGGTGGGTCAGACAATGTACTTTCGCCCTCCGGGACTGGGCGGTGCAGTGTGTCAGATACTGTCCTGTCCTCCTCTGGGACTAGCTGGTGCGGTGGGTCAGACACTGTCCTTTCACCCTCTGGGAATAGGCGGTGCAGTGGGTCAGACACTGTCCTTTCACCCTCTGGAACTGGCCGGTGCAGTGGGTCAGACACTGTCCTTTCCCCCTCTGGGACTGGGTGGTGAAGTGGGTCAGGCACTGTCCTTTCCCCCTCAGGGACTGGGTTGAGCATTGTGTCAGACACTGTCCTTTCCCCCTCTGGGACTGGCAGTGCAGTGATTCAGACACCTTCCTTTCCCCATCTGGGAATGCACGGTGCAGTGAGTCAGACACTGTCCTTTCCGCCTCTGGGACTGGGTGGTGCAGTGGGTCAGACACTGTCCTTTCCCCCTCTGGGACTGGGTGGTGCAGTGGGTCAGACACTTTCCTTTCCCCCTCTGGGACTGGGCGGTGCAGTGAGTCAGAAACGTTCCTTTCCACAACTGGGAATGGGCGCTTCAGTGAGTCAGACACTGTCCTTTCCCCTTCTGGGACTGGGTGGTGCAGTGGGTCAGATACTGTCCTTTCCCCCTCTGGGACTGGTTGGTGCGGTGCGTCAGACAATGTACTTTCACCCTCCGGGACTGGGCGGTGCAGTGGGTCAGATACTGTCCTGTCCTCCTCTGGGACTAGCTGGTGCGGTGGGTCAGACACTGTCCTTTCACCCTCTGGGAATAGGCGGTGCAGTGGGTCAGACACTGTCCTTTCACCCTCCGGGACTGTGCGGTGCAGTGGGTCAGATACTGTCCTGTCATCCTCTGGGACTGGCTGGTGCGGCTGATCAGTCACTGTCCTTTCACCCTCTGGGAATAGGCAGTGCAGTGGGCCTGACACTGTCCTTTCCCCCTCTGGGACTGGTTGGTGCAGTGGGTCAGATACTGTCCTGTCCTCCTCTGGGAATAGTTGGTGCGGTGGGTCAGACATTGTCCTTTCCCCCTCTGGGACTGGGTGGTGCTGTGGGTCAGACACTGTCCTTTCCCCCTCTGGGCCTGGGTGGTGCAGTATGTCAGAAACTGTCCTTTCCCCCTCTGGGACTGGGTGGCGATATGCGTCAGACACTGTCCTTTCCCCTCTGGGACTGGTTGTTACAGTGGTTCAGAAACTGTCCTTTCCCCATCTGGGAATGGGCGGTGCAGTGGGTCTGACACTGTCCTTTCCCCATCTGGGAATGGGCGGTGCAGTGGGTCAGACACTGTCCTTTCCCCCTCTGTGACTGGGTGGTGCAGTGGGTCAGACACTCTCCTTTCCCCCTCTGGGACTGGTTGACGCAGTGGGTCAGACACTGTCCTTTCCTCCTCTGGGACTGGGTGGTGCAGTGGGACAGACACTGTCCTTTCTCCCTCATGGGCTGGCTGGTGAAGTGTGACAGACACTGTCCTTTCCCCCTCTGGGACTGGGCGGTGCGGTCGGTCAGACACTGTCCTTTCCCCCTCTGCGACTGAGTGGTGCAGTGTGTTAGACACTGTCCATTCCCACTCTGGGACTGGGTGGTGCAGTGGGTTCAGACACTGTCCTTTCACCCTCTGGAATTGGCTGTTGCAGTGGGTCAGACACTGTCCTTTCCCCCTCTGGGACTGGGTGGTGCAATGGGTCAGACACTGTCTTTTCCCCTCTGCGACTGAGTGGTGCAGTGTGTTAGACACTGTCCTTTCACACTCTGGGCCTGGGTGGTGCAGTGTGTCAGAAACTGTCCTCTCCCCCTCTGGGACTGGGTGGTGATATGGGTCAGACACTGTCCTTCCGTCCTCTGGCAATGGGCGTTGCAGTGCGTCAGACACTGTCCTTTCCCCCTCTGGGACTGGTTGTTGCAGTGGTTCAGAAACTGTCCTTTCCCCATCTGGGAATGGGTGGTGCAGTGGGTCTGAAACTGTCCTTTCCCCATCTGGGAATGGGCGGTGCAGTGGGTCAGACACTCTCTTTCCCCCTCTGGGACTGGGTGCTGCAGTGGGTCAGACACTGTCCTTTCTCCCTCTGGGACTGGCTGGTGAAGTGGGTCAGACACTGTCCTTTCTCCCTCTGGGACTGGGTTGTTCAGTAGGTCAGACACGGTCCTTTCCCCATCTGCGACTGAATGGTGCAGTGTGTTAGACATTGTCCATTCCCACTCTGGGACTGGCTGGTGCACTGGGTCAGACACTGTCTTTTCCCCTCTGCGACTGAGTGGTGCAGTGTGTTAGACACTGTCCTTTCACACTCTGGGACTGGGTGGTGCAGTGGGTTCAGACACTGTCCTTTCACCCTCTGGAACTGGCTGTTGCAGTGGGTCAGATTATGTCCTTTCCCCCTCTGGGACTGGGCGGTGCAGTGGGTCAGACACTGTCCTTTCATTCTCTGGGACTGGGTGGTGCAGTGGGTCAGACACTGTCCTTTCCCCCTCTGGGACTGGGTGGAGCAGTGGGTCAGACACTGTCCTTTCCCTCTCTGGGACTGGGTGGTGCAGAGGGTCAGGCACTGTCATTACTCCCTCTGGGACTGGCTGTTGCAGTGTGACAGACACGGTCCTTTCCCCCTCTGGGACAGGGTTGTGCTGTGGGTCTGACACTGTCTTTTCCCCTTCTGGGACTGGGTGTTGCAGTGGGTCAGACACTGTCATTCCCTCTCTGGGAGTGGGTCGTGCAGTGGGTCAGACACTGTCCTTTCCCCATCTGGGGCTGGGTGGTGCAGTTGTTAAGACACGGTTCTTTCACCCACTGGCACTGTGTCTTGCAGTGGGTCAGACACTGTCCTTTCCCCCTCTGGGACTGGGTGGTGCAGTCGGTCAGACACTGTCCATTCCCCCTCTGGGACTGGGTGGTGCAGTCGATCAGACACTGTCCTTTCCCCCTACGGACCGGGTGGTGCAGTGGGTCAGATACTGTCCTTTTCCCTTCTGGGACTGGGTGGTGCAGTGCATCAGACACTGTCCTTTCCCCCTCTGGGACTGGTTGGTGCAGTGGGTCAGACACTGTCCTTTCCCCCTCTGAGTCTGGGTGGTGCAGTGGGTCAGACAATGTCCTTTCCCCCTCTGGGACTGGGTGGTGCAGTGGGTCAGACACTGTCCTTTCCCCCTCTGCGACTAGATTGTGCAGTGAGTCAGACACTGTCCTTTCCCCCTCTGGGACTGGGTGGTGCAGTGGGTCTGACACTGTCCTTTCCCCCTCTGGGACTGGGCAGTGCGGTGGGTCAGACACTGTCCTTTCCCCATCTGGGACTGGGTGGTGCAGTGGGTCAGACACTTTCCTTTCACCCTCTGGGACTGGATGGTGCAGTGGATCAGACACTGTCCTTTCCCCCTCGGGACCAGGTGGTGCAGTGGGTCAGACACTGTCCTTTCCCCCTCTGGGGCTGGGTGGTGCAGTGGATCAGACACTGTCCCTTCCCTCTCTGGGACTGGGTGGTGCAGTGGGTCAGACACTGTCCTTTCCTCCTCTGGAACTGCGTGTTGCAGTGGGTCAGACACTGTCCTTTCTTCCTCTGGGACTGGCTGGTTGCATTGTGCCAGACACTGTCCTTTCCCCCTTTGGGACTGGGTGGTGCAGTGGGTCAGACACTGTCCTTTCCTCCTCTGGAACTGCGTGTTGCAGTGGGTCAGACACTGTCCTTTCCTCCTCTGGAACTGCGTGTTGCAGTGGGTCAGACACTGTCCTTTCTTCCTCTGGGACTGGGTGGTGCAGTGGGTCAGACACTGTCCTTTCCCCCTCTGGGACTGGGTGGTGCAGTGTGTCAGACACTGTCCTAGCCTCCTCTGGGTCTGGGTGGTACGGTGGGTCAAACACTGTCCTTTCCCCCTCTGGGACTGGATGGTGCAGTGTGTCAGACACTGTCCTTTCCCCCTCTGGGACTGGGTGGTGCAGTGAGTCAGACACCGGCCTTTCCCCCTCTGGGACTTGGAGTTGCAGTGGGCCAGACTCTGTCCTTTCCCCCTCTGGGACTGGATGGTGCAATGAATCAGACACTGTCCTTCCCCCATCTGGGATTGGGTGCTGCTGTGTGTCAGACACTGTCCTTTCCCCCTCTGGGACTGGGTGGTGCCTTGTGTCAGACACTGTCCTTTCCCCCTCTGGGACTGGGTGGTGCTGTGGGTCAGACACTGTCCTTTCCCCCTCTGGGACTGGGTGGTGCGGTGGGTCGGACACTGTCCTTTCCCCCTCTGGGACTGGGCGGTGCAGTGAGTCGGACACTGTCATTTCACACTCTGGGACTTGGTGTTGCAGTTGGTCAGACACTGTCCTTTCACCCTCTGGGGCTGGATGGCGCAGTAGGTCAGACACTGTCCTTTCCCCCTCTGGAACTGGGCGGTGCGGATAGTCAGGCAATGCCCTTTCCCTCTGTGGGACTGTGTGGTGCTGTGGGTCAGACACTGCCCTTTCCCCCTCTGGGACTGGGTGGTGCATTTTTTCAGACACTCTCCTTTCCCCCTCTGGGACTGGGCGGTGCGGTGGGTCAGGCAATGCCCTTTCCCCCTCTGGGACTTTGTGGTGCTGTGGGTCAGACACTACACTTTCCCCCTCTGGGACTGGGTGGTGCATTGTGTCAGACACTGTCCTTTGCCCCTCTGGGACTGGGTGGTGCGGTGTGTCAGACACTGTCCTTTTTCCCTCTGGGACTGGTGGTGCCGTGGATCAGACACTGTCCTTTCCCGCTCTGGGACTGGATGGTGCAGTGGGTCAGACACTGTCATTTCCCCTTTTGGGACTGGGTGGTGCGGTGGGTCAGACACTGTCCTTTCCCCCTCTGCGACTGTGTGATGAAGTGGGTCAGACAATGTCCTTTCCCCTCTGGGACTGGGCGGTGCAGTGGGTCAGATACTGTCCTTTCCCCCTCTGGGACTGGGTGGTGAAGTCTGTCAGACACTGTCCTTTCTCCCTCTGCGACTGTGTGATGCAGTGTGTCAGACACTGTCCTTTCCCCTTCTGCGACTGGATTGTGCAGTGGGTCAGACACTGTCCTTTCCCCATCTGGGACTGGGTGGTGCAGTGGGTCAGACACTTTCCTTTCACCCTCTGAGACTGGATTGTGCAGTGGGTCAGACACTGTCCTTTCCCCCTCTGGGACTGGGTGGTGCAGTGGGTCTGACACTGTCCTTTCCCCTCTGGGACTGGTTGGTGCAGTGGGTCAGACACTGCCCTTTCCCCTCTGAGACTGGGTGTTGCAGTGGGTCAGACAATGTCCTTTCCCCTCTGGGACTGGGTGGTGCAGTGGGTCAGACACTGCCCTTTCCCCTCTGGGACTGGTTGGTGCAGTGGGTCAGACACTGCCCTTTCCCCTCTGAGACTGGGTGTTGCAGTGGGTCAGACAATGTCCTTTCCCACTCTGGGACTGGGCGGTGCAATGGATCACACACTGTCATTTCCTCCTCTGGGACTGGGTGGTGCAGTGGATCACACACTGTCCATTCCCCGTCTGGGACAGCGTGTTGCGGTGGTCAGACACTCTCCTTTCCCCCTCTGGTACTGGGTGGTGCGGTGGGTCAGGCACTGTCCTTTCCCCCTCTCAGACTGGGTGGTGCAGTGTGTCAGATACTGTCCTTTCCCACTCTGGGACTGGGTGGTGCAGTGGGTCAGACACTTTCATTTCCCCCTCTGGGACTGGGTGGTGCAGTGGGTTAGACACTGTTCTTTCACCCTCTGCGACTGGGCGGTGCAGTGGGTCGGACACTCTCGTTTCCCTCTCTGCGACTGGGTGGTGCAGTGGGTCAGACACTGTCCTTTACCCCTCTGCGACTGGGCGGTGCAGTGGGTCAGACGCTCTCGTTTCCCCCTCTGCGACTGGGTATTGCAGTAGGTCAGACACTGTCCTTTTCCCCTCTGGGACTGGGCGGTGCAGTGGGTCAGACACTGTCCTTTCCCCCTCTGGGACTGGGCAGTGCGGTGGGTCAGACACTGTCCTTTACCCATCTGGGACTGGGTGGTGCAATGGGTCAGACACTGTCCTTTCCCCCTCTGGGACTGGGCAGTGCGGTGGGTCAGACACTGTCCTTTACCCATCTGGGACTGGGCGGTGTGGTGGGTCAGACACTGTCCTTTCACCCTCTGGGACTGGGTGGTGCAGTGGGTCAGACACTGTCCTTTCCCCCTCTGGGACTGGTTGGTGCGGTGGGTCAGACAATGTACTTTCACCCTCTGGGACTGGGTGGTGCAGTGGGTCAGACACTGTCCTTTCCCCTTCTGGGACTGGGTGGTGCAGTGGGTCAGGCACTGTCCTTTCCTCCTCTGGGACTGGGCGGTGCAGTGGGTCAGACACTGTCCTTTCGCCCTCTGGGACTGGGTGGTGCGGTGGGTCAGACAATGTACTTTCACCCTCTGGGACCGGGTGGTGCAGTGGGTCAGACACTGTCCTTTCCACCTCTGGGACTGGGTGGTGCAGTGGGTCAGACACTGTCCTTTCCCCTTCTGGGACTGGGTGGTGCAGTGGGTCAGACACTGTCCTTTCCCCCTCTGGGACTGGTTGGTGCGGTGGGTCAGACAATGTACTTTCGCCCTCCGGGACTGGGCGGTGCAGTGTGTCAGATACTGTCCTGTCCTCCTCTGGGACTAGCTGGTGCGGTGGGTCAGACACTGTCCTTTCACCCTCTGGGAATAGGCGGTGCAGTGGGTCAGACACTGTCCTTTCACCCTCTGGAACTGGCCGGTGCAGTGGGTCAGACACTGTCCTTTCCCCCTCTGGGACTGGGTGGTGAAGTGGGTCAGGCACTGTCCTTTCCCCCTCAGGGACTGGGTTGAGCATTGTGTCAGACACTGTCCTTTCCCCCTCTGGGACTGGCAGTGCAGTGATTCAGACACCTTCCTTTCCCCATCTGGGAATGCACGGTGCAGTGAGTCAGACACTGTCCTTTCCGCCTCTGGGACTGGGTGGTGCAGTGGGTCAGACACTGTCCTTTCCCCCTCTGGGACTGGGTGGTGCAGTGGGTCAGACACTTTCCTTTCCCCCTCTGGGACTGGGCGGTGCAGTGAGTCAGAAACGTTCCTTTCCACAACTGGGAATGGGCGCTTCAGTGAGTCAGACACTGTCCTTTCCCCTTCTGGGACTGGGTGGTGCAGTGGGTCAGATACTGTCCTTTCCCCCTCTGGGACTGGTTGGTGCGGTGCGTCAGACAATGTACTTTCACCCTCCGGGACTGGGCGGTGCAGTGGGTCAGATACTGTCCTGTCCTCCTCTGGGACTAGCTGGTGCGGTGGGTCAGACACTGTCCTTTCACCCTCTGGGAATAGGCGGTGCAGTGGGTCAGACACTGTCCTTTCACCCTCCGGGACTGTGCGGTGCAGTGGGTCAGATACTGTCCTGTCATCCTCTGGGACTGGCTGGTGCGGCTGATCAGTCACTGTCCTTTCACCCTCTGGGAATAGGCAGTGCAGTGGGCCTGACACTGTCCTTTCCCCCTCTGGGACTGGTTGGTGCAGTGGGTCAGATACTGTCCTGTCCTCCTCTGGGAATAGTTGGTGCGGTGGGTCAGACATTGTCCTTTCCCCCTCTGGGACTGGGTGGTGCTGTGGGTCAGACACTGTCCTTTCCCCCTCTGGGCCTGGGTGGTGCAGTATGTCAGAAACTGTCCTTTCCCCCTCTGGGACTGGGTGGCGATATGCGTCAGACACTGTCCTTTCCCCTCTGGGACTGGTTGTTACAGTGGTTCAGAAACTGTCCTTTCCCCATCTGGGAATGGGCGGTGCAGTGGGTCTGACACTGTCCTTTCCCCATCTGGGAATGGGCGGTGCAGTGGGTCAGACACTGTCCTTTCCCCCTCTGTGACTGGGTGGTGCAGTGGGTCAGACACTCTCCTTTCCCCCTCTGGGACTGGTTGACGCAGTGGGTCAGACACTGTCCTTTCCTCCTCTGGGACTGGGTGGTGCAGTGGGACAGACACTGTCCTTTCTCCCTCATGGGCTGGCTGGTGAAGTGTGACAGACACTGTCCTTTCCCCCTCTGGGACTGGGCGGTGCGGTCGGTCAGACACTGTCCTTTCCCCCTCTGCGACTGAGTGGTGCAGTGTGTTAGACACTGTCCATTCCCACTCTGGGACTGGGTGGTGCAGTGGGTTCAGACACTGTCCTTTCACCCTCTGGAATTGGCTGTTGCAGTGGGTCAGACACTGTCCTTTCCCCCTCTGGGACTGGGTGGTGCAATGGGTCAGACACTGTCTTTTCCCCTCTGCGACTGAGTGGTGCAGTGTGTTAGACACTGTCCTTTCACACTCTGGGCCTGGGTGGTGCAGTGTGTCAGAAACTGTCCTCTCCCCCTCTGGGACTGGGTGGTGATATGGGTCAGACACTGTCCTTCCGTCCTCTGGCAATGGGCGTTGCAGTGCGTCAGACACTGTCCTTTCCCCCTCTGGGACTGGTTGTTGCAGTGGTTCAGAAACTGTCCTTTCCCCATCTGGGAATGGGTGGTGCAGTGGGTCTGAAACTGTCCTTTCCCCATCTGGGAATGGGCGGTGCAGTGGGTCAGACACTCTCTTTCCCCCTCTGGGACTGGGTGCTGCAGTGGGTCAGACACTGTCCTTTCTCCCTCTGGGACTGGCTGGTGAAGTGGGTCAGACACTGTCCTTTCTCCCTCTGGGACTGGGTTGTTCAGTAGGTCAGACACGGTCCTTTCCCCATCTGCGACTGAATGGTGCAGTGTGTTAGACATTGTCCATTCCCACTCTGGGACTGGCTGGTGCACTGGGTCAGACACTGTCTTTTCCCCTCTGCGACTGAGTGGTGCAGTGTGTTAGACACTGTCCTTTCACACTCTGGGACTGGGTGGTGCAGTGGGTTCAGACACTGTCCTTTCACCCTCTGGAACTGGCTGTTGCAGTGGGTCAGATTATGTCCTTTCCCCCTCTGGGACTGGGCGGTGCAGTGGGTCAGACACTGTCCTTTCATTCTCTGGGACTGGGTGGTGCAGTGGGTCAGACACTGTCCTTTCCCCCTCTGGGACTGGGTGGAGCAGTGGGTCAGACACTGTCCTTTCCCTCTCTGGGACTGGGTGGTGCAGAGGGTCAGGCACTGTCATTACTCCCTCTGGGACTGGCTGTTGCAGTGTGACAGACACGGTCCTTTCCCCCTCTGGGACAGGGTTGTGCTGTGGGTCTGACACTGTCTTTTCCCCTTCTGGGACTGGGTGTTGCAGTGGGTCAGACACTGTCATTCCCTCTCTGGGAGTGGGTCGTGCAGTGGGTCAGACACTGTCCTTTCCCCATCTGGGGCTGGGTGGTGCAGTTGTTAAGACACGGTTCTTTCACCCACTGGCACTGTGTCTTGCAGTGGGTCAGACACTGTCCTTTCCCCCTCTGGGACTGGGTGGTGCAGTCGGTCAGACACTGTCCATTCCCCCTCTGGGACTGGGTGGTGCAGTCGATCAGACACTGTCCTTTCCCCCTACGGACCGGGTGGTGCAGTGGGTCAGATACTGTCCTTTTCCCTTCTGGGACTGGGTGGTGCAGTGCATCAGACACTGTCCTTTCCCCCTCTGGGACTGGTTGGTGCAGTGGGTCAGACACTGTCCTTTCCCCCTCTGAGTCTGGGTGGTGCAGTGGGTCAGACAATGTCCTTTCCCCCTCTGGGACTGGGTGGTGCAGTGGGTCAGACACTGTCCTTTCCCCCTCTGCGACTAGATTGTGCAGTGAGTCAGACACTGTCCTTTCCCCCTCTGGGACTGGGTGGTGCAGTGGGTCTGACACTGTCCTTTCCCCCTCTGGGACTGGGCAGTGCGGTGGGTCAGACACTGTCCTTTCCCCATCTGGGACTGGGTGGTGCAGTGGGTCAGACACTTTCCTTTCACCCTCTGGGACTGGATGGTGCAGTGGATCAGACACTGTCCTTTCCCCCTCGGGACCAGGTGGTGCAGTGGGTCAGACACTGTCCTTTCCCCCTCTGGGGCTGGGTGGTGCAGTGGATCAGACACTGTCCCTTCCCTCTCTGGGACTGGGTGGTGCAGTGGGTCAGACACTGTCCTTTCCTCCTCTGGAACTGCGTGTTGCAGTGGGTCAGACACTGTCCTTTCTTCCTCTGGGACTGGCTGGTTGCATTGTGCCAGACACTGTCCTTTCCCCCTTTGGGACTGGGTGGTGCAGTGGGTCAGACACTGTCCTTTCCTCCTCTGGAACTGCGTGTTGCAGTGGGTCAGACACTGTCCTTTCCTCCTCTGGAACTGCGTGTTGCAGTGGGTCAGACACTGTCCTTTCTTCCTCTGGGACTGGGTGGTGCAGTGGGTCAGACACTGTCCTTTCCCCCTCTGGGACTGGGTGGTGCAGTGTGTCAGACACTGTCCTAGCCTCCTCTGGGTCTGGGTGGTACGGTGGGTCAAACACTGTCCTTTCCCCCTCTGGGACTGGATGGTGCAGTGTGTCAGACACTGTCCTTTCCCCCTCTGGGACTGGGTGGTGCAGTGAGTCAGACACCGGCCTTTCCCCCTCTGGGACTTGGAGTTGCAGTGGGCCAGACTCTGTCCTTTCCCCCTCTGGGACTGGATGGTGCAATGAATCAGACACTGTCCTTCCCCCATCTGGGATTGGGTGCTGCTGTGTGTCAGACACTGTCCTTTCCCCCTCTGGGACTGGGTGGTGCCTTGTGTCAGACACTGTCCTTTCCCCCTCTGGGACTGGGTGGTGCTGTGGGTCAGACACTGTCCTTTCCCCCTCTGGGACTGGGTGGTGCGGTGGGTCGGACACTGTCCTTTCCCCCTCTGGGACTGGGCGGTGCAGTGAGTCGGACACTGTCATTTCACACTCTGGGACTTGGTGTTGCAGTTGGTCAGACACTGTCCTTTCACCCTCTGGGGCTGGATGGCGCAGTAGGTCAGACACTGTCCTTTCCCCCTCTGGAACTGGGCGGTGCGGATAGTCAGGCAATGCCCTTTCCCTCTGTGGGACTGTGTGGTGCTGTGGGTCAGACACTGCCCTTTCCCCCTCTGGGACTGGGTGGTGCATTTTTTCAGACACTCTCCTTTCCCCCTCTGGGACTGGGCGGTGCGGTGGGTCAGGCAATGCCCTTTCCCCCTCTGGGACTTTGTGGTGCTGTGGGTCAGACACTACACTTTCCCCCTCTGGGACTGGGTGGTGCATTGTGTCAGACACTGTCCTTTGCCCCTCTGGGACTGGGTGGTGCGGTGTGTCAGACACTGTCCTTTTTCCCTCTGGGACTGGTGGTGCCGTGGATCAGACACTGTCCTTTCCCGCTCTGGGACTGGATGGTGCAGTGGGTCAGACACTGTCATTTCCCCTTTTGGGACTGGGTGGTGCGGTGGGTCAGACACTGTCCTTTCCCCCTCTGCGACTGTGTGATGAAGTGGGTCAGACAATGTCCTTTCCCCTCTGGGACTGGGCGGTGCAGTGGGTCAGATACTGTCCTTTCCCCCTCTGGGACTGGGTGGTGAAGTCTGTCAGACACTGTCCTTTCTCCCTCTGCGACTGTGTGATGCAGTGTGTCAGACACTGTCCTTTCCCCTTCTGCGACTGGATTGTGCAGTGGGTCAGACACTGTCCTTTCCCCATCTGGGACTGGGTGGTGCAGTGGGTCAGACACTTTCCTTTCACCCTCTGAGACTGGATTGTGCAGTGGGTCAGACACTGTCCTTTCCCCCTCTGGGACTGGGTGGTGCAGTGGGTCTGACACTGTCCTTTCCCCTCTGGGACTGGTTGGTGCAGTGGGTCAGACACTGCCCTTTCCCCTCTGAGACTGGGTGTTGCAGTGGGTCAGACAATGTCCTTTCCCCTCTGGGACTGGGTGGTGCAGTGGGTCAGACACTGCCCTTTCCCCTCTGGGACTGGTTGGTGCAGTGGGTCAGACACTGCCCTTTCCCCTCTGAGACTGGGTGTTGCAGTGGGTCAGACAATGTCCTTTCCCACTCTGGGACTGGGCGGTGCAATGGATCACACACTGTCATTTCCTCCTCTGGGACTGGGTGGTGCAGTGGATCACACACTGTCCATTCCCCGTCTGGGACTGCGTGTTGCGGTGGTCAGACACTGTCCTTTCCCCCTCTGGTACTGGGTGGTGCGGTGGGTCATGCACTGTCCTTTCCCCCTCTGTGACTGGGTGGTGCGGTGGGTCAGGCACTGTCCTTTCCCCCTCTCAGACTGGGTGGTGCAGTGTGTCAGATACTGTCCTTTCCCACTCTGGGACTGGGTGGTGCAGTGGGTCAGACACTTTCATTTCCCCCTCTGGGACTGGGTGGTGCAGTGGGTCAGACACTGTTCTTTCACCCTCTGCGACTGGGCGGTGCAGTGGGTCGGACACTCTCGTTTCCCCCTCTGCGACTGGGTGGTGCAGTGGGTCAGACACTGTCCTTTACCCCTCTGCGACTGGGCGGTGCAGTGGGTCAGACGCTCTCGTTTCCCCCTCTGTGACTGGGTATTGCAGTAGGTCAGACACTGTCATTTCCTCCTCTGTGACTGGGTGGTGCAGTGGGTCAGACACTGTCCTTTCACCCTCTGTACTGGGTGGTGCAGTGCGTCTGACACTGCCCTTTACCCCTCTGCGACTGTGTGATGCAGTGGTTCCGATACTGTCCTTTCCCCTCTGGGACTGGGCGATGCAGTGGGTCAGACACTGTCCTTTCCCCCTCTGGGAATGGGTGGTGTGGTGGGTCACACACTGTCATTTCCTCCTCTGGGACTGGGTGGTGCAGTGGGTCAGACACTGTCCTTTCACCCTCTGGGACTGGATGGTGCGGTGTGAGAGACACTGTCCTTTCCCCCTCTGGGACTGGGTGGTGCAGTCGATCAGACACTGCCTTTCCCCCTAGGGACCGGGTGGTGCAGTGGGTCAGATACTGTCCTTTCCCCCTCTGCGACTGGGTGGTGCAGTCGATCAGACACTGTCCTTTCCCCCTAGGGACCGGGTGGTGCAGTGGGACAGATACTGTCCTTTTCCCTTCTGGGACTGGGTGGTGCAGTCGATCAGACACTGTCCTTTCCCCCTAGGGACTGGGTGGTGCAGTGGATCAGACACTGTCCTTTCCCCCTCTGGGACTGGGTGGTGCAGTCGATCAGACACTGTCCTTTCCCCCTAGGGACCGGGTGGTGCAGTGGGTCAGATACTGTCCTTTTCCCTTCTGGGACTGGGTGGTGCAGTGGGTCAGACACTGTCCTTTCCCCCTAGGGACTGGGTGGTGCAGTGGATCAGACACTGTCCTTTCCCCCTGTGGGACTGGGTGGTGCAGTCGATCAGACACTGTCCTTTCCCCCTAGGGACCGGGTGGTGCAGTGGGTCAGATACTGTCCTTTTCCCTTCTGGGACTGGGTGGTGCAGTGCATCAGACACTGTCCTTTCCCCCTCTGGGACTGGGTGGTGCAGTGGGTCAGACACTCTCCTTTCCCCCTCTGATTCTGGGTGGTGCAGTGGGTCAGACACTGTCCTTTCCCCCTCTGGGACTGGGCAGTGCGGTGGGTCAGACACTGTCCTTTACCCATCTGGGACTGTGTGGTGCAGTGGGTCAGACACTTTCCTTTCACCCTGTGGGACTGGATGGTGCGGTGCGTCAGACACTGTCCATTCCCACTCTGGGACTGGGTGGTGCAGTGGATCAGGCACTGTCCTTTCCCCCTAGGGACCGGGTGGTGCAGTGGGTCAGACACTGTCCTTTCCCCCTCTGGGGCTGGGTGGTGCAGTGGATCAGACACTGTCCTTTCCTCCTCTGGGACTGCATGTTGCAGTGGGTCAGACAATGTCCTCTCTTCCTCTGGGACTGGCTGGTTGCATTGTGTCAGACACTGTCCTTTCCCGCTCTGGGACTGGGTGGTGCAGTGGGTCAGACACTGTCCTTTCCCACTCTGGGACTGGGCGGTGCCGTGGGTCAGACACTGTCCTTTCCCTCTCTGGGACTCGGTGGTGCGATGTGTCAGACACTGTCCTTTCCCCATCTGGGTCTGGGTGGTGCAGTGGGTCAGACACTGTTCTATCCCACTTTGGGACTGGGCGGTGCAGTGAGTCAGACACTGTCCTTTCACCCTTTGGGACTGGCTGTTGCAGTGGGTCAGATTCTTCCTTTTCCCCCTGGGACTGGGCATTGCAGTGGGTCAGACACTGTCCTTTCCCCCTCTGGTACTCGGAGGTGAACTGGGTTAGACACTGCCCTTTCCTCCTCTGGGACTGGGTGGAGCAGTGGGTCAGACACTGTCCTTTCACCCTCTGGGTCTTGGTGGTGCAGTGTGTCAGACACTGTCCTTTCCTCCTCTGGGACTGGGTGGTGCGGTGTGTCAAAAACTGTCCTTTCCCCCTCTGGGACTGGATGGTGCAGTGTGTCAGACACTGTCCTTTCCTCATCTGGGACTGGGTGGTGCGATGTGTCAAACACTGTCCTTTCCCACTCTGGGACTGGATGGTGCAGTGTGTCAGACACTGTCCTTTCCTCCTCTGGGTCTGGGTGGTACGGTGGGTCAGACACCGGCCTTTCCCCCTCTGGGACTTGGTGTTGCAGTGGGTCAGACACTGTCCTTTCCCCCTCTGGGACTGGGTGGTGCAATGAATCAGACACTGTCCTTTCCCCCTCTGGGATTGGGTGGTGCTGTGTGTCAGACACTGTCCTTTCCCCCTCTGGGACTGGGTGGTGCTGTGGGTCAGACACTGTCCTTTCCCCCTTTGGGACAGGGTGGTGCATTGTGTCAGACACTGTCATTTCCCCCTCTGCGACTGAGCGGTGCAGTGTGTTAGACACTGTCCTTTCACACTGTGGGACTGGGTGGTGCAGTGGGTTCAAACACTGTCCTTTCACCCTCTGGAACTGGCTGTTGCAGTGGGTCAGATTATGTCCTTTCCCCCTCTGGGACTGGGCGATGCAGTGGGTCAGACACTGTCCTTTCATTCTCTGGGACTGGGTGGTGCAGTGGGTCAGACACTGTCCTTTCCCCCTCTGGGACTAGGTGGTGCAGTGGTTCAGACACTGTCCTTCCCCTCACTGGGACTGGGTGGTGCAGAGAGTCAGACACTGGCATTACTCCCTCTGGGACTGGCTGTTGCAGTGTGACAGACACGGTCCTTTCCCCCTCTGGGACAGGGTTGTGCTGTGGGTCTGACACTGTCTTTTACCCTTCTGGGACTGGGTGTTGCAGTGGGTCAGACATTGTCCTTTCCCTCTCTGGGAGTGGGTCGTGCAGTGGGTCAGACACTGTCCTTTCCCCCTCTGGGGCTGGGTGGTGCAGTTGTTAGGACACTGTTCTTTCACCCACTGGCACTGTGTCTTGCAGTGGGTCAGACACTGTCCTTTCCCCCTCGGTGACTGGGTTGTCCAGTGGGTCAGACACTGTCATTTCCCCCTCTGCGGCTGTGTTGTGCAGTGGGTCAGACACTGTCCTTTCCCCCTCTGGGACTGGGTGGTGCAGTCGGTCAGACACTGTCCTTTCCCCCTCTGGGACTGGGCGTTGCAGTAGGTCAGACACTGTCCTTTCCCCCTCTGGGACTGGGTGGTGCAGTGGGTCAGACACTGTCCTTTCACCCTCTGGGATTGGATGGTGTGGTGTGACAGACACTGTCCTTTCCCCCTCTGGGACTGGGTGGTGCAGTCGATCAGACACTGTCCTTGCCCCTTGGGACCAGGTGGTGCAGTGGGTCAGACACTGTCCTTTCCCCCTCTGGGACTGGTTGGTGCAGTGGGTCAGACACTCTCCTTTCCCCCTCTGAGTCTGGGTGGTGCAGTGGGTCAGACACTGTCCTTTCCCCCTCTGGGACTGGGTGGTGCAGTGGGTCACACACTGTCCTTTCCCCCTCTGGGACTGGGTGGTGCAGTGGGTCAGACACTTTCCTTTCACCCTCTGGGACTGGATGGTGCGGTGCGTCAGACACTGTCCTTTCCCACTCTGGGACTGGGTGGTGCAGTGGATCAGACACTGTCCTTTCCCCCTAGGGACCAGGTAGTGCAGTGGGTCAGACACTGTCCTTTCCCCGTCTGGGGCTGGGTGGTGCAGTGGATCAGACACTGTCCTTTCCCCCTCTGGGACTGGGTGGTGCAGTGGGTCAGACACTGTCCTTTCTGCCTCTGGGACTGCGTGTTCCAGTGGGTCAGACACTGTCCTTTCTTCCTCTGGGACTGGCTGGTTGCATTGTGTCAGACACTGTCCTTTCCCCCTTTGGGACTGGGTGATGCAGTGGGTCAGACACTGTCCTTTCCCACTCTGGGACTGGGCGGTGCCGTGGGTCAGACACTGTCCTTTCCCTCTCTGGGACTAGGTGATGCGATGTGTCAGACACTGTCCTTTCCCCTCTGGGTCTGGATCGTGCAGTGGGTCAGACACTGTTCTATCCCACTCTGGGAATGGGCGGTGCAGTGAGTCAGACACTGTCCTTTCCCCCTCTGGGACTTGGTGTTGCAGTGGGCCAGACACTGTCCTTTCCCCCTCTGGGACTGGGTGGTGCAATGAATCAGACACTGTCCTTTCCCCATCTGGGATTAGGTGGTGCTGTGTGTCAGACACTGTCCTTTCCCCCTCTGGGACTGGGTGGTGCTGTGGGTCAGACACTGTCCTTTCCCACTCTGGGACTGGGTAGTGCGCTGGGTCAGACCCTGTCCTTTCCCCCTCTGGGACTTGGTGTTGCAGTGGGTCGGACTCTGTCCTTTCCCCCTCTGGGACTGGGCGGTGCAGTGAGTCGGACACTGTCATTTCACCCTCTGGGACTTGGTGTTGCAGTTGTTCAGCCACTGTCCATTCACCCTCTGGGACTGGTTGGTGCAGTAGGTCAGACACTGTCCTTTCCCCCTCTGGAACTGGGCGGTGCGGATAGTCAGGCAATGCCCTTTCCCTCTCTGGGACTGTGTGGTGCTGTGGGTCAGACACTGCCCTTTCCCCCTCTGGGACTGGGCGGTGCGGTGTGTCAGACACTGTCCTTTTTCACTCTGGGACTGGTGGTGCCGTGTGTCAGACACTGTCCTTTCCCGCTCTGGGACTGGGTGGTGCAGTGAGTCAGACAATTTCCTTTCCCCATCTGGGAATCGGCGGTGCAGTGAGTCCGACATTGTCATTTCCCCTTTTGGGACTGTGTGATGCAGTGGGTCAGACACTGTCCTTTCCCCTCTGGGACTGGTTGGTGCAGTGGGTCAGACACTGTCCTTTCCCACTCTGGGACTGGGCGGTGCAGTGGATCACACACTGTCATTTCCTCCTCTGGGACTGGGTGGTGCAGTGGATCACACACTGTCCATTCCCCGTCTGGGACTGCGTGTTGCGGTGGTCAGACACTGTACTTTCTTCCTTTGGTACTGGGTGGTGCGGTGGGTCAGGCACTGTCCTTTCCCCCTCTCAGACTGGGTGGTGCAGTGGGTCAGACACTGTCCTTTCCCACTCTGGGACTGGGTGGTGCAGTGGGTCAGACACTGTCCTTTCCTCCTCTGGGACTGGGTGGTGAAGTGGATCACACACTGTCCTTTCCCCCTCTGGGACTGGATGGTGCAGTGGGTCAGTCACTGTACTTACCCCCTCTGGGACTGGGTGGTGCAGTGGGTCAGGCACTTTCCTTTCCCCCTCTGGGACTGGGTGGTGCAGTGGGTCGGACACTCTCGTTTCCCCCTCTGCAACTGGGTGGTGCAGTGGGTCAGACACTGTCCTTTACCCCTCTGGGACTAGGTGGTGCAGTGGGTCAGAAGATGTCATTTCCCCCTCTGCGACTGGGTATTGCAGTAGGTCAGACACTGTCCTTTCCTCCTCTGTGACTGGGTGGTGCAGTGGGTCAGACACTGTCATTTCACCCTCTGTACTGGGTGGTGCAGTGTTTCCGATACTGTCCTTTCCCCTCTGGGACTGGGCGATGCAGTGGGTCAGACACTGTCCTTTCCCCCTCTGGGAATGGGTGGTGTGGTGGATCAGACACTGTCATTTCCTCCTCTGGGACTGGGTGGTGCAGTGGGTCACACACTGTCCTTTCACCCTCTGGGACTGGATGGTGCGGTGTGACAGATACTGTCCTTTCCCCCTCTGGGACTGGGTGGTGCAGTCGATCAGACACTGTCCTTTCCCCCTAGGGACCGGGTGGTGCAGTGGGTCAGATACTGTCCTTTCCTCATCTGGGACTGGGTGGTGCGGTGGGTCAAACACTGTCCTTTCCCCCTCTGGGGCTGGATGGTGCAGTGTGTCAGACACTGTCCTTTCCTCCTCTGGGTCTGGGTGGTACGGTGGGTCAGACACCGGCCTTTCCCCCTCTGGGACTTGGTGTTGCAGTGGGTCAGACACTGTCCTTTCCCCCTCTGGGACTGGGTGGTGCAATGAATCAGACACTGTCATTTCCCCCTCTGCGAATGAGTGGTGCAGTGTGTTAGACACTGTCCTTTCCCACTCTGGGACTGGGTGGTGCAGTGGGTCAGACACTGTCCTTTCCTCCTCTGGGACTGGGTGGTGAAGTGGATCACACACTGTCCTTTCCCCCTCTGGGACTGGATGGTGCAGTGGGTCAGTCACTGTACTTACCCCCTCTGGGACTGGGTGGTGCAGTGGGTCAGGCACTTTCCTTTCCCCCTCTGGGACTGGGTGGTGCAGTGGGTCGGACACTCTCGTTTCCCCCTCTGCAACTGGGTGGTGCAGTGGGTCAGACACTGTCCTTTACCCCTCTGGGACTAGGTGGTGCAGTGGGTCAGAAGATGTCATTTCCCCCTCTGCGACTGGGTATTGCAGTAGGTCAGACACTGTCCTTTCCTCCTCTGTGACTGGGTGGTGCAGTGGGTCAGACACTGTCATTTCACCCTCTGTACTGGGTGGTGCAGTGTTTCCGATACTGTCCTTTCCCCTCTGGGACTGGGCGATGCAGTGGGTCAGACACTGTCCTTTCCCCCTCTGGGAATGGGTGGTGTGGTGGATCAGACACTGTCATTTCCTCCTCTGGGACTGGGTGGTGCAGTGGGTCACACACTGTCCTTTCACCCTCTGGGACTGGATGGTGCGGTGTGACAGATACTGTCCTTTCCCCCTCTGGGACTGGGTGGTGCAGTCGATCAGACACTGTCCTTTCCCCCTAGGGACCGGGTGGTGCAGTGGGTCAGATACTGTCCTTTCCTCATCTGGGACTGGGTGGTGCGGTGGGTCAAACACTGTCCTTTCCCCCTCTGGGGCTGGATGGTGCAGTGTGTCAGACACTGTCCTTTCCTCCTCTGGGTCTGGGTGGTACGGTGGGTCAGACACCGGCCTTTCCCCCTCTGGGACTTGGTGTTGCAGTGGGTCAGACACTGTCCTTTCCCCCTCTGGGACTGGGTGGTGCAATGAATCAGACACTGTCATTTCCCCCTCTGCGAATGAGTGGTGCAGTGTGTTAGACACTGTCCTTTCACACTCTGGGACTGGGTGGTGCAGTGGGTCAAATTATGTCCTTTCCCCCTCTGGGACTGGGCGGTGCAGTGGGTCAGACACTGTCCTTTCACCCTCTGGAACTGGCTGTTGCAGTGGGTCAAATTATGTCCTTTCCCCCTCTGGGACTGGGCGGTGCAGTGGGTCAGACACTGTCCTTTCATTCTCTGTGACTGGGAGGTGCAGTGGGTCAGACACTGTCCTTTCCCGCTCTGGGACTGGGTGGTGCAGTGGGTCAGACACTGTCCTTTCCCTCTCTGGGGCTGGGTGGTGCAGAGGGTCAGACACTGTCATTACTCCCTCTGGGACTGGCTGTTGCAGTGTGACAGACACGGTCCTTTCCCCCTCTGGGACAGGGTTGTGCTGTGGGTCTGACACTGTCTTTTCCCCTTCTGGGACTGGGTGTTGCAGTGGGTCAGACACTGTCCTTTCCCTCTCTGGGAGTGGGTCGTGCAGTGGGTCAGACACTGTCCTTTCCCCCTCGGTGACTTGGTTGTCCAGTGGGTCAGACACTGTCGTTTCCCCCTCTGCGGCTGGGTTGTGCAGTGGGTCAGACACTCTCCTTTCCCCCTCTGGGACTGGGTGGTGCAGTGGGTCAGACACTGTCCTTTCCCCATCTGGGACTGGGTGGTGCAGTGGGTCTGACACTGTCCTTTCCACCTCTGGGACTGGGTGGTGCAGTGGGCCTGACACTGTCCTTTCCCCCTCTGGGACTGGGCAGTGCGGTGGGTCAGACACTGTCCTTTCCCCATCTGTGACTGGGTGGTGCAGTGGGTCAGACACTGTCCTTTCCCCCTTTGGGACTGGGTGATGCAGTGGGTCAGACACTGTCCTTTCCCACTCTGGGACTGGGTGGTGCAGTGGGTCAGACACTGTCCTTTCCGCCTCTGGGACTGCGTGTTCCAGTGGGTCAGACACTGTCTTTTCTTCCTCTGGGACTGGCTGGTTGCATTGTGTCAGACACTGTCCTTTCCCCCTTTGGGACTGGGTGATGCAGTGGGTCAGACACTGTCCTTTCCCACTCTGGGACTGGGCGGTGCCGTGGGTCAGACACTGTCCTTTCCCTCTCTGGGACTAGGTGATGCGATGTGTCAGACACTGTCCTTTCCCCTCTGGGTCTGGATCGTGCAGTGGGTCAGACACTGTTCTATCCCACTCTGGGAATGGGCGGTGCAGTGAGTCAGACACTGTCCTTTCCCCCTCTGGGACTGGGTGGTGCAGTGGGTCAGACACTGTCCTTTCACCCTCTGGGACTGGGTGGTGCAGTGGGTCAGACACTGTCCTTTCACCCTCTGGGACTGGCTGTTGCAGTGGGTCAGATTCTGCCTTTTCCCCCTGGGACTGGGCAGTGCAGTGGGTCAGACACTGTCCTTTACCCCTCTGGTACTCGGCGGTGCACTGGGTTAGACACTGTCCTTTCCTCCTCTGGGACTGGGTGGTGCAGTGGGTCAAATTATGTCCTTTCCCCCTCTGGGACTGGGCGGTGCAGTGGGTCAGACACTGTCCTTTCACCCTCTGGAACTGGCTGTTGCAGTGGGTCAAATTATGTCCTTTCCCCCTCTGGGACTGGGCGGTGCAGTGGGTCAGACACTGTCCTTTCATTCTCTGTGACTGGGAGGTGCAGTGGGTCAGACACTGTCCTTTCCCGCTCTGGGACTGGGTGGTGCAGTGGGTCAGACACTGTCCTTTCCCTCTCTGGGGCTGGGTGGTGCAGAGGGTCAGACACTGTCATTACTCCCTCTGGGACTGGCTGTTGCAGTGTGACAGACACGGTCCTTTCCCCCTCTGGGACAGGGTTGTGCTGTGGGTCTGACACTGTCTTTTCCCCTTCTGGGACTGGGTGTTGCAGTGGGTCAGACACTGTCCTTTCCCTCTCTGGGAGTGGGTCGTGCAGTGGGTCAGACACTGTCCTTTCCCCCTCGGTGACTTGGTTGTCCAGTGGGTCAGACACTGTCGTTTCCCCCTCTGCGGCTGGGTTGTGCAGTGGGTCAGACACTCTCCTTTCCCCCTCTGAGTCTGGGTGGTGCAGTGGCTCAGACACTGTCCTTTCCCCCTCTGGGACTGGGTGGTGCAGTGGGTCAGACACTGTCCTTTCCCCATCTGGGACTGGGTGGTGCAGTGGGTCTGACACTGTCCTTTCCCCCTCTGGGACTGGGTGGTGCAGTGGGCCTGACACTGTCCTTTCCCCCTCTGGGACTGGGCAGTGCGGTGGGTCAGGCACTGTCCTTTCCCCATCTGTGACTGGGTGGTACAGTGGGTCAGACACTTTCCTTTCACCCTCTGGGACTGGATGGTGCGGTGCGTCAGACACTGTCCTTTCCCACTCTGGGACTGGGTGGTGCTGTGGATCAGACACTGTCCTTTCCCCCTAGTGACCAGGTGGTGCAGTGGGTCCGACACTGTCCTTTCCCCCTCTGGGGCTGGGTGGTGCAGTGGATCAGACACTGTCCTTTCCCCCTCTGGGACTGGGTGGTGCAGTGGGTCAGACACTGTCCTTTCCTCCTCTGGGACTGCGTGTTGCAGTGGGTCAGACACTGTCCTTTCTTCCTCTGGGACTGGCTGGTTGCATTGTGTCAGACATTGTCCTTTCTCCCTTTGGGACTGGGTGGTGCAATGGGCCAGGCACTGTCCTTTCCCACTCTGGGACTGGGCGGTGCCGTGGGTCAGACACTGTCCTTCCCCTCTCTGGGACTAGATGGTGCGATGTGTCAGACACTGTCCTTTCCCCTCTGGGTCTGGGTGGTGCAGTGGGTCAGACACTGTTCTATCCCACTCTGGGAATGGGCGGTGCAGTGAGTCAGACACTGTCCTTTCCCCCTCTGGGACTGGGTGGTGCAGTGGGTCTGACACTGTCCTTTCACCCTCTGGGATTGGGTGGTGCAGTGGGTCAGACACTGTCCTTTCACCCTCTGGGACTGGCTGTTGCAGTGGGTCAGACACTGTCTTTTCTTCCTCTGGGACTGGCTGGTTGCATTGTGTCAGACACTGTCCTTTCCCACTCTGGGACTGGGCGGTGCCGTGGGTCAGACACTGTCCTTTCCCTCTCTGGGACTAGGTGATGCGATGTGTCAGACACTGTCCTTTCCCCTCTGGGTCTGGATCGTGCAGTGGGTCAGACACTGTTCTATCCCACTCTGGGAATGGGCGGTGCAGTGAGTCAGACACTGTCCTTTCCCCCTCTGGGACTGGGTGGTGCAGTGGGTCAGACACTGTCCTTTCACCCTCTGGGACTGGGTGGTGCAGTGGGTCAGACACTGTCCTTTCACCCTCTGGGACTGGCTGTTGCAGTGGGTCAGATTCTGCCTTTTCCCCCTGGGACTGGGCAGTGCAGTGGGTCAGACACTGTCCTTTACCCCTCTGGTACTCGGCGGTGCACTGGGTTAGACACTGTCCTTTCCTCCTCTGGGACTGGGTGGTGCAGTGTGTCAGACACTGTCCTTTCCTCCTCTGGGAATGGTTGGTGCGGTGTGTCAAACACTGTCCTTTCCCCCTCTGCAACTAGATGGTGCAGTGTGTCAGACACTCTCCTTTCCTCCTCTGGGACTGGTTGGTACGGTGGGTCAGACACCAGCCTTTCCCCCTCTGGGACTTGGTGTTGCAGTGGGCCAGACACTGTCCTTTCCCCCTCTGGGACTGGGTGGTGCAATGAATCAGACACTGTCCTTTCCCCATCTGGGATTAGGTGGTGCTGTGTGTCAGACACTGTCCTTTCCCCCTCTGGGACTGGGTGGTGCTGTGGGTCAGACACTGTCCTTTCCCACTCTGGGACTGGGTAGTGCGCTGGGTCAGACACTGTCCTTTCCCCCTCTGGGACTTGGTGTTGCAGTGGGTCGGACTCTGTCCTTTCCCCCTCTGGGACAGGGCGGTGCAGTGAGTCGGACACTGTCATTTCACCCTCTGGGACTTGGTGTTGCAGTTGTTCAGCCACTGTCCATTCACCCTCTGGGACTGGTTGGTGCAGTAGGTCAGACACTGTCCTTTCCCCCTCTGGAACTGGGCGGTGCGGATAGTCAGGCAATGCCCTTTCCCTCTCTGGGACTGTGTGGTGCTGTGGGTCAGACACTGCCCTTTCCCCCTCTGGGACTGGGCGGTGCGGTGTGTCAGACACTGTCCTTTTTCACTCTGGGTCTGGTGGTGCCGTGTGTCAGACACTGTCCTTTCCCGCTCTGGGACTGGGTGGTGCAGTGAGTCAGACAATTTCCTTTCCCCATCTGGGAATCGGCGGTGCAGTGAGTCCGACATTGTAATTTCCCCTTTTGGGACTGTGTGATGCAGTGGGTCAGACACTGTCCTTTCCCCTCTGGGACTGGTTGGTGCAGTGGGTCAGACACTGTCCTTTCCCACTCTGGGACTGGGCGGTGCAGTGGATCACACACTGTCATTTCCTCCTCTGGGACTGGGTGGTGCAGTGGATCACACACTGTCCATTCCCCGTCTGGGACTGCGTGTTGCGGTGGTCAGACACTGTACTTTCTTCCTTTGGTACTGGGTGGTGCGGTGGGTCAGGCACTGTCCTTTCCCCCTCTCAGACTGGGTGGTGCAGTGGGTCAGACACTGTCCTTTCCCACTCTGGGACTGGGTGGTGCAGTGGGTCAGACACTGTCCTTTCCTCCTCTGGGACTGGGTGGTGAAGTGGATCACACACTGTCCTTTCCCCCTCTGGGACTGGATGGTGCAGTGGGTCAGTCACTGTACTTACCCCCTCTGGGACTGGGTGGTGCAGTGGGTCAGGCACTTTCCTTTCCCCCTCTGGGACTGGGTGGTGCAGTGGGTCGGACACTCTCGTTTCCCCCTCTGCAACTGGGTGGTGCAGTGGGTCAGACACTGTCCTTTACCCCTCTGGGACTAGGTGGTGCAGTGGGTCAGAAGATGTCATTTCCCCCTCTGCGACTGGGTATTGCAGTAGGTCAGACACTGTCCTTTCCTCCTCTGTGACTGGGTGGTGCAGTGGGTCAGACACTGTCATTTCACCCTCTGTACTAGGTGGTGCAGTGGTTCCGATACTGTCCTTTCCCCTCTGGGACTGGGCGATGCAGTGGGTCAGACACTGTCCTTTCCCCCTCTGGGAATGGGTGGTGTGGTGGATCAGACACTGTCATTTCCTCCTCTGGGACTGGGTGGTGCAGTGGGTCACACACTTTCCTTTCACCCTCTGGGACTGGATGGTGCGGTGTGACAGATACTGTCCTTTCCCCCTCTGGGACTGGGTGGTGCAGTCGATCAGACACTGTCCTTTCCCCCTAGGGACCGGGTGGTGCAGTGGGTCAGATACTGTCCTTTCCTCATCTGGGACTGGGTGGTGCGGTAGGTCAAACACTGTCCTTTCCCCCTCTGGGGCTGGATGGTGCAGTGTGTCAGACACTGTCCTTTCCTCCTCTGGGTCTGGGTGGTACGGTGGGTCAGACACCGGCCTTTCCCCCTCTGGGACTTGGTGTTGCAGTGGGTCAGACACTGTCCTTTCCCCCTCTGGGACTGGGTGGTGCAATGAATCAGACACTGTCATTTCCCCCTCTGCGAATGAGTGGTGCAGTGTGTTAGACACTGTCCTTTCACACTCTGGGACTGGGTGGTGCAGTGGGTCAAATTATGTCCTTTCCCCCTCTGGGACTGGGCGGTGCAGTGGGTCAGACACTGTCCTTTCACCCTCTGGAACTGGCTGTTGCAGTGGGTCAAATTATGTCCTTTCCCCCTCTGGGACTGGGCGGTGCAGTGGGTCAGACACTGTCCTTTCATTCTCTGTGACTGGGAGGTGCAGTGGGTCAGACACTGTCCTTTCCCGCTCTGGGACTGGGTGGTGCAGTGGGTCAGACACTGTCCTTTCCCTCTCTGGGGCTGGGTGGTGCAGAGGGTCAGACACTGTCATTACTCCCTCTGGGACTGGCTGTTGCAGTGTGACAGACACGGTCCTTTCCCCCTCTGGGACAGGGTTGTGCTGTGGGTCTGACACTGTCTTTTCCCCTTCTGGGACTGGGTGTTGCAGTGGGTCAGACACTGTCCTTTCCCTCTCTGGGAGTGGGTCGTGCAGTGGGTCAGACACTGTCCTTTCCCCCTCGGTGACTTGGTTGTCCAGTGGGTCAGACACTGTCGTTTCCCCCTCTGCGGCTGGGTTGTGCAGTGGGTCAGACACTCTCCTTTCCCCCTCTGAGTCTGGGTGGTGCAGTGGCTCAGACACTGTCCTTTCCCCCTCTGGGACTGGGTGGTGCAGTGGGTCAGACACTGTCCTTTCCCCATCTGGGACTGGGTGGTGCAGTGGGTCTGACACTGTCCTTTCCCCCTCTGGGACTGGGTGGTGCAGTGGGCCTGACACTGTCCTTTCCCCCTCTGGGACTGGGCAGTGCGGTGGGTCAGACACTGTCCTTTCCCCATCTGTGACTGGGTGGTACAGTGGGTCAGACACTTTCCTTTCACCCTCTGGGACTGGATGGTGCGGTGCGTCAGACACTGTCCTTTCCCACTCTGGGACTGGGTGGTGCTGTGGATCAGACACTGTCCTTTCCCCCTAGTGACCAGGTGGTGCAGTGGGTCCGACACTGTCCTTTCCCCCTCTGGGGCTGGGTGGTGCAGTGGATCAGACACTGTCCTTTCCCCCTCTGGGACTGGGTGGTGCAGTGGGTCAGACACTGTCCTTTCCTCCTCTGGGACTGCGTGTTGCAGTGGGTCAGACACTGTCCTTTCTTCCTCTGGGACTGGCTGGTTGCATTGTGTCAGACATTGTCCTTTCTCCCTTTGGGACTGGGTGGTGCAATGGGCCAGGCACTGTCCTTTCCCACTCTGGGACTGGGCGGTGCCGTGGGTCAGACACTGTCCTTCCCCTCTCTGGGACTAGATGGTGCGATGTGTCAGACACTGTCCTTTCCCCTCTGGGTCTGGGTGGTGCAGTGGGTCAGACACTGTTCTATCCCACTCTGGGAATGGGCGGTGCAGTGAGTCAGACACTGTCCTTTCCCTCTCTGGGACTAGGTGATGCGATGTGTCAGACACTGTCCTTTCCCCTCTGGGTCTGGATGGTGCAGTGGGTCAGACACTGTCCTTTCCCCCTCTGGGACTGGCTGTTGCAGTGGGTCAGATTCTGCCTTTTCCCCCTGGGCCTGGGCAGTGCAGTGGGTCAGACACTGTCCTTTCCCCCTCTGGGACTGGGTGGTGCAGTGTGTCAGACACTGTCCATTCCTCCTCTGGGAATGGTTGGTGCGGTGTGTCAAACACTGTCCTTTCCCCCTCTGCGACTAGATGGTGCAGTGTGTCAGACACTGTCCTTTCCTCCTCTGGGACTGGGTGGTGCGATGTGTCAAACACTGTCCTTTCCCCCTCTGGGACTGGATGGTGCAGTGTGTCAGACACTGTCCTTTCCTCCTCTGGGTCTGGGTGGTACGGTGGGTCAGACACCGGCCTTTCCCCCTCTGGGACTTGGTGTTGCAGTGGGTCAGACACTGTCCTTTCCCCCTCTGGGATTGGGTGGTGCTGTGTGTCAGACACTGTCCTTTCCCCCTTTGGGACTGGGTGGTGCTGTGGGTCAGACTCTGTCCTTTCCCCCTCTGGGACTGGGTGGTGCAATGAATCAGACACTGTCCTTTCCCCCTCTGGGATTGGGTGGTGCTGTGTGTCAGACACTGTCCTTTCCCCCTTTGGGACTGGGTGGTGCTGTGGGTCAGACTCTGTCCTTTCCCACTCTGGGACTGGGTGGTGCGCTGGGTCAGACACTGTCCTTTCCCCCTCTGGAACTGGGCGGTGTGGATAGTCAGGCAATGCCCTTTCCCTCTCTGGGACTGTGTGGTGCTGTGTGTCAGACACTGCCCTTTCCCCCTCTGGGACTGGGTGTTGCATTTTGTCAGACATTGTCCTTTCCCCCTCTGGGACTGGGCGGTGCGTTGGGTCAGGCAATGCCCTTTCCCCCTCTGGGAATGTGCGGTGCGGTGGGTCAGACACTGTCCTTTCCCCCTCTGAGATTGGGTGGTGCAGTGGGTCTGACACTGTTCTTTCCCCCACTGGGAATGCACGGTGCAGTGAGTCAGGCACTGTCCTTTCCCCCTCTGGGGCTAGGCGGTGCAGTGAGTCAGACACTGTCCTTTCCCCCTCTGGGACTGGGCGGTGCAGTGGGTCAGATACTGTCCTTTCCCCCTCTGGGACTGGGTGGTGAAGTCTGTCAGACACTGTCCTTTCCCCCTCTGCGGCTGTGTGATGCAGTGGGTCAGACACTGTCCTTTCCCCTCTGGGACTGGTTGGTGCAGTGGGTCAGAAACTGTCCTATCCCCCTCTGAGGCTGGGAGTTGCAGTGGGTCAGACAATGTCCTTTCCCACTCTGGGACTGGGCGGTGCAGTGGATCACACACTGTCATTTCCTCCTCTGGGACTGGGTGGTGCAGTGGATCACACACTGTCCATTCACCCTCTCTACTGGGTGGTGCAGTGCGTCTGAAACTGCCCTTTACCCCTCTGCGACTGTGTGATGCAGTGGTTCCGATACTGTCCTTTCCCCTCTGGGACTGGGCGATGCAGTGGGTCAGACACTGTCCTTTCCCCCTCTGGGAATGGGTGGTGTGGTGGGTCAGACACTGTCATTTCCTCCTCTGGGACTGGGTGGTGCGGTGGGTCAGGCACTGTCCTTTCCCCCTCTCAGACTGGGTGGTGCAGTGGGTCAGATACTGTCCTTTCCCACTCTGGGACTGTGTGGTGCAGTGGGTCAGACACTGTCCTTTCCCCCTCTGGGACTGGGTGGTGCGGTGGGTCAGGCACTGTCCTTTCCCCCTCTCAGACTGGGTGGTGCAGTGGGTCAGATACTGTCCTTTCCCACTCTGGGACTGTGTGGTGCAGTGGGTCAGACTCTGTCCTTTCCCCCTCTGGGACTGGGTGGTGCTGTGTGTCAGACACTGTCCTTTCCCCCTTTGGGACTGGGTGGTGCTGTGGGTCAGACTCTGTCCTTTCCCACTCTGGGACTGGGTGGTGCGCTGGGTCAGACACTGTCCTTTCCCCCTCTGGGACTTGGTGTTGCAGTAGGTCAGACACTGTCCTTTCCCCCTCTGGAACTGGGCGGTGTGGATAGTCAGGCAATGCCCTTTCCCTCTCTGGGACTGTGTGGTGCTGTGTGTCAGACACTGCCCTTTCCCCCTCTGGGACTGGGTGTTGCATTTTGTCAGACATTGTCCTTTCCCCCTCTGGGACTGGGCGGTGCGTTGGGTCAGGCAATGCCCTTTCCCCCTCTGGGAATGTGCGGTGCGGTGGGTCAGACACTGTCCTTTCCCCCTCTGAGATTGGGTGGTGCAGTGGGTCTGACACTGTTCTTTCCCCCACTAGGAATGCACGGTGCAGTGAGTCAGGCACTGTCCTTTCCCCCTCTGGGGCTAGGCGGTGCAGTGAGTCAGACACTGTCCTTTCCCCCTCTGGGACTGGGCGGTGCAGTGGGTCAGATACTGTCCTTTCCCCCTCAGGGACTGGGTGGTGAAGTCTGTCAGACACTGTCCTTTCCCCCTCTGCGGCTGTGTGATGCAGTGGGTCAGACACTGTCCTTTCCCCTCTGGGACTGGTTGGTGCAGTGGGTCAGAAACTGTCCTATCCCCCTCTGAGGCTGGGAGTTGCAGTGGGTCAGACAATGTCCTTTCCCACTCTGGGACTGGGCGGTGCAGTGGATCACACACTGTCATTTCCTCCTCTGGGACTGGGTGGTGCAGTGGATCACACACTGTCCATTCACCCTCTCTACTGGGTGGTGCAGTGCGTCTGAAACTGCCCTTTACCCCTCTGCGACTGTGTGATGCAGTGGTTCCGATACTGTCCTTTCCCCTCTGGGACTGGGCGATGCAGTGGGTCAGACACTGTCCTTTCCCCCTCTGGGAATGGGTGGTGTGGTGGGTCAGACACTGTCATTTCCTCCTCTGGGACTGGGTGGTGCGGTGGGTCAGGCACTGTCCTTTCCCCCTCTCAGACTGGGTGGTGCAGTGGGTCAGATACTGTCCTTTCCCACTCTGGGACTGTGTGGTGCAGTGGGTCAGACACTGTCCTTTCCCCCTCTGGGACTGGGTGGTGCGGTGGGTCAGGCACTGTCCTTTCCCCCTCTCAGACTGGGTGGTGCAGTGGGTCAGATACTGTCCTTTCCCACTCTGGGACTGTGTGGTGCAGTGGGTCAGAAACTGTCCTTTCCTCCTCTGGGACTGGGTGGTGAAGTGGATCACACACTGTCCTTTCCCCCTTTGGGACTGGATGGTGCAGTGGGTCAGACACTTTCCTTTCCCCCTCTGGGACTGGGTGGTGCAGTGGGTCGGACACTCTCGTTTCCCCCTCTGCGACTGGGCGGTGCAGTGGCTCGGACACTCTCGTTTCCCCCTCTGCGACTGGGTGGTGCAGTGGGTCAGACACTGTCCTTTACCCCTCTGGGACTAGGTGGTGCAGTGGGTCAGAAGATGTCCTTTCCCCCTCTGCGACTGGGTATTGCAGTCGGTCAGACACTGTCCTTTCCTCCTCTGTGACTGGGTGGTGCAGTGCGTCTGAAACTGCCCTTTACCCCTCTGCGACTGTGTGATGCAGTGGTTCCGATACTGTCCTTTCCCCTCTGGGACTGGGCGATGCAGTGGGTCAGACACTGTCCTTTCCCCCTCTGGGAATGGGTGGTGTGGTGGGTCAGACACTGTCATTTCCTCCTCTGGGACTGGGTGGTGCAGTGGGTCAGACACTGTCCTTTCACCCTCTGGGACTGGATGGTGCGGTGTGACAGACACTGTCCTTTCCCCCTCTAGGACTGAGTGGTGCAGTCGATCAGACACTATTCTTTCCCCCTAGGGACCGGGTGGTGCAGTGGGTCAGATACTGTCCTTTTCCCTTCTGGGACTGGGTGGTGCAGTGCATCAGACACTGTCCATTCACCCTCTGGGACTGGGTGGTGCAGTGGGTCAGACACTCTCCTTTCCCCCTCTGAGTCTGGGTGGTGCAGTGGGTCAGACACTGTCCTTTCCCGCTCTGGGACTGGGTGGTGCAGTGGGTCAGACACTGTCCTTTCCCCCTCTGAGTCTGGGTAGTGCAGTGGGTCAGACACTGTCCTTTCCCCCTCTGGGCCTGGGTGGTGCAGTAGGTCAGACACTGTCCTTTCCCCCTCTGGGACTGGGCAGTGCGGTGGGTCAGACACTTTCCTATACCCATCTGGGACTGGGTGGTGCAGTGGGTCAGACACTTTCCTTTCACCCTCTGGGACTGGATGGTGCGGTGCGTCAGACACTGTCCTTTCCCCATCTGGGAATCGGCGGTGCAGTGAGTCAGACACTGTCATTTCCCCTTTTGGGACTGGGTGGTGCAGTGGGTCAGACACTGTCCTTTCCCCCTCTGCGACTGTGTGATGCAGTGGGTCAGACACTGTCCTTTCCCCTCTGGGACTGGGCGCTGCAGTGGGTCAGACACTGTCCTTTCCCCCTCTGGGACTGGGTGGTGAAGTCTGTCAGACACTGTCCTTTCCCCCTCTGCGACTGTGTGATGCAGTGGGTCAGACACTGTCCTTTCCCCTCTGGGACTGGTTGGTGCAGTGGGTCAGACACTGTCCTTTCCCCCTCTGAGACTGGGAGTTGCAGTGGGTCAGACAATGTCCTTTCCCACTCTGGGACTGGGCGGTGCAGTGGATCACACACTGTCATTTCCTCCTCTGGGACTGGGTGGTGCAGTGGATCACACACTGTCCATTCCCCGTCTGGGACTGTGTGTTGCGGTGGTCAGACACTGTCCTTTCCCCCTCTGGTACTGGGTGGTGCGGAGGGTCAGGCACTGTCCTTTCCCCCTCTCAGTCTGGGTGGTGCAGTGGGTCAGATACTGTCCTTTCCCACTCTGGGACTGGGCGGTGCAGTGGGTCAGACACTGTCCTTTCCCACTCTGGGACTGGGCGGTGCAGTGGGTCAGATACTGTCCTTTCCCACTCTGGGACTGGGCGGTGCCGTGGGTCAGACACTGTCCTTTCCCTCTCTGGGACTAGGTGGTGCGATGTGTCAGACACTGTCCTCTCCCCATCTGGGTCTGGGTGGAGCAGTGGGTCAGACACTGTTCTATCCCACTCTGGGACTGGGCGGTGCAGTGAGTCAGACACTGTCCTTTCCCTCTCTGGGACTGTGTGGTGTGATGGGTCAGACATTGGCCTTTCCCCCTCTGGGACTGGGTGGTGCAGTGGGTCAGACATTGTCCTTTCACCCTTTGGGACTGGCTGTTGCAGTGGGTCAGATTCTGCCTTTTCCCCCTGGGATGGGCATTGCAGTGGGTCAGACATTGTCCTTTCCCCCTCTGGTACTCGGTGGTGCACTGGGTTAGACACTGCCCTTTCCTCCTCTGGGACTGGGTGGTGCAGTGGGTCAGACACTGTCCTTTCACCCTCTGGGTCTGGGTGCTGCAGTGTGTCAGACACTGTCCTTTCCTCCTCTGGGACTGGGTGGTGCAGTGTGTCAGACACTGTCCTTTCCTCATCTGGGACTTGGTGTTGCAGTGGGTCGGACACTGTCCTTTCCCCCTCTGGGACTGGGCGGTGCAGTGAGTCGGACACTGTCATTTCACCCTCTGGGACTTGGTTTTGCAGTTGGTCAGCCACTGTCCTTTCACCATCTGGGACTGGATGGTGCAGTAGGTCAGAAACTGTCCTTTCCCCCTCTGGTACTGGGTGGTGCGGATAGTCAGGCAATGTCCCTTCCCTCTCTGGGACTGTGTGGTGCTGTGGGTCAGACACTGCCCTTTCCCCCTCTGGGGCTGGGTGGTGCATTTTGTCAGACACTGTCCTTTCCCCCTCTGGGACTGGGCGGTGCGGTAGGTCAGGCAATGCCCTTTCCCCCTCTGGGACAGAGTGGTGCTGTGGGTCAGACACTGTCCTTTCCCCCTCTGGGACTGGGTGGTGCGGTGTGTCAGACACTGTCCTTTTTTTCTCTGGGACTGGTGGTGCCGTGGGTCAGACACTGTCCTTTCCCGCTCTGGGACTGGGTGGTGCAGTGGGTCAGACACTGTCCTTTCCCCATCTGGGAATGGGCGGTGCGGTAGGTCAGGCAATGCCCTTTCCCCCTCTGGGACAGGGTGGTGCATTGTGTCAGACACTGCCCTTTCCCGCTCTGGGACTGGGTGGTGCGGTGTGTCAGACACTGTCCTTTTTTTCTCTGGGACTGGTGGTGCCGTGGGTCAGACACTGTCCTTTCCCGCTCTGGGACTGGGTGGTGCAGTGGGTCAGACACTGTCCTTTCCCCATCTGGGAATGGGCGGTGCGGTGGGTCAGACAGTGTCCTTTCCCCCTCTGGGACTGGGTGGTGCAGTGGGTCAGACACTGTCCTTTCCCCCTCTGAGATTGGGTGGTGCAGTGGGTCAGACACTGTTCTTTCCCCCTCTGGGACTGGGTGGTGCAGTGGGTCTGACACTGTTCATTCCCCGACTGGGACTGGGTGGTGCAGTGAGCCAGACACTTTCCTTTCCCCATCTGGGAATGCACGGTGCAGTGAGTCAGACACTGTCCTTTCCCCCTCTGCGACTGTGTGATGCAGTGGGTCAGACACTGTCCTTTCCCCTCTGGGACTGGGTGGTGCAGTGGGTCAGACACTGTCCTTTCCCCCTCTGGTACTGGGTGGCGCGGACGGTCAGGCACTGTCCTTTCCCCCTCTCAGTCTGGGTGGTGCAGTGGGTCAGATACTGTCCTTTCCCACTCTGGGACTGGGTGGTGCAGTGGGTCAGACACTGTCCTTTCCTCCTCTGGGACTGGGTGGTGAAGTGGATCACACACTGTCCTTTCTCCCTCTGGGACTGGGTGGTGCAGTGGGTCAGGCACTTTCCTTTCCCCCTCTGGGACTGGGTGGTGCAGTGGGTCGGACACTCTCGTTTCCCCCTCTGCGACTGGGCGGTGCAGTGGCTCGGACACTCTCGTTTCCCCCTCTGCGACTGGGTGGTGCAGTGGGTCAGACACTGTCCTTTACCCCTCTGGGACTAGGTGGTGCAGTGGGTCAGAAGATGTCCTTTCCCCCTCTGCGACTGGGTATTGCAGCAGGTCAGACACTGTCCTTTCCTCCTCTGTGACTGGGTGGTGCAATGGGTCAGACACTGTCCTTTCACCCTCTCTACTGGGTGGTGCAGTGCGTCTGACACTGCCCTTTACCCCTCTGCGACTGTGTGATGCAGTGGTTCCGATACTGTCCTTTCCCCTCTGGGACTGGGCGATGCAGTGGGTCAGACACTGTCCTTTCCCCCTCTGGGAATGGGTGGTGTGGTGTGTCAGACACTGTCATTTCCTCCTCTGGGACTGGGTGGTGCAGTGGGTCAGACACTGTCCTTTCACCCTCTGGGACTGGATGGTGCGGTGTGACAGACACTGTCCTTTCCCCCTCTGGGACTGAGTGGTGCAGTCGATCAGACACTGCCTTTCCCCCTAGGGACCGGGTGGTGCAGTGGGTCAGATACTGTCCTTTTCCCTTCTGGGACTGGGTGGTGCAGTGCATCAGACACTGTCCAGTCACCCTCTGGGACTGGGTGGTGCAGTGGGTCAGACACTCTCGTTTCCCCCTCTGAGTCTGGGTGGTGCAGTGGGTCAGACACTGTCCTTTCCCGCTCTGGGACTGGGTGGTGCAGTGGGTCAGACACTGTCCTTTCCCCCTCTGCAACTGGATTGTGCAGTGGGTCAGACACTGTCCTTTCCCCCTCTGGGACTGGGCAGTGCGGTGGGTCAGATACTTTCCTTTACCCATCTGGGACTGGGTGGTGCAGTGGGTCAGACACTGTCCTTTCCCCCTCTGCAACTGGGTGGTGCAGTGGGTCAGACACTGTCCTTTCCCCCTCTGGGACTGGGTGGTGCAGTAGGTCAGACACTGTCCTTTCCCCCTCTGGGACTGGGCAGTGCGGTGGGTCAGACACTTTCCTTTACCCATCTGGGACTGGGTGGTGCAGTGGGTCAGACACTTTCCTTTCACCCTCTGGGACTGGATGGTGCGGTGGATCAGACACTGTCCTTTCCCCCTAGGGACCGGGTGGTGCAGTGGGTCAGACACTGTCCTTTCCCCCTCTGGGACTGCGTGTTGCAGTGGCTCAGACACTGTCCTCTCTTCCTCTGGGACTGTCTGGTTGCATTGTGTCAGACACTGTCCTCTCCCCATCTGGGTCTGGGTGGTGCAGTGGGTCAGATTCTGCCTTTTCCCCCTGGGATGGGCATTGCAGTGGGTCAGACATTGTCCTTTCCCCCTCTGGTACTCGATGGTGCACTGGGTTAGACACTGCCCTTTCCTCCTCTGGGACTGGGTGGTGCAGTGGGTCAGACACTGTCCTTTCACCCTCTGGGTCTGGGTGCTGCAGTGTGTCAGACACTGTCCTTTCCTCATCTGGGACTTGGTGTTGCAGTGGGTCGGACACTGTCCTTTCCCCCTCTGGGACTGGGCGGTGCAGTGAGTCGGACACTGTCATTTCACCCTCTGGGACTTGGTTTTGCAGTTGGTCAGCCACTGTCCTTTCACCATCTGGGACTGGATGGTGCAGTAGGTCAGAAACTGTCCTTTCCCCCTCTGGTACTGGGTGGTGCGGATAGTCAGGCAATGCCCCTTCCCTCTCTGGGACTGTGTGGTGCTGTGGGTCAGACACTGCCCTTTCCCCCTCTGGGGCTGGGTGGTGCATTTTGTCAGACACTGTCCTTTCCCCCTCTGGGACTGGGCGGTGCGGTAGGTCAGGCAATGCCCTTTCCCCCTCTGGGACTGGGTGGTGCATTGTGTCAGACACTGCCCTTTCCCCCTCTGGGACTGGGTGGTGCAGTGGGTCAGACACTGTCCTTTCCCGCTCTGGGACTGGGTGGTGCAGTGGGTCAGACACTGTCCTTTCCCCCTCTGCAACTGGATTGTTCAGTGTGTCAGACACTCTCGTTTCCCCCTCTGAGTCTGGGTGGTGCAGTGGGTCAGACACTGTCCTTTCCCGCTCTGGGACTGGGTGGTGCAGTGGGTCAGACACTGTCCTTTCCCCCTCTGCAACTGGATTGTGCAGTGGGTCAGACACTGTCCTTTCCCCCTCTGAGACTGGGCAGTGCGGTGGGTCAGACACTGTCCTTTCCCCCTCTGGGACTGGGCAGTGCGGTGGGTCAGACACTTTCCTTTCCCCCTCTGGGACTGGGTGGTGCAGTAGGTCAGACACTGTCCTTTCCCCCTCTGGGACTGGGCAGTGCGGTGGGTCAGACACTTTCCTTTACCCATCTGGGACTGGGTGGTGCAGTGGGTCAGACACTTTCCTTTCACCCTCTGGGACTGGATGGTGCAGTGCGTCAGACACTGTCCTTTCCCACTCTGGGACTGGGTGGTGCAGTGGATCAGACACTGTCCTTTCCCCCTAGGGACTGGGTGGTGCAGTGGGTCAGACACTGTCCTTTCCCCCTCTGGGACTGCGTGTTGCAGTGGCTCAGACACTGTCCTCTCTTCCTCTGGGACTGGCTGGTTGCATTGTGTCAGACACTGTCCTTTCCCCCTCTGGGACTGGGTGGTGCAGTGGGTCAGACACTGTCCTTTCCCACTCTGGGACTGGGCAGTGCCGTGGGTCAGACACTGTCCTTTCCCTCTCTGGGACTAGGTGGTGCGATGTGTCAGACACTGTCCTCTCCCCATCTGGGTCTGGGTGGTGCAGTGGGTCAGACACTGTTCTATCCCACTCTGGGACTGGGCGGTGCAGTGAGTCAGACACTGTCCTTTCCCTCTCTGGGACTGTGTGGTGTGATGGGTCAGACATTGGCCTTTCCCCCTCTGGGACTGGGTGGTGCAGTGGGTCAGACATTGTCCTTTCACCCTTTGGGACTGGCTGTTGCAGTGGGTCAGATTCTGCCTTTTCCCCCTGGGATGGGCATTGCAGTGGGTCAGACATTGACCTTTCCCCCTCTGGTACTCGGTGGTGCACTGGGTTAGACACGGCCCTTTCCTCCTCTGGGACTGGGTGGTGCAGTGGGTCAGACACTGTCCTTTCACCCTCTGGGTCTGGGTGCTGCAGTGTGTCAGACACTGTCCTTTCCTCCTCTGGGACTGGGTGGTGCAGTGTGTCAGACACTGTCCTTTCCTCATCTGGGACTTGGTGTTGCAGTGGGTCGGACACTGTCCTTTCCCCCTCTGGGACTGGGCGGTGCAGTGAGTCAGACACTGTCATTTCACCCTCTGGGACTTGGTTTTGCAGTTGGTCAGCCACTGTCCTTTTACCATCTGGGACTGGATGGTGCAGTAGGTCAGAAACTGTCCTTTCCCCCTCTTGTACTGGGTGGTGCGGCTAGTCAGGCAATGCCCCTTCCCTCTCTGGGACTGTGTGGTGCTGTGGGTCAGACACTGCCCTTTCCCCCTCTGGGGCTGGGTGGTGCATTTTGTCAGACACTGTCTTTTCCCCCTCTGGGACTGGGCGGTGCGGTAGGTCAGGCAATGCCCTTTCCCCCTCTGGGACTGGGTGGTGCATTGTGTCAGACACTGCCCTTTCCCCCTCTGGGACTGGGTGGTGCGGTGTGTCAGACACTGTCCTTTTTCCCTCTGGGACTGGTGGTGCCGTGGGTCAGACACTGTCCTTTCCCGCTCTGGGACTGGGTGGTGCAGTGGGTCAGACACTGTCCTTTCCCCATCTGGGAATGGGCGGTGCGGTGGGTCAGACAGTGTCCTTTCCCCCTCTGGGACTGGGTGGTGCAGTGGGTCAGACACTGTCCTTTCCCCCTCTGAGATTGGGTGGTGCAGTGGGTCAGACACTGTTCTTTCCCCCTCTGGGACTGGGTGGTGCAGTGGGTCTGACACTGTTCATTCCCCGACTGGGACTGGGTGGTGCAGTGAGCCAGACACTTTCCTTTCCCCATCTGGGAATGCACGGTGCAGTGAGTCAGACACTGTCCTTTCCCCCTCTGCGACTGTGTGATGCAGTGGGTCAGACACTGTCCTTTCCCCTCTGGGACTGGGTGGTGCAGTGGGTCAGACACTGTCCTTTCCCCCTCTGGGACTGGGTGGTGAAGTCTGTCAAACACTGTCCTTTCCCCCTCTGCGACTGTGTGATGCAGTGGGTCAGACACTGTCCTTTCCCCCTCTGCGACTATGTGATGCAGTGGGTCAGACACTGTCCTTTCCCCTCTGGGACTGGGTGGTGCAGTGGGTCAGACACTGTCCTTTCCCCTCTGGGACTGGGTGGTGCAGTGGGTCAGACACTGTCCTTTCCCCCTCTGGGACTGGGTGGTGATGTCTGTCAAACACTGTCCTTTCCCCCTCTGCGACTGTGTGATGCAGTGGGTCAGACACTGTCCTTTCCCCCTCTGGGGACTGGGCAGTGCATTGGATCACACACTGTCCTTTCCTCCTCTGGGACTGAGTGGGGCAGTGGATCACACACTGTCCATTCCCCGTCTGGGACTGCGTGGTGCGGTGGTCAGACACTGTCCTTTCCCCCTCTGGTACTGGGTGGTGCAGAGGGTCAGGCACTGTCCTTTCCCCCTCTCAGTCTGGGTGGTGCAGTGGGTCAGATACTGTCCTTTCCCACTCTGGGACTGGATGGTGCAGTGGGTCAGACACTGTCCTTTCCTCCTCTGGGACTGGGTGGTGAAGTGGATCACACACTGTCCTTTCCCCCTCTGGGACTGGGTGGTGCAGTGGGTCAGACACTTTCCTTTCCCCCTCTGGGACTGGGTGGTGCAGTGGGTCGGACACTCTCGTTTCCCCCTCTGCGACTGGGCGGTGCAGTGGCTCGGACACTCTCGTTTCCCCCTCTGCGACTGGGTGGTGCAGTGGGTCAGACACTGTCCTTTACCCCTCTGGGACTAGGTGGTGCAGTGGGTCAGAAGATGTCCTTTCCCCCTCTGCGACTGGGTATTGCAGCAGGTCAGACACTGTCCTTTCCTCCTCTGTGACTGGGTGGTGCAGTGGGTCAGACACTGTCCTTTCACCCTCTCTACTGGGTGGTGCAGTGCGTCTGACACTGCCCTTTACCCCTCTGCGACTGTGTGATGCAGTGGTTCCGATACTGTCCTTTCCCCTCTGGGACTGGGCGATGCAGTGGGTCAGACACTGTCCTTTCCCCCTCTGGGAATGGGTGGTGTGGTGGGTCAGACACTGTCATTTCCTCCTCTGGGACTGGGTGATGCAGTGGGTCAGACACTGTCCTTTCACCCTCTGGGACTGGATGGTGCGGTGTGACAGACACTGTCCTTTCCCCCTCTGGGACTGAGTGGTGCAGTCGATCAGACACTGACTTTCCCCCTAGGGACCGGGTGGTGCAGTGGGTCAGATACTGTCCTTTTCCCTTCTGGGACTGGGTGGTGCAGTGCATCAGACACTGTCCATTCACCCTCTAGGACTGGGTGGTGCAGTGGGTCAGACACTCTCGTTTCCCCCTCTGAGTCTGGGTGGTGCAGTGGGTCAGACACTGTCCTTTCCCGCTCTGGGACTGGGTGGTGCATTGGGTCAGACACTGTCCTTTCCCCCTCTGCAACTGGATTGTGCAGTGGGTCAGACACTGTCCTTTCCCCCTCTGGGACTGGGTGGTGCAGTAGGTCAGACACTGTCCTTTCCCCCTCTGGGACTGGGCAGTGCGGTGGGTCAGGCACTGTCCTTTCCCCCTCTGGGACTGGGTGGTGCAGTGGGTCAGACACTTTCCTTTGCCCATCCGGGACTGGGTGGTGCAGTGGGTCAGACACTTTCCTTTCACCCTCTGGGACTGGATGGTGCGGTGCGTCAGACACTGTCCTTTCCCACTCTGGGACTGTGTGGTGCAGTGGATCAGACACTGTCCTTTCCCCCTAGGGACCGGGTGGTGCAGTGGGTCAGACACTGTCCTTTCCCCCTCTGGGACTGCGTGTTGCAGTGGCTCAGACACTGTCCTCTCTTCCTCTGGGACTGGCTGGTTGCATTGTGTCAGTCACTGTCCTTTCCCCCTCTGGGACTGGATGGTGCAGTGGGTCAGACACTGTTCTATCCCACTCTGGGACTGGGCGGTGCAGTGAGTCAGACACTGTCCTTTCCCTCTCTGGGACTGTGTGGTGTGATGGGTCAGACATTGGCCTTTCCCCCTCTGGGACTGGGTGGTGCAGTGGGTCAGACATTGGCCTTTCCCCCTCTGGGACTGGGTGGTGCAGTGGGTCAGACATTGTCCTTTCACCCTTTGGGACTGGCTGTTGCAGTGGGTCAGATTCTGCCTTTTCCCCCTGGGATGGGCATTGCAGTGGGTCAGACACTGTCCTTTCCCCCTCTGGGACTGGGTGGTGAAGTCTGTCAAACACTGTCCTTTCCCCCTCTGCGACTGTGTGATGCAGTGGGTCAGACACTGTCCTTTCCCCCTCTGAGACTGGGTGTTGCAGTGGGTCAGACACTGTCCTTTCGCCCTCTGGGACTGGGCAGTGCATTGGATCACACACTGTCCTTTCCTCCTCTGGGACTGGGTGGGGCAGTGGATCACACACTGTCCATTCCCCGTCTGGGACTGCGTGGTGCGGTGGTCAGACACTGTCCTTTCCCCCTCTCAGACTGGGTGGTGCTGTGGGTCAGATACTGTCCTTTCCCACTCTGGGACTGGGCGGTGCAGTGGGTCAGACACTTTCCTTTCCCCCTCTGGGACTGGGTGGTGCAGTGGGTTAGACACTGTCCTTTCACCCTCTGCGACTGGGCGGTGCAGTGGGTCGGACATGTTCGTTTCCTGCTCTGCGACTGGGTGGTGCAGTGGGTCAGACACTGTCCTTTACCCCTCTGGGACTAGGTGCTGCAGTGGGTCAGAAGAAGTCCTTTCCCCCTCTGCGACTGGGTTATTGCGGCAGGTCAGACACTGTCCTTTCCTCCTCTGTGACTGGGTGGTGCAATGGTTCAGACACTGTCCTTTCACCCTCTGTACTGGGTGGTGCAGTGGGTCAGACACTGTCCTTTCCCCCTCTGGGACTGGGTGGAGCAGTGGATCAGACACTGTCATTACCCCCTAGGGACCGGGTGGTGCAGTGGGTCAGACAATGTCCTTTCCCCCTCTGGGACTGGGTGTTGCAGTGGATCAGACACTGCCCTTTCCCCCTCTGGGACTGGGTGGTGCAGTGGGTCAGACACTGTCCTTTCCTCCTCTGGGACTGGGTGGTGCGGTGGGTCAGACACTGTCCTTTCCCCGTCTGGGACTGCGTGGTGCGGTGGTCAGACACTGTCCTTTCACCCTCTGGGACTGGGTGGTGCAGTGGGTCAGACACTGTCCTTTCACCCTCTGGGACTGGGTGGTGCAGTGGGTCAGACACTGTCCTTTCCCCCTCTGGGACTGGGTGGTGCAATGGATCAGACACTGTCCTTTCCCCCTCTGGGACTGGGTGGTGCAGTGGATCAGACACTGTCCTTTCCCCCTCTGGGACTGGGTGGTGCAGTGGGTCAGACACTGTCCTTTCCTCCTCTGGGACTGGGTGTTGCAGTGGGTCAGACATTGTCCTTTCCCCCTCTGGGACTGGGTGGTGCAATGGTTCAGACACTGTCCTTTCCTCCTCTGGGACTGGGTGGTACAGTGGTTCAGACACTGTCTTTTCCCTCTCTGGGACTGGGTGGTTCGGTGGGTCAGACACTGTCCTTTCCTCCTCTGGGACTGGTGGTGCGGTGGGTCAGACACTGTCCTTTCCCCCTCTGGGACTGGGCGGTGCAGTGGGTCAGACACTGTCCTTTCCCCCTCTGGGACTGGGTGGTGCATTGGGTTATACACTGACCCTTCCCCCCTGGGACTGGGCAGTGCAGTGGGTCAGACATTGTCCTTTCACCCTCTGGGACTGGGTGGTGCAGTGGGTCAGACACTGTCCTTTCACCCTCTGGGACTGGATGGTGCGGTGTGTCAGACACTGTCCTTTCCCCCTCTGGGACTGGGTGGTGCAGTGGATCAGACACTGTCCTTTCCCCCTCTGGGACTGGGTGGTGCAGTGGGTCAGACACTGTCCTTTCCTCCTCTGGGACTGGGTGGGGCAGTGGATCACACACTGTCCATTCCCCGTCTGGGACTGCGTGGTGCGGTGGTCAGACACTGTCCTTTCCCCCTCTGGTACTGGGTGGTGCGGAGGGTCAGGCACTGTCCTTTCCCCCTCTCAGTCTGGGTGGTGCAGTGGGTCAGATACTGTCCTTTCCCACTCTGGGACTGGGTGGTGCAGTGGGTCAGACACTGTCCTTTCCTCCTCTGGGACTGGGTGGTGAAGTGGATCACACACTGTCCTTTCCCCCTCTGGGACTGGGTGGTGCAGTGGGTCGGACACTCTCGTTTCCCCCTCTGCGACTGGGCGGTGCAGTGGCTCGGACACTCTCGTTTCCCCCTCTGCGACTGGGTGGTGCAATGGGTCAGACACTGTCCTTTACCCCTCTGGGACTAGGTGGTGCAGTGGGTCAGAAGATGTCCTTTCCCCCTCTGCGACTGGGTATTGCAGCAGGTCAGACACTGTCCTTTCCTCCTCTGTGACTGGGTGGTGCAGTGGGTCAGACACTGTCCTTTCACCCTCTCTACTGGGTGGTGCAGTGCGTCTGACACTGCCCTTTACCCCTCTGCGACTGTGTGATGCAGTGGTTCCGATACTGTCCTTTCCCCTCTGGGACTGGGCGATGCAGTGGCTCAGACACTGTCCTCTCTTCCTCTGGGACTGGCTGGTTGCATTGTGTCAGACACTGTCCTTTCCCCCTCTGGGACTGGGTGGTGCAGTGGGTCAGACACTGTCCTTTCCCACTCTGGGACTGGGCAGTGCCGTGGGTCAGACACTGTCCTTTCCCTCTCTGGGACTAGGTGGTGCGATGTGTCAGACACTGTCCTCTCCCCATCTGGGTCTGGGTGGTGCAGTGGGTCAGACACTGTTCTATCCCACTCTGGGACTGGGCGGTGCAGTGAGTCAGACACTGTCCTTTCCCTCTCTGGGACTGTGTGGTGTGATGGGTCAGACATTGGCCTTTCCCCCTCTGGGACTGGGTGGTGCAGTGGGTCAGACATTGTCCTTTCACCCTTTGGGACTGGCTGTTGCAGTGGGTCAGATTCTGCCTTTTCCCCCTGGGATGGGCATTGCAGTGGGTCAGACATTGACCTTTCCCCCTCTGGTACTCGGTGGTGCACTGGGTTAGACACGGCCCTTTCCTCCTCTGGGACTGGGTGGTGCAGTGGGTCAGACACTGTCCTTTCACCCTCTGGGTCTGGGTGCTGCAGTGTGTCAGACACTGTCCTTTCCTCCTCTGGGACTGGGTGGTGCAGTGTGTCAGACACTGTCCTTTCCTCATCTGGGACTTGGTGTTGCAGTGGGTCGGACACTGTCCTTTCCCCCTCTGGGACTGGGCGGTGCAGTGAGTCAGACACTGTCATTTCACCCTCTGGGACTTGGTTTTGCAGTTGGTCAGCCACTGTCCTTTCACCATCTGGGACTGGATGGTGCAGTAGGTCAGAAACTGTCCTTTCCCCCTCTTGTACTGGGTGGTGCGGCTAGTCAGGCAATGCCCCTTCCCTCTCTGGGACTGTGTGGTGCTGTGGGTCAGACACTGCCCTTTCCCCCTCTGGGGCTGGGTGGTGCATTTTGTCAGACACTGTCTTTTCCCCCTCTGGGACTGGGCGGTGCGGTAGGTCAGGCAATGCCCTTTCCCCCTCTGGGACTGGGTGGTGCATTGTGTCAGACACTGCCCTTTCCCCCTCTGGGACTGGGTGGTGCGGTGTGTCAGACACTGTCCTTTTTCCCTCTGGGACTGGTGGTGCCGTGGGTCAGACACTGTCCTTTCCCGCTCTGGGACTGGGTGGTGCAGTGGGTCAGACACTGTCCTTTCCCCATCTGGGAATGGGCGGTGCGGTGGGTCAGACAGTGTCCTTTCCCCCTCTGGGACTGGGTGGTGCAGTGGGTCAGACACTGTCCTTTCCCCCTCTGAGATTGGGTGGTGCAGTGGGTCAGACACTGTTCTTTCCCCCTCTGGGACTGGGTGGTGCAGTGGGTCTGACACTGTTCATTCCCCGACTGGGACTGGGTGGTGCAGTGAGCCAGACACTTTCCTTTCCCCATCTGGGAATGCACGGTGCAGTGAGTCAGACACTGTCCTTTCCCCCTCTGCGACTGTGTGATGCAGTGGGTCAGACACTGTCCTTTCCCCTCTGGGACTGGGTGGTGCAGTGGGTCAGACACTGTCCTTTCCCCCTCTGGGACTGGGTGGTGAAGTCTGTCAAACACTGTCCTTTCCCCCTCTGTGACTGTGTGATGCAGTGGGTCAGACACTGTCCTTTCCCCCTCTGCGACTATGTGATGCAGTGGGTCAGACACTGTCCTTTCCCCTCTGGGACTGGGTGGTGCAGTGGGTCAGACACTGTCCTTTCCCCTCTGGGACTGGGTGGTGCAGTGGGTCAGACACTGTCCTTTCCCCCTCTGGGACTGGGTGGTGATGTCTGTCAAACACTGTCCTTTCCCCCTCTGCGACTGTGTGATGCAGTGGGTCAGACACTGTCCTTTCCCCCTCTGGGACTGGGCAGTGCATTGGATCACACACTGTCCTTTCCTCCTCTGGGACTGAGTGGGGCAGTGGATCACACACTGTCCATTCCCCGTCTGGGACTGCGTGGTGCGGTGGTCAGACACTGTCCTTTCCCCCTCTGGTACTGGGTGGTGCAGAGGGTCAGGCACTGTCCTTTCCCCCTCTCAGTCTGGGTGGTGCAGTGGGTCAGATACTGTCCTTTCCCACTCTGGGACTGGATGGTGCAGTGGGTCAGACACTGTCCTTTCCTCCTCTGCGACTGGGTGGTGAAGTGGATCACACACTGTCCTTTCCCCCTCTGGGACTGGGTGGTGCAGTGGGTCAGACACTTTCCTTTCCCCCTCTGGGACTGGGTGGTGCAGTGGGTCGGACACTCTCGTTTCCCCCTCTGCGACTGGGCGGTGCAGTGGCTCGGACACTCTCGTTTCCCCCTCTGCGACTGGGTGGTGCAGTGGGTCAGACACTGTCCTTTACCCCTCTGGGACTAGGTGGTGCAGTGGGTCAGAAGATGTCCTTTCCCCCTCTGCGACTGGGTATTGCAGCAGGTCAGACACTGTCCTTTCCTCCTCTGTGACTGGGTGGTGCAGTGGGTCAGACACTGTCCTTTCACCCTCTCTACTGGGTGGTGCAGTGCGTCTGACACTGCCCTTTACCCCTCTGCGACTGTGTGATGCAGTGGTTCCGATACTGTCCTTTCCCCTCTGGGACTGGGCGATGCAGTGGGTCAGACACTGTCCTTTCCCCCTCTGGGAATGGGTGGTGTGGTGGGTCAGACACTGTCATTTCCTCCTCTGGGACTGGGTGATGCAGTGGGTCAGACACTGTCCTTTCACCCTCTGGGACTGGATGGTGCGGTGTGACAGACACTGTCCTTTCCCCCTCTGGGACTGAGTGGTGCAGTCGATCAGACACTGACTTTCCCCCTAGGGACCGGGTGGTGCAGTGGGTCAGATACTGTCCTTTTCCCTTCTGGGACTGGGTGGTGCAGTGCATCAGACACTGTCCATTCACCCTCTAGGACTGGGTGGTGCAGTGGGTCAGACACTCTCGTTTCCCCCTCTGAGTCTGGGTGGTGCAGTGGGTCAGACACTGTCCTTTCCCGCTCTGGGACTGGGTGGTGCATTGGGTCAGACACTGTCCTTTCCCCCTCTGCAACTGGATTGTGCAGTGGGTCAGACACTGTCCTTTCCCCCTCTGGGACTGGGTGGTGCAGTAGGTCAGACACTGTCCTTTCCCCCTCTGGGACTGGGCAGTGCGGTGGGTCAGGCACTGTCCTTTCCCCCTCTGGGACTGGGTGGTGCAGTGGGTCAGACACTTTCCTTTGCCCATCCGGGACTGGGTGGTGCAGTGGGTCAGACACTTTCCTTTCACCCTCTGGGACTGGATGGTGCGGTGCGTCAGACACTGTCCTTTCCCACTCTGGGACTGTGTGGTGCAGTGGATCAGACACTGTCCTTTCCCCCTAGGGACCGGGTGGTGCAGTGGGTCAGACACTGTCCTTTCCCCCTCTGGGACTGCGTGTTGCAGTGGCTCAGACACTGTCCTCTCTTCCTCTGGGACTGGCTGGTTGCATTGTGTCAGTCACTGTCCTTTCCCCCTCTGGGACTGGATGGTGCAGTGGGTCAGACACTGTTCTATCCCACTCTGGGACTGGGCGGTGCAGTGAGTCAGACACTGTCCTTTCCCTCTCTGGGACTGTGTGGTGTGATGGGTCAGACATTGGCCTTTCCCCCTCTGGGACTGGGTGGTGCAGTGGGTCAGACATTGGCCTTTCCCCCTCTGGGACTGGGTGGTGCAGTGGGTCAGACATTGTCCTTTCACCCTTTGGGACTGGCTGTTGCAGTGGGTCAGATTCTGCCTTTTCCCCCTGGGATGGGCATTGCAGTGGGTCAGACACTGTCCTTTCCCCCTCTGGGACTGGGTGGTGAAGTCTGTCAAACACTGTCCTTTCCCCCTCTGCGACTGTGTGATGCAGTGGGTCAGACACTGTCCTTTCCCCCTCTGAGACTGGGTGTTGCAGTGGGTCAGACACTGTCCTTTCGCCCTCTGGGACTGGGCAGTGCATTGGATCACACACTGTCCTTTCCTCCTCTGGGACTGGGTGGGGCAGTGGATCACACACTGTCCATTCCCCGTCTGGGACTGCGTGGTGCGGTGGTCAGACACTGTCCTTTCCCCCTCTCAGACTGGGTGGTGCTGTGGGTCAGATACTGTCCTTTCCCACTCTGGGACTGGGCGGTGCAGTGGGTCAGACACTTTCCTTTCCCCCTCTGGGACTGGGTGGTGCAGTGGGTTAGACACTGTCCTTTCACCCTCTGCGACTGGGCGGTGCAGTGGGTCGGACATGTTCGTTTCCTGCTCTGCGACTGGGTGGTGCAGTGGGTCAGACACTGTCCTTTACCCCTCTGGGACTAGGTGCTGCAGTGGGTCAGAAGAAGTCCTTTCCCCCTCTGCGACTGGGTTATTGCGGCAGGTCAGACACTGTCCTTTCCTCCTCTGTGACTGGGTGGTGCAATGGTTCAGACACTGTCCTTTCACCCTCTGTACTGGGTGGTGCAGTGGGTCAGACACTGTCCTTTCCCCCTCTGGGACTGGGTGGAGCAGTGGATCAGACACTGTCATTACCCCCTAGGGACCGGGTGGTGCAGTGGGTCAGACAATGTCCTTTCCCCCTCTGGGACTGGGTGTTGCAGTGGATCAGACACTGCCCTTTCCCCCTCTGGGACTGGGTGGTGCAGTGGGTCAGACACTGTCCTTTCCCCGTCTGGGACTGCGTGGTGCGGTGGTCAGACACTGTCCTTTCACCCTCTGGGACTGGGTGGTGCAGTGGGTCAGACACTGTCCTTTCACCCTCTGGGACTGGGTGGTGCAGTGGGTCAGACACTGTCCTTTCCCCCTCTGGGACTGGGTGGTGCAATGGATCAGACACTGTCCTTTCCCCCTCTGGGACTGGGTGGTGCAGTGGATCAGACACTGTCCTTTCCCCCTCTGGGACTGGGTGGTGCAGTGGGTCAGACACTGTCCTTTCCTCCTCTGGGACTGGGTGTTGCAGTGGGTCAGACATTGTCCTTTCCCCCTCTGGGACTGGGTGGTGCAATGGTTCAGACACTGTCCTTTCCTCCTCTGGGACTGGGTGGTACAGTGGTTCAGACACTGTCTTTTCCCTCTCTGGGACTGGGTGGTTCGGTGGGTCAGACACTGTCCTTTCCTCCTCTGGGACTGGTGGTGCGGTGGGTCAGACACTGTCCTTTCCCCCTCTGGGACTGGGCGGTGCAGTGGGTCAGACACTGTCCTTTCCCCCTCTGGGACTGGGTGGTGCATTGGGTTATACACTGACCCTTCCCCCCTGGGACTGGGCAGTGCAGTGGGTCAGACATTGTCCTTTCACCCTCTGGGACTGGGTGGTGCAGTGGGTCAGACACTGTCCTTTCACCCTCTGGGACTGGATGGTGCGGTGTGTCAGACACTGTCCTTTCCCCCTCTGGGACTGGGTGGTGCAGTGGATCAGACACTGTCCTTTCCCCCTCTGGGACTGGGTGGTGCAGTGGGTCAGACACTGTCCTTTCCTCCTCTGGGACTGGGTGGGGCAGTGGATCACACACTGTCCATTCCCCGTCTGGGACTGCGTGGTGCGGTGGTCAGACACTGTCCTTTCCCCCTCTGGTACTGGGTGGTGCGGAGGGTCAGGCACTGTCCTTTCCCCCTCTCAGTCTGGGTGGTGCAGTGGGTCAGATACTGTCCTTTCCCACTCTGGGACTGGGTGGTGCAGTGGGTCAGACACTGTCCTTTCCTCCTCTGGGACTGGGTGGTGAAGTGGATCACACACTGTCCTTTCCCCCTCTGGGACTGGGTGGTGCAGTGGGTCGGACACTCTCGTTTCCCCCTCTGCGACTGGGCGGTGCAGTGGCTCGGACACTCTCGTTTCCCCCTCTGCGACTGGGTGGTGCAATGGGTCAGACACTGTCCTTTACCCCTCTGGGACTAGGTGGTGCAGTGGGTCAGAAGATGTCCTTTCCCCCTCTGCGACTGGGTATTGCAGCAGGTCAGACACTGTCCTTTCCTCCTCTGTGACTGGGTGGTGCAGTGGGTCAGACACTGTCCTTTCACCCTCTCTACTGGGTGGTGCAGTGCGTCTGACACTGCCCTTTACCCCTCTGCGACTGTGTGATGCAGTGGTTCCGATACTGTCCTTTCCCCTCTGGGACTGGGCGATGCACTGGGTCAGACACTGTCCTTTCCCCCTCTGGGAATGGGTGGTGTGGTGTGTCAGACACTGTCATTTCCTCCTCTGGGACTGGGTGGTGCAGTGGGTCAGACACTGTCCTTTCACCCTCTGGGACTGGATGGTGCGGTGTGACAGACACTGTCCTTTCCCCCTCTGGGACTGAGTGGTGCAGTCGATCAGACACTGCCTTTCCCCCTAGGGACCGGGTGGTGCAGTGGGTCAGATACTGTCCTTTTCCCTTCTGGGACTGGGTGGTGCAGTGCATCAGACACTGTCCATTCACCCTCTAGGACTGGGTGGTGCAGTGGGTCAGACACTCTCGTTTCCCCCTCTGAGTCTGGGTGGTGCAGTGGGTCAGACACTGTCCTTTCCCGCTCTGGGACTGGGTGGTGCAGTGGGTCAGACACTGTCCTTTCCCCCTCTGCAACTGGATTGTGCAGTGGGTCAGACACTGTCCTTTCCCCCTCTGAGACTGGGCAGTGCGGTGGGTCAGACACTGTCCTTTCCCCCTCTGGGACTGGGCAGTGCGGTGGGTCAGACACTTTCCTTTACCCATCTGGGACTGGGTGGTGCAGTGGGTCAGACACTGTCCTTTCCCCCTCTGCAACTGGGTGGTGCAGTGGGTCAGACACTGTCCTTTCCCCCTCTGGGACTGGGTGGTGCAGTAGGTCAGACACTGTCCTTTCCCCCTCTGGGACTGGGCAGTGCGGTGGGTCAGACACTTTCCTTTACCCATCTGGGACTGGGTGGTGCAGTGGGTCAGACACTTTCCTTTCACCCTCTGGGACTGGATGGTGCGGTGCGTCAGACACTGTCCTTTCCCCCTAGGGACCGGGTGGTGCAGTGGGTCAGACACTGTCCTTTCCCCCTCTGGGACTGCGTGTTGCAGTGGCTCAGACACTGTCCTCTCTTCCTCTGGGACTGGCTGGTTGCATTGTGTCAGACACTGTCCTTTCCCCCTCTGGGACTGGGTGGTGCAGTGGGTCAGACACTGTCCTTTCCCACTCTGGGACTGGGCGGTGCCGTGGGTCAGACACTGTCCTTTCCCTCTCTGGGACTAGGTGGTGCGATGTGTCAGACACTGTCCTCTCCCCATCTGGGTCTGGGTGGTGCAGTGGGTCAGACACTGTTCTATCCCACTCTTGGACTGGGCGGTGCAGTGAGTCAGACACTGTCCTTTCCCTCTCTGGGACTGGGTGGTGCAGTGGGTCAGACATTGGCCTTTCCCCCTCTGGGACTGGGTGGTGCAGTGGGTCAGACACTGTCCTTTCCCACTCTGGGACTGGGCGGTGCAGTGAGTCAGACACTGTCCTTTCCCTCGCTGGGACTGGGTGGTGCAGTGGGTCAGACATTGGCCTTTCCCCCTCTGGGACTGGGTGGTGCAGTGGGTCAGACATTGTCCTTTCACCCTTTGGGACTGGCTGTTGCAGTGGGTCAGATTCTGCCTTTTCCCCCTGGGATGGGCATTGCAGTGGGTCAGACATTGTCCTTTCCCCCTCTGGTACTCGGTGGTGCACTGGGTTAGACACTGCCCTTTCCTCCTCTGGGACTGGGTGGTGCAGTGGGTCAGACACTGTCCTTTCACCCTCTGGGTCTGGGTGCTGCAGTGTGTCAGACACTGTCCTTTCCTCCTCTGGGACTGGGTGGTGCAGTGTGTCAGACACTGTCCTTTCCTCATCTGGGACTTGGTGTTGCAGTGGGTCGGACACTGTCCTTTCCCCCTCTGGGACTGGGCGGTGCAGTGAGTCGGACACTGTCATTTCACCCTCTGGGACTTGGTTTTGCAGTTGGTCAGCCACTGTCCTTTCACCATCTGGGACTGGATGGTGCAGTAGGTCAGAAACTGTCCTTTCCCCCTCTGGTACTGGGTGGTGCGGATAGTCAGGCAATGCCCCTTCCCTCTCTGGGACTGTGTGGTGCTGTGGGTCAGACACTGCCCTTTCCCCCTCTGGGGCTGGGTGGTGCATTTTGTCAGACACTGTCCTTTCCCCCTCTGGGACTGGGCGGTGCGGTAGGTCAGGCAATGCCCTTTCCCCCTCTGGGACTGGGTGGTGCATTGTGTCAGACACTGCCCTTTCCCCCTCTGGGACTGGGTGGTGCGGTGTGTCAGACACTGTCCTTTTTCCCTCTGGGACTGGTGGTGCCGTGGGTCAGACACTGTCCTTTCCCGCTCTGGGACTGGGTGGTGCAGTGGGTCAGACACTGTCCTTTCCCCATCTGGGAATGGGCGGTGCGGTGGGTCAGACAGTGTCCTTTCCCCCTCTGGGACTGGGTGGTGCAGTGGGTCAGACACTGTCCTTTCCCCCTCTGAGATTGGGTGGTGCAGTGGGTCAGACACTGTTCTTTCCCCCTCTGGGACTGGGTGGTGCAGTGGGTCTGACACTGTTCATTCCCCGACTGGGACTGGGTGGTGCAGTGAGCCAGACACTTTCCTTTCCCCATCTGGGAATGCACGGTGCAGTGAGTCAGACACTGTCCTTTCCCCCTCTGCGACTGTGTGATGCAGTGGGTCAGACACTGTCCATTCCCCTCTGGGACTGGGTGGTGCAGTGGGTCAGACACTGTCCTTCCCCCCTCTGGGACTGGGTGGTGAAGTCTGTCAAACACTGTCCTTTCCCCCTCTGCGACTGTGTGATGCAGTGGGTCAGACACTGTCCTTTCCCCCTCTGCGACTATGTGATGCAGTGGGTCAGACACTGTCCTTTCCCCTCTGGGACTGGGTGGTGCAGTGGGTCAGACACTGTCCTTTCCCCTCTGGGACTGGGTGGTGCAGTGGGTCAGACACTGTCCTTTCCCCCTCTGGGACTGGGTGGTGATGTCTGTCAAACACTGTCCTTTCCCCCTCTGCGACTGTGTGATGCAGTGGGTCAGACACTGTCCTTTCCCCTTTGGGACTGGTTGGTGCAGTGGGTCAGACACTGTCCTTTCCCCCTCTGGGACTGGGCAGTGCATTGGATCACACACTGTCCTTTCCTCCTCTGGGACTGGGTGGGGCAGTGGATCACACACTGTCCATTCCCCGTCTGGGACTGCGTGGTGCGGTGGTCAGACACTGTCCTTTCCCCCTCTGGTACTGGGTGGTGTGGAGGGTCAGGCACTGTCCTTTCCCCCTCTCAGTCTGGGTGGTGCAGTGGGTCAGACACTGTCCTTTCCTCCTCTGGGACTGGGTGGTGAAGTGGATCACACACTGTCCTTTCCCCCTCTGGGACTGGGTGGTGCAGTGGGTCAGACACTTTCCTTTCCCCCTCTGGGACTGGGTGGTGCAGTGGGTCGGACACTCTCGTTTCCCCCTCTGCGACTGGGCGGTGCAGTGGCTCGGACACTCTCGTTTCCCCCTCTGCGACTGGGTGGTGCAGTGGGTCAGACACTGTCCTTTACCCCTCTGGAACTAGGTGGTGCAGTGGGTCAGAAGATGTCCTTTCCCCCTCTGCGACTGGGTATTGCAGCAGGTCAGACACTGTCCTTTCCTCCTCTGTGACTGGGTGGTGCAGTGGGTCAGACACTGTCCTTTCACCCTCTCTACTGGGTGGTGCAGTGCGTCTGACACTGCCCTTTACCCCTCTGCGACTGTGTGATGCAGTGGTTCCGATACTGTCCTTTCCCCTCTGGGACTGGGCGATGCAGTGGGTCAGACACTGTCCTTTCCCCCTCTGGGAATGGGTGGTGTGGTGGGTCAGACACTGTCATTTCCTCCTCTGGGACTGGGTGGTGCAGTGGGTCAGACACTGTCCTTTCACCCTCTGGGACTGGATGGTGCGGTGTGACAGACACTGTCCTTTCCCCCTCTGGGACTGAGTGGTGCAGTCGATCAGACACTGCCTTTCCCCCTAGGGACCGGGTGGTGCAGTGGGTCAGATACTGTCCTTTTCCCTTCTGGGACTGGGTGGTGCAGTGCATCAGACACTGTCCATTCACCCTCTAGGACTGGGTGGTGCAGTGGGTCAGACACTCTCCTTTCCCCCTCTGAGTCTGGGTGGTGCAGTGGGTCAGACACTGTCCTTTCCCGCTCTGGGACTGGGTGGTGCATTGGGTCAGACACTGTCCTTTCCCCCTCTGCAACTGGATTGTGCAGTGGGTCAGACACTGTCCTTTCCCCCTCTGGGACTGGGTGGTTGATACGCTTATCAATTACTTCATAAAAGGTGATGAGTCGAAGAAGAGATGATGAGTCGAAAGAAGAGATGAATAAGGCTTTTATTAGCTAAGAAGAGACCATGCTTCTTCGTGAGTGACTGAACAAGTCTGAACGAAACCCACACAGTGGTGGGTGGAGTCAGCTGAGGCATGCCTCCATACACAGCGCCACCCAGAGGTGGCAATATACAATACAGTGGTTTCCCACATTCACCCCTTGTTTAATGTGAAGTCCGGCGGGGTGAAGGGTACTACAAGTTAAGTCTATCAGGAGGCCTTGTCTGACGTCCTGATCGTCGTGGTGGCGGCGGTGGTGTTGCAGCATCCGACGTCGGGTCTGGTGTCTGGGTGGTTGGCGAAGATTCCTGGGGCTTTGGCATGCCGTCTGCAGGGGTTGGGTTGGGAGGGGTGGTGGGGGATAACAGTGGTAAGGGGGATAACGGTGGTAAGGGGGATAACGGTGGTAATTCAGGGGTACCTGAGGGTGCGAGATCTCGTATGGAGACCGTGTCCTCCCGCCCGTCTGGGTATGTCACCCAGGCATACTGGGGGCTGGCGTGTAGGAGGTGCACCCGCTCGACCAGGGGGTCCGTTTTATGCGTCCTCACGTGCCTCCGCAGTAGGACGGGCCCAGGAGAAGTCAACCATGCCGGTAGCGAGGTTCCCGATGTAGACTTCCGGGGGAAAACGAACATTTTCTCATGAGGGGTCGCATTAGTGGCAGTACAAAGCAGTGACCGAATGGAGTGAAGCGCTGCAGGGAGGACCTCCTGCCAGCGGGAGGTCGGAAGGCCCTTAGATTTTAGTGCTAAGAGGACTGCCTTCCAAACCGTCGCGTTCTCCCTTTCCACCTGGCCGTTCCCCCGGGGGTTGTAACTGGTGGTCCTGCTCGTGGCGATACCTCTTGTTAGCAGGTACTGCCGAAGTTCGTCGCTCATGAACGATGAGCCCCTGTCGCTATGTATATAGCTGGGGAACCCGAACAGAGCGAAGATGTCATTCAGACACTTGATGACCGTGGTACTGGTCATGTCTGGGCAAGGGATGGCAAAGGGGAAACGGGAGTACTCATCAACTATGTTGAGGAAGTACACATTGCGGTCAGCGGAGGGGAGGGGCCCTTTAAAATCGACGCTCAGGCGTTCGAAGGGGCGGGTGGCCTTGATCAGGCTTGCTCTGTCCGGCCTATAGAAGTGCGGTTTGCACTCGGCGCAGATTTGGCAGCTCTTGGTCATGGTCCTGACCTCCTCGATGGAGTAGGGCAGGTTACGGGATTTGATAAAATGGAAAAACCTGGTGACCCCCGGGTGGCAGAGGTCATTGTGGAGGGACTGCAGCCTATCACTCTGCGCGTTGGCGCATGTACCACGTGATAGGGCATCTGGGGGCTCATTGAGTTTCCCTGGCCGATACAAGATATCATAATTGTAGGTGGAGAGTTCGATTCTCCACCTCAAGATCTTGTCGTTCTTGATTTTACCCCTCTGCTTATTATTAAACATAAAAGCTACTGAACGCTGGTCAGTGAGCAGGGTAAATCGTTTCCCGGCCAGGTAATGCCTCCAGTGACGCACCGCTTCTACAATAGCCTGGGCCTCCTTTTCGACGGAGGAGTGTCTCGTCTCGGGGCCCTGGAGGGTCCTTGAGAAAAAGGCCACGGGTCTGCCCGCCTGGTTAAGGGTCGCGGCTAGGGCGAAGTCGGAGGCATCGCTCTCCACTTGGAAGGGGATGGACTCATCCACCGCGTGCATTGCGGCCTTCGCGATATCGTTCTTGATAAGAGTGAAGGCTGCACACGCCTCTGGTGTCAGGGGGAAGGAGGTGGCTTTGATGAGGGGCCTGGCTTTGTCTGCATAGAGGGGCACCCACTGGGCGTAGTAGGAGAAAAACCCCAGGCATCTCTTCAGTGCTTTTTGGCAGTGGGGAAGGGGTAGCTCCATTAGGGGGCGCATTCTGTCGGGGTCGGGCCCGATGACTCCGTTCTCCACCACGCAGCCGAGGATGGCCAGGCGCTTGGTGTGAAACATACATTTTTCCTTATTGTACGTTAGGTTCAGCCGTTGGGCCGTACGGAGGAAATTTGCTAGATTAACGTCGTGGTCCTGCTGGTCGTGGCCGCAGATGGTGACGTTATCCAAATAGGGGAAGGTTGCCCGCAGCGCGTTCTGGTCAACCATTCGGTCCATCTCCCTTTGGAAGACCGAAACCCCGTTGGTGACGCCGAAGGGGACCCTAAGGAAGTGGTAGAGGCGGCCGTTTGCCTCGAAGGCAGTATACTGGCGGTCCTCATGGCGGATGGGCAGCTGGTGGTACGCTGACTTAAGGTCGATGGTGGAGAATACTTTGTATTGCGCAATCTGATTGACCGTATCAGATATGCGAGGGAGGGGGTACGCGTCCAGCTGGGTGTACCGGTTTATGGTTTGGCTGTAGTCGATTACCATGCGGCGTTTTGCAGTGGTTTTAACGACTACAACCTGGGCTCGCCAGGGGCTAGTGCTACCTTCGATAATGCCCTCCTTCAAGAGCCGCTCCACCTCAGAGCTGATAAAAGCTCTGTCCCCGGCACTGTACCGCCTGCTTTTGGTAGCGATGGGTTTACAGTCGCGGGTGAGGTTAGCGAACAGGGGAGGGGGGGGGACTTTTAATGTGGAAAGGCTGCAGGTGGTTTGCAGCGGGCGATTTAAAAGTTGTTGGTTGCAGACTGTGAGTGGGGGGAGGGGTCCACCGTATGCTAGTGTGACACTCTTAAGGTGGCACTGAAAATCCAACCCTAGCAGGACGGCAGCGCAAAGACGGGGCAGGACTAGCAGTTTAAATTTTTGATATTCAGTGCCCCCTACTGACAGGGTCACCACACAGTAGCCGCTGATGTCCATTGACTGGGACTTGGACGCCATAGAAATGCGATGGTGCGTTGGCAGAATCGTGAGGGAGTGGCTACGTACCGTGTCGGGGTGGACGAAACTCTCTGTGCTCCCGCTGTTGATCAGGCAACTGGTGGCGCGGCCGTTTACCGCGATATCCATCATGGAGCTGGATAGATGGTGAGGGTGGCCTTGATCCAGCGTCACGGAGGCCAGTATGTGGCTTAGTGAGTCACTATAGTCATCCGCCGAGACGGTGGTCGGTTCCGGTGACGAAATGGCGGTTGAGTGCGTTGGATACGATGGCGGCGGATGCCATGCGGCCGGGGGTACACAAAATGGCGGATAAGATGGCTGCTCCCACGGCCCGCACGCTGCGCTGCTGGCTGGCTTCCCCTTGCAGGCATTAGCGTAATGGCCTTTCTTCCCGCAGCCCGAGCAGGTAGCTGTCTTAGCTTGGCAGTGCGCTCTGGGATGTTTTAACTGGCCACAGAAATAGCATTTTTGGGCCTGGTTACTGGGCATCGAAGCAGTTCTTACCGGAGGCTGCTGTCTCGGTTGGGTCGCTGCAGCGGTTGGTGCCGGGGGCGGCGGTCCCGTGTCCCACGGTTTCGATTGCCATGTCACGGCGCCGTTACGGGGGTATGCCTCGAGGTTTCAGTGGGCCTCCTCTAACGAGAGCGCAAGGGCAATGGCCGTCTTCAGGTCGGGTTCCTTGCTTTCTAGCAGTCTCTGCCGGGTGTGGTCTGACTGGAGGCCCCTGACGAAGGCATCACAGGCGAGTCCCTGCGCGTGCTCCACAGCCGTTACCGCTTTACAATCGCAGTCTCTGCAGAGTGCCAGTAGCGCCCGTGCAAATGCCCCTACCGATTCTCCCGGTTGCTGCCTGCGGGATCCCAAGAGGTGTCGGGCGTAAATTGTGTTCACTGGGCGCGTATATTGCCCTTTTAGTAGCTCGAGGGCCGCCACGTACGTATTAGAGTCCCGGATTAGCATATATACTTGATGGCTCACCTGGGCGGTCAAAATTTTCAGTTTGTGATCCTCCTCTGTAACCTGTGAGATTGCGAGGAAGGATTCAAAGCAGCTCAGCCAGTGTTCAAACTTGGCTGATGCACCCACATCTTGAGGGTCGAGGTCCAGGCGTGGTGGTCTGAGGGCTCTCAGCAATGTCTGCTGTATCCGTTGCTGTTGTTGCTCCTCAGGTGTCGCCATTTAACTTTTAGCTAATAAAATTGATACGCTTATCAATTACTTCATAAAAGGTGATGAGTCGAAGAAGAGATGACGAGTCGAAAGAAGAGATGAATAAGGCTTTTATTAGCTAAGAAGAGACCATGCTTCTTCGTGAGTGACTGAACAAGTCTGAACGAAACCCACACAGTGGTGGGTGGAGTCAGCTGAGGCATGCCTCCATACACAGCGCCACCCAGAGGTGGCAATATACAATACAGTGGTTTACCACAGTGGTGCAGTAGGTCAGACACTGTCCTTTCCCCCTCTGGGACTGGGCAGTGCGGTGGGTCAGGCACTGTCCTTTCCCCCTCTGGGACTGGGTGGTGCAGTGGGTCAGACACTTTCCTTTGCCCATCCGGGACTTGGTGGTGCAGTGGGTCAGACACTTTCCTTTCACCCTCTGGGACTGGATGGTGCGGTGCGTCAGACACTGTCCTTTCCCACTCTGGGACTGTGTGGTGCAGTGGATCAGACACTGTCCTTTCCCCCTAGGGACCGGGTGGTGCAGTGGGTCAGACACTGTCCTTTCCCCCTCTGGGACTGCGTGTTGCAGTGGCTCAGACACTGTCCTCTCTTCCTCTGGGACTGGCTGGTTGCATTGTGTCAGACACTGTCCTTTCCCCCTCTGGGACTGGGTGGTGCAGTGGGTCAGACACTGTCCTTTCCCACTCTGGGACTGGGCGGTGCCGTGGGTCAGACACTGTCCTTTCCCTCTCTGGGACTAGGTGGTGCGATGTGTCAGACACTGTCCTCTCCCCATCTGGGTCTGGGTGGTGCAGTGGGTCAGACACTGTTCTATCCCACTCTGGGACTGGGCGGTGCAGTGAGTCAGACACTGTCCTTTCCCTCTCTGGGACTGTGTGGTGTGATGGGTCAGACATTGGCCTTTCCCCCTCTGGGACTGGGTGGTGCAGTGGGTCAGACATTGTCCTTTCACCCTTTGGGACTGGCTGTTGCAGTGGGTCAGATTCTGCCTTTTCCCCCTGGGATGGGCATTGCAGTGGGTCAGACACTGTCCTTTCCCCCTCTGGGGCTGGGTGGTGAAGTCTGTCAAACACTGTCCTTTCCCCCTCTGCGACTGTGTGATGCAGTGGGTCAGACACTGTCCTTTCCCCTCTGGGACTGGTTGGTGCAGTGGGTCAGACACTGTCCTTTCCCCCTCTGAGACTGGGTGTTGCAGTGGGTCAGACAATGTCCTTTCCCACTCTGGGACTGGGCAGTGCATTGGATCACACACTGTCCATTCCCCGTCTGGGACTGCGTGGTGCGGTGGTCAGACACTGTCCTTTCCCCCTCTCAGACTGGGTGGTGCTGTGGGTCAGATACTGTCCTTTCCCACTCTGGGACTGGGCGGTGCAGTGGGTCAGACACTTTCCTTTCCCCCTCTGGGACTGGGTGGTGCAGTGGGTTAGACACTGTCCTTTCACCCTCTGCGACTGGGCGGTGCAGTGGGTCGGACATGTTCGTTTCCCGCTCTGCGACTGGGTGGTGCAGTGGGTCAGACACTGTCCTTTACCCCTCTGGGACTAGGTGCTGCAGTGGGTCAGAAGAAGTCCTTTCCCCCTCTGCGACTGGGTTATTGCGGCAGGTCAGACACTGTCCTTTCCTCCTCTGTGACTGGGTGGTGCAATGGTTCAGACACTGTCCTTTCACCCTCTGTACTGGGTGGTGCAGTGGGTCAGACACTGTCCTTTCACCCTCTGGGACTGGATGGTGCGGTGTGACAGACACTGTCCTTTCCCCCTCTGGGACTGAGTGGTGCAGTCGATCAGACACAGCCTTTCCCCCTAGGGACCGGGTGGTGCAGTGGGTCAGATACTGTCCTTTTCCCTTCTGGGACTGGGTGGTGCAGTGCATCAGACACTGTCCATTCACCCTCTAGGACTGGGTGGTGCACTGGGTCAGACACTCTCGTTTCCCCCTCTGAGTCTGGGTGGTGCAGTGGGTCAGACACTGTCCTTTCCCCCTCTGCAACTGGATTGTGCAGTGGGTCAGACACTGTCCTTTCCCCCTCTGAGACTGGGCAGTGCGGTGGGTCAGACACTGTCCTTTCCCCCTCTGGGACTGGGCAGTGCGGTGGGTCAGACACTTTCCTTTACCCATCTGGGACTGGGTGGTGCAGTGGGTCAGACACTGTCCTTTCCCCCTCTGGGACTGGGTGGTGCAGTAGGTCAGACACTGTCCTTTCCCCCTCTGGGACTGGGCAGTGCGGTGGGTCAGACACTTTCCTTTACCCATCTGGGACTGGGTGGTGCAGTGGGTCAGACACTTTCCTTTCACCCTCTGGGACTGGATGGTGCGGTGCGTCAGACACTGTCCTTTCCCACTCTGGGACTGGGTGGTGCAGTGGATCAGACACTGTCCTTTCCCCCTCGGGACTGGGTGGTGCAGTGGGTCAGACACTGTCCTTTTCCCCTCTGGGACTGCGTGTTGCAGTGGCTCAGACACTGTCCTCTCTTCCTCTGGGACTGGCTGGTTGCATTGTGTCAGACACTGTCCTTTCCCCCTCTGGGACTGGGTGGTGCAGTGGGTCAGACACTGTCCTTTCCCACTCTGGGACTGGGCGGTGCCGTGGGTCAGACACTGTCCTTTCCCTCTCTGGGACTAGGTGGTGCGATGTGTCAGACACTGTCCTCTCCCCATCTGGGTCTGGGTGGTGCAGTGGGTCAAACACTGTTCTATCCCACACTGGGACTGGGCGGTGCAGTGAGTCAGACACTGTCCTTTCCCTCTCTGGGACTGTGTGGTGTGATGGGTCAGACATTGGCCTTTCCCCCTCTGGGACTGGGTGGTGCAGTGGGTCAGACATTGTCCTTTCACCCTTTGGGACTGGCTGTTGCAGTGGGTCAGATTCTGCCTTTTCCCCCTGGGATGGGCATTGCAGTGGGTCAGACATTGTCCTTTCCCCCTCTGGTACTCGGTGGTGCACTGGGTTAGACACTGCCCTTTCCTCCTCTGGGACTGGGTGGTGCAGTGGGTCAGACACTGTCCTTTCACCCTCTGGGTCTGGGTGCTGCAGTGTGTCAGACACTGTCCTTTCCTCCTCTGGGACTGGGTGGTGCAGTGTGTCAGACACTGTCCTTTCCTCATCTGGGACTTGGTTTTGCAGTTGGTCAGCCACTGTCCTTTCACCATCTGGGACTGGATAGTGCAGTAGGTCAGAAACTGTCCTTTCCCCCTCTGGTACTGGGTGGTGCGGATAGTCAGGCAATGCCCCTTCCCTCTCTGGGACTGTGTGGTGCTGTGGGTCAGACACTGCCCTTTCCCGCTCTGGGGCTGGGTGGTGCATATTGTCAGACACTGTCCTTTCCCCCTCTGGGACTGGGCGGTGCGGTAGGTCAGGCAATGCCCTTTCCCCCTCTGGGACTGGGTGGTGCATTGTGTCAGACACTGCCCTTTCCCCCTCTGGGACTGGGTGGTGCGGTGTGTCAGACACTGTCCTTTTTCCCTCTGGGACTGGTGGTGCCGTGGGTCAGACACTGTCCTTTCCCGCTCTGGGACTGGGTGGTGCAGTGGGTCAGACACTGTCCTTTCCCCATCTGGGAATGGGCGGTGCGGTGGGTCAGACAGTGTCCTTTCCCCCTCTGGGACTGGGTGGTGCAGTGGGTCAGACACTGTCCTTTCCCCCTCTGAGATTGGGTGGTGCAGTGGGTCAGACACTGTTCTTTCCCCCTCTGGGACTGGGTGGTGCAGTGGGTCTGACACTGTTCATTCCCCGACTGGGACTGGGTGGTGCAGTGAGCCAGACACTTTCCTTTCCCCATCTGGGAATGCACGGTGCAGTGAGTCAGACACTGTCCTTTCCCCCTCTGCGACTGTGTGATGCAGTGGGTCAGACACTGTCCTTTCCCCTCTGGGACTGGGTGGTGCAGTGGGTCAGACACTGTCCTTTCCCCCTCTGGGACTGGGTGGTGAAGTCTGTCAAACACTGTCCTTTCCCCCTCTGCGACTGTGTGATGCAGTGGGTCAGACACTGTCCTTTCCCCCTCTGCGACTATGTGATGCAGTGGGTCAGACACTGTCCTTTCCCCTCTGGGACTGGGTGGTGCAGTGGGTCAGACACTGTCCTTTCCCCTCTGGGACTGGGTGGTGCAGTGGGTCAGACACTGTCCTTTCCCCCTCTGGGACTGGGTGGTGATGTCTGTCAAACACTGTCCTTTCCCCCTCTGGGACTGGTTGGTGCAGTGGGTCAGACACTGTCCTTTCCCCCTCTGGGACTGGGCAGTGCATTGGATCACACACTGTCCTTTCCTCCTCTGGGACTGGGTGGGGCAGTGGATCACACACTGTCCATTCCATGTCTGGGACTGCGTGGTGCGGTGGTCAGACACTGTCCTTTCCCCCTCTGGTACTGGGTGGTGCGGAGGGTCAGGCACTGTCCTTTCCCCCTCTCAGTCTGGGTGGTGCAGTGGGTCAGATACTGTCCTTTCCCACTCTGGGACTGGGTGGTGCAGTGGGTCAGACACTGTCCTTTCCTCCTCTGGGACTGGGTGGTGAAGTGAATCACACACTGTCCTTTCCCCCTCTGGGACTGGGTGGTGCAGTGGGTCAGACACTTTCCTTTCCCCCTCTGGGACTGGGTGGTGCAGTGGGTCGGACACTCTCGTTTCCCCCTCTGCGACTGGGCGGTGCAGTGGCTCGGACACTCTCGTTTCCCCCTCTGCGACTGGGTGGTGCAGTGGGTCAGACACTGTCCTTTACCCCTCTGGGACTAGGTGGTGCAGTGGGTCAGAAGATGTCCTTTCCCCCTCTGCGACTGGGTATTGCAGCAGGTCAGACACTGTCCTTTCCTCCTCTGTGACTGGGTGGTGCAGTGGGTCAGACACTGTCCTTTCACCCTCTCTACTGGGTGGTGCAGTGCGTCTGACACTGCCCTTTACCCCTCTGCGACTGTGTGATGCAGTGGTTCCGATACTGTCCTTTCCCCTCTGGGACTGGGCGATGCAGTGGGTCAGACACTGTCCTTTCCCCCTCTGGGAATGGGTGGTGTGGTGGGTCAGACACTGTCATTTCCTCCTCTGGGACTGGGTGGTGCAGTGGGTCAGACACTGTCCTTTCACCCTCTGGGACTGGATGGTGCGGTGTGACAGACACTGTCCTTTCCCCCTCTGGGACTGAGTGGTGCAGTCGATCAGACACTGCCTTTCCCCCTAGGGACCGGGTGGTGCAGTGGGTCAGATACTGTCCTTTTCCCTTCTGGGACTGGGTGGTGCAGTGCATCAGACACTGTCCATTCACCCTCTAGGACTGGGTGGTGCAGTGGGTCAGACACTCTCCTTTCCCCCTCTGAGTCTGGGTGGTGCAGTGGGTCAGACACTGTCCTTTCCCGCTCTGGGACTGGGTGCTGCATTGGGTCAGACACTGTCCTTTCCCCCTCTGCAACTGGATTGTGCAGTGGGTCAGACACTGTCCTTTCCCCCTCTGGGACTGGGTGGTGCAGTAGGTCAGACACTGTCCTTTCCCCCTCTGGGACTGGGCAGTGCGGTGGGTCAGGCACTGTCCTTTCCCCCTCTGGGACTGGGTGGTGCAGTGGGTCAGACACTTTCCTTTGCCCATCCGGGACTGGGTGGTGCAGTGGGTCAGACACTTTCCTTTCACCCTCTGGGACTGGATGGTGCGGTGCGTCAGACACTGTCCTTTCCCACTCTGGGATTGTGTGGTGCAGTGGGTCAGACACTGTCCTTTCCCCCTCTGGGACTGCGTGTTGCAGTGGCTCAGACACTGTCCTCTCTTCCTCTGGGACTGGCTGGTTGCATTGTGTCAGACACTGTCCTTTCCCCCTCTGGGACTGGGTGGTGCAGTGGGTCAGACACTGTCCTTTCCCACTCTGGGACTGGGCGGTGCCGTGGGTCAGACACTGTCCTTTCCCTCTCTGGGACTAGGTGGTGCGATGTGTCAGACACTGTCCTCTCCCCATCTGGGTCTGGGTGGTGCAGTGGGTCAGACACTGTTCTATCCCACTCTGGGACTGGGCGGTGCAGTGAGTCAGACACTGTCCTTTCCCTCTCTGGGACTGTGTGGTGTGATGGGTCAGACATTGGCCTTTCCCCCTCTGGGACTGGGTGGTGCAGTGGGTCAGACATTGTCCTTTCACCCTTTGGGACTGGCTGTTGCAGTGGGTCAGATTCTGCCTTTTCCCCCTGGGATGGGCATTGCAGTGGGTCAGACACTGTCCTTTCCCCCTCTGGGACTGGGTGGTGAAGTCTGTCAAACACTGTCCTTTCCCCCTCTGCGACTGTGTGATGCAGTGGGTCAGACACTGTCCTTTCCCCTCTGGGACTGGTTGGTGCAGTGGGTCAGACACTGTCCTTTCCCCCTCTGGGACTGGGTGGTGAAGTCTGTCAAACACTGTCCTTTCCCCCTCTGCGACTGTGTGATGCAGTGGGTCAGACACTGTCCTTTCCCCTCTGGGACTGGGTGGTGCAGTGGGTCAGACACTGTCCTTTCCTCCTCTGGGACTGGGTGTTGCAGTGGGTCAGACATTGTCCTTTCCTCCTCTGGGACTGGGTGGTTCGGTGGGTCAGACACTGTCCTTTCCTCCTCTGGGACTGGGTGGTGCAGTGGTTCAGACTCTGTCCTTTCCTCCTCTGGGACTGGGTGGTTCGGTGGGTCAGACACTGTCCTTTCCTCCTCTGGGACTGGTGGTGCGGTGGGTCAGACACTGTCCTTTCCCCCTCTGGGACTGGGCGGTGCAGTGGGTCAGACACTGTCCTTTCCCCCTCTGGGACTGGGTGGTGCATTGGGTTATACACTGACCCTTCCCCCTCTGGGACTGGGTGGTGCTGTGGGCCAGACATTGTCCTTTCCCCCTCTGGGACTGGGTGGTGCTGTGGGTCAGACACTGTCCTTTCCCCCTCTGGGACTGGGCGATGCAGTGGGTCAGACACTGTCCTTTCCACCTCTGGGACTGGGTGGTGCATTGGGTTATACACTGACCCTTCCCCCTCTGGGACTGGGTGGTGCTGTGGGTCAGACACTGTCCTTTTCCCCTCTGGGACTGGGTGGTGCTGTGGGTCAGACACTGTTGTTTCCCCCTCTGGGACTGGGCGGTGCAGTGGGTCAGACACTGGCCTTTCCCCCTCTGCGACTGTGTGATGCAGTGGTTCCGATACTGTCCTTTCCCCCACTGGGACTTGGTGGTGCAGTGGGTCAGTCACTGTCCTTTCCCCCTCTGGGGCTGGGTTGTGCAGTGGGACAGGCACTGTCCTTTCCCCCACAGAGACTGGGTGGTGCAGTAGCTCAGACACTGTCCTTTCCCCCTCTGGGACTGCATGGTGCAGTGGGTCAGACACTGTCCTTTCCCCCTCTGGGACTGGGTGGTGCAGTGGGTCAGAGACTGTCCTTTCACCCTCTGGGACTGGGTAGTGCAGTGGGTCAGACACTGTCCTTTCCCCCTCTGGGACTGTGTGGTGCAGTAGTCAGACACTTTCCTTTCACCCTCTGGGACTGGGTGGTGCAGTGGGTCAGACACTGTCCTTTCCCCCTCTGGGACTGGGCGGTGCGGTGGGTCAGACACTGAACTTTCCCCCTCTGGGACTGGGTGGTGCAGTGGGTCAGACACTGTCCTTTCTCCCTCTGGGACTGGGTGGTGCAGTCGGTCAGACACTGAACTTTCCCCCTCTGGGACTGGGTGGTGCAGTGGGTCAGACACTGTCCTTTCCCCCTCTGGGACTGGGTGGTGCAGTGGGTCAGAGACTGTCCTTTCACCCTCTGGGACTGGGTGGTGCAGTGGGTCAGACACTGTCCTTTCCCCCTCTGGGACTGGGTGGTGCAGTGGGTCAGACACTGTCCTTTCACCCTCTGGGACTGGGTGGTGCAGTGGGTCAGACTCTGTCCTTTCCCCCTCTGGGACTGGGTGGTGCAGTGGGTCAGACACTGTCCTTTCACCCTCTGGGACTGGGTGTTGCAGTGGGTCAGACACTGCCCTTTCCCCCTCTGGGACTGGGTAGTGCAGTGGGTCAGACACTGTCCTTTCCCCCTCTGGGACTGGGTAGTGCAGTGGGTCAGACACTGTCCTTTCCCCCTCTGGGACTGGGTAGTGCAGTGGGCCAGACACTGTCCTTTCACCCTCTGGGACTGGGTGGTGCAGTGGGTCAGACTCTGTCCTTTCCCCCTCTGGGACTGGGTGGTGCAGTGGGTCAGACACTGTCCTTTCCCCCTCTGGGACTGGGTGGTGCAGTGGGTCAGACACTGTCCTTTCCCCCTCTGGGACTGGGTAGTGCAGTGGGTCAGACACTGTCCTTTCCCCCTCTGGGACTGGGTGGTGCAGTGGGACAGACACTGTCCTTTCCCCCTCTGGGACTGTGTGGTGCGGTGGGTCAGACACTGTCCTTTCACCCTCTGGGACTGTGTGGTGCGGTGGGTCAGACACTGTCCTTTCACCCTCTGGGACTGGTGTAGGTGGTGGTGGGTTTGTCGGCCTTTTAAATTGTTCGATTCGTCCCTCTCCCTGGTTCTGGGGCTTGGGATTATTTAGGGGATATGATAGATGTAGGCAGACAACTGTTTGGTGCAAGAAGAAATATTTTATTTAGAAATCGCACACCACACGAATTAACAAAAGAAAAACGTTTATGCAACGGGTACAGAGGTTATGCAGTGAGAAAAAAAACCAAAACAAAATAAAACCACGTCCCATCACTACACTGACTAAGTTAGGCTCTGAAATTACAGGGACGATGCTCACCAAAGGATTCCTCCACAGTTTAGACCAGTTGTACATTGCTTTCTCTCTCCTCAATTTTGTGGGCTCCTTGGCTGGTTGCGTTGTCTTCGGTATTAGCACTGGTCGACGTTTTGATGGTAAACAAGTTTTTCCTAGAGTCAGCGCTGGATGATGGTTGATCTTTCAGTGACTCTCCGGCTTCTTGTTAGATGTTCTTGTTGCGCTGTTACCTCGTGTGGCAAGTTAAATGTTTCAAAGCCAGAGTCAAAGAGCCCAGAGCCCAAGTGCTTTTCCAGCGTCTTCTCGGGTACGTTTCTTCTGCTCCGGTGTGCTGCTGCTGCCACCCACCGGCGTTCTCTCTTCAGCCGTCTGTTCAGGTCTCTTTAGCTACTCGCAAGCCCCCAGTTATACCTGAGAGGCTGCTTAAACTTTTGCACCAAAACTCGGGTGCACAATTGATTTTAGATGACTCCCTTTTGTGCGATTTTGGCAGGCTGATCAACTCTGATGTGACCCCTTTGTGAGAATGTTGGTGGTCTGATTGAGCATTAGCATGATACAAGATTCCCAAAGGTGTTGATGGGGTTTTTGAATGGTGCTGTTAGAATGTAATCAGGTCTTGATACTGTCCATTCTGTGTTTTGCTGATGCCAGGGTTTTTTCTGTATAGCCGTTTTAAGAACTATTAAAATATGTATGTATCTGGGTCCCTGGTAAGTGGGCTTTTGTTAGACTGCTAATGTCTCCCTGGGGGCCTGCCTCCCAGGTGGGTTAGCAGCCCTATAAGAATCCCATTTTCCTGTCCAGACCCAGCATACAATTTAAAATGTCCAAACTCAATCCAATAGGCCCTAGTTTAGTCCAAAGGCGCTTAATAGTGAGATATTTCTATACACATTTCTCCTCCAAAAGGTCCAACGCAGTACCTTTCAAAATTCCAGACACATGTCCATTGAGTAGGGGGTCCTGGAATTTTTTGAATGCTACACTGGGTGGTGCAGTAGGTCAGACACTGTCCCTTCCCCCTCTGGGACTGGGTGGTGCAGTGGGTCAGACACTGTCCTTTCCCCCTCTGGGACTGGGTGGTGCAGTGGGTCAGACACTGTCCTTTCCCCCTCTGGGACTGGGTGGTGCTGTGGGTCAGACACTGTCCTTTCCCCCTCTGGGACTGGGTGGTGCTGTGGGTCAGAAACTGTCCTTTCCCCCTCTGGGACTGGTTGGTGCTGTGGGTCAGACACTGCCCTTTCCCCCTTTGGGACTGGGTGGTGCTGTGGGTCAGACACTGTCCTTTCCCCCTCTGGGACTGGGTGGTGCTGTGGGTCAGACACTGTTGTTTCCACCTCTGGGACTGGGCGGTGCAGTGGGTCAGACACTGGCCTTTCCCCCTCTGCGACTGTGTGATGCAGTGGTTCCGATACTGTCCTTTCCCCCACTGGGACTTGGTGGTGCAGTGGGTCAGGCACTGTCCTTTCCCCCTCTGGGGCTGGGTTGTGCAGTGGGACAGGCACTGTCCTTTCCCCCACAGAGACTGGGTGGTGCAGTAGCTCAGACACTGTCCTTTCCCCCTCTGGGACTGCGTGGTGCAGTGGGTCAGACACTGTCCTTTCCCCCTCTGGGACTGGGTGGTGCAGTGGGTCAGACACTGTCCTTTCCCCCTCTGGGACTGTGTGGTGCAGTAGGTCAGACACTTTCCTTTCACCCTCTGGGACTGGGTGGTGCAGTGGGTCAGACACTGTCCTTTCTCCCTCTGGGACTGGGTGGTGCAGTCGGTCAGACACTGAACTTTCCCCCTCTGGGACTGGGTGGTGCAGTCGGTCAGACACTGTCCTTTCCCCCTCTGGGACTGGGTGGTGCAGTGGGTCAGAGACTGTCCTTTCACCCTCTGGGACTGGGTGGTGCAGTGGGTCAGACACTGTCCTTTCCCCCTCTGGGACTGGGTAGTGCAGTGGGTCAGACACTGTCCTTTCCCCCTCTGGGACTGGGTAGTGCAGTGGGTCAGACACTGTCCTTTCCCCCTCTGGGACTGGGTAGTGCAGTGGGCCAGACACTGTCCTTTCACCCTCTGGGACTGGGTGGTGCAGTGGGTCAGACTCTGTCCTTTCCCCCTCTGGGACTGGGTGGTGCAGTGGGTCAGACACTGTCCTTTCCCCCTCTGGGACTGGGTGGTGCACTGGGTCAGACACTGTCCTTTCCCCCTCTGGGACTGGGTAGTGCAGTGGGTCAGACACTGTCCTTTCCCCCTCTGGGACTGGGTGGTGCAGTGGGACAGACACTGTCCTTTCCCCCTCTGGGACTGTGTGGTGCGGTGGGTCAGACACTGTCCTTTCACCCTCTGGGACTGTGTGGTGCGGTGGGTCAGACACTGTCCTTTCACCCTCTGGGACTGGTGTAGGTGGTGGTGGGTTTGTCGGCCTTTTAAATTGTTCGATTCGTCCCTCTCCCTGGTTCTGGGGCTTGGGATTATTTAGGGGATATGATAGATGTAGGCAGACAACTGTTTGGTGCAAGAAGAAATATTTTATTTAGAAATCGCACACCACACGAATTAACAAAAGAAAAACGTTTATGCAACGGGTACAGAGGTTATGCAGTGAGAAAAAAAACCAAAACAAAATAAAACCACGTCCCATCACTACACTGCCTAAGTTAGGCTCTGAAATTACAGGGACGATGCTCACCAAAGGATTCCTCCACAGTTTAGACCAGTTGTACATTGCTTTCTCTCTCCTCAATTTTGTGGGCTCCTTGGCTGGTTGCGTTGTCTTCGGTATTAGCACTGGTCGACGTTTTGATGGTAAACAAGTTTTTCCTAGAGTCAGCGCTGGATGATGGTTGATCTTTCAGTGACTCTCCGGCTTCTTGTTAGGTGTTCTTGTTGCGCTGTTACCTCGTGTGGCAAGTTAAATGTTTCAAAGCCAGAGTCAAAGAGCCCAGAGCCCAAGTGCTTTTCCAGCGTCTTCTCGGGTACGTTTCTTCTGCTCCGGTGTGCTGCTGCTGCCACCCACCGGCGTTCTCTCTTCAGCCGTCTGTTCAGGTCTCTTTAGCTACTCGCAAGCCCCCAGTTATACCTGAGAGGCTGCTTAAACTTTTGCACCAAAACTCGGGTGCACAATTGATTTTAGATGACTCCCTTTTGTGCGATTTTGGCAGGCTGATCAACTCTGATGTGACCCCTTTGTGAGAATGTTGGTGGTCTGATTGAGCATTAGCATGATACAAGATTCCCAAAGGTGTTGATGGGGTTTTTGAATGGTGCTGTTAGAATGTAATCAGGTCTTGATACTGTCCATTCTGTGTTTTGCTGATGCCAGGGTTTTTTCTGTATAGCCGTTTTAAGAACTATTAAAATATGTATGTATCTGGGTCCCTGGTAAGTGGGCTTTTGTTAGACTGCTAATGTCTCCCTGGGGGCCTGCCTCCCAGGTGGGTTAGCAGCCCTATAAGAATCCCATTTTCCTGTCCAGACCCAGCATACAATTTAAAATGTCCAAACTCAATCCAATAGGCCCTAGTTTAGTCCAAAGGCGCTTAATAGTGAGATATTTCTATACACATTTCTCCTCCAAAAGGTCCAACGCAGTACCTTTCAAAATTCCAGACACATGTCCATTGAGTAGGGGGTCCTGGAATTTTTTGAATGCTACACTGGGTGGTGCAGTAGGTCAGACACTGTCCCTTCCCCCTCTGGGACTGGGTGGTGCAGTGGGTCAGACACTGTCCTTTCCCCCTCTGGGACTGGGTGGTGCAGTGGGTCAGACACTGTCCTTTCCCCCTCTGGGACTGGGTGGTGCTGTGGGTCAGACACTGTCCTTTCCCCCTCTGGGACTGGGTGGTGCTGTGGGTCAGAAACTGTCCTTTCCCCCTCTGGGACTGGTTGGTGCTGTGGGTCAGACACTGCCCTTTCCCCCTTTGGGACTGGGTGGTGCTGTGGGTCAGACACTGTCCTTTCCCCCTCTGGGACTGGGTGGTGCTGTGGGTCAGACACTGTTGTTTCCACCTCTGGGACTGGGCGGTGCAGTGGGTCAGACACTGGCCTTTCCCCCTCTGGGACTGGTTGGTGCTGTGGGTCAGACACTGTCCTTTCCCCCTCTGGGACTGGTTGGTGCTGTGGGTCAGACACTGTCCTTTCCCCCTCTGGGACTGGGTGGTGCTGTGGGTCAGACAATGTCCTTTCCCCCTCTGGGACCGGGTGGTGCAGTGGGTCAGACACTGTCCTTTCCCCCTCTGGGACTGGGTGGTGCTGTGGGTCAGACACTGCCCTTTCCCCCTTTGGGACTGGGTGGTGCTGTGGGTCAGACACTGTCCTTTCCCCCTCTGGGACTGGGTGGTGCAGTGGGTCAGACACTGTCCTTTCCCCCTCTGGGACTGGGTGGTGCAATGGGTCAGACACTGTCCTTTCCCCCTCTGGGACTGTGTGGTGTGGTGGGTCAGACACTGTCCTTTCCCCTTCTGGGACTGGGCGGTGCAGTGGGTCAGACACTGTCCCTTCCACCTCTGGCGCTGCGTGGTGCAGTGGGTCAGTTACTGTACTTTCCCCCTCTGGGACTGGGTGGTGCAGTGGGTCAGGCACTGTCCTTTCACCCTCTTGGACTGGGTGGTGCAGTGGGTCAGTTACTGTCCTTTCCCCCTCTGGGACGGGGTAGGGCAATGGCTCAGACACTGTCCTTTCCCCCTCTGGGACTGGGTGGTGCAATGGCTCAGACACTGTCCTTTCCCCCTCTGGGACTGGGTGGTGCGGTGGATCAGACACTGTCCTTTCCCCCTCTGGGACTGGGTGGTGCAATGGCTCAGACACTGTCCTTTCCCCCTCGGGGACTGGGCGGTGCAGTGGGTCAGACACTGTCATTTCCCCCTCTAGGGTGGGGTGGTGCGTTGGATCAGACACTGTCCTTTCCCCCTCTGGGACTGGGTGGTGCATTGGGTCAGACACTTTCCTTTCCCCCTCTGGGACTGGATGGTGCAGTGGGTCAGACACTGTCCTTTCCCCCTCTGCGACTGGGTGGTTCAGTGGGTCAGACACTGTCCTTTCCCCCTCTGGGACTGGCGGTGCAGTGGGTCAGACACTGTCCTTTCCCCCTCTGGGACTGGGTGGTGCGGTGGATCAGACACTGTCCTTTCACCCTCTGGGACTGGGTGGTGCAGTGGGTCAGACACTGTCCTTTCCCCCTCTGTGACTGGCGGTGCAGTGGGTCAGACACTGTCCTTTCCCCCTCTGGGACTGGGTGGTGCGGTGGATCAGACACTGTCCTTTCCCCCTCTAGGACGGGGTGGTGCGGTGGATCAGACACTGTCCTTTCCCCCTCTGGGACTGGGTGGTGCAGTGGGTCAGACACTGTCCTTTCCCCCTCTGGGACTGGGTGGTGCAGTGGGTCAGACACTGTCCTTTCCCCCTCTGTGACTGGGTGGTGCAGTGGTTTAGACACTGTCCTTTCCCCATCTAGGACTGGGCGGTGCGGTGGGTCAGACACTGTCCTTTCCTCCACTGGGACTGGTTGGTGCAGTGGGTCAGGCACTGTCCTTTCCCCCTCTGGGACTGGGCAGTGCGGTGGGTCAGACCCTGTCCTTTCCCCCTCTGGGACTGGGTGGTGTGGTCGACCAGACACTGTCCTTTCCCTCTCTGGGACTGGGTGGTGCGGTGGGTCAGACACTGTCCTTTCCGCCTCTGGGACTCGGTGGTGCAGTGGTTTAAACGCTGTCCTTTCCCCCTCTAGGACTGGGCGGTGCGGTGTGTCAGACACTGTCCTTTCCCCCTCTGGGACTGAGTCCTACACAGGAACTCAGGTGTATGTAACCTTTGCTGTAGCTGACTTGGGAGTGCTTGATGCCAAAATTTTTAAAATAAATTTCACTGCCCCATTTCTGACATCCAGCACCTTAAATATCACAAATTTCACAATTAGTAAACAATAGAAACATTCCAGAATGTTCCACCCCTCGATATCAATAAATGGGCAGAAAGGAATCTCAGCTTCCTCGAAGCCCGTCGTGAGCCGTCTTGACTTGTACAAGATGACCGAGAAGGGCACACATTTTGCCTGGAGTGCTGGCGGAATGGGCCGACACTTGGCAGTTGAAATTTAACGCCGAGAAGTGCGAAGTGATACCTTTTGGTAGGAAGAACGAGGAGAGACAATATAAACTAAAGGGTACAATCCTAAAGGGGGTGCATGAATAGAGAGACCTGGGGGTATATGTGCACAAATCGTTGAAGGTGGCAGGGCAGGTTGAGAAAGTGGTTAAAAAAGCATACGGGATCCTGGGCTTCATAAATAGAGGCACAGAGTACAAAAGCAAGGAAGTTATGATGAAACTTTATAAAACACTGGTTCGCCTTCAACTGGAGTATTGTGTCCAATTCTGGGCACCGCATTCTAGGAAGGATGTGAAGGCTTTAGAAATGGTACAGAAAAGATTTAGAAGAATAGTTCCAGGGACGAGCGACATCAGTTACATGGATAGACTGGAGAAGCTGGGGTTGTTCTTCTTGGAGCAGAGAAGGTTGAGAGGAGATTTGATAGAGGTGTTCAAAATCATGAGTGGCCTAGACAGAGTAGATAGAGAGAAACTGTTCCCATTGGCGGAAGGGTCGAGAACCAGAGGACACAGCTTTAAGGTGATTGGCAGAAGAACCAAAGGCGACATGAGGAAAACTTTTTTACTCAGCGAGTGGTTAGGATCTGGAATACACTGCCTGAAAGGGTGGTGGAGGCAGATTCAATCGTGGCTTTCAAAAGGGAATTGGATAAGTACCTGAAGGAAAAAAATTTGCAGGGCTACGGGGAAAAGGTGGGGGAGTGGGACTAGCTGAAGTGCTCTTGCAGAGAGCCAGCATGGGCTCGATGGGCCGAATGGCCTCCTTCTGTGCTGTAACCATTCTATGATTCTATGATTCAATGATTTTCACGCAGGGATTCTGCAGCTGCGTATAGCCAGAGGGACCCGATATACTTCCAAGAAATCTCACACAGGCCGCGTAAAATAATTTGATGAAATGCCTGTTGTTTCGTGTCTCCCCACATTCCAGGTCCCCCACACCCACACCCACACACACACACACCGACTTCAGTGAAATTCAAAGCAACAAATGTTTGGAATCCAGATATTTGTAATAGTCATTCTCGGGACGTGGGCATCCCTGGCAAGGCTGGCATTTATCGCCCATCCCCCTAGTTGCCCTGATTTGGTACAACTGAGTGGCTTGCTATACCGCACCAGAGGGCAATTTAAGAGACAACCATATTGCTGTGGGTCTGGAGTCACATATAGGCCCAGATCAGGTAAGGACGGCAGGTTTCCTTCTCTAGTGCGGTACTGAGGGAGTGCTGCACTGTCGGAGGTGCCGTCTTTCGGATGAGACGTTAAACCAAGGCCCCGTCTCCCCTCTCAGGTGGACGTAAAAGATCCCACGGCCACTATTTCGAAGAAGAGCAGGGGATTCCTATCCGGTGTCCTGGGCCAATATTTATCCCTCAATCAACATCGCTAATCTGGTCATTATCACATTGCTGTTTGTGGGAGCTTGCTGTGCGCAAATTGTCTGCTGCATTTCCTACATTACAACAGTGACCACACTTCAAAAGTACTTCATTGGCTGTGAAGCGCTTTGGGACGTTCTGAGGTTGCGAATTGTACTGCTCACGGCTTTTTATTTCCAGATTTAAAAAAAAATTGAATTCAAGTTCTCAGGCTGCTGTGGGGGGTGATTGAACTCATTTTGCCGGGGGCCGGGGGGGGGGGGGGGGGGGGGGGGTAATTTTGACTTTGTGAGATGGTATAAAACTGGCTGCCGACTCACTATCAACCAAAGCCAAATTCTACTCCATGTTCTCTGGATTAATAGTTCAATAATATAACCACTATGGTAACCAATGTACGCACAGCATGATCCCACAAGCAGCAATGTGATAATGACCAGATAATCTGTTTTTATTCACATTTTGTTTTTATTCGTTCATGGGATGTGGGCGTCGCTGTCAAGGCCAGCATTTATTGCCCATCCCTAATTGCCCTTGAGAAGGTGTTGGTGAGCCGCCTTCTTGAACCGCTGCAGTCCGTGTGGTGAAGGTACTCCCACAATGCTGTTAGGGAGGGAGTTCCAGGATGTTGACCCAGCGACGATGAAGAATCGGCGATATTCTTCTAAGTCAGGATGGTGTGTGACTTGGAGGAGAACTTGGCGGTGGTGGTGTTCCCATGCGCCTGCTGCCCTTGTCCTAGGTGGAAGAGGTCGCGGGTTTGGGAGGTGCTGCCGAAGAAGCCTTGGTGAGTTGCTGCAGTGCATCTTGTAGATGGTACACACTGCAGCCACGGTACGCCAGTGGTGGAGGAAGTGAATGTTTAAGGTGGTGGATGGGGTGCCAATCAAGCGGGCTGCTTTGCCCTGGATGATGTCGAGCTTTTTGAGTGTTGTTGGAGCTGCACTCATCCAGGCAAGTGAGGGCTAAATGTCGGCCAGGACACCAGGGAGAACTCCGCCTGCTCTTCTATCGAAATACTGGCCACGAGATCTTTTACTACACCTTAGAGGGCAGGAAGGGTCTCAGTTTAACATCTCATCCGAAAGACAGCACCTCCAAAAGTGCAGCAACCCCTCAGCACTGCACTGGCGTGTCAGCATGGATCCTGAGCTTGAGTCTCTGGAGCGGGACTCAAACCCAAGACCTTCTGACTCAGCGGCGAGAGGGCTGCCCACTGAGCCACGGCCGACACCGAGCTCAAGCCCGTGTAATAGAAACCTCACGTAAACCCCAGTGACAGCACCCCTGGAGACATGGACCATGTACAGCAGGCACCTCAAAGCACTGGAGAGGTACCACCAAAGCTGCCTCCGCAAGATCCTGCAAATCCATTGGCAGGATAGGCGTACCAACATCAGTGTTTTCGCTCAGGCCAACATCGACAGCATCGAAGCTCTGACCACGCGCAATCAGCTCCAATGGACGGGTCACATTGTCCGCATGCCCGATACGAGACTCCCAAAACGAGCGCTCTACTCGGAGCTCCGACACGGCAAGAGAGCCCCAGATGGGCAGAGGAAATGCTTCAAGGACACCCTCAAAGCCTCCTTGAAAAAGTGTAACATCCCCACCGACACCTGGGAATCCCTGGCCCAAGACCGCACAAAGTGGAGGAGAAGCATCCGGGAAGGCGCCGAATACCTCGAGTCTCTTCGCCGGGAGCAAGCGGAAGCCAAGCACAGGCAGCGCAAGGAGCGCACGTCAACCCAAGCACCCCACCCACCCGCCCCTTCAACCACCGTCTGCCCCACCTGTGACAGAGACTGTAGGTCCCGCATTGGACTCATCAGTCACCTGAGAACTCATTTTTAGTGTGGAAGCAAGTCATCCTCGGTTCCGAGAGACTGCCTAAGAAGTAAGAAGGAGAGAAGCTTATTTTTGGCCAGCGAAATCCAGGGGAGCAAAGCAAAAGCCTGTGCGTGTGGTGGCGTTTTTAAAATTTGGTCTGCATTGGTTGAAACATGCCAACTAAATGTCAGCAGCGTCTCAGCTTGTTGCAGCAGCCTCAGGCAAGCTGCCAACACCCTCCCACACTAATGTGACTGGCCGCAGACCCAGGATATACTGGCTGACAGTATCTGAGGCCTGACTGCCAGCTGGACCCTGGTCACAGAGCTTGCTGTCTGACTGTGAAGGGATAATTACTAGTCCTAGCCCCTTTAGGGCTACCCCGGATCAGGCGTATTCCCCAGACGTCCGCCTTCAACTAAAGTTTGAGGTAGCTGAATCCTAAAGATGCTTAATTGGTTCGAAAGGTCCGGACTATCTCTCCTTAAAGGAAAAGAACAACCGGAAAATGTTAATTAGAACACCTTAAACAGGGTGAACCATTGTCTTGTTCCCAAAGATTCAGCTTGTCAGGAGCCTTTAACCTTCTGTTTCAATAAGATTATTGATTCAGTGTCAACAACTATCTTATCCCAATAGCCAGAATGCTGTCACAGCTTTTTCATCGTTAGGTTTCTAGATTTCCAAACCCAGTTTGTCATGTTTCAATAAGGCCAGACTTCTTTCATAGGATGGTGTATTTTTCTGAATAGGTTATATGACTTATTCCTTCACAACTGTGGGAAGGGTTTCCCTCTGATGGATGTATAAGATCCCGGCGGCCACTACTTCGAAGAGGAGCAGGGCAGATTTTTTGAATTGATTCCCGGGATGTGGACGTCAGCAGCAGGGCCACCATTTATTGCCCAGCCCGTGAGAAGGTGGCGGTGGTGAGCCACCGGTGGGAGTGAGTGAGCCCAAAACAAAATCTGACTCCGCAGCTGACTAATGAAGGGAAAGAAAGAAAGAAAGAAAGAAAGAAAGAAAGAGCTCCCATTTATATCCCATCCTCAACCTCAGGAAGTCCCAAAGTGCTTTACAGTCAATGAAGTACTCTTTGGAGTCTGGTCACTATTGTAATGTAGGGGAACGCAGCAGTCAATTTGTGGACAGCAAGCTCCCACAAACAGCAATGTGATCACGACCAGATAATCTGTTTTAGTGATGTTGGTTGAGAGATAAATATCAAGGTTACGGTAGCATTGTGGTTGTGTTACTGGACTAGTTAAACCAGAGGCCTGGACTAATAATTTGGAGACTGTAAGTTCAAATTCCACCTCGGCAGCTGGGAAATTTTAAATTCAATTAAGTAAATCTGGAATAAAAAGTTAGTATTAATAATGGTGATCCACAAAACTAATTGGATTGTTGTAAAATCCTTTCTGGTTCACTAATGTCCTTTAGGGAAGGAAATCTGCCATCCATCTGACCTATATGTGACTCCAGACCCACAGCAATGTGGTTGACTCTAACTGCCCTCTGAAATGGTCTCCTAGGAGGAAGCCATTCAGTTGTATTCAAGAAGGCGACTCCTCACCGCCACCTTCTCATGGGCAATAAATGCTGGCCTTGCTGGTGATGTCCACATCCCGGGAATCAATTCAAAAATCCGCCCTGCTCCTCTTCGAAATAGTGGCCGCGGGATCTTTTACATCCACGAGGGGGCAGACAGGGGGTTGGGGCCGGGGTGGCCTGGGTTCAACGCCTCAGCCTAAAGACGGCACCTCCGACAGTGCAGCACTCCCTCAGTACCGGCGCTCGAGTGTCGGCCTGGATTATGTGCTCAACTCTCTGGAGTGGAGCCATATCTATTTTGAAATTTCCTATTCTATCCAAGCTGACATCTCCAGCTATTTTGCTGTTTGTTATGTTATTTAATATATGGCTCCCCACAGCTGGAGCCTGAGCATCATGCACAAGAGTGTAGCCTGCAGCGGAATAGTCTTGAGAACCATTTGAATCTGTCTGAAACTGTCTTTCAATGGTCCTATACGATCGTTAACAGTCTTTTGACTTCTGACATAGCTGAGAAAGCTTTTGCTGTTACGCCCACAACTGTGCACCATCTTTTTTTCCATCTTAGCTAATTTGATGGCTGCTTTCGCCTACCTCACTTGTGAGGGACATTGGTCCCTGTTCTCCTGCCAGTTAAACTCCTTGGGCTAAAAATTGAGTGTAGGCCCGTTTGGAGCGCCAGCCTCACCAGGGCGCTAAAAGTAGCGCCCCGGAAGCACTCGCGGCCGCCCGCCGGAAATTGAGTGGTAGCGCCCCAAATGGAAGCACGGCGCTATGGGAGGTGCCCCGCATCCCTCTTGGGGCGCTGCGACTGAATCTCGTGGCGCAACGTGCCGCAGCGCCACACGCTGCGGCACATCGCGCTGCGGCACTGCAGGCCTTCCTCCCCTTCTTAAAGGGGAGGGGCCTTGGTCAGCGCGATCTGGGGCCCAGCTGGGCCCCCGAGGATCGCGAGTGCAGGCAAAAGAGCCCGGCACCGAGGAGAAGTGCCGGGCTCTTGAAACGCAGCCGGCACTCTGCGGGGGGGAGGAGGGTTCAGGAGGCCGGGGACGGCAGCGCGGAGAGGTGCTGACAGGCGGCCAGCAACAAAAATGGCCGCCCCGCACATCTCCTTTAATTTGCGCCTCCCCGGCCGCAGGTAGGCCCCCCTGAACCGGCCGGACATAGCATCCGGCGGTAAATCAGGGGGCGCTTCCAAATATTGCGGCCGGGGCGTCAGCGGGGCGCTGCGCACACTGATGACGTCATCGGTAGCGGCGCAGCGCTAACGGCTAGCGCCACCACTAGCGTCCCACGGAATTTAGCAGGAGGCGTGGACAGTGCCGCGCCCAGGCGCCAGTTGGCTTGCAACCCACTTAGCGCCCTCTTAAGGTGCTAACGGGTGGGCAGCCAAACTGAATTTCTCCCCCCTTAAGTTTCTAAAATGCCTTCTGCTTGAATCTAATTATTCGAGCACATTTCTTGTCAGTTTTGTTTTGCCATGTGCCCTTCTTTGAACCATTGGGAAACATGGCTTCATTCTGTTTGAGAATGGTTTTGTGTCTGTGGTATTTGTATGCCTACCTAGGAGGTTTGTCCAGTCCACTATTGCCAAGTTTTCAGCCAATTATTGTAAAGTTAGCCCACTTAACATCAGGAAGCAGCAGTAGATTGGCTGCAATCTTTGCTTGGCAAACTAGATTAAATCTAATAAGAACATAAGAAACAAGAGCAGGAGTCGGCCATTCGACCCTTCGAGCCTGCTCCGCCATTCAATCAGATCCTGGCTGATCTTCGACCTCAACTCCACTTTCCCGCCCGATTCTCATATCCCTTGATTTCCTTAGTATTCAAAAATTTATCGACCTCTCTCTTGAATATACTCAATAATAACTGAGCATCCACAGCTCCCTGGGGTAGAGAATTCCAAAGATTTACAACCCTTTGAGTGAAGAAATTTCTCCTCATCTCAGTCCTAAATGGCCGACCCCTTATTCTCAGGCTGTGAACCCGTGCTCTAGATTCCCCAGCCAGGGGAAACATTTTCTCAGCATCTACCCTGTCAAGCCCCTTAAGAATGTTGTATGTTTCAATGCGATCACCTCTCATTCTTCTAAACTCTAGAGGGTATAGGCCTAGTCTACTCCGTTTCTGATCTCTAATGATGTTATGATCACAGTTGTCCAGGGGATCCTCCACATGGAGATCTGATACAACATGTGGCTCACGACTAAAACCCAGGCCTAGAATCCCTCATTGCTTCACCAACTCGTTGCGTAAGGAAACAATCATTAATGGTTGGGATGCCATCGATCCGAGGAATAACAGGAGAGGGGGAGAGGCGCAACAAGTGAGAGAGGCAGAGAAGACAGGCAAAGAAAGAAATGAGACAGGGAGCCAGCGAGGCAACAGTGGAGAGAGAGGCACACGCACAACAGTGGAGAGAGGGAGGGGGACAAAGAATGAGACACGAATAACCAGAGAGGGAGAGAAACAACAGTAGAGAGAGAGGGGGAGAGAGACACGCAGCAGTGGAGAGAGGGCGAGGGAAGTCAGGAATAATCAGAGATGGAGGGGAAAACACTGCAGTAGAGAGAGAGAGAAGCAGAGACAAAGACAGGGATCGGGATAAAGGGAGCGGGAGAGACACAGCAGTAGGGAGAGGAAGAGAGAGTAGGGTAAGGGTCGCGAAGTGGAGAGAGAGAGAGAGATGGATAAAAGAGAGGGAGGAGGGTGAAACTGCAAAGGAGAGAAAGAAGTTAAACAGAAATCCTCTCTTGCACCATAAGGAATTTAGAAAGAAAAATCTGTCACTTCTTCCAGAGAGTTTCATCAGCAAGGGAATTTCTGTACTGTCCACTTCCTCCTTGTATTCAAATTACTTTCCTCATTTCACAATTGCAATATATAAAGACAACTACACCCATTATAGACAGGTAAGGCCTGTTGTGATTTCTATGACCTGAGGACACTAATGCCAACCACTTGACTTATTGGCCCAGAAATTGGTGTTGGGGGCTTCCCGCAGGTGCAAGCCCCCGACCTACACTTACATAGCGCGCCGACAGTTGAAGCCTGGCCCTGCGTGGATTTCCTGTCAGTGGCCCGGTTCAGCTCCCTTTCCAACTGCCATTTGTCACACCTCGGCAGAGAGATAATCACAGCAGTCAAAGGTGTGAATGGTGTCCAAACAGGTCAGTCAGGGAAACATTACATCAAAGAACAATGAGGTGGGGTCACAAGGGGTCAAATATTGCAGATGCTGGGGTCTGTATGAAAAACAAAAAAACAGACAAAAAACATTTTTTTTGGCTGGAAATCACAGCAGGTCCGGCTGCATCTGTGTAGAGAGAACAAGCCAATGTCGACTCGAGTCTGGATGACCCTGCATCAGGTGGGGTTACATGTAGCGTGACATGAACCCAAGATCTCGGTTGAGGCCGTCCACATGGGTGCGGAACTTGGCTATCAGTTTCTGCTCGACGATTTTGCGTTGTCGTGTGTCTCGAAGGCCACCTTGGAGAATTGGAAAGGTTACCTGTAAACATCTGACATGATTCTCTGACTATATAAGCTGTGTCTTTATGCATTTCTCCACTTCACCTGAAGAAGGAGCAGTGCTCCGAAAGCTTGTGATTTCAAATAAAGCTGTTGGACTATAACCTGGTGTTGTGTGACTTCTTACTTTTAAAACTAAGTACTTACATCTGCTTTTTTCTCGCGTAAAAACTGGAGGCCTTCACGCGCGGGCAACCCTGTAAAAAAAAAGGAATTTCAGCGCACACGCAGACTCCTGCGCGCACGCGTTCCACCTCTGAACCCCTTGGTTCAGAGGAAAGGAAATGCCGGTTTTCCACGCATGCACTGTGCATGCTGAAAACCGGCACTTCCATCGGGCCCACGTGTGAGTACACGGTGCTTACTCACGCGTTGGGACCCGAATTACTGGGCCATTGTTAAACCCCCTAAAGGTTCTTTTAGGCTCCATTTCTTCCCCACCCAATTTGTTCCCTCCTCTCCTCAAGGCACTGCCTCTTGCCAGGGTGCAAATCCGTCGGCCCCGCGACCCCCATGTTTCACGCTGGAGCCTAGACAGTATAAAATGGCTATTTGACTGCAGGCGGCATTGTGGCGTCCTCGCCCGCCCCACACCCTAGAGGGGAGAAGAGGAGACCTTTTTTTTTCACTCAGAGTTGTCGGGATCTGGGACGCTCCACCTGAGAAGGTGGTGGCAGCTGATTCCACCGAAGATTTTAAAACAGAGTTGAATAGGTACTTGAGACTGCGGAACTTACAGGGTCACGGACAAAAAGCGGGACTCCCTCTAAAATGTCCCATCAAACACCCCCAGGGCAGGGACAGCACAGGTTAGATACAGAGTAAAGCTCCCTCTACACTGTCCCATCAAACACTCCCAGGGCAGGTACAGCACGGGTTAGATACAGAGTAAAGCTCCCTCTACACTGTCCCATCAAACACTCCCAGGGCAGGTACAACATGGGTTAGATACAGAGTAAAGCTCCCTCTACACTGTCCCATCAAACACTCCCAGGGCAGGTACAGCACGGGTTAGATACAGAGTAAAGCTCCCTCTACACTGTCCCATCAAACACTCCCAGGGCAGGTACAGCACGGGTTAGATACAGAGTAAAGCTCCCTCTACACTGTCCCATCAAACACTCCCAGGGCAGGTACAGCACGGGTTAGATACAGAGCAAAGCTCCCTCTACACTGTCGCATCAAACACTCCCGGGGCAGGTACTGCAAGGATTAGATACAGAGCAAAGCAAAGAAACACCACAAGTCAATCGGGAACAATGCGAGCCGAGGATTTTGACCTTTTTATGTGCCAGTGGTCCAGATTAATCATGGAGCCAAAGTAAACCACAAAGAATATAAAGAGTGAAATATCAAAAGGTTTCTTTTGCAGTTCAGCCTACTTCTGAAACTTGTATCTCAGTGCGGAACTTAAAGCTTAAAACCAAGTTTCTCGTTCTGTCTGCCGGCTTCTGTCTTGAGCTCTTGGTCCCGTTCGAGCCACAATGAGTTGTTGTAGCTGCACAGCAAGAGGAAATAATAAGGAGTTATTCCGCGTACTCTGTTGGGCAAAATATATCTTGAAAACTACAAACTCAGATGCTCTAGAGAAATACAAAGTTGCCTTTGGCTGTACCGCCGATTTGTTGTGTTGTACTCAACCATTGCTTGTACCATTTACACATTGTGAAACCGAGATTAGGAAGATGACATAGGATACACAGCAAGGCAGATTGTCGCAACAGTATTGTTTTCAGAAGGCAATTACAGGCCATGTGCTAATCACCAAATCCACACTATCCCATTCAGTCAGGAGGGTAAGACAGCTAACTCCACAGAGGTGTCCTGGCCAATTATCTGGTCATTTCTCTGATTGCTGTTTGTGGGGCTTGGTGGGCGCAAATTGGCTGCCGTTTTTCCTACATTACAGTAGTGACTACATTTCAAAAGTACTTAAGTGGTTGTACTTGAGTTCATCCAAAACTCTGCTGCCCATATTCTAACTCACAAGTCCCGTTCACCCATCACCCTTGTGCTCGCTGACCTACATTGACTCCCAGTCCAGCAATGTCCCAATTTTGAAATTCTCATCCTTGTTTTCAAATCCCTCCATGACCTCGCCACTACCTATCTCTGTAGTCTCCTCCAGCCCCACAACTCTCCGAGATCCGTACGCTCCTCTAATTCTCTTGCACATCCCCGATCTTAATCACTCCACCATTGGCGGCCGTGCCTTCAGCTACCTAGGCCCTAAACTCTGGAATTCACTCCCTAAACCTCTCCTTAAAATCTACCAAGCTTTTAGTCATCTGTTGTAATACCTCCTTATGTGGCTCAGCGTCAATTTTTTTGTTGTCTTATAACACTCCTGTGCAGCGCCTTGGGACGTTTTACTACATTAAAGGTGTTATATAAATGCAAGTTGTTATAGTTGTTGTGTCAAATTTTGTTTGATAATTGCTTCTGTGAAGTGCCTTGGGTCATTTTACGACTGTGGGAGCACCTTCACCACACGAACTGCAGCGGTTCAAGAAGGCAGCTCACCATCACCTTCTCAAGGGCAATTAGGGATGGGCAATAAATGCTGGCCTTGAAGGTGACGCCCACATCCCGTGAATGAATTCAAAAAAAAAATAAAGGCGCTATAGAAATGCAAGTTGTTGGCTTTGTAAAGCTCTTTCGGACGTCCTGAGGTCATGAAATGCGCTATATAAACACAAGGGCCTAGAAATTCAGTCTGGACACTTTTGGGGCGCTAAAGTCGGGCGCTCGCTAAAGTTAGCGCCCGCCGGAAAGTGCAGGCCACCTCGCCGAAATTCAGTAGAGTTGGCCAAGAGTTTGGCCGAGCGCTGAAACTGGCGTTGCAATGCTCTGTTCAGGCGCTAATCCGGCGATGCGGCCTGATAACGCCGAGGCCGGGCGCAGCGCAGGTGCGGTCATGTTTTGATTGACAGCAGACACCCTGACGCCGGCCTGCTCTTAAAGGGGGAAGGGTCGTCTTTGTCTGCAGCCACGCCCTGGATAGTGGAGCCCTGCAGCTAGGCCTGAACACTGCTGGTGGACCCAAATAGCGCCTGGAGCCATGGAGAGGGCCCGTGAGCGAGCGCAGCGCTTCTCCGAGCATGCTCTGAGGGTGCTCATTAATGGTGTGGAGGACAAAAGACAGATCTTGTGCCCGGACAGTGGCAACAAGGCTCCCAGGAGCGAGTACAGGAAAGCCTGGAGGAGAATCGCCCGCAGGGTGTCATCCACCTGCGATGTCCCCAGGAGTGCGGACCAATGCCGCAAGAAGTTCAACGACCTCACTCGGTTGGTGAAGGTGAGTACCCTTTCCAGTGTCCCCCTCATCCTTGCATGTGAACCTCACATTATGGGCAAAGGGACCTCAAAGGCCTAATGGGCAGCCCTCCTCCCACAGCAATGGCACTGGCATGATCATCAATAGCACTTTCTGCACTTACCACACTGGCCAAGCTATTCCACCATGGGAGGCAGTGCACACAGCAACAGGGCACCACACTGGCCAAGCTATTCCACCATGGGAGGCAGTGCACACAGCAACAGGGCACCACACTGTACTTAGAGTCCGTCCTTTCTCTTGCAGGCCAAGCTGGCAAGGAATTTGAGGAGCCAGACTGCCACCGGTGGAGGCCGTCCCCAGTACCAGGCGCTCACTGATCTGGAGGAGAGCGTGGCTGGACTCATGCGTTCCCGGGTGACTGGCCCTGTTGCGATCGGAGATGCGGACCCTGTACTGGAACCCACTGGTAAGGACATGACTGGTTGGACCTCTCTCATTGCCCGAGCGCTTCAGATCTAGATCCTTTCCCACTGACCGACAAATGCGCATAATGCCACCACTCAGGCCTCCCTCGCTGACGCCGTGTCCTCACTCTAAAGCTACTCTTATGCCTTCCTGCTTTCAGCTGCTGAGGAGGAGGTGGTCCCTGAAGCTCCGAGTGCCAGGCCCTTGGAGGAGGAGGATGACAAGGACCAGGAGGAAGGCGGCACATCGGGGGAACCCTCAGCCGCGCCAGGGGATGGCAATGGAGGGGGGACGCCTGGCCTGCAGGAGAGCCAGGGGGAAGTGTTGCGGGGGATGGCAGATCCTGTGGCCAGTGGGGTTGAGGCACGCGGGAAGGGTCCGGCAGCAAGCCGGCCTGCTCCCCAGAGGGGGGAGGTGTTGCAGGGGAGGGCAGATCCTGGGCGCAGTGGGGTTGAGGCACGCGGGAAGGGTCCGGCAGCACGCCGGCCTGCTCCCCAGAGGGGGGAGGTGTTGCAGGGGAGGGCAGATCCTGGGCCCAGTGGGGTTGAGGCAGGCGGGAGGGTTCGGCCAGCTCGGCCGCCTTCTCCCCAGAGGGAGAGTCCTCCCTCCAGTCTGGAGAGGGTCCTCGCCCAGGAGGTGCGCCTCCTCGAAGAGATCTCGGCGGCCTCTGAGCGGCGCCACCAGGAGTTCATGGGGGTTGTGGACCAGATGCCTCAGGCCATTCAGTCCCTGGCTCAGAGTGTGGTCGCATTCGGGGAATCACAGGCCAGGGGGGTGGAACAACTCGCGGCAGCCCATGACAGGGGTGTCCAGCATCTCGTGGCAGTGCAGGACGCGACTCGCGAGATGAGTGGTGCCGTCCAGACACTGGCACAGCTGATGCGGCCACATACCAGGGCAGTTCGGGCACTCACTTCTACCACACTCGCTGTGGCGCAGAGGCTTCGCCACGGCACCCGCCGCCCTGCTGCAGCACAGCGGTCTGGCCTCCACCAGACAGCTGCGCCTGCTGCACTGCCAGGCCGGCCGAGTGCCAGTGTCTCTGGCGAACATCGCGCGCCTGCCATCAGCCAGCTTGCCCCCCTTGGTGCAGCCGACACTGCCACTCCCCCAGCCAAGGTGCGACGAGCTGCTGCTGGCACTGATGCTGGCCAGCGACAGCTGCAGCAGTCAGCAGCCGGCCCCTCCCGGGACGTGCGTCGTCTAGGCCGACCCCCAAGGGCACCTGCCGACACGCCTCGGGGCCCTCATGAGCCTTCCCCCAGCCTTGTCCCAGCCACAGGGCCCAGGTTGAGGCGGAGCAGCAGGTCGGGCAGGGGCCGGGGAAGGCTGTCTAAGGACTCGCCCTCTCAGCACACCCACTAGAGTGTGGTGAGAGCGGTTTTTTATATATGGGGGGGCTTGTGTTTTGGGGGGGATTATTTTGGGAAGGCCGAAGATCAAGGCCTTGTTTGTTTTTATGGGGGTGTTTGTGTTGTGGAGGGGGGCCCTTATTTTTGTAAGGCCGATGCTGAAGGCCATTTGGATGGCCAAGTTTTGTAAGTCCTCCCCAGGTTTTGGGAGCAACAGATGTTTTTGACTGTTTTTTGGGGCTCTTGTCTGTTTTTCTGTTTCATGTGGGAAGGGCCCTGAGTTTGTGAAATAAAGCGTTTTATTTATTCAGCATGTCCAGGTGTCATGTTTCAAGTGGTTGTTGCGTTAACCGGCTGAGGGCTTGCGGAGCGGCTGCCTTCAGGTGCGTACATTTCCACAGCCCATTCCCTGACAGGGGGCCTAGAAGTGTCGAGCAATAAGCCCCCGGCGGACGGCCCTTGGACCTTGTGGCTCCCTCCTGGGCTGGTACTCCTCCTCCTCCTCCTCCTCCTCATGGTCCTCCTGCTCATCCTCCTGAGGTGGTGGTGCAATGTCAGGTGGCAGTGCCTGAGTCCTGCGGATAGCCAGGTTGTGCAGCATGCAGCACACGATGATGAACTGGGAGACTCTATCCGGCGAGTACTGTAGAGAGCCGCCGGAACGATCCAGGCAGCGGAACCATTGCTTGAGGACGCCTATCGTTTGCTCTATGATGTTCCTTGTGGCTTGATGGCTTTCGTTGTATGCCTCCTCCGCTGGGGTCCTGGGCGCGCGGAGCGGGGTCATGAGCCATGTACACAAAGGGTAGCCCTTGTCCCCAATAAGCCATCCCCTTGGTGGAGGCTGTGCCTTGAACATGTCAGCCACAGTAGTCTGGCGCAGGATGAATGCATCGTGGCTGCTTCCTGGGAAGCGGGCATTGACAGCTAGGATGCGCTGCCTGTGGTCACACACCAGCTGTACATTGAGGGAATGGTAGCCCTTCCGGTTGCGGTAATCCTCGGCATTGTGGATAGGTGCCCGCATAGCCACATGCGTGCAGTCAATGGCGCCCTGCACCATGGGGAAGCCCGCGAACCTGCCAAATCTGACTGCGCGCTGCTCCTGCCTCTGTCGGGTCATGGGGAAGGAGATGAATTGGTGTCTCCTCGCGAAAAGTGCATCGGTGACCTGCCGGATGCAGCGATGCGCGGCAAACTGGGAGATGTTCGCTATGTCCCCAGCAGCGGCTTGGAAGGAGCCGCTTGCATAAAAGCTCAAAGCCACCGTGACCTTCACTTCCACCGAGAGAGACGTCCTGCACATCAGCTGTGGACGCAGATCTCTGTGAAGCAGCTGGCAGATCTCTGCAACCACCTCCCTTCTGAAGCGCAGCCTCTTAACACAATGCGCCGCAGTCATGGTGAGATAGGACACCTGCTGCCGGTATTGCCTGAGTGTGTAAGGCCTACGTTGCCGACGCCTGATGGCCCCTCTGTGTCTAGGCATGGCTGGCCCTCTCTCACAGCGTCTGCGAGCCCTTCGCACATAATGCTGCAACTCAGGGTTGCACCCCCATACAGCCCCCATAATGAAGTTGAAAACAGTGAAATCACAATGAGTCAAATGTCAAAGCACTGGCCAGAAGCCAAAAATACCTCTCCTATGTTGTCTCAAATCAGTTAGCTCTGTCCCTTGGTCTCTGTCCAGAAATCCAAAGCAGTAAAGTCATTGCAGCAAAATGGCTGGGCTTTATAGGTCAGTGTAAGTGCCCTTTAATTAGCGCTCCCCGAGGCCCACAGGGCCTCTGTTGCGTTCCACTTCACAGTTCTTAGCAGCGCCACGCCCACATTGGGCGGGCGCCACTGAATTTCCGGTTTGGGGCGCACAAACAGCGTTGCGCGACGATATGACGTCATAAGCTGCGCGCGCACCTGAGCGGGCGCAAACACTTTGCGCCGGCGCTAAATGTCAACTGAATTTGGGCGTCGGCGCGGATCGCGCTGCGCCCGGGCGCAAAGTGCCTAGCGCTGGAAGTAGACCCCTCTTATGGCGTTAACGGCTGGCGCTATCCACTGAATTTCTAGGCCAAGCCTTCTTTTTTGCTTTTGATGAAATGCATAGATGGAAACTGGCTGAAGAAATACATGGTGGGAGAAGGTGTTTCCCTTACTGTCCACTCAACGGGATCTTCAAATGGGCTGTCACAGGAGTGGAACTGGCCAGGACTCAGTCTGTAGACCTTCTCTGGTCTAAATAGTTCATTGCAATCTGGAATCATAGAATGGTTACAGCATAGAAGGAGGCCATTCGGCCCATCGAGCCCATGCTTTCTCTCTGCAAGAGCACTTCAGCTAGTTCCACTCCCCCGCCCTTTCCCCGTAGCTTTGAAAATTATTTTCCTTCAGGTACTTACCCAATTCCCTTTTGAAAGCCATGATTGAATTTGCCTCCACCACCCTTTCAGGCAGTGCATTCCAGATCCTAACCACTCGCTGTGTAAAAAAGTTTTTCATTATGTCGCCTTCCAACCTCCTTAAATCTGTGTCCTCTGGTTCTCGACCCTTCCATCAATGGGAACAGTTTCTCTCTATCTACTCTGTCCAGACCCCTCATGATTTTGAGCACTTCTGTCAAATCTCCTCTCAACCTTCTCTGCTCTAAGGAGAACAACCCCAGCTTCTCCAGTCTATCCACATAACTGAAGTTCCTCATCTTTTCTGTACTCTCTCTAAGGCCTTCACATCCTTCCTAAAGTGCGGTGCCCAGAACTGGACACAATACTCCATTTGAGGTCGAACCAGTGTTTTATAAAAGTTCATCATAACTTCCTTGCTTTTGTACACTATACCTCTATTCATGAAGCCCAGGATCCCGTATGCTTTTTTAACCGCTTTCTCAACCTGCCCTGCTACCTTTAACGATTTGCGCACATGTACCCCCAGGTCCCTCTGACAGGCTGGGGGTATATGTGCAGTGTCAGGAAGAATGACATCAAACACAATTAGGGTGAAGTCTTTGCCTCTGTATTTCCCCAGCACACACGAGGAGCACATCTCCGGATATTGTTAAGCCCCAGCCTGTGATTTTCTGCCTGGGAGCAGTCCGATGGTTTCTCCCTTTGTTATACTTTGGGTTCTTACATAGAATTACATAGAAATGACAGCACAGACACAGGCCATTTGGCCCCATTGGTCCATGCTGATGTTTATGCTCCACACGAGCCTCTTCCCACCCCTCTTCATCTCACCCTATCAGCATAACCTTCTATTCCTTTCTAGCTCTTTGTTTATCCAGCTTCCCCTTAAATGCAACTATACTATTCGCCTCAACTACTCCTTGTGGTAGTGAGTTCCACATTCTGAGAAGAGATTGAGTAAACTAGGCCTGTATTCGCTTGAATTCAGAAGAATGAGAGGGGATCTCATTGAAGCATACAACATTATTACAGGGCTTGATAGGGTGGATGCTGGGAGAATGTTTTGCTTGGCTGGGGAGTCTGGAACCAGGGGTCACAGCCTCAGGGTAAAGGGTAGGCCATTCAGGACTGAGATGATCGAAGAAATTTCTTCACACAGAGGGTGGTGAATCTTTGCAATTCTCTACCCCAGAGGGCTGTGGAGGCTCAGTCATTGGGTACATTCAAAACAGAAGTCGATAGATTTCTGACTAGTAAAGGCATCAAGGGATATGGCGATAGGGCCGATGAATGGAGTTGAAGCAGAAGATCAGCCATGATCTCATTGAATGGCGGAGCAGGCTCGAAGGGCCGAATGGCCGACTCCTGCTCCTATTTCTTATGTTCTTATGTTTTTATTCTGACCACTCTTTGAGTAAAGAATTTTCTCCTGAACTCCCTAACGGATTTATTAGTGACTATCTTATATTTATGGCCCCTAGGTTCGGTTTACCCCACAAGCAGCAGCATTTTCTCTACGTCTACCCTATCAAGCCCATCATCGTTTTAAAGACCTCTATCAGGCCAACCCCTCAGCCTTCTCTTTTCTAGAGAAAAGAGCCCCAGCCTGTTCCGTCTTTCCTGATATTCAAACAAAGGTTCTTTGAAATAACAACAGGAAACGCTGGAAAAACTCAGCAAGCCAGGCAGCATCCATGGAGAGAGAAACAGAGTTAACATTTCAGGTCTGGGACCCTTCATCAGAACTGGAAACAAACAAGAAGTTCCTTTTCCTGCTTGTTTCCAGTTCTGCCGAAAGGTCTTCGACCTGAAATGTTAACTCTGTTTCTCTCTCCACCGAAGCTGCCCTGGCCTGCTGAGTTTTTCCAGCGTTTCCTGTTGTTATTTCAGATTTCCAGCATCCGCAGTGTTTTGCTATTGTATAAAGGTTCTTTGAAGCTCATCACAAGTCGAACAATCATTGATAAATTGCTCCACACCTTGTGTGTGTGTGTGTGTGTGTGTTACATGATCCAATAAAGGGCCTGTGGAATGCTTCTTTACAAACTCCGCCCTTCAATGGAACACTGCTCCGTTCTTGGCCTCGGAGCTACATTATGCTGGATAATTGGCGCTTAGCTCACACATTATTTAGACACTGGAATCCTTGTTTCATGCACACTGTTGATGTCATGCTATTGCTGTATGGGGCAAGACTGCCACATTAGTCAAGAGCTTCCAATAGGAGTATTAGTCAACGCCGGATTAGGCAACAGGCTGAATAACCCCTAAACAGGCCAGTTTAGTAGAAATTAAGAGCTCATCCTCTCAAGTACTTTCAGTGCTACTTTAATAAAAAAAAGCATTCTCGGGATGTGGGCGTCGCCGGCAAGGCCAGCATTTATTGCCCCTTGAGAAGGTGGTGGTGAGCCGCCTTCTCAAACCGCTGCAGTCCCTGTGGTGAAGGTGCTCCCTCCCCATCCCCTTTTAGGGAGGGAGTTCCCGGATTCTGACCCAGTGCTGATGACGAAGGAATGGCCGATATACGTGTTCTAGCCGGGAATGGGGGTGCGACTCGGAGGGGAACTTGGAGGTGGCGGTGCTCCCGTGCACCTGCTGCCCTTGTCCTTCTAGCTGGTGGAGGTCGTGGATCGGAGAGCTGCTCTCGAAGAAACCTTGGCGAGTTGCTGCCTTGCAACCACGGTGCGCTGTTGGTGGAGGAATATTTTATTAAAATATTTGCAGGTTAGGTGTAGCACTGGCTAGATGCAAAGTATTTTTGAACAATAAGGGAGCCGAGGGTTATGGGGAGCGGGCAGGGAAGTGGAGTTGAGGCCAAGATCAGCTCAGCCATGATCTAATTGAATGGTGGAGCAGGCTCGAGGGGCCAAATGGCCTCCTCCTGCTCCTACGTCTTATGTTCTTATGTTATGTTCGAAGTAAAACGGCCTGTACTCTGCCTCAAGAGGTAGGATCAATTTTCCATTCTTGTGTTCCAGGTGAAGAATGGCGCCTGTCGGGAACACGTGTCAGAATATTGGACCTGGATCTCCACGTGAGTCACGTAGCCCTCCTGACTTTCCATCGTTAAATAAAACATTGGGTGAGCCGCAGATCGATTGCAGGATCCTCCACACCCAATGTTACAATATTCGCTCCAACCAGGGCTCCAAGGGTTCGAGCATGAGACGAGATTACATAAACTAGCCTTGAGTTCCCTGGATTATAGAAGGTGAAAGGGTGATTTGATAGAGGTTTTTAGGATTTTGAAAGGAATTGATGGGGTAGATCGAGCGAAACTTGTTCCTCTGTTGGTGGGCGGTGGGGGGGGGGGGGGGGGGGAGTCTAAGACAAAGGGAGATAACCTTAAAATCAGAGCCAGGCTACTCAGGACAGAAGTTAGTAAAAACCTCTTCACACAAAGGGTGGTAGAAGTGTGGAACTCTCTCCCATAAAAAGCAGTAGATGCTAGCTCAATGAATAATTTAAAATCTGAGATTGCTAGATTTTTGCTCGCCAAGGGTATTGAGGGATATGGAGCCATGGTGAATAGACGGAGCTAGGATAAAGATCAGCCATCATCTCATTGAATGGCGGAACAGGCTCGAGGGGCTGAATGGCCACCTCCTGTTCCTATGGTCCACTGGTAAAGTGCAGCTTAATGCCCAGAGTGAGAAAGTAGAAAGTTTACCCTTACCCCAATTTTATAATAACACCTCTTACAAGGACATCATGGAATGAGAAAAGGTTGTAGGCTATCGATCCTTGTGGCTCAGTGTCAAATTATGTTTGATAATGCTCCTGGGACGTTTTGCTATGTTAAAGGCGCTATATAAATATATAAGTTGTTGTGGTTATTTAAATGGACTCATTTCCCTAGCCACCTAATCCATCCCTCTCCCCAGCAACTGTCTGAGGCTGAACCAGATGGTGTGCAAACTTGGTGTCATATTTGACCCTGAAATGAGCTTCCGACCACATATCCGCGCCATCACTAAGACCGCCGACTTCCACCACCGTAACATCACCTGACTGCGCCCCTGCCTCAGCTCATCCGCTGCTGAAACCCTCATCCATGCCTTTGCTGCCTCTAGACTTGACTATTCCAACACGTTCCTAGCCGGCCTCCCACAGTCCACCCTACGTAAACTTGAGGTCATCCTGCCCGTATCCTAACTCGCACCAAGTCCCGTTCGCACATCACCCCTGAGCTTGCTCACCTACATTGGCTCCCGGTTAAGCAACTCCTCGATTTTAAAAGTCTCATCCTTGTTTGCAAATCCCTCCATGGCCTCGCCCCCTCCCTATCTCTGTAACCTCCTCCAGTCCCACAACCCTCCGAGATCTCTGTGCTCCTCCAATTCTGGCCTCTTGAGCATCCCCGATTTTCCATTGCTTCGCCATTGGTGGCCGTGCCTTTAGCTGCCTGGGCCCTAAGATCTGGAATTCATTCCCTAAACTTCTCCGCCTCGCTACCTCTCTCCTCTCTTTCCTCCTTTAAGACGCTCCTTAAAACCTACCTTTTTGACCAAGCTTTTGGTCATCTGCCCTAATTTATCCTTATGTGGCTCAGTGTCAAATTTTGTTTGACAACCTTCTTGCGAAGCGTCTTGGGACGTTTTACTAGGTCAAAAGCGCTATATAAATGAAAGTTGTTGTTGTTTTTGGGTTGGAGTGCATTCTTACGTACGGTGCTCTAAAATGGAGACAGGAGCGGCAGGTTAACAACAACAACTTGTATTTATATAGCGCCTTTAACACAGTAAAACATCCCATGGAGCTGCACAGGAGTACTTTAAAACAAAAAATTTGACACCGATCCACATAAGGATAAATTAGGGCAGGTGACCAAAAGCTTGGTCAAAGAGGTAGGTTTTAAGGAGCGTCTTAAAGGAGGAAAGAGAGGTAGCGAAGCAGAGAGGTTTAGGGAGGGAATTCCAGAGCTTAGGGCCCAGGCAGCTGAAGGCACGGCCACCAAATGTTGAGCGATTATAATCAGGGATGCTCAAGAGGGCAGAATTAGAGGAGCGCAGATATCTCGGGTGGCGGTGGGGGGTAGGAGATTACAGCGATAGGGAGGGGCGAGGCCATTGAGGGATTTGAAAACAAGGATGAGAATTTTGAAATCGAGGCGCTGCTTAACCGGGCACTGCTTAACTGAGGCGCTGCTAAGGAAATGGTGTGCCATGGCTGTCCCTACATGCAACACGACTGAATAATTCCCGAGCTAAACAGAGAGTTGAAATAAACCCACAGAGACTTAATGATCAGCTGATGACTGAGTGACTCAAAGTAAATATTTTCACAAGGGAAGTGCTCTCACTGTCTTAACGATTCAGGCGGTTCAAAATATCCACCCACAGGACAACTAATTATGTTACCGGAGCTTCCTCATTTCCCCTCCCCCTCCTCCCCCTCCATGGACTGCTCCATCGCCCGTCTTGTATAGCACAAAATCCACACAAAAGCATCCATTGGCCATATATGAAAAATTCCTCTTTTAGTGACTCACCAAACCTCGTCCAATTACTTTATAGTAACCCCACATTGGAATTTATTTTTCACATCATTGTTCACTGAAGTAAAATAAGCCATGAGCCCTTGTTCTTATTGATAAACATTGCAATGATTAATCATGCTTCACACACTTCCTCTTCTGTGCATCCTCGTTTGAGTTGACATCAAGATTCATCGCACTCTAATTCACTCTCTCCCATGACTTTGAAACCGTGGATCTCCTCGGGCTGAATTCATCCCCATAGCACTGGGGGTGTCAGAACTTGATGGGGCGTAGGAACATTAGGAAGGGCAGTAGACCATTCAGCCTCCATCCAATCAGATCGTTGTTCATCTGCAGCTCAACTCCATTTCCCCGGCCTTTGCTGGCTCTCCCTGGACACCCTTACCCAAAACAAATCTGGTGGTCTCAAGTCTCGAAAGCCCCAATCGTCCTTGGGTTTCCACAGAGTTCTCCTGATGTCCTGCGATGGCTTTGGCGGAAGATGGATGGATGCCCCCGTGGAAACAGTAAACGGAGAAACATAGAAGATAGGAGCAGGAGTAGGCCATTCGGCCCTGTCCCTGCTTTCTCCCCATATCCCTTGATCCCTTTAGCCTCAAGAAATATATCCAACTTCTTCTTGAATATATTTAATGAATTGGTGTGGTAGAGAATTCCACAGGTTCACCACTCTCTGGGTGAAGAAATTCCTCCTCATCTCAGTCCTAAATGGCTTACCCCTTATCCTTAGACTGTCGTCACACTCTTTCTCTGGCATTTCCACCAATCTTCAGCCGAAGTCAACGGGGGGTGAGGGGTGCAGGAGAGATTGGGGGCGATCTCGGAAGCTCACAGTTTAATGCCCATTAATATGGATGTGTGGAAAATGGTGAGCAGTTTTGGGCGAGTAATTGGCAAATGAATTTTAATATAGGGAAATGTGAGGTGGTGCATACTGGTGGGAAGTAAAAGAAGGCCATATACTCCTTAGAAAATAAGAGTCTAAATGGGGTAGAGGAGCAGAGGGATCTGGGGGTACAGATACACAGATCACTAAAATTAGCGACACAGGTTAATAAGGCCATAAAAAACGCAAACCAGGCCCAGGGGTTCATTGCTAGATGGATAGAATTGATAGGCGTAGACAAAATGTTTCCACTTGTGGGGCAGACCACAACTAGGGGCCAGCCATATCAGATAGCCACTAATAAACCCAATAGGAAATGCAGGAGGAACTTCTTTGCCCAGAGAGTGGCGAGAATGTGGAACCCGCTACCACAGGGTTGAGGCGAATAGCGTAGATGCACTTAAGGGGAAGCTCGATAAACACGAGGGCGAAAGGAATAGAAGGGGTATGTTAGCATAGTGGTTAATGTTACTGGGCTAGTAATCCAGTGGCCTGGACTAATGATCCATTGACATGAGTTCAAATCCCACGAGGGCAGCTTTAAATTTAAATTCAGTTAATTAAATAAATCTGGAATAATGCCCTTTAGGGTGAAGGAAATCTGCCAGTCTGGCCGATATATAACTCCAGGCCCATAGCAATGTTGATTCTTAATGGTGGCTTGCTGCCACCCTCTCAAGGGCAATTAGGATGGCCTTGCCAGTGACACCCACATCCTGTGAATGAATAAAAAAAAAAAGGGCAGCACGGTGGCATAGTGGTTAGCACTGTTGCCTCACAGCGCCAGAGACCCGGGTTCGAATCCGGCCTCGGGCGACTGTCTGTGTGGAGTTTGCACATTCTCCCCGTGTTTGCGTGGGTTTTCTCCGGGTGCTCCGGTTTCCTCCCACAGTCCAAAGATGTGCGGGTTAGGTTGATTGGCTATGATAAATTGACCCTTAGTGTTAGGGGATTAAATACGTGGGGTTACAGGGATAGGGTGGGATATGTGTTGGTGTAGGGGTTACGGGGATCGGGTGGGATATGTGTCGGTGCAGGCTCGATGGGCTGAAATGGCCTCTATCTGCACTGTGGGGTTTCAGTGATTCTGTGATATGCTGATGGGGTCAGATGAAGAGGGGTGGGAGGAGGCTTTGAGTAGAGCATATAACATTGGCATGGACCATGCTGAATGTCCTGTAAAAGGTTGTCCCTGATTATCTGCATCAGGGCACTGAATGGCAAAGTTTAACCCTCTCGGTCCTTCCTTGGTTCTCCAAATTAGATTCTATAAATCCAATCTTGATGCCACAGAACCACCAGCTCTTGGTTACTTGTATTCTCTCTCTTATGGTGTCAGCTTGGCTTGGTTAGTTGTACTCTCACCTCTTAGAAGATTGTGGGTCGAAGCAGATAATTTAGTATTCAGAGAACGCTACATTGTTGGAGGTGTCGTCTGTTGGATGAGACGTTAAATGGAGGCTCTGTCAGCCTGCGAAGAATACGTGGTTCATTTTTGAAGAAGAGCAGGGAGTGTCCAGGCCAACATTCATCCCTCACCCAACACCCCCTGAAACAGATTCACTGATCATTCATCTAATTGCTGTTTGTGGGTCCTTACTGTGAGTCAATTGGCTGCCATGTTTGCTGTAATGTATACAACATTGAAGGGACTACTTTGTTTTACGGATGTGCATCCTTAGTTGCCAGCGTATATAACAGATGCGTATCGATTTGTATAGTCAGTGCCGAAGTTCCAGTTAACCAGTAAAGATCACTTGAAGTTACTCTCAGTCTCTGCTGCTTTATTATTTTATGTAGTTGTGTATAGCGGTACAAACACAACAAATTGGCGACGAGAATTATGAACCTACGTCTTCCTATTCTGGCATCGCATCCAGAGGACACTGAAACTTGGAAGAGAGGAGCGAGAAGGTAGAGAAAACGGAGCACGCTTGCTAAGCTAGGCAGAGGATACGTAAGTCAAGTGAAAAGTGCACAGTGACTTGCATGACGCTAGCTAACTAGTAAAGAAAGAAAAACAGGTTTGGGAAAAAAAATGGCGATGATTGGCACTATTGTAGCATTTGATAGCAGCATTGAAGACTGGGCAACTTACATTGAAAGAGTGGAGTTGTACTGTGAGGCTAACGGAGTGGATGTAGAAAAGAAAGCTACTGTTTTGCTGAGTGTTATGGGCGCAAAGACATATGGGCTGCTCGTAGTTTATTAACCCCTGAAAAGCCAGCAAACAAAACATTCAAACAAATAGTGGACACACCCATAGACCATTTAAGCCCCAAACCACTGCTCATAGCTGAAAGATTTAAATTCCATAAACGGAACCAGAGCAAAAATGAAAGCATTTCTGAATATTTGGCAAAGTTGCGCAAATTATCAGAACATTGCCAATTTGGAGTGGGCTTATCAGACGCATTGAGGGACAGATTTGTGTGTGGCATGCAAAATGAAAGCACACAAAAGAAGCTCCAGTCTGAAAAAGACTTCACATTGGAGAAGGCTCTGAGTATCGCAATATCAATGGAAGCAGCAGCACGTGGCGCTTTAGAAATTCAACAAAAATCCCTGGAATATTCAACTAATAAAATGTCACTGAAACAAGAAAAGAAGTGTTATTGCTGTGGCAAAATGTCACATGACCACAATGACTGTTGGTTTAAAGACAAAGACTGCAGACAATGTGGCAGACGAGGGCACATTGAAAGAGTCTGCAAAGCAAATAAGAAGCAGAAAGCTGATACAATACAGAGTAACAAAAAGGTACATCAAGTGACTGAAAACAAGAAACCTTTCAAAGAAAGATACAAGAAGGTACACCACGTGACTGGAAACAGTTCAGATTTTAAAAAAAAGTGACACAGACTCAGAGGAAGAGGATTTGGCTTGTCTGAAACTACACAGTGTGAAAGAGACAGAGGATCACAGAATAATATGGATTATTCCAGAAGTGGCAGGAGTTAGGCTGAAAATGGAGTTGGACACAGGCTCAGTTTTAACAGTGATCTCTGTACATGACTACAAACGACTGTTTTCACACATACCGCTAAGGCCAACTAAAGTACTGTTAAAGACATACACAGGACAAAGAGTGTGCCCCAAAGGTAAAATAAAAGTGACAGTGACATACAAAGAAAAAAAAATACCGTAATTGAACCTCTATGTACTGAAAAATGGAGGACCACCATTGCTGGAACGTGAATGGCTCAGGTAAATACAGTTGGGTTGGCACACCATCCAAGCACTGTTTGTGTCAGCAAAGGAGGACAGCAACGCCACTCCTGAGAGACTGTCACAAATACTCTCTGGCTCTCAGGAAGTGTTCAAGAAGGGAATAGGAACACTTAAGGGCATGAAAGCAAAAATTAAGATTGAGGAGAACGCAAATCCAAAGTTCCACAAGGCCAGACCAGTGCCTTATGCAATTCGCCCTTCAGTAGAAGCAGAGCTGGAGAACTTGAAGCAGTTAGGGGTCCTGTCCAAGGTGGATTGGAGTGAATGGGCCACACCTATAGTTCCAGTGATGAAGAAAACCTCCAGCACAAAACCAGGAAAGCCAAGAAAAGTGCGCATCTGCGGAGACTTTAACGTGACTGTTAACCCAGTCCTCCACACAGTACAGTACCCATTGCCTCACATTGAGGACATCTTTGCTTCCCTGTCAAGAGGGGAATGCTTCACAAAGATTGACTTGGCCCAGGCCTATCTCCAAATGGAAATTGATGATGCATCAAAGAAGTACCTGACAATAAATATGCACAAAGGCCTTTACCAGTACAATCGGCTGGTATTCGGAATAGCATCAGCTCCTGCAGTCTGGCAAAGGACAATGGATCAAGTCCTGCAGGGGATCCCAGGTACTCAGTGTTATCTTGATGACATCATCATTACTGGCAAGAATGACAACGACCACCTTTCCAACCTCGAACAGGTGCTCATCAGGTTACGGGAGTATGGGCTCCGAGTGAACCGAGACAAGTGTGAGTTTTTCAAAAAGGAAATCTCATACTGTAGACATGTGATTGACAAGAACAGTTTACACAAGTCTCCAGACAAGATTGAAGCAGTGATTAATGCACCAACACCTGAAAATGTGTCTCAGTTGAGATCATATCTTGGACTGGTGAACTACTACCACAAGTTCTTGCCCAACCTATCCACAGTGCTACATCCACTAAATGCACTGCTACAGACAGAGTCACAATGGAAGTGGAGTGACAGCTGTGAACAAGCTTTTCAAGAGAGTAAGAGACTCATTACTTCAGAAGAGGTGCTAGCTCACTTTGACCCATCCTCACCTATTCGACTGGCAGGTGATGCTTCACCCCATGGCATTGGTGCCGTGTTGTCACATAAGTTCCCAGACGGCTCAGAAAGACCAATAGCCTTTGCCTCAAGATCATTGACTACAGCTGAACGCAATTATGCACAGATTGACCGAGAGGCCCTCAGCCTTGTGTGGGGAGTCAAGAAATTCAACCACTACTTGTATGGTCAACAGTTTACACTGTTAACTGACCACCAGCCTCTCGTTTCAATCTTCAACCCAAGGAAGGGCGTTCCAGTGATGACGGCACAACAGCTGCAGCGATGGTCACTCTTCCTAGGGGCTCACCTGTATGACATTGAATACAAGGGGACCAAGCAACATGGCAACGCCGATGGTTTGTCACGTTTACCACTGCCGACCTCAGAGAGAACTACAACAGTTGACTCAGCAGAAGTATTTCACACAACAATAGTTGAGCAGCTACCAGTGACAAACTCCCTCATTGAAAGAGAAACACGCAATGACCCTACATTGTCAAAAGTTTATGACATCACTGTGAAGGGATGGCCAGCGCATGGTGACTCATTGTTTCCAGCATTCTCAGCTAGGAGGGAGCAGTTATCAGTGTGTCGGGGAACACTGATGTGCGGCTCACGAGTTGTGATTCCTCCCAAGCTTCGTAACCGAGTGCTAGATGAACTGCATGAAGGCCACTTAGGTACGGTAAAGATGAAAAGCCTTGCCCGTGGATACGTGTGGTGGCCGGGAATTGACAAACAGATCGAGGACCTGACAAAGAGCTGCTCAGGATGTCAAAAGGTCCAGAACGCACCACCACAAGCCCCTCTCCGTCCATGGGAATGGCCCTCATCACCATGGCAACATGTGCACATCGACTTTGCTGGACCGTTCATGGACTCCATGTTCTTGATTGCAGTCGATGCACATTCCAAATGGCCCGAGGTCATTAAAATGAAATTAACCACATCTGAAAAGACCATTTCAGTTCTGAGGACCATGTTCACTAGAAATGGCTTACCAGAACAAATCTGCACAGACAATGGACGACAATTTGTCTCTGACGAATTCCAAGGTTTCATGAGGAAAAATGGAATCAAGCACTACACATCTGCCCCGTACCATCCAGCTACAAATGGCTTGGCAGAAAGATTCGTACAGACTTTCAAGAAGGCCATCAAAGCAATGTACAGCGAGAATCTACCACTGCAACACAAGATAGACAATTTCCTCTTTGCTTATCGGAACGCAGTACACGCAGCCACTAATCGGACTCCAGCGATGATGTTTCTGAACAGGAACCTGAGATCTCGCGTGGACCTTCTTAAACCAAATATACCTCGTGATGTAGAGAACAAACAGTTCAAACATTTCAATGCTAAGCCAACAAGAAGCTTCAGTGTGGGACAGTCAGTTCTTACTCATGATTTCCAGATGGGAAAGTGGCAACCAGGGACAATATCCACAAGAGAGGGACCACTGATGTATACTGTGGATGTGGGAGAGAACGTTTTGAGATGTCATGTGGACCAAATTCTGGATGTTCAGGTGGAAAACACCCCTATACTTCGCCCAGACTCACCTGACATGGAAACAGACACTCCTGATTCATCAGCATCAGCACCAGCCTCATCCACAGCTGAGAGCTCTACCTGTGCTGATAGCTCACCTGATGCACCTGTACCTGTACAGTCTCATTCCCCAAAGCAAAAGGGTCTGGAGAGACGTTACCCAGAGAGGCAGAGGAGGCCTCCCCAGAGACTTGACTTGTAAAAGGGCTGTTGACAAAATAAAATGTTATGTTGGAATTTGAATTTTGTTACTTTTAAGAAAACAAAAAGGTTACTGTAAAGAAAGGCTCTGCATGTTAATTATAGAAATTTTGCATTAATATACTATTAAACTAAAGGGGGAGGAAGTGTAATGTATACAACATTGAAGGGACTACTTTGTTTTACGGATGTACATCCTTAGTTGCCAGCGTATATAACAGATGCGTATTGATTTGTATAGTTAGTGCCAAAGTTCCAGTTAACCAGTAAAGATCACTTGAAGTTACCCTCAGTCCCTGCTGCTTTATTACTTTATGTAGTTGTGTATAGCGGTACAAACACAACATTTGCCGACAAAACAACAAAGACTGCCCTTGGAGAGTAATTGTGAAGATTTTTGTATGGTCCCGAGTATCTTATATAAAGGCAAGCTCTTTCTTTCTGGAGACGTGGAATGTGCTAATCCTTCCAATTATTACTTTCACTGTTCTAACTTCCCCGATTTTCTCCTCCTCCACTCCTGGCGTTGCTGGGTTTTAGAAGGCAGTAGATTGCAGGAGGAAGGAAGGACTGAGAGTTGATGAGGGGACAAATCCTCCTCGTAGCTGGGGCTGCTCCTCTGCTCATGGGATATCTACATGTGTTCCTTCGTGTGGGTGCGGGGAGTGGTGGGGTGGGACTGGAGATGGGTGGTGTGGGACTGGAGATGGGTGGGGGTGGGACTGGAGATGGGTGGGTGTGGGACTGGAGATGGGTGGTGTGGGACTGGAGATGGGTGGGTGTGGGACTGGAGATGGGTGGGTGTGGGACTGGAGATGGGTGGTGTGGGACTGGAGATGGGTGGGGGTGGGACTGGAGATGGGTGGGTGTGGGACTGGAGATGGGTGGGGTGTGGGACTGGAGATGGGTGGTGTGGGACTGGAGATGGGTGGGTGTGGGACTGGAGATGGGTGGGTGTGGGACTGGAGATGGGTGGGGGTGGGACTGGAGATGGGTGGGGGTGGGACTGGAGATGGGTGGGGGTGGGACTGGAGATGGGTGGGTGTGGGACTGGAGATGGGTGGGGTGGGACTGGAGATGGGTGGGCGTGGGACTGGAGATGGGTGGGCGTGGGACTGGAGATGGGTGGGGTGGGACTGGAGATGGGTGGGCGTGGGACTGGAGATGGGTGGGGTGGGACTGGAGATGGGTGGGTGTGGGACTGGAGATGGGTGGGGGTGGGACTGGAGATGGGTGGGGGTGGGACTGGAGATGGGTGGGGGTGGGACTGGAGATGGGTGGGGTGGGACTGGAGATGGGTGGGGGTGGGACTGGAGATGGGTGGGGGTGGGACTGGAGATGGGTGGGTGTGGGACTGGAGATGGGTGGGGGTGGGACTGGAGATGGGTGGGTGTGGGTGCGGGGAGTGGTGGGGTGGGACTGGAGATGGGTGGGGGTGGGACTGGAGATGGGTGGGGGTGGGACTGGAGATGGGTGGGGTGGGACTGGAGATGGGTGGGTGTGGGACTGGAGATGGGTGGGGTGGGACTGGAGATGGGTGGGGGTGGGACTGGAGATGGGTGGGTGTGGGACTGGAGATGGGTGGGGTGGGACTGGAGATGGGTGGGGGTGGGACTGGAGATGGGTGGGCGTGGGACTGGAGATGGGTGGGTGTGGGACTGGAGATGGGTGGGGGTGGGACTGGAGATGGGTGGGTGTGGGACTGGAGATGGGTGGGGGTGGGACTGGAGATGGGTGGGTGCGGGGAGTGGTGGGCGTGGGACTGGAGATGGGTGGGGGTGGGACTGGAGATGGGTGGGGGTGGGACTGGAGATGGGTGGGGTGGGACTGGAGATGGGTGGGGGTGGGACTGGAGATGGGTGGGGGTGGGACTGGAGATGGGTGGGTGTGGGACTGGAGATGGGTGGGGGTGGGACTGGAGATGGGTGGGTGTGGGTGCGGGGAGTGGTGGGGTGGGACTGGAGATGGGTGGGGGTGGGACTGGAGATGGGTGGGGGTGGGACTGGAGATGGGTGGGGTGGGACTGGAGATGGGTGGGTGTGGGACTGGAGATGGGTGAGGTGGGACTGGAGATGGGTGGGGGTGGGACTGGAGATGGGTGGGTGTGGGACTGGAGATGGGTGGGGTGGGACTGGAGATGGGTGGGGGTGGGACTGGAGATGGGTGGGCGTGGGACTGGAGATGGGTGGGTGTGGGACTGGAGATGGGTGGGGGTGGGACTGGAGATGGGTGGTGGGGTGGGACTGGAGATGGGTGGGTGTGGGACTGGAGATGGGTGGGCGTGGGACTGGAGATGGGTGGGGGTGGGACTGGAGATGGGTGGGGGTGGGACTGGAGATGGGTGGGGGTGGGACTGGAGATGGGTGGTGGGGTGGGACTGGAGATGGGTGGGTGTGGGACTGGAGATGGGTGGGGGTGGGACTGGAGATGGGTGGGGGTGGGACTGGAGATGGGTGGGGTGGGACTGGAGATGGGTGGGGTGGGACTGGAGATGGGTGGGGGTGGGACTGGAGATGGGTGGGGGTGGGACTGGAGATGGGTGGGGTGGGACTGGAGATGGGTGGGGTGGGACTGGAGATGGGTGGGGGTGGGACTGGAGATGGGTGGGGGTGGGACTGGAGATGGGTGGGGGTGGGACTGGAGATGGGTGGGGTGGTACTGGAGATGGGTGGGTGTGGGACTGGAGATGGGTGGGTGTGGGACTGGAGATGGGTGGGTGTGTGACTGGAGATGGGTGGGTGTGGGACTGGAGATGGGTGGGTGTGGGACTGGAGATGGGTGGGGTGGGACTGGAGATGGGTGGTGGATGGGACTGGAGAAGGGTGGGTGTGGGACTGGAGATGGGTGGTGGGGTGGGACTGGCGATGGGTTGGGGTGGGACTGGAGATGGGTGGGTGTGGGACTGGAGATGGGTGGGGTGGGACTGGAGATGGATGGGTGTGGGACTGGAGATGGGTGGGGTGGGACTGGAGATGGGTGGGTGTGGGACTGGAGATGGGTGGGTGTGGGACTGGAGATGGGTGGTGGGGTGGGACTGGCGATGGGTTGGGGTGGGACTGGAGATGGGTGGGTGTGGGACTGGAGATGGGTGGGGTGGGACTGGAGATGGGTGGGTGTGGGACTGGAGATGGGTGGGGTGGGACTGGAGATGGGTGGGGTGGGACTGGAGATGGGTGGGTGTGGGACTGGAGATGGGTGGGGTGGGACTGGAGATGGGTGGGTGTGGGACTGGAGATGGGTGGGGTGGGACTGGAGATGGGTGGGTGTGGGACTGGAGATGGGTGGGGTGGGACTGGTGATGGGTGGGTGTGGGACTGGAGATGGGTGGGGTGGGACTGGAGATGGGTGGGTGTGGGACTGGAGATGGGTGGGTGTGGGACTGGAGATGGGTGGGTGTGGGACTGGAGATGGGTGGGTGTGGGACTGGAGATGGGTGGGTGTGGGACTGGAGATGGGTGGGTGTGGGACTGGAGATGGGTGGGTGTGGGACTGGAGATGGGTGGGATGGGACTGGAGATGGGTGGGTGTGGGACTGGAGATGGGTGGGGTGGGACTGGAGATGGGTGGGTGTGGGACTGGAGATGGGTGGGTGTGGGACTGGAGATGGGTGGTGGCGGGACTGGAGATGGGTGGGGGTGGGACTGGAGATGGGTGGGGCTGGGACTGGAGATGGGTGGGGGTGGGACTGGAGATGGGTGGGGGTGGGACTGGAGATGGGTGGGGGTGGGACTGGAGATGGGTGGGGTGGGACTGGAGATGGGTGGGGGGTGGGACTGGAGATGGGTGGGTGTGGGACTGGAGATGGGTGGGGGTGGGACTGGAGATGGGTGGGTGTGGGACTGGAGATGGGTGGTGGCGGGACTGGAGATGGGTGGGGGTGGGACTGGAGATGGGTGGGTGTGGGACTGGAGATGGGTGGGTGTGGGACTGGAGATGGGTGGGTGTGGGACTGGAGATGGGTGGGGTGGGACTGGAGATGGGTGGTGGATGGGACTGGAGAAGGGTGGGTGTGGGACTGGAGATGGGTGGTGGGGTGGGACTGGCGATGGGTTGGGGTGGGACTGGAGATGGGTGGGTGTGGGACTGGAGATGGGTGGGGTGGGACTGGAGATGGGTGGGTGTGGGACTGGAGATGGGTGGGGTGGGACTGGAGATGGGTGGGTGTGGGACTGGAGATGGGTGGGTGTGGGACTGGAGATGGGTGGTGGGGTGGGACTGGCGATGGGTTGGGGTGGGACTGGAGATGGGTGGGTGTGGGACTGGAGATGGGTGGGGTGGGACTGGAGATGGGTGGGTGTGGGACTGGAGATGGGTGGGTGTGGGACTGGAGATGGGTGGGGTGGGACTGGAGATGGGTGGGTGTGGGACTGGAGATGGGTGGGGTGGGACTGGAGATGGGTGGGTGTGGGACTGGAGATGGGTGGGGTGGGACTGGAGATGGGTGGGTGTGGGACTGGAGATGGGTGGGGTGGGACTGGAGATGGGTGGGTGTGGGACTGGAGATGGGTGGGGTGGGACTGGAGATGGGTGGGTGTGGGACTGGAGATGGGTGGGTGTGGGACTGGAGATGGGTGGGTGTGGGACTGGAGATGGGTGGGTGTGGGACTGGAGATGGGTGGGTGTGGGACTGGAGATGGGTGGGTGTGGGACTGGAGATGGGTGGGTGTGGGACTGGAGATGGGTGGGTGTGGACTGGAGATGGGTGGGTGTGGGACTGGAGATGGGTGGGGTGGGACTGGAGATGGGTGGGTGTGGGACTGGAGATGGGTGGGTGTGGGACTGGAGATGGGTGGGTGGCGGGACTGGAGATGGGTGGGGGTGGGACTGGAGATGGGTGGGGGTGGGACTGGAGATGGGTGGGGGTGGGACTGGAGATGGGTGGGGGTGACTGGAGATGGGTGGGGGTGGGACTGGAGATGGGTGGGGGTGGGACTGGAGATGGGTGGGGTGGGACTGGAGATGGGTGGGGGGTGGGACTGGAGATGGGTGGGTGTGGGACTGGAGATGGGTGGGGGTGGGACTGGAGATGGGTGGGGGTGGGACTGGAGATGGGTGGGGGTGGGACTGGAGATGGGTGGGGTGGGACTGGAGATGGGTGGGGGGTGGGACTGGAGATGGGTGGGTGTGGGACTGGAGATGGGTGGGGTGGGACTGGAGATGGGTGGGGGTGGGACTGGAGATGGGTGGGGGTGGGACTGGAGATGGGTGGGGGTGGGACTGGAGATGGGTGGGGGTGGGACTGGAGATGGGTGGGGTGGGACTGGAGATGGGTGGGGGATGGGACTGGAGAAGAGTGGTGGGGTGGGACTGGAGATGGGTGGTGGCGGGACTGGAGATGGGTGGGGGTGGGACTGGAGATGGGTGGGGGTGGGACTGGAGATGGGTGTGGTGGGACTGGAGATGGGTGGGAGTGGGACTGGAGATGGGTGGGGGTGGGACTGGAGATGGGTGGGGGTGGGACTGGAGATGGGTGTGGTGGGACTGGAGATGGGTGGGAGTGGGACTGGAGATGGGTGGGGGTGGGACTGGAGATGGGTGGGGGTGGGACTGGAGATGGGTGGGGGTGGGACTGGAGATGGGTGGGGGTGGGACTGGAGATGGGTGGGTTGGGACTGGAGATGGGTGGGGGGTGGGACTGGAGATGGGTGGTGGGGTGGGACTGGAGATGGTTGGTGGGGGGACTGGAGCTGGGTGGTGGGTTGGGACTGGAGATGGGTGGTGGGTGTGGGACTGGAGATGGGTGGTGGGGTGACTGGAGATGGGTGGTGGGGTGGGACTGGAGATGGGTGGTGGGTTGGGACTGGAGATGGGTGGTGAGGTGACTGGAGATGGGTGGTGGGGTGGGACTGGAGATGGGTGGGGTGGGACTGGAGTTGGGTGGGCGTGGGACTGGAGATGGGTGGTGGGGTGGGACTGGAGATGGGTGGTCGGGTGGGACTGGAGATGGGTGGTGGGGTGGGACTGGAGATGGGTGGTGGGGGGACTGGAGATGGGTGGTGGGTTGGGACTGGAGATGGGTGGTGGTCGGGTGGGACTGGAGATGGGTGGTGGGGTGGGACTGGAGATGGGTGGTCGGGTGGGACTGGAGATGGGTGGTGGGGGGACTGGAGATGGGTGGTGGGGTGGGACTGGAGATGGGTGGTGGGGGGGACTGGAGATGGGTGGTGGGGTGGGACTGGAGATGGGTGGGGGTGGGACTGGAGATGGGTGGTGGGTGTGGGACTGGAGATGGGTGGGGTGGGATTGGAGTTGGGTGGGCGTGGGACTGGAGATGGGTGGGCGTGGGACTGGAGATGGGTGGTGGGGTGGGACTGGAGATGGGTGGTGGGGGGACTGGAGCTGCGTGGTGGGGTGGGACTGGAGATGGGTGGTGGGGTGGGACTGGAGATGGGTGGTGGGGGGACTGGAGCTGCGTGGTGGGGTGGGACTGGAGATGGGTGGTGGGGTGGGACTGGAGATGGGTGGTGGGTGTGGGACTGGAGATGGGTGGTGGGGTGGGACTGGAGATGGGTGGTGGGGGGACTGGAGCTGCGTGGTGGGGTGGGACTGGAGATGGGTGGTGGGGTGGGACTGGAGATGGGTGGTGGGGGGACTGGAGCTGCGTGGTGGGGTGGGACTGGAGATGGGTGGTGGGGTGGGACTGGAGATGGGTGGTGGGTGTGGGACTGGAGATGGGTGGTGGGGTGGGACTGGAGATGGGTGGGGTGGGACTGGAGATGGGTGGTGGGGGGACTGGAGATGGGTGGTGGGGTGGGACTGGGGATGGGTGGTGGGTGGGACTGGAGATGGGTGGTGGGGTGGGACTGGAGATGGGTGGGGTGGGACTGGAGTTGGGTGGTGGGGTGGGACTGGAGATGGGTGGTGGGGTGGGACTGGAGATGGGTGGTGGGTGTGGGACTGGAGATGGGTGGTGGGGTGGGACTGGAGATGGGTGGTGGGGTGGGACTGGAGATGGGTGGTGGGTGTGGGACTGGAGATGGGTGGTGGGTGTGGGACTGGAGATGGGTGGTGGGGGGACTGGAGCTGGGTGGTGGGGTGGGACTGGGGATGGGTGGTGGGTGGGACTGGAGATGGGTGGTGGGGTGGGACTGGAGATGGGTGGTGGGGTGGGACTGGAGATGGGTGGTGGGGTGGGACTGGAGATGGGTGGTGGGGGGACTGGAGATGGGTGGTGGGGTGGGACTGGAGATGGGTGGTGGGGTGGGACTGGAGATGGGTGGTGGGGGGACTGGAGATGGGTGGTGGGGGGACTGGAGATGGGTGGTGGGGGGACTGGAGATGGGTGGTGGGGGGACTGGAGATGGGTGGTGGGGTGGGACTGGAGATGGGTGGTGGGGTGGGACTGGAGATGGGTGGTGGGGTGGGACTGGAGATGGGTGGTGGGGGGACTGGGGATGGGTGGTGGGTGGGACTGGAGATGGGTGGTGGGGTGGGACTGGAGATGGGTGGTGGGGGGACTGGAGATGGGTGGTGGGGGGACTGGAGATGGGTGGTGGGGTGGGACTGGGGATGGGTGGTGGGGGGACTGGAGATGGGTGGTGGGGGGACTGGAGATGGGTGGTGGGTGTGGGACTGGAGATGGGTGGTGGGGTGGGACTGGAGTTGGGTGGTGGGGTGGGACTGGCGATGGGTGGGGTGGGACTGGAGATGGGTGGTGGGGGGACTGGAGATGGGTGGGGGTGGGACTGGAGATGGGTGGTGGGGGGACTGGAGATGGGTGGTGGGGGGACTGGAGATGGGTGGGGTGGGACTGGAGATGGGTGGTGGGGTGGGACTGGAGATGGGTGGTGGGGGGACTGGAGATGGGTGGTGGGGTGGGACTGGAGATGGGTGGTGGGGGGACTGGAGATGGGTGGGGTGGGACTGGAGTTGGGTGGTGGGGTGGGACTGGAGATGGGTGGTGGGGGGACTGGAGATGGGTGGGGTGGGACTGGAGTTGGGTGGTGGGGTGGGACTGGAGATGGGTGGTGGGGGGACTGGAGATGGGTGGTGGGGGGACTGGAGATGGGTGGTGGGGTGGGACTGGAGATGGGTGGTGGGTGGGACTGGAGATGGGTGGTGGGGTGGGACTGGAGATGGGTGGGGTGGGACTGGAGTTGGGTGGTGGGGTGGGACTGGAGATGGGTGGTGGGGGGACTGGAGATGGGTGGGGGTGGGACTGGAGATGGGTGGTGGGTGGGACTGGAGATGGGTGGGGTGGGACTGGGGATGGGTGGTGGGGTGGGACTGGAGATGGGTGGTGGGTGGGACTAGGGATGGGTGGGCGTGGGACTGGAGATGGGTGGTGGGGTGGGACTGGAGATGGGTGGTGGGGGGACTGGAGATGGGTGGTGGGTGGGACTGGAGATGGGTGGTGGGGTGGGACTAGGGATGGGTGGGGTGGGACTGGCGATGGGTGGTGGGGTGGGACTGGAGATGGGTGGGGTGGGACTAGGGATGGGTGGGGTGGGACTGGAGTTGGGTGGTGGGGTGGGACTGGCGATGGGTGTTGAGGATATGGACAGTGGTTAGAGGTCAGAAATAAAACTTCCACTAGAGTTTTTGCACCTTCTGGTGCTGAGGCCAATGAAAGAGCCCCATACCAATGATGACTTCACTGAGCACGGGTGGCGATTCACCGTGAGTCTTTTTCAGCCTCGAAGGCCCAATTCTGTACTGACCAACAGCCACTGCGGAGCCAGAACTGACCTTTGTTCGTGTTCCATTGGGTTAGGGTTAGGGATTGGGCTCCATGGGCCCAGTGGAATTTTCTCATTCCATCCTTGTGTTGTTTTGCTCTCTTGTCATCCCTCACCTAGGAGACCGCCTTCTAAAACCCTTCTTAGTAATCTGCTATGGTTTGAGTGCCTTTTGGCCATGTGACAGGAAATGGTCCAGATAATTATTCCATAATTATTTCAGCGGACTGATGCACCCGGAGGGCAACCAAATATGGAATTCCCAAATCAGCAAAGAGCGAAAACACTTTGAAGTCAATGCTGTCATCTTGGAAGATGAGATCGAGAAGAGAGCAAACGGAAGACTTTTCTTCATAAACCGGCACAAGAATTTCACCGCCTGAATTTTTAGGAATTTTGAGATTTCTGCAACTTCTCGGTTTAATTATAGAATCACTTGACCACAGTGTGGCCACCCGCATATTAATAAGAGAACTGTCATAAATCATGATTGCTTGACTAATCCTGAAACCGTCGCGTAATGCAGCCTGACATGACACGTGCTTTCTATGCTTGACTCACCAATACAAAACGTCCAAAGATGTGTGGGTTAGGTTGATTGGCTGTGATAAATTGACCCTTAGTGTTAGGGGGATTAAATACGTGGGGTTACGGGGATAGGGTGGGCTATGTGTTGGTATAGGGGTTACGGGGATCGGGTGGGATATGTGTCGGTGCCGGCTTGATGGGCCAAAATGGCCTCTATCTGCACTGTGGGGTTTCTGTGATTTCTGTGAAAACCCATGTGGAGTGATCCTTCCTAGTAACATGGCGACCATTAAAGAAAGACTTGCATTTATATAGCGCCTTTCACAACCTCAGGTCGTCCCCAAAAGCGCTTTACAGCCAATGACGTACTTGTGAAGTGTAGTCACTGTTGTAATGTAGGACACGCGGCAACCAATTTGCGCACAGCAAGCTCTCACAAGCAGCAATGTGATTTTTGTTTAATTCGTTCATGGGATGTGGGCGTCGCTGGCAAGGCCAGATAATCTGTTTTAGTGATGTTGATTGAAGGATGAATATTGTCCAGGACACCAGCCATGACTCCCCTGCTCTTCTTTGAAATAGTGGCCGTGGGATCTCTTACGTCCACCTGAGAGAGCAGACGGGGCCTCTGGCTTAACGTCTCATCTGAAAGACGGCCCTTCCGACAGCGCAGCGCTCCCCTCAGTGCCGCACAGGAGTGTCAGGCTAGATTTTTGTGCTCAAGTCTCTGGAGTGGAACTTGAGCCCACAACCTTCTGACTCAGACACAAACTCGCATTGGGCAGAATTTCATTGGGCCATGGAGGCGGGATTGGAGGCGTGCGGGTGGTTAAAATTGCAAAAACTGGTGGGCGGGCCTGACCCCGACACCGTCCCACCTCCACGCAATTTTAATTCATTTGTGTCTAATGGTCCCGTCTCCGTCCCGCCTCCAACAGGCGGGATAGGCCATTAAGGTCCTTAACAAGCACTAAATTGCCTCTATAATGCCATTTTGAAAGGCCTTGGCGATTTTAACCCTTTTCCCATGTGAAACACGCCTGGTGTGAAACACGACGGTGAAACCTGGCGGGAGCACGATTGGATTGCTGACTATCAGCTGCAGGTCAACCATTAAAGAGGAGATTTGATCAGCCATCATTCGCAGGTGGCAGGACTTTGTAGTCTCAGGTCTGGGGGAATTTTTAGAAGGCATAAACACAGCTGTGGAAGTTTGGAGACTGACACCCATCTCCAGTGTGACCTCCTGGGAAACCCCCTCTCGCCAACTTCACTGAGCGCTTCCTCAACTGAGGCATCTACCAGAAGCATGGGAGCCATTTATTTCTTTCCCTTCTGGATATTAGATGAGGCCAAACAACAACAGCAGCCCCAACAGCAGCAGCAACAACAGGAGCGCCAGGCTGCTGCTCACCCACCTGAAGATGCACAAACCAGAAGGGGCCAGCGCTTGGAAGCCCGTCGGCACAGGAGATACCCCACAAACAGGGTCTATAGACCCAGGGTCAGCTAGCTCAACATGTCTGAGCTGCAGTGCCAAAGGTGGCTCCGATTTTCGCGAGGGGTAGTGGGTGACATCTGCGCAATGCTGCAACAAGACCTGCAGGCTAAAGGACCAGGTGGACAACCCTTACCAGTGGCCGTCACAGTCACCACCGCACTCAACTTTTTTGCCTCAGGCTCATTCCAAGGATCAGCAGCAGACATCAGTGGCATCTCCCAGGCGGCCGCACACACTTGCATCACGCAGGTAACTGATGCCCTCTTTGCCTTTGCGCACAATCACATCCATTTCACCAAGGATTGAGCAAGTTTCACGGCGCGTGCGGTTGGATTAGCTCATCTGGCAGGCTTTCCAAGGGTGCAGTGCGGTGTTGACTGCACACATGTGGCCCTTAAGGCACCCCATCGCAATCCAGGTATTTTTGTCAATCGCAAGGGTTTCCACTCCCTTAACGTTCAGCTAGTGTGTGACCACAAGAAGGAAATTTTGCATGTTTGTGCCAAGTACCCTGGCAGTTGCCATGACTCCTTCATACTGCGCCAGTCTAGTGTGCCTCTGCTATTCAGTCCGCCAGACCAACTTAACGGATGGCTACTTGGAGACAAGGGCTATCCCCTGAGGACGTGGCTAATGACGCCATTGAAGAGACCATCAAACGAAGCTGAGGAGAGCTATAACTCCAGCCACATGTCCACCAGAACCATAATCGAGCAAACCATCGGTTTGCTGAAGATGTGCTTCAGATGCCTGGATAGATCAGGTGGAGCCCTGCAGTACTCAGCAGCCAGGGCCTCCAGAATCATCGTGGTTTGCTGTGCACTTCACAACATGGCACAGCGTCGTGGCTTGCAGATTTCTGAGGACCAAGTGGCTCCTCACATATCCTCCTCAGATGAGGAGGAGGAGGAGGAGGTGAGCGAAAACGAACATCCTGCAGAGGCCCATCAACCAGCGGCAGCAGTACGCGAGAACATAGCTGCCTGGGATGCAAGGAATGCACTCATCTTGGCCAGATTTGCTTAGCCTAGCCACTCAAGCACTTTTGCCTCGCATCTTCTTACCTGAGCATCGACAATGGCCATGAACCAGCTGATTCCCAGCAATTTGACCCCCATACTGACAATTGCAAGTAATCCTAAGCCATCAATGTGGAAGTCCCATTTGCGAAATGGCACACGCCACAACTACAGCAGTAGCCATCAGATTTTTTATGTACATGATTCATATGATGGCTTTTACACATAAAACATCAAATTTCACCCAAGTGACTACCCTTGTGACTATTTGGGCAGTATCTTTCACTTACGTGGGCTCCTACGTGGTGCTTCCCCTGTGGCTTCAGCAGATGTGGAGGCCCCTTGCTCACTTTCTTGCTGCCCCTGTCTCGACACCTTTGACGGGCGTCCTCTGGGGTGGCAAACCTGTGAGGGCTCGTCAGCAGTCTGCTGCTCCTGCGGCTGTGCAGGGGTTGAGACGCTTATCTCACTTGGGTGTGTACTCCGGTAGGGCTCTGCAGTGGCATGGAAGTGTGAGCTCTTAGAGAGGAGCCCCCACTTCCTTGATGTCTGCCACCAAACTTCCCTCTCATGGGTCAGGTCCCCCTCAGCGCTTGCAAGTGGCTTGAGAGCACCTTGCAGCACATCAGGGGGGCCATGCGGACCCGTATCTGCACTGGCAATCCTACTCAGAGGGACTGCCATGAAGGTCTGGTTTCTCTGTTCAATAGCTGACCATCGCTCCTCCAGAGGTGTCAGTCTATTCTGAACACTCACCATGTTTTCAAAACTCTGGTGACTTAGCTCCTCCATGGCCGTAGCCATCCTCTCCTGTAGCCATCCTTTCCACGGAGGTTGCCATCCTTTCCGTGATGATGCGTTCATGCGCCAATGACTCCATAAAGGCTCTGTTCATGTTCGTTGTGGACTCCTCCATTCGCTCCACACTCACATTGACCCTGGAGACAAAACCTGCCAGAGATTCCTGCATCTTATCCTGGACTGCCATCACCGCTGATACTGTGAATGGACTCAGAAGCAGAGGGTCGACATGCAGCTGAGCCGAGCTGGCAGAATCCTGCGCCCTCCAACTAGAACTCTCCACTGCTGTCCCTGTCTCCACAATCTGCTGATGCTCACTTGTGAGCTGTGATCCACCAGGTGACAACACTACTCTATATCCCAAAGGTCCCACCGAGGTGTGAGTGTCTGCGCTGGTGCTGGGTGTGCTGAATTCTGCTGATGCTGCGCCCTCAGAGGTTGCAGCTTCCTCTGAGGGCTCTGGAGGCTCATGCTGTTCCTCCTGGACAGTGGGGACGGGGGCTCTCGCTGGTCCTGTGGGGGAGTGAAGGAAAGAGTCAGAGATGTGATGCCAAGGTTACATGCACATTGCATATTGCAGATGATCATTAGTCCATCTGTTAGAGCTTCCGAAACATTATCAGAGACTCATGCAATGTCAATGAGAGAGATGGAAAACTATTCTGTCACCAGCTTACTGTGATGCACCCGTCTGTCCGTCCCCCACTTGCGCCTCATCCTCCAGTCCTACGATCTCCAGGACCGCCTCCTCCCAGGTGGTGAGGTGGGCTACTGATGGTGGCCCTCCTCCTGTCCTCGCTCGTTCTCTTTTATTGTGAGCTCTCTTTTCCTGCAATGAGGGAGACAAGTGGAATTTGAGTGAGAATGAAGGAGTGAGTGTAGAGAATCCATAGCATAGATGCTTAGAAGGAGACAAAGATGGATTGAGGTGGCAAGACCAAGGGCCCTCCCTGTGTGTTGTCAGTTGTTTTCATAGCATCAGAGTGATAGGGAGTGTGAGGGCTGCATAGTCGAATAGTTAGGTGAATGTGACAATAGAGAGCGAGGGAATGGGTAAGGGTGCATGGATGTCAGTGTCAAGTGGGATGTGGAGGAAGAGATTGTTAAAGCTGAGTGCTGGTGAGGAAAGGCAATGGGGATCAGATTGAGAGTGATGGGAACTTCATATTCACTTTTCCAGTGTGCTGAAGGTCATGAAATCTCTTCCTGCACTGTATCCAGGTTCTGCGGGTAGACGATAAGGAGTTGACCTCCTCAGCCACTTGCAGCCACACAGCCTTTGTCTGCTGGTGAGGCATCTTCCTCCCTGATGGAAGAGCACCTCCTTATGAGCTCTTGCTCCCTTCCACTAAAGCCTGCAGGGCAACGTCGTCGAACTTGGGAGCTGCCCTAGGTCTGTCGCTGGCCATTGTGACTCCAGGTTCCTCTAACAGTAAATGCCAAAAGGTTGGCAGCCTGCAGAAGAAGCAAGGCTTGTTGCAGACTTTAAATGCAGCAGCAATAATGACGTAATAACAACAGAAAATGCTGGAAAAACTCAGCAAGTCAGGCAACATCCGTGGAGAGAAATTTGAGTTGACGTTTCGGGTTTGACCCTTCTTCAAAACTGGAGAGAAAAGGAACTAGATCGAAGGCAGGGCTGCGATCGGACAAAAGAATAAAAGAACCAAAAGAAGTAAAAGAGATTAGAAGCTAGACGAGATGGTAATAGGCTGTGATTAGGTGTAAAGTGTACTGGCAGGGTAAAAGATAGCTGCCAGGTGTGAGAGAGAAACAAAAGGAAAGGGGGGGGGGAAGGAAAGGAGTGGAAAAATATAAGTGAAAATGAAATAGGGGCCGAGGTTATGATCTGAAATTGTTGAACTCAATATTGAGACCGGAAGGCTGCAGACTGCCTAATCGGAAGATGAGGTGCTGTTCCTCGAGTTTACGTTGAGCTTCCGTGGAACAGTACAAGAGGCCAAGGACGGTGAGGTCCGAGTGGGAATGGAGCGGTGAATTGAAATGACAGGCGACCGGAAGCTCGGGGTCACCCTTACGGACTGAACGGAGGTGTTCCGCTATGCGGTCTCCTCTACATTGGGGAGACCAAACGCAGATTGGGTGACCGCTTTGCAGAACACCTCCGTTCAGTCCGTAAGGGTGACCCCGAGCTTCCGGTCGCCTGTCATTTCAATTCACCGCTCCATTCCCACTCGGACCTCACCGTCCTTGGCCTCTTGTACTGTTCCACGGAAGCTCAACGTAAACTCGAGGAACAGCACCTCATCTTCCGATTAGGCACTCTGCAGCCTTCCGGTCTCAATATTGAGTTCAACAATTTCAGATCATAACCTCGGCCCCTATTTCATTTTCACTTATATTTTTCCACTCCTTTCCTTCCCCCCCCCCTTTCCTTTTGTTTCTCTCTCACACCTGGCAGCTATCTTTTACCCTGCCAGTACACTTTACACCTAATCACAGCCTATTACCATCTCGTCTAGCTTCTAATCTCTTTTACTTCTTTTGGTTCTTTTATTCTTTTGTCCGATCGCAGCCCTGCCTTCGATCTAGTTCCTTTTCTCTCCAGTTTTGAAGAAGGGTCAAACCCGAAACGTCAACTCAAATTTCTCTCCACGGATGTTGCCTGACTTGCTGAGTTTTTCCAGCATTTTCTGTTGTTATTTCGGATTTCCAACATCTGCAGTATTTTGCTATCATAGCAATAATGACGTCATCGGAGGTGACTTTCTGACTAAAAATACTCATTTGCCATGGGTTCCCACACGCTGGAACTCAATTGGGCAATTAAGTTAAAATTGCACCAATCTCCGACATCGAATTAGATTTGTGTGGATAACATGAAGTGTGGATTTCAACCACCAACCCGCCCCTGAATGAACATCCAGCCCATTAATTCTACAGCACAGAACCAGCATATTTGGCCCAACTGGTCTCTGCGGTGTTTATGCTCCACATGAGCCTGCTCCCACTCTATTTACTTCATCTCACCCTATCAGCTTATTCCTTTCTCCCTCATTACCTTTCCTACATTACAACAGTGACTCCACTTCCAAAGTACTTCATTGGCTGTAAAGCGCTTTGGGACATCTGGTGGCCGTGAAAGGCGCTATAGAAATGCATGTCTTTCTTTCTTTCATGTGCTTATGTTGCTTCCCCTTCAATGTATCTGTACTATTCACCTCAGCTACTCCCTGTGGTAGCGAGCTCCACATTCTCATCACACGATCATTAGAGATGAGGAAGGTCATTCGGCCCATCTTTGTTCATCGATCCAGAATTACACAAAAGTCTCCTCATTGCCGCACCTAATTGTTTCTTAAATGATTCTGGGATTTTTGCCTCCATTACTTTATCTGGAGGTTTATTCCATGTGTTGATCCCTCTTTGTGTCAAGTCAAACTTCCTGATATCAGCCCAAAATTTGCCTTTCACTAGTTTGAACTTGTGGCCCTTTATCCCTATTCTCACCTTCTGATTCAATGTTCATTTTGCTGGGCGTTTATGCCCATTGACCTCTGCGACCTGAGTTCAGGTCTTGCCCAAACCAATAGGATAGTTAGACCTGAGTGATTAATGCAGTATTCTATCTGTCTGTCTGTCTGTCTGTCTGTCTTTCTTTCTTTCTTGTTAAACTGAGGCTCCGTCTGCCCTCTCAGGTGGATATAAAAGATCCCATGGAGAGCGGGGGAGTTGGGGAGTTCTCCCCGGTGTCCTGGGCAATATTTATCCCTCTACCCACATCACTAAAAAAAAACAGATGATCTGGCCATTGCTGTTTGTGGGAGCTTGCTGTGTGCAAATTGACTGCCGCGTTTCCTACATTACGACAGTGACTGAACTTCAAAAGTAATTCATTGGCTGTAAAGCGCTTTGGGATGTCCCGAGGTCGTGAAAGGCGCTATAGAAATGCAAATCTTTCTTTCCTCTACTTAAAAACTCAACTAACAGAAATAAAGAAAGGAAATAAAAGAATTTGAAACTGAACAATGGCCAATATTAAGAGCTCGCCAATAACCCTGCCACATAGTGAGCTATACAGACCAGGAGACCATGCACCCAGTACCTGCCTTGTGCTAAGTTAGCCGATCAAAGTCGCAGTAGGGGGCGCTGCAGTAGACTTCAGCAACCCTGGGCTTGGGCGATGAAATTCAGCCAGGGTCGCTGCACCCATCGCTATCTAGCGAAGCTAGCTGGAAAAGCACGCATCAAGGGTTGTTAAAATTGGGGCTGGGCTGTGATGCCTTCCCATAGCCAAATAGCCTGCTGACTCTCACTTGTCTAGACTCATATTTAAAGAACTGTCTCCAGGGAGGGGGAATGGAGAGGTGCCTAGCAAGCGTTAGTGCGGGAGGGAAATTGGAGGAAAGAATGACAATCATGATGAGGTCAATATCTCTTTGACGAACTCGAAAAAGTCTGCACCGTTTCCAAGTGCTCCAGAAATAGACAGTGGCATGTTCGCAGAGCTGAAGTGTGAAGTCAGTTCACAGGGTTTTCTTCAAACCACACCTCGATGTAGGCATCAGATAATCGTTCTGCTGCCTCGCTGCTCATTATGACCAGTTTTCGTAGAATTGACCTCATTCCTTCTGCGGGAGACCTCGGAACCGGGCCAGAGGCTCGAACCTGAACCAACATCTCGCCTCGTCTGCAGGCTGTAGAGAAACAACAGTTCTCGACGTTCGCTTAGCGACCCCTGTTGCCCGTAGCGACCGGCAAGCGGACAATTTAAAAGTTCCCTATCTCGGTCAGGGTGCTGGTAGAGACGCTACCATTGGGCCCAGTGTCACTGGGGCTCGGAACGGGGGAAGGGTGAACCTGGGATCGTGACCCAGATGCCCTCGCTGGCGGGATGGAAAACATGGGGTGGAATCCTGATGTAACTGGAATCCGCCCATTCATCCGATGATTGATCTGAAAATTCGCTGGGGTTCATGCGGTTAGAAATTCCACTGCGAGTGGGGTTGCATCCCGTTAGTGCCCCCCCCCCCCGCCACCCTTGTATTCAAGATCCTTGGCTTTATTAAGAGAGGAACCTTTATAAAATCTCTGGTTAGGCCTCAGCTTGAGCATTGTGCTCAATTCTGGGCACCGTACTTTAGGAAGGATGTCAAGGCCTTGGACAGGGTGCTGAAGAGATTTACCAGAATGGTACCAGGAATGAGGGACTTCAGTTACGTAGAGAGACTGGAGAAACTGGGATAGTTCTCCTTGGAGCAGAGAAGGTTAAGAGGAGATTTGATAGGGGTGTTCAAAATCATGAAGGGCTTTGATAGAGTAAATAAGGAGAAACTGTTCCCAGTGGCAGAAGGGTCGGTAACCAGAAGACACAGATTTAAGGTGATTGGCTAAAGAACGAGGGCTGGGAATGAGGAGAATTTGTTTTACGCAGCGAGTTGTTGTGATCTGGAACATGCTGCCTGAAAGGGAGGTGGAAGCAGATTCAATAGTAACTATTAAAAGGGGATCAGATAAACATTTGCTGGGCTATGGCAAAAGAGCAGGAGTAGAGTGGGACTAATTGGAGAGCTCTACCAAAGAGCTGGCACAGGCACAATGGGCCGAATGGCCTCCGTCTGTGCGGTATGATTCTGTGAAAACGTCCTCTGAGGCCGCACGATCCAAAGGGCCCACACAGGCGGCCTCGGAGAATGCGAGCTGCCCGCTCCTGACCTGGCGAGCAGCAGCTGGCACGTCTCCCCCGGCTGCACCAGTTCCAACTCGTCGAGCCGCTTTTGCAGAGCGGCTCCAAGTGGGTCAACCAGCACAGGGGCTTTTGGCAGTGGCCACTCATTCAGAGAGTGCGAGTCATCGCTCGCTGCTTTTCAGGAAGGTGACACATCACTTCTGCTCTTCTCAAAGGCCACAGGCTCTTCCTCGTGGCCCAGCTCTTCTCTTCTGCTGGCTTTGCAATACTGCAACCGCTCCACTTGTGCTGCACCCTCACCTCACCTCAGCAAATGCCCGGTGTTCCGGGATCTGAGTTTCGGAAAGGAACGGCCTCCGCCTACCACTATGCCCCATCTCTCGACCGCGTCTCAAAGCCCTTCACGCACTCCTCCGCGCTTCTGGTGAAGTTTGAACGGCCGCTCCCAGGAAATTCACCCCCTTCTCCCCTGCCCCTCAGTGAATTATTTCGCAGGGATAGGTAAATGTGGCAGCCATTGTGAACACATAGCAGGGTGCTCAATGCACCAATGAGATAAATGACCCGTTCAACTGTTGTTTTTTTAAACTAATTGGTCGAGAGAGGAATATCGACCAGGATTCCAGGAAAACATCCTGCCCTGCAAATTATTCCCCTTTAAGTATGTATCCAATTCCCTTTGAATGTTACGATTGAATCTGCTTCCTTTTCAGCCAATGCAGGAAAGCGCTGCCTGCGAGGGTGGTGGAGGCAGACTCAATCGCGGCTTTCAAAACAGAATTGGATAAGTACCTGAAGGAACATTTTTTTTGCAGGGCCACGGGGAAAGGGCGGGGGAGTGGGGTCAGCTGAAGTGCTCTTGCACAGAGCTGGCACGGGCTCGATGGGTCAAATGGCCTCCTTCAGAGCTGTAACCAATCTATGTATCTTAGATGCCAATGTGGCTAGGTGGCTTTGAAACAGGAGGAGGAAAAAAAGAAGAGTTAATGACAAAGTTAAGGAAGTGCAGCCTGAATTTCCCCATCGTACTGCAGGAGCCTGAGGAGTTTCAGCTCATTGCCATCAATCATGGGCGAGCAAGATAAAACATGGCTGCTGAGACACACACATCACAGGTACAGGTAGACTACCCTTTATCCGAACTTCCGAAAACTGAAACCCTCTAAAAACCGAAGGTTTTTTCGGTCAGTGTAAGTCGTGCGCACGACATGACCAGAGTGGCGCACGACTTACGCTGAGCAGGGCAGAGTGTCACTGAGTTCCCTCCTGGGTAGGAGATTGCAGGCCTAGCCGGATAAGGGATAGTGTAGCATTTTTCCGCACTTCTGAAAACCGAAATCGTTCAGCGTAAGTCGTGCGCATGACCCCGACCCCCGCCGACCCCCACCCCCGACCCCCGCCGACCCCGCCCCAACCCCCGCCGACCCCCGACCCCCCCCCGCCGACCCCGACCACGACCCCCGCCCCCTTTCGGATAAGATATAGTGTACCAGCCTTTATCCGCACATCCGAAAACAGAAAACCTCTGAAAGCCGAAAGTGGTGCAAAACATGACCCGACGCTGCCGATGCTTGACCCACGCAGGTGTTATGCTGCTCTGTTTGATTGTTGCTGTTCTCTTTGATATTTGCTGCTCTCTTTGATATTTGCTGCTCTCTTTGATATTTGCTGCTCTCTTTGATATTTGCTGGCTTTTAACAATTTGTGAAAATGCTAAAAAAGAGCTGCAGATACCCCAATGGGTAACAGTGAGAAGCAGAGAAGGAAGCATCTCTCATTATCGATATCGCAGAAAGTGGAGTTATTGCAGAAGCTTGATGTATATGTACAGGTATTTAGCTTAGTTTGTACCTGTATATGTTTGAAGTTTTACTGAATGTTTTCCTTACAAATAAACTGTACTAGAGTATTTATCCCTGTAACTACAGTATTTATAGTCTTTATTTATCCCACTCAGGTATTCATAAGGTCCGCCGACCCCCACCCTTTCGGATAAGGGATAGTGTATCCTTTATCCGCACTCCCGAAAACCGAATTAATCTGAAAACCGAAGTGTTTTCGCTCAGCGTAAGTCGTGCGCACGACCCCGACCCCCGCCAACCCCCCGCCGACCCCCACCCTTGCCGACCCCCACCCCCGACCCCCCCCGACCACGACCCCCCGCCGACCCCCACCCCCGACCCCCCCGCCGACCCCGATCCCCCGCCGACCCCCACCCTTTCGGATAAGGGATAGTGTATCCTTTATCCGCACTCCCGAAAACCGAATTACTCTGAAAACCGAAGTGTTTTCGCTCACCTTCCGAAATCTGAAATTTTCCGAAAACCGAAACACGGCTGGTCCCGAGGTTTTCGGATAAAGGATAGTCTACCTGTATATAGACAGACAGAGACACACACACCACAGATATATAGACAGACAGAGACACACACACACACCACAGATATATAGACAGACAGAGACACACACACCACAGATATATAGACAGACAGAGACACACACACACACACCACAGATATATAGATAGACAGAAACACACACATCACAGGTATATAGACAGACAGAGACACACACACCACAGATATACAGACAGACAGAGACACACGCACCACAGATATACAGACAGACAGAGACACACACACCACAGATATATAGACAGACAGAGACACACACACCACAGATATATAGACAGACAGAGACACACACACACGCCACAGATATATAGACAGACAGAAACACACACAAACCACAGAGATATATGTTAAGTCCGTGAATGATTGAGACACGACTAGCAGGAGTGAAAACAAACAGATCTTTACTGGTGAAAGGCAATAACGAAACTAAACAACAGAGGCTCTCTAGCGCCTTTTATACAGGGGTGGTCACTGCCGGTACTGCAGTCGGAGACCAGTTATTCTCTTAAAGGTACATACACAACAATATAGACAAAGACACACACACACCACAGACATATAGACAGATCGAGAGACACACACGCACCACAGATATACAGACAGACAGAGACACACACACCACAGATATATAGACAGACAGAGACACACACAGCACAGATATATAGACAGACAGAGACACACACACACGCCACAGATATATAGACAGACAGAAACACACACAAACCACAGAGATATATGTTAAGTCCGTGAATGATTGAGACACGACTAGCAGGAGTGAAAACAAACAGATCTTTACTGGTGAAAGGCAATAACGAAACTAAACAACAGAGGCTCTCTAGCGCCTTTTATGCAGGGGTGGTCACTGCCGGTACTGCAGTCTGAGACCAGTTATTCTCTTAAAGGTACATACACAACAATTCCTCCCCTTTTAGATAAACAGTACATAACATTCATTTAACAACTAAATGATAACGAATTACAATCACAATTACTGTTACTAGATACAGTGGTTAAGTGTGGTAAACCACTGTATTGTATATTGCCACCTCTGGGTGGCGCTGTGTATGGAGGCATGCCTCAGCTGACTCCACCCACCACTGTGTGGGTTTCGTTCAGACTTGTTCAGTCACTCACGAAGAAGCATGGTCTCTTCTTAGCTAATAAAAGCCTTATTCATCTCTTCTTTCGACTCATCATCTCTTCTTCGACTCATCACCTTTTATGAAGTAATTGATAAGCGTATCAATTTTATTAGCTAAAAGTTAAATGGCGACACCTGAGGAGCAACAACAGCAACGGATACAGCAGACATTGCTGAGAGCCCTCAGACCACCACGCCTGGACCTCGACCCTCAAGATGTGGGTGCATCAGCCAAGTTTGAACACTGGCTGAGCTGCTTTGAATCCTTCCTCGCAATCTCACAGGTTACAGAGGAGGATCACAAACTGAAAATTTTGACCGCCCAGGTGAGCCATCAAGTATATATGCTAATCCGGGACTCTAATACGTACGTGGCGGCCCTCGAGCTACTAAAAGGGCAATATACGCGCCCAGTGAACACAATTTACGCCCGACACCTCTTGGGATCCCGCAGGCAGCAACCGGGAGAATCGGTAGGGGCATTTGCACGGGCGCTACTGGCACTCTGCAGAGACTGCGATTGTAAAGCGGTAACGGCTGTGGAGCACGCGCAGGGACTCGCCTGTGATGCCTTCGTCAGGGGCCTCCAGTCAGACCACACCCGGCAGAGACTGCTAGAAAGCAAGGAACCCGACCTGAAGACGGCCATTGCCCTTGCGCTCTCGTTAGAGGAGGCCCACCGAAACCTCGAGGCATACCCCCGTAACGGCGCCGAGACATGGCAATCGAAACCGTGGGACACGGGACCGCCGCCCCCGGCACCAACCGCTGCAGCGACCCAACCGAGACAGCAGCCTCCGGTAAGAACTGCTTCGATGCCCAGTAACCAGGCCCAAAAATGCTATTTCTGTGGCCAGTTAAAACATCCCAGAGCGCACTGCCCAGCTAAGACAGCTACCTGCTCGGGCTGCGGGAAGAAAGGCCATTACGCTAACGCCTGCAAGGGGAAGCCAGCCAGCAGCGCAGCGTGCGGGCCGTGGGAGCAGCCATCTTATCCGCCATTTTGTGTACCCCCGGCCGCATGGCATCCGCCGCCATCGTATCCAACGCACTCAACCGCCATTTCGTCACCGGAACCGACCACCGTCTCGGCGGATGACTATAGTGACTCACTAAGCCACATACTGGCCTCCGTGACGCTGGATCAAGGCCACCCTCACCATCTATCCAGCTCCATGATGGATATCGCGGTAAACGGCCGCGCCACCAGTTGCCTGATCGACAGCGGGAGCACAGAGAGTTTCGTCCACCCCGACACGGTACGTAGCCACTCCCTCACGATTCTGCCAACGCACCATCGCATTTCTATGGCGTCCAAGTCCCAGTCAATGGACATCAGCGGCTACTGTGTGGTGACCCTGTCAGTAGGGGGCACTGAATATCAAAAATTTAAACTGCTAGTCCTGCCCCGTCTTTGCGCTGCCGTCCTGCTAGGGTTGGATTTTCAGTGCCACCTTAAGAGTGTCACACTAGCATACGGTGGACCCCTCCCCCCACTCACAGTCTGCAACCAACAACTTTTAAATCGCCCGCTGCAAACCACCTGCAGCCTTTCCACATTAAAAGTCCCCCCCCCTCCCCTGTTCGCTAACCTCACCCGCGACTGTAAACCCATCGCTACCAAAAGCAGGCGGTACAGTGCCGGGGACAGAGCTTTTATCAGCTCTGAGGTGGAGCGGCTCTTGAAGGAGGGCATTATCGAAGGTAGCACTAGCCCCTGGCGAGCCCAGGTTGTAGTCGTTAAAACCACTGCAAAACGCCGCATGGTAATCGACTACAGCCAAACCATAAACCGGTACACCCAGCTGGACGCGTACCCCCTCCCTCGCATATCTGATATGGTCAATCAGATTGCGCAATACAAAGTATTCTCCACCATCGACCTTAAGTCAGCGTACCACCAGCTGCCCATCCGCCATGAGGACCGCCAGTATACTGCCTTCGAGGCAAACGGCCGCCTCTACCACTTCCTTAGGGTCCCCTTCGGCGTCACCAACGGGGTTTCGGTCTTCCAAAGGGAGATGGACCGAATGGTTGACCAGAACGCGCTGCGGGCAACCTTCCCCTATTTGGATAACGTCACCATCTGCGGCCACGACCAGCAGGACCACGACGTTAATCTAGCAAATTTCCTCCGTACGGCCCAACGGCTGAACCTAACGTACAATAAGGAAAAATGTATGTTTCACACCAAGCGCCTGGCCATCCTCGGCTGCGTGGTGGAGAACGGAGTCATCGGGCCCGACCCCGACAGAATGCGCCCCCTAATGGAGCTACCCCTTCCCCACTGCCAAAAAGCACTGAAGAGATGCCTGGGGTTTTTCTCCTACTACGCCCAGTGGGTGCCCCTCTATGCAGACAAAGCCAGGCCCCTCATCAAAGCCACCTCCTTCCCCCTGACACCAGAGGCGTGTGCAGCCTTCACTCTTATCAAGAACGATATCGCGAAGGCCGCAATGCACGCGGTGGATGAGTCCATCCCCTTCCAAGTGGAGAGCGATGCCTCCGGCTTCGCCCTAGCCGCGACCCTTAACCAGGCGGGCAGACCCGTGGCCTTTTTCTCAAGGACCCTCCAGGGCCCCGAGACGAGACACTCCTCCGTCGAAAAGGAGGCCCAGGCTATTGTAGAAGCGGTGCGTCACTGGAGGCATTACCTGGCCGGGAAACGATTTACCCTGCTCACTGACCAGCGTTCAGTAGCTTTTATGTTTAATAATAAGCAGAGGGGTAAAATCAAGAACGACAAGATCTTGAGGTGGAGAATCGAACTCTCCACCTACAATTATGATATCTTGTATCGGCCAGGGAAACTCAATGAGCCCCCAGATGCCCTATCACGTGGTACATGCACCAACGCGCAGAGTGATAGGCTGCAGTCCCTCCACAATGACCTCTGCCACCCGGGGGTCACCAGGTTTTTCCATTTTATCAAATCCCGTAACCTGCCCTACTCCATCGAGGAGGTCAGGACCATGACCAAGAGCTGCCAAATCTGCGCCGAGTGCAAACCGCACTTCTATAGGCCAGACAGAGCAAGCCTGATCAAGGCCACCCGCCCCTTCGAACGCCTGAGCGTCGATTTTAAAGGGCCCCGCCCCTCCGCTGACCGCAATGTGTACTTCCTCAACATAGTTGATGAGTACTCCCGTTTCCCCTTTGCCATCCCTTGCCCAGACATGACCAGTACCACGGTCATCAAGTGTCTGAATGACATCTTCGCTCTGTTCGGGTTCCCCAGCTATATACATAGCGACAGGGGCTCATCGTTCATGAGCGACGAACTTCGGCAGTACCTGCTAACAAGAGGTATCGCCACGAGCAGGACCACCAGTTACAACCCCCGGGGGAACGGCCAGGTGGAAAGGGAGAACGCGACGGTTTGGAAGGCAGTCCTCTTAGCACTAAAATCTAAGGGCCTTCCGACCTCCCGCTGGCAGGAGGTCCTCCCTGCAGCGCTTCACTCCATTCGGTCACTGCTTTGTACTGCCACTAATGCGACCCCTCATGAGAAAATGTTCGTTTTCCCCCGGAAGTCTACATCGGGAACCTCGCTACCGGCATGGTTGACTTCTCCTGGGCCCGTCCTACTGCGGAGGCACGTGAGGACGCATAAAACGGACCCCCTGGTCGAGCGGGTGCACCTCCTACACGCCAACCCCCAGTATGCCTGGGTGACATACCCAGACGGGCGGGAGGACACGGTCTCCATACGAGATCTCGCACCCTCGGGTACCCCTGAATTACCACCGTTATCCCCCTTACCACCGTTATCCCCCTTACCACTGTTATCCCCCACCACCCCTCCCAACCCAACCCCTGCAGACGGCATGCCAAAGCCCCAGGAATCTTCGCCAACCACCCAGACACCAGACCCGACGTCGGATGCTGCAACACCACCGCCGCCACCACGATGATCAGGACGTCAGACAAGGCCTCCTGATAGACTTAACTTGTAGTACCCTTCACCCCGCCGGACTTCACATTAAACAAGGGGTGAATGTGGTAAACCACTGTATTGTATATTGCCACCTCTGGGTGGCGCTGTGTATGGAGGCATGCCTCAGCTGACTCCACCCACCACTGTGTGGGTTTCGTTCAGACTTGTTCAGTCACTCACGAAGAAGCATGGTCTCTTCTTAGCTAATAAAAGCCTTATTCATCTCTTCTTTCGACTCATCATCTCTTCTTCGACTCATGATTGAGACACGACTAGCAGGAGTGAAAACAAACAGATCTTTACTGGTGAAAGGCAATAACGAAACTAAACAACAGAGGCTCTCTAGCGCCTTTTATGCAGGGGTGGTCACTGCCGGTACTGCAGTCTGAGACCAGTTATTCTCTTAAAGGTACATACACAACAATTCCTCCCCTTTTAGATAAACAGTACATAACATTCATTTAACAACTAAATGATAACGAATTACAATCACAATTACTGTTACTAGATACAGTGGTTAAGTTTAAGCAATTATAAGTTCAGTCTTTGAGGAGGCTTCCTGATTCTGTCTGGATAACGCCTCTTTGGGGTAACAGGTTCTTCTGGCAATGTTGAGTCGGAATCAATGTCGTTGTTTGGTTCATCTGCTTCCAATATTACCGGTTCTGCGGTAGCTGCAATTGGAACGTCGATTTCATTACCAGGTGTATCAGATCGTGGTGTGGAGTTGACGTTTTCCAGTGACTCTAGAATCTGGTCAGCATGGCGTCTTACAATGCTCTCCCCAACGTCCACGGTATACATGAGAGGTCCTTGTCGTGTACAAATCGTTCCTGGCTGTCATTTCTCAGTGCGGTAGTCCCGGGCCAAAACTGGTTGACCTACCTTAAAAATCCTGGTCGGCCTTTCATTCATATTCTGAAACTGCCTGTTCTCCACATCTCTTCGGACGTTTGGCTTAATGAAATCCAAGCAGCATCGTAGTCTTCGATTGAAGAACAGGCTGGAGTTTGGTTGGTAACCGCATGTGTCGCATTCCGGTAGGCAAACAAGAAGTTGTCCACCTTGTGTTGTAGGGGTATATCTTCATTACACATTGCCTTGATAGCCTTCTTGAATGTTTGGACAAACCTCTCGGCCAATCCATTAGTGGCTGGATGATATGGGGCAGATGTGTAATGCTTAACACCATTGTTCTTTAAGAACCTCCGGAACTCTTCAGACACAAACTGTGGTCCGTTGTCAGAGCAAATCTGTTCAGGCAGCCCATTCCTGGCGAATATGGTTCATAAAACTGTGATAGTTTTTTCCGTGGTGGTTGAGGACATTTTTATTACCTCTGGCCACTTTGAATGTGCATCCACCACAATTAAAAACATCGAGTCCATGAAGGGACCGGCAAAATCAATGTGCACCCTTTGCCATGGAGATGAGGGCCACTCCCATGGATGCAGAGGAGCTTGTGGTGGGGCGTTTTGGACCTTCTGGCATCCTGCACAGCTCTTGGTCATCTCTTCGATTTCTCTATCGATTTCCGGCGACCACACAAACGCTCTGGCTAAGCTCTTCATTTTTACCCCACCCAGACGACCCTCATGAAGTTCATTGAGCACTCTATCCATCAACTTAGGTGGAATTACTACTCTGGATCCACACATCAAGGTTCCTCTGCACACTGACAGCTGTTCTCTTCTCGGCGAGAATGCTGGCAGCAGTGGTTCGCCATGTGCTGGCCATCCCTTCACCGTTAAATCATAGACCCGTGATAGTGTCGGGTCATTCCGTGTTTCCTTTTCTATGTTTGCATTCGTCACAGGAAGACATTCGACTATGGTCGAGTGGAATAACTCCATTGGATCCACTGCAAGGTCTTCTTCTTCCACCGTCGGCAACGGTAGACGTGACAATCCATCAGCATTTCCATGCTGTTTAGTTCCTTTGTACTCGATGTCATATTGGTGTGCCCCTAGGAAAAGGGACCATCTCTGCAGCCGTTGTGCTGTCATTATCGGTACGCCCTTCTGAGGGTTGAAAATGGAGACAAGAGGTTGATGATCGGTTAGTAGAGTAAATTTTTGACCGTGCAGATAGTGAATGAACTTCTTCACCCCCCACACTAGGCTGAGGGCCTCTCTGTCAATCTGGGCATAGTTACGTTCGGCAGAAGTTAATGAGCGTGACACAAAAGCTATCGGCCTCTCCAAACCATCAAGGAATTTATGTGACAGTACCGCCCCAATGCCGTAGGGAGACACATCACACGCCAGCCTGATTGGCAGTGCTGGGTTGTAGTGAGCCAATACTTCCTTTGAAGTGATTAAATCCTTACTCTTCCGAAAAGCACGCTTACAATCATCGCTCCATTTCCATGCTACCCCCATTCGTAGCAGGGCGTTCAGTGGGTGCGGAATTGTCGACAAATTCGGCAAAAACTTATGATAGTAATTCACCAACCTGAGGAATGACCTCAGTTGCGACACATTTTCAGGCGCTGGGGCGTTAACAACCGCTTCAATTTTGTCAGGGGACTTATGTAACCCCTCTTCATCAATCACGTGGCCACAATACGATATCTGTTTTTAAAAAACTCGCACTTGGGGCGGTTGGCTCGCAGCCCATGTTCCCGTAGTCTAGTGAGCACCTGTTCTAGGTTGTTAAGGTGTTCACTGTCATCTTCACCTGTTACAAGGATGTCGTCCAAGTAACACTGAGTCCCTGGAATCCCTTGCAGGACTTGTTCCATTGCTCTTTGCCATATCGCCGGAGCCGATGCTACTCCGAATACCAATCGATGATACTGGTAAAGACCTTTGTGAGTGTTTATCGTGAGATACTTCCTAGAGGACTCTTCAACATCCATCTGCAAATATGCTTGTGCTAGGTCAATTTTTGTAAAACGCTTTCCTCCAGACAGCGAGGCGAAGATGTCTTCTATCCTTGGAAGAGGATATTGTACTGTGCGAAGGACAGGGTTCACCGTCACCTTGAAATCCCCACAGATGTGAATCTTCCTTGGCTCTCCGGCCTTATTGCTTAAAGTTTTCTTCATGACAGGAACGATGGGTGTCGCCCACTCGCTCCAGTCGACCTTAGACAACACGCCCGCCTTCTCCAGATTCTCCAGCTCTGCCTCGACGGCTGGGCGAATTGCATATAGTACCGGTCTCGCTTTGAAAAACTTGGGAACTGCATTCTCTTCTATTTTTATCGAGGCGGTTATGCCTTTAAGCGTGCCCAGTTCTTGTTGAAATACCTCTTTGGTGTTAGCTAAGATTGTTGACAATCGTCCAGGAGTGACGTCTTCATCTTTTTTACCGTCCACCGTCATTGCATGAATGGAATGCCAATCCAAGTTTATCTTCCTGATCCATTCCCGTCCCAATAACGGTGGTCCACCATTTGGCAGTATGTAGAGATACAATTTCTGTATTTTCTTGCCATTGTATTCGACAGGTACCCTTATTTTTCCTCTGGGGTATACTTTTTGCCCCGTATACGTCGTCAAGACGATGGATGTCTCTCTCAAGGGTATGTGTAAAAATAGCCGCTCGTAGTCTCGTCGATTCATGACGGTTAGCGCTGATCCTGTATCCAATTCCATTTTAACTTGGGACCCTGCTATCGTGAGGGTGACCCAAACGGTTCGGTGATCCTCTTTTGCGATTACATTGTGAAGTTTGAGACAGCTTAGTCTCCTGTTTCCGGATTCACTATCGCTCATCTGGTCTTTGGAACTACTGTCCGTCATCTTTTGTACTTTCTTGTACGGTTCCTTAGTAGCCTTTTTGTTGTCGCTGGTCTTCTTCCCAGACCTACAAACTCGTGCAATGTGTCCAATCTTCCCGCATTGTCTGCATATTTTGTCTTTGGACCAGTAGTCCTTCTGGTCATGGTTAGTTCTGCCGCAGCGATAACATTTTGCAAATCCCCGTGTCATTTCGTGGGTGCCGTATTCCTGTGGTTTTTGTTGAATTTCTGCAGCTCCCCTGGCTGCTGCTTCATACGATACTGCCACGCTGAAAGCCTTATCTAGCGTCAGCTCTTTTTCTGAGAGTAACTTCTTCTGTGTTCCTTCACTCAGGAGTCCACAGACAAATTTGTCCCGTAGGGTAACTGCCAGTCCTGCTCCGAACTGGCAGTGCTTTGATAGCTTGCGTAGTTCCGTAAGATACTCAGCATTGCTCTCATCTTTGTGCTGAGTTCTCCTGTGGAATTTAAATCTTTCTGCTATCAACAGCGGTGCAGGGTTTAAGTGTTCCTGTAGAACAGCAACAATTTCGTTAAAACTCTTCGCCTTCGGTTTGGCTGGAGTAATCAGATCCCGCAATATGCCGTATGTTCTAGCGCCCATTAAGTTCAGCAATATCGATGCCTTTTTCCCCTCCGCTATTTCGTTTGCCTCGAAATATACCTCGACTCTTTCCACATACGTGGTCCAGTCCTCTAATGTATTATCAAAAGCAGTGATACAGCCAGTCTTCGGCATCTTGCAAATCTAAAATGGCGCCTCCCGCGCTTTGCCTTCTTCCCCGATTTAACAAAATGGCGCCTCCCGTGCTTTGTCTTCTTCCCCGCTGTTGTTAGCACTGCTTTCCATGGTTTCTTGCGCGTAAAATATTGATTTGTTTTCTTTTATAATTTTCCCGTCGTGGAGCGGACCCTCTGGGACACTTCCCTCCCTCTTCTTAGGTCCGAACGCTGCCCGGCTTCGAAGCACTGGCCGCACCCTGTGTGCTCCACCCTCTCTCTCTCTCTTTGCTTCCCGACTCGCTGCCCGGCCCCGTTGAAAAGCCACCCGATCGAGCTTCAGCCCGCCGCAGCCCTGAAGGATCAGAGCGCTACCTGCCACCAGCCTGATTAGCTGGGAAACCACGGACCGAGGAACCCAGCCTGGCTCTGGACAATCTCTCCTGCAAGTTTTTAAACCGATGATTGACGGTCGACGCCCGTTTCTCGAGTTTCAATGGACTCTATTTTTTTTTTTTTCTTCTGGCTCCGACCTTCAACAACGTCATCGGAGCTGCTGCCGAGTTGCAGGTAAGTACGTTTCATACTCGTCGCCAGTGTTAAGTCCGTGAATGATTGAGACACGGACTAGCAGGAGTGAAAACAAACAGATCTTTACTGGTGGAAGTCAATAACGAAACTAAACAACAGAGGCTCTCTAGCGCCTTTTATACAGGGGTGGTCACTGCCGGTACTGCAGTCTGAGACCAGTTATTCTCTTAAAGGTACATACACAACAATATAGACAAAGACACACACACACCACAGACATATAGACAGATCGAGAGACACACACACACCACAGACATATAGGCAGACAGAGACACACACACACCACAGATATATAGACAGACAGAGACACACACACCACAGATATATAGACAGACAGACACACACACACACCACAGATATATAGACAGACAGAGACACAAACACCAGATATTTAGACAGACAGAGACACACACACACAACATATATATGTAGACAGACAGTGACACACACACACACACACCACAGATATATAGACAGACAGACACACACACACACACAACACAGATATATAGACAGACAGACACACACACACACACCACAGATATACAGACAGACAGACACACACACACACAACACAGATATATAGACAGACAGAGACACACACACACACACACCACAGATATATAGATATAGAAACATAGAAGATAGGAGCAGGATTAGGCCATTTGGCCCCTCAAGCCTGTGCCGCCATGCAATGCGATCATGACTGATCATCCAAATTCAGTACCCTGTCCCTGCTTTCTCCCCATACCCCTTGATCAATTTAGCCTTAAGAAATATATCCAACTCCTTCTTGAATATATTTAATGAATTGGCCTCTACTGACTTCTATGGTAGAGAATTCCACAGGTTCACCACTCATTGGGTGAAGAAATTTCTCCTCATTTCTGTCCCAAATGGCTTACCCCTTATCCTTAGACTGTGACCCCTGGTTCTGGACTCCCCGACCATCGGGAACACCCTTCCTGCATCTAGTCTGTCCAGTCCTGTCAGAATTTTATAAGTTTCAATGAGATCCCCTCTCATTCTTCTAAACTCCAGCGAGTATAAGCCCAATCGACCCAATCTCTCCTCATACATTCCTGCCATCCCAGGTATCAGCCTGGTGAATCTTCGCTGAACTCCTTCCATGCCAAGAACATCCTTCCTCAGATAAGGCGACCAAAACTGCACACAATACTCAAGATGTGGTCTCACCAAGGCCCTGTACAACTGCAGCAAGACATCCTTGTTCCTGTACTCAAACCCTCTCGCTATGAAGGCCAACATACCATTTGCCTTCTCAACTGCCTGCTGCACCTGCATGCTTACCTTCAGCAACTGGTGCACAAGGACACAAAGGTCTCGTTGCACTTCCGCTTCTCCCAGTCTATTGCCATTCAAATAATAATTAACCTTCCTGTTTTTGCCACCAAAGTGGATAACCTCACATTTATCCACATTACATTGCATCTGCCATGTTTCTGCCCAATCACCCAAACTGTCCAAATCATCCTGGAGTTTCTCGGCATCCTCCTCACAGCGCACACGCCCACCCAGCCTTGTGTCGTCTGCAAACTTGGAGATATTACATCTAGTTCACTCGTCTAGATCATTAATATATATTGTGAATAGCTGGGGTCCAAGGACCGATCCCTGCGGTACCCCACTAGTCACTGCATGCCACTCGGAAAAAGACCCATTTATACCAACTCTTTGCTTTCTGTCTGCCAACCAGTTCTCTATCCAAGTCAATACCTTGCCCCCAATCACATGTGCCTTAACTTTACACGCTAATCTCTTATGCGGGACCTTATCGAAAGCCTTCTGAAAGTCCAAATACACCACATCCACTGGTTCTCCCTTATCTATTTTACCAGTTACATCCTCAAAAAATTCCAGTAGATTAGTCAAGCACGATTTACCTTTTGTAAATCCATGTTGACTTTGTCCGATCCTGTCACTGTTTTACAAGTGCTCTGCTATTACATCTTTTATAATGGACTCTAGCATTTTCCCCACTACCGATGTCAGGCTTACCGGTCTGTAATTCCCCGTTTTCTCTCTACCACCTTTTTTGAATAGTGGGGTAACATTAGCTACCCTCCAATCCATGGGTACTGTTCCAGATTCCATCGAATGTTGGAAGATGATCAGCAATGCATCTATTTCTAGGGCCACTTCCTTAAATACCCTGGGATGTAGATTATCAGGCCCTGGGGATTTATCGGCCTTCAGTCCCATCAATTTTCCTAACACCATTTCCCTACAAATACTGATTTCTTTCAGTTCCTCCCTTTCATCAGACCCTATGTTCCCCGACATCTCTGGGAGGTTATTTGTGTCCTCCTTTGTGAAGACAGAACCAAAATATGTATTTAATTGGTCAGCCATTTCTTTGTTCCCCATTATAAATTCCCCTGATTCTGACTGCAAGTGACCTACGCTTGACTTCACCAATCTTTTTCTCTTCACATATCTATAAAAGCTTTTACAGTCAGTTTTTATGTTCCATGCAAGCTTGCTCTCATATTCTATTTTCCATTTCTTAATTAATCCCTTTGTCCTCCTCTGTTGAATCCTAAACTGCTCCCAATCCTCAGGTTTACTGCTTTTTCTGGCCAATTTATATGCCCTCTCCTTGGATCCTATGCTATCCCTAATTTCCCTTGTTAGCCACTGTTGAGTCACCTTTTTTGTTTAATTTTTATGCCAAACTGGGATGAACAAATTCTGTAGTTCATACATGCGGTCTTTGAATGCTTGCCATTGCCTATCCACCGTCAACCCTTTGAGTGACATTCCCCAATCAATCTTACCCAATTCACGCCTCAGACCATCGTAGTTTCCTTTATTTAAATTCAGGACCCTAGTCTCTGAGTCAACTACTTCATTCTCCATCTTAATGAAGAATTCTATCATATTATGATCGCTCCGACCCAAGGGGCCTCGTATAACAAGATTGCTAATGAATCCTTTCTCATTACATAATACCCAGTCTAAGATGGCCTGATCTCTGGTTGGTTCCTCGACATATTGGTCCAGGAAACCATCCCGTAAACACTCCAGGAATTCGTCCTCCACAGTATTGTTACTAATTTGGTTAGCCCAATCTATATGTAGATTAAAGTCACCCATGATGACTGCTGTGCCCTTATTGCACGCTTCTCTAATTTCCCTTTTAATGCCATCCCCAACCTCCGCATTACTGTTTGGAGGTCTATATGCCACTCCCACTAATGTTTTCTGCCCCTTGGTATTTCTGAGTTCTACCCATACAGATTCCACATCATCAGAGCTAATATCCTTCCTTACAATTGTGTTAATCCCTTCTTTAACCAGCAATGCTACCCCACCTCCCTTTCCTTTTTGCCTATCTTTCCTGAATATTGAATACCCCTGGATGTTGAGTTCCCAGCCTTGGCCACCCTGGAGCCATGTTTCCGTAATCCCAATCAAATCATATTCATTTACCTCTACTTGCGCAGCTAATTCATCCACCTTATTACGAATGCTCCTCGCATTAAGACACAAAGCCCCCCAGGCTTGTTTTTTTAATGCTCTTAGACCTATTAGAATTATTATTTACTGTGGCCATGATTGATTTAAACCATCGATTTCTCTGACTGCCACTTTTGTTTTTCTCCTTCCAATCTTTTGCTTTTATCCTTGTTTCCCTTTCCTCTGTCTGCCTGCTCAGGTTCCCAACCCCGCCATTTTAGTTTAAACCCTTCCCCAGAGCACTAGCAAACACTCCCCCTAGGACATCGGTCCCGGCCCTGCCCAGGTGCAAACCGTCCGGTTTGTACTGGCCCCACCTCCCCCAGAACTGGTTCCAATGTCCCAGGAATTTGAATCCCTCCCCCTTGCACCATTCCTCTAGCCACATATTCATCTGAAATATCCTTCTATTTCTACTCTGACTAGCACGTGGCACTGGTAGCAATCTTGAGATTACTACCTTTGAGGTCCTATTTTTAAATTTACCTCCTAACTCCCTATATTCAGCTTTTAGGACCTCATCCCGTTTTTTACCTATATCGTTGGTACCTATATGCACCACGACAACTGGCTGTACATCTTCCCCTTCCAAAATGTTCTGCAGCTGCTCTGAGACATCCTTGACCCTTGCACCAGGGAGGCAACACACCATCCTGGAGTCTCGTTTGCAGCCGCAGAAACGCCTATCTATTCCCAATACAATAGAATCCCCTATTACTATAGCTCTACCCCTCTTTTTCCTCCTGTCCTGTGCAGCAGAGCCACCCCTGGTGCCAGGAAGTTGGCTGCTGCTGCCTTCCTCTGATAAGCCATCCCCCTCAACAGTATTCAAAGTGGTATATCTGTTTGAGAGGGGGATGGCCACAGGGGACCCCTGCACTACCTGCCTGCGCCTACTACTCTGTCTGTTGGTCACCCATTCCCTTTCTGCCTGTCCAACCTTTGCCTGGGGTGTGACCAACTTCTTAAACGTGATATCCACGACGTCCTCAGCATCGCAAATGGTCCAGTATGTATCCAATCGCAGCTCCAGCACCGCAATGCGGTCTGCCAGTAGCTGCAGCTGGACATACTTCCTGCACACATGGTTGTCAGGGACACAGGAAGTGTCCCTGAGTTCCCACATAGCGCAGGAGGAGCATACCATGGGGCTGGGCTCTCCTGCCATGACTTACCCTTTAATTAATTGAAATTAAATTAAATCAAACCAATCCCACCAATTAAACTACAGTTAAATTATATATTTAAGTGCCCTGGTTTACCAACAGTCCCCGCTGCACCACAGAGACTTTAGAAACTATAAACCACAGAGCGAAAGTTTAAAAAGAGAGAAATACTCACCAACCAATCACTTACCTGCTTTCTGGTGACATCACACTTCGATTACTTTTTACTTTTCTCCCTCCCTAGAGATTAGAAAGCCTACCTGGTCCTCGCCACTGCTTTTAAACCTCGCTGCCGCTCAGCCGCCTTGTCTCCCACAGGTCCGGTGCTGCCGCCGCTCTGAGGCCTACCTGGTCCTCGCCGCTGCTTTTAAACCTCGCCGCCACTCAGCCGCCTCATCTCCCGCAGGTCCGCTGCTGCTGCCGCTCTGAGACAGGCAGAGAGACACACACCCACCACAGATATATAGACAGACAGAGACACACACACACATACACACACACACACCACAGATATATAGACAGACAGACACACACAAACACTGATATATAGACAGACAGAGACACACATTCACACCACAGATATATAGACAGGCAGAGACTCACACACACACACACACACCACAGATATATAGACAGACAGAGGCACACACACACCACAGATATATAGACAGGCAGAGACACACGCACACACACCACAGATATATAGACAGACAGAGACGCACACACACACACACCACAGATATATAGACAGACAGAGACACACACACACACACATATATATAGACAGGCAGAGACACACACTCACACCACAGGTATATAGACAGACAGACAGATACACACACATACACCACAGATATATAGACAGACAGAGACACACACACACACCACAGGTATATAGACAGGCAGAGACTCACACACACACACACACACACACCACAGATATATAGACAGACAGAGGCACACACACACCACAGATATATAGACAGGCAGAGACACACGCACACACACCACAGATATATAGACAGACAGAGACACACACATATATATAGACAGGCAGAGACACACACTCACACCACAGGTATATAGACAGACAGACAGATACACACACGTACACCACAGATATATAGACAGACAGAGACACACACACACACCACAGGTATATAGACAGGCAGACACACACACCACAGATATATAGACAGACAGAGACACACACACACACACACACACAGATATATAGACAGACAGAGACACACATACACACACAGATATATAGACAGACAGAGACACACACACACACACACAGATATATAGACAGACAGACACACACCACAGATATATAGACAGGCAGAGACACACACACACACCACAGATATATAGACAGACAGAGACACATACACACACCACAGATATATAGACAGGCAGACACACACCACAGATATATAGACAGACAGAGACACATACACACACCACAGATATATAGACAGGCAGAGACACATGCACACACCACAGATATATAGACAGGCAGAGACACATGCACACACCACAGATATATAGACAGGCAGAGACACATGCACACAAATGCACATTAACGTAGAGGCAGAGGCAGACAGATGTACAAGTTAATGCCAATCTTCCCTGTTTAGTGGTTATTTGTGCTCTGATGTTAATTCTGCTCCAATCTCAGTGACTCAGAATTGAACGGGTGTGACCAATTTGATATTTATTCCGACAGGCCCGAAACTGCCAAATCCTGGCTACACCCCTCGCTAACTGTATACATTGATACTAGGTCTGAATCCGTGCCTGAAGCATTCAGTGCAAGAAAAATGGGCATCAAGAGTGACCGGAGAGAGAAAAAAACCATTTTGAAAAGAACCGATAACAGCAAAAAATAAAGGGAAAAAAATCTAAAAGGAAATTAGTGCCAATCTCCCGGGTACGCTAAAGGTTTTTGAAGGGTAGTTGCTGGTGATGCTAAGGGCTGGATTTTCCTCCGATATACTGTCCAAATCCAGCCCTTAATGTCACCTGTTGTGTATGTAATATGTGTGCTACTTTGAACCTATGGACAGGACTGCACTACTTGTTGGGCGTAGTGATACGCAGTACCACTCCTGGCCATAGGGGTATAAATAGTACTGTGGGTACTGATCCCCCTCAGTTCCCGCCTGTGGGCATGAAGTAAAGACCTACGTGTAGTCCCTACCTCCAACCAGTAAAGACCTGTTTGAGTTATACGTTTAAGTCTTTGTGTTAATTGTTCAATACAATACACATACTTAACACTGGCGACGAGTCAGGCTCTTACCCTGCGGCAGTTATTCCAGGCGGCTTCGTCCAAAGACAGGACGTTGAAGAGAGGTTTCAATCCTCAACACCCCACTCAAAACTGAAGGGCAGCAGAAATCCTGACAGCTTCCAGCGACAGGAAGCGACATGCATTAGGACCCTGAAGCCTCCATCAGCTTGTGAACCGGAGTAAAGACAGGACTGGGGAAGAGAGAGAGGTAGGGCGATAGCGATCGGCAGATAAGGGCCGGGCCGCTTTGAAGTGAGGGGCGCAGCCGGGCCAGCGATCGGGACCAAAGATAAGAGCCGCACTCGGACTGAAAGGCGCGGCGGCTGCAGAAGCTCAAGGTGCGAGAGTCGCGGTGCACAGCGCGGGCTATCGATCGCGGCGAAGATAAGGGCCGCACTCGAGGGCTGAAGGGAGACGGCGTCGGGGGACGGGTGAAGACCGCCAAGCGCGGGAAAACCGCCATTTTGTGGGCGGAGGACGACGGCAAGAGCGGGAAGCCGCCATCTTTGATAACAAGTAAAGAAAATAAAATCTGAGAAATTGCAAATCTACAATGCCTAAACACGGGAATATTAGCACCTTTGATAGTGACCTCGAAGATTGGGCCATATATGTTGAAAGAGTAAAAAATTATTGTAAGGCCAATAAAATTCGTGACCAAGATAAAGCTCTAACATTATTAAATTTAATGGGTGCGAAGACGTACGGGCAATTGAAACACCTGTTATCACCAGATGAACCGGCGGATAAGACGTTCGATGAGATTGTTACTGTCCTGAAAGATCATCTAAACCCCACGCCGCTGATGCTAGCGGAACGATTTAAATTTTACGACAGAAGGCAGCTACAGCATGAAAGCAATGCTGAATATTTGCTGGAATTGCGTAAATTAGCAAAATATTGCCAGTTTGGAACGGGATTGACAGATGCACTACGAGACAAATTTGTGTGTGGTTTATTTAAACAGGATACACAAAAGCGACTGCTCGAGGAGAATGAGCTGACGCTTGAGAAGGCGGTCACTATGGCAGCAGCACACGAAGCCGCAGCGAGAGGCACGGCAGTAATGCAGCTACGGTCACCGGAGCTCAGTGCACACAAATTGGGTGTGAGTTCTGGCAAATGTTATCGTTGTGGAAAGACAACGCATGATCAGAACCAGTGTTGGTTTAAAAACCAAGAATGTAGAACTTGTGGTAGGCTTGGACATATAGCTAGAGTATGCAGGTCAGGGAAGAAGACCAGCAACAAGAAGTCACCGCAAGGAAAATACGCAAAGGTACACAAGGTGACCGAACAGGAGTCCGATTCAGACGCTAGCAGTAATGAACTGGCTAGCTTAAGCTGTAATGAACTGGCTAGCTTAAGAGTACTCAACGCTGGTAAGGGTGCAGACCTCCAGACAATTTGGGTCACTCTTCAGATAGAAGGAGTCCAAGTAAAACTGGAATTGGACACTGGATCGGCATTGACGGTCATAAATAAGAAAGATTACGGAAAGTTATTCCAACATATTCCCCTACAGGATACGGGGATTATATTGAAAACATACACGGGGCAAAGAGTGTACCCCATCGGGAAAATAGAGGTTGCAGTGGCCCACAAGGGCGAAGACAGTCAAATAATGGACTTATATGTGATATCTGAAGGAGGTCCTCCACTACTAGGACGGGAGTGGATTAGGAAAATGAATATGGACTGGCATTTCCTACAAACAATAACGAGTGAGAACTCGGTGAAGATAGTCGGCCCAGACTCTGGAACGGATGATGGTAAGCCCAACTCAGGTGCAAAAGACAAAGTTTCAGCACAGAATTCCACTGAGCAACAACAACATAGTTTAACTGTGGATTCTGAGTCTGGCAAGTCTACTGATGTGCCCATTTCTGAGGGACACCGGGCTCGAACTCAACTCCATTTCAAACTACAACAGCAATTAGAACAAATGCTTCGCCGTTTTGAGCAAGAGTTGAATGCAACGAAAGAGTTCTTTGATATAGAGTTGGAGAATCTGGAAAGACAACAGAAGCAGCTGATGGAGAAAATGGAGCAGGAGCACACAAAACGTCTGATGTCAGAGGAGTTAACGGTCAGCCAACTCCTGCATATGCTGAAGGACAGGACTCTGAAATGGGAAAAACTTGAACATGAACTTCAATATTCAAACGAAAGGGGTTCGGAGCTCTCAAAGGTTATTGGAAGAGCTGAGGTGGCAACACAGACTGAGATGACTGCAACAGAGCAGCCCTTGGATGCCAAAAGTACGCTGACTCACGTCAACGTAGAACAACAGACCGCTGAAACAGCTGCTCCGGTAGAGGGATTGCATAGTCCGATCAATCAATCTCCAAAGGAAGTTGAAGTATTAAAATCACAAATGAGGTCACTAGTAAACGACTTGCTGAAAGCCCAGAAAAAGCTGGATGCAGAGGTACACATGAAGAAGTCTCTTCAGGAAAGATGTCTGGATTTGGAACAAGAGCTGGCTAACGTCCAGCTAGGTATGGAGGAAATAGACGACCCTCTCACTGGTCTAGCTCAGGACGACACCGAATATTACGATGTCCTGTCCTGCCCAGCTTGTAACTTCGACTCCCAAAGTGCAGAAATCATGGAGGAGCACCAAAAGTCTACGGAACATCGGGAGAAGCTGGCTCTACGACGGAAACAGGAGGAAGAGAAGGAGGAACTGCGCATGCAGCTGGCAGCTGTGGCAGCTGACAATGGAGCCCAGAGAGTCTCCAAGAAGCAGAAAAGGAAAAGTAAAAACAGAAGATGACCCATCTGAACCATTATCACCTCTACCAGATCACACACGTGGTCCCTCCGAACGGAGCCAATTCAGTTCGGAAGTTCAAACTGTTAAATCCATGGAAGGACTATTGAATGAGTCACTCTAGCAACGTGAACCGACTACACCACAGAGATTGAATCTGTGAACTGTTTTCCGCAGAGACTGAATCTGTGATCTGTTTTTGACATGAAGTTATCTATGTATCTATGTTATTCTGTTATGTAAACCTGAAGTTATATATGTATATATGTTATTACGTTATGTTAAATGGGGAGATGACTGTAAAGCTAGGAAGGGAGGAATGTTGTGTATGTAATATGTGTGCTACTTTGAACCTATGGACAGGACTGCACTACTTGTTGGGCGTAGTGATACGCAGTACCACTCCTGGCCATAGGGGTATAAATAGTACTGTGGGTACTGATCCCCCTCAGTTCCCGCCTGTGGGCATGAAGTAAAGACCTACGTGTAGTCCCTACCTCCAACCAGTAAAGACCTGTTTGAGTTATACGTTTAAGTCTTTGTGTTAATTGTTCAATACAATACACATACTTAACATCACCAACTCCATCCAAAACATGAGTTGGCGGAACATCGGAATTGCTAGTCCAGAAACAGCCAAGGCCAACCTAGTTCATCTTCTCCCATCCTGGTAGTCGCACGTGACAATGAGAACGGAGTTGTTGACTAATCATAGCAATCAATCTCTTACCAATAAGTCTACAACAGACCCAGACATGACTTGAGTGAATTCCAGAGCTTAGGGCCTAAGTGGCTGAAGGCACGGCCGCCGATGGTGGAGCGATGAAAATCGGGGATGCACAAGAGGCCAGACTTGGAGGAGCGCAGAGATCTCAGAGGCTTGTAGGGCTGGAGAAGGTTACGGGGATAGGGAGGGAGGGGTGAGGCCATGGAGGGATTTGAACACGAGGGTGAGAATGAAAATCATGTCATGATCCCACCATCTTGTCTTGGCCTTGGCCCTGCTCCTCCCCTCCCTGTCTGCCTTTAGGTTTGCCACTCCCAGCGACAGTCCTGACATTCCACTCGGCAGAATATCCATCAGCCGACCCCCATTCAAATCAGTGACAAAGTGCAGCAGCCAGGCAGCAAAGGATTGGGTTAATGTTCAACAAGGACTGCAAGTTCACACATGCCAACCTGACCTGGTCTTCGACATTCCAGTAATAGGGCCATTTATTCCCGTAAAAAGCAAGTTTAATGGGCCCAGCCCTTGTGGGCCATCTGAGTCTCTACGGTAACGGTTGGAAGGGATGGAAAACAGCAGGGAATATTATTTTGCAAATGGTTATTTTGAGAACATTTTTTTGGTAAAAGCCATTTGTAAATCCAGGTGTCTGGATCCACATGTTCCGAGATCTCTGCGCTCCTCCAATTCTGACCTCTTGCGCATCCCCGATTTCCATCGCTCCACCGTTGGTGGCCGTGCCTTCAGCTGCCTGGGCACTAGGCTCTGGAATTCCCTCCCTAAACCTCTCCGCTTCTCCAGCTCTCTCTCCTCCTTTAAGGTGCTCCTTAAAACCTACCTCTTTGACCGAGGTTTTCGGGTCACCTGTCCTGATATCTCCTTCTGTGGCTCGGTGCCAAATTTCTGTTTGATAATCGCACTTGTGAAGCGCCTTAAGACGTGGTACTACATTAAAGGCGCTGTATAAAGGCACCGGGTACGGTAGCGTAGTGGTTATGATACTGGACTAGTAAGCCAGAGGCCTGTGTTAATGATCTAGAGACATGAGTTCACAAACCCACCACGGCAGCTGGGGAATGTGTTGATATACTTTCTTCTAGCAGCAGTGCATTCTGGATGGGGTGTGAACTCTGAACTCAGAAGAATTCCAGTAGTCACATCCCCTGCCTGCAGTGGCACAACGTGCACTTATTGTTCACATGATTTTACTTTGGGAAAAACCCTTGTGGTGATCTGTCTCGAGGACTTCCTCGCTTCCTATTTTCCAAGAGCTCTTTAACCTCACTATGATTAACGCGATTACTGGGTGTTGCGATCCTGATTAAGTGATTAGTGGTGTGAGCACTATACTTTCAACAACAGCGTAGTAAAACCTCCCAAGGTGCTTCACAGGAGCATTATCGAACACAACTTGACAGCGAGCCACATACGGAAATATTAGGGCAGGTGACCAAAAGCTTGACCAAAGAGGTAGGTTTAAGCAGCATCTTAAAGGAGGAGAGGGAGGTAGACAGGCAGAGAGGTTTAGGGAGGGAATTCCAGAGCTTGGGGCCCAGGCAGCTGAAGGCACCGCCACCAATGGTGGAGTGATTAAAATCGGGGATGAGCAAGAGGCCATAATTGGAGGAGCGCAGAGGTCTCGGAGGGGTTGTAGGGCTGGAGGAGGTTACAGAGATAGGGAAGGTGGAGCACAGAGATCTCGGAGGTGTTGTAGGATTGGAGGAGGTTACGGAGATAGGGAGGGTGGAGCGCAGAGATCTCGGAGGGGTTGTAGGACTGGAGGAGGTTACAGAGATAGGGAGGGTGGAGCGCAGAGATCTCGGAGGGGTTGTAGGGCTGGAGGAGATTACAGAGATAGGGAGGTTGGAGCGCAGAGATCTCGGAGAGTTGTAGGACTGGAGGAGGTTACAGAGATAGGGAGGGTGGAGCACAGAGATCTTGGAGGGTTGTAGGACTGGAGGAGGTTACATAGATAGGGGAGGGTGGAGCGCAGAGATCTCGGAGGGTTTGTAGGGCTGGAGGAAGTTATGGAGCTAGGGAGGGTGGAGCGCAGAGATCTTGGAGGGTTGTAGGGCTGGAGGAGGTTACAGAGATAGGGAGGGGGAGCGCAGAGATCTCAGAGGGGTTGTAGGGCTGCAGGAGGTTACAGAGATAGGGAGGGTGGAGTGCAGAGCTCTCGGAGGGGTTGTAGGGCTGGAGGAGGTTACAGAGGTAGGGAGGGTGGAGTGCAGAGATCTCGGAGGGTTGTAGGACTGGAGGAGGTTACAGGTAGGGAGGGTGGAGTGCAGAGATCTCGGAGGGTTGTAGGACTGGAGGAGGTTACAGAGATAGGGAGGGTGGAGCACAGAGATCTTGGAGGGTTGTAGGACTGGAGGAGGTTATGGAGATAGGGGAGGGTGGAGCGCAGAGATCTCGGAGGGTTTGTAGGGCTGGAGGAGGTTACGGAGATAGGGAGGGTGGAGCACAGAGATCTCGGAGGATTGTAGGACTGGAGGAGGTTACAGAGATAGGGAAGGTGGAGCGCAGAGATCTCGGAGGGGTTGTAGGGCTGGAGGAGGTTACAGAGATAGGGAGGGTGGAGTGCAGAGATCTCAGAGAGTTGTAGGGCTGGAGGAGGTTACAGAGATAGGGAGGGTGGAGGGCAGAGATCTCGGGGGGTTTTAGGGCTGGAGGAGGTTACAGGGATAGGGAGGGTGGAGCGCAGAGATCTCGGAGGGTTGTAGGGCTGGAGGAGCTTACAGAGATAGGGAGGGTGGAGCACAGAGTTCTGGGAGGGGTTGTAGGGCTGGAGGAGGTTACAGAGATAGGGAGGGAGGTACGCAGAGATCTCGGAGGGGTTGTAGGGCTGGAGGAGGTTACAGAGATAGCGAGGGGGAAGCGCAGATATCTCGGAAATGTTGTAGGACTGGAGGAGGTTTCAGAGATAGGGAGGGTGGAGTGCAGAGATCTCGGCGGTGTTGTAGGGCTGGAGGCGGTTATGGAGATAGGGAGGGGGGAGCACAGAAATCTTGGAGGGTTGTAGGGCTGGAGGAGGTTACAGAGATAGGGCGGGGGGAGCACAGAGATCTCGGAGGGTTGTAGGGCTGGAGGAGGTTACTGGGATAGGGAGGGTGGAGCGCAGAGATCTCGGAGGGTTGTAGGGCTGGAGGAGGTTACAGAGATAGGGAGGGTGGAGCGCAGAGATCTCGGAGGGTTGTAGGGCTGGAGGAGGTTACAGAGATAGGGAGGGTGGAGTGCAGAGATCTCGGAGGGTTGTAGGGCTGGAGGAGGTTACAGAGATAGGGAGGGTGGAGTGCAGAGATCTCGGCGGGATTGTAGGGCTGGAGGATATTACAGAGATAGGGAGGGTGGAGCGCAGAGATCTCGGCGGGGTTGTAGGGCTGGAGGAGGTTACAGAGATAGGGAGGGGGGAGCGCAGAGATCTCGGAGTGGTTGTAGGGCTGGAGGAAGTTACGGAGATAGGGAGGGTGGAGTGCAGAGATCTCGGAGGGCTTGTAGGGCTGGACGAGGTTGCAGAGATAGGGAGGGTGGAGTGCAGAGATCTCGGAGGCATTGTAGGGCTGGAGGAGGTTATGGAGATAGAGAGGGTGGAGTGCCGAAATCCCAGAGGGGTTGTAGGGCTGGAGGAGGTTACAGAGATAGGGAGGGGGAGCGCAGAGATCTCAGAGGGGTTGTAGGGCTGCAGGAGGTTACAGAGATAGGGAGGGTGGAGTGCAGAGATCTCGGAGGGGTTGTAGGGCTGGAGGAGGTTACAGAGGTAGGGAGGGTGGAGTGCAGAGATCTCGGAGGGTTGTAGGACTGGAGGAGGTTACAGAGGTAGGGAGGGTGGAGTGCAGAGATCTCGGAGGGTTGTAGGACTGGAGGAGGTTACAGAGATAGGGAGGGTGGAGCACAGAGATCTTGGAGGGTTGTAGGACTGGAGGAGGTTATGGAGATAGGGGAGGGTGGAGCGCAGAGATCTCGGAGGGTTTGTAGGGCTGGAGGAGGTTACGGAGATAGGGAGGGTGGAGCACAGAGATCTCGGAGGATTGTAGGACTGGAGGAGGTTACAGAGATAGGGAGGGTGGAGCGCAGAGATCTCGGAGGGGTTGTAGGGCTGGAGGAGGTTACAGAGATAGGGAGGGTGGAGTGCAGAGATCTCGGAGAGTTGTAGGGCTGGAGGAGGTTACAGAGATAGGGAGGGTGGAGGGCAGAGATCTCGGGGGGGGTTTTAGGGCTGGAGGAGGTTACAGGGATAGGGAGGGTGGAGCGCAGAGATCTCGGAGGGTTGTAGGGCTGGAGGAGCTTACAGAGATAGGGAGGGTGGAGCACAGAGTTCTGGGAGGGGTTGTAGGGCTGGAGGAGGTTACACAGATAGGGAGGGAGGTACGCAGAGATCTCGGAGGTGTTGTAGGGCTGGAGGAGGTTACAGAGATAGCGAGGGGGGAGCGCAGATATCTCGGAAATGTTGTAGGACTGGAGGAGGTTTCAGAGATAGGGAGGGTGGAGTGCAGAGATCTCGGAGGTGTTGTAGGGCTGGAGGCGGTTACGGAGATAGGGAGGGGAGAGCACAGAAATCTTGGAGGGTTGTAGGGCTGGAGGAGGTTACAGAGATAGGGCGGGGGGAGCACAGAGATCTCGGAGGGGTTGTAGGGCTGGAGGAGGTTACAGAGATAGGGAGGGTGGAGTGCAGAGATCTCGGAGGGGTTGTCGGTCTGGAGGAGGTTATAGAGATAGGGAGGGTGGTGCACAGAGATCTCGGAGGGGTTGTACGGCTTGAGGAGGTTACAGAGTAAGGGAGGGGGAGCGCGGAGAACTCGGAGGGGTTGTAATGCTGGAGGAGGTTGCAGAGATAGGGAGGGTGGAGTGCAGAGATCTCGGAGGGTTGTAAGGCTGGAGGAGGTTACGGAGATAGGGAGGGTGGAGTGCAGAGATCTCGGTAGGGTTGTAGAACTGGAGCAGGTTACAGAGATAGGGAGAGTGGAGTGCAGAGACCTCGGAGTGGTTGTAGGGTTGGAGGAGGTTACAGAGATAGGGAGGGTGGTGTGCAGAGATCTCGGTGTGGTTGTAGTGCTGGAGGAGGTTACAGAGATAGGGAGGGTGGAGTGCGGAGATCTCGGACAGTTGTAAGACTGGAGGAGGTTACGGAGATAGGGAGGGTGGAGTGCAGAGATCTCGGAGGTGTTGTAGGGCTGGAGGAGGTTACAGAGATAGGGAGGGGGAGCGCAGAGATCTCGGAGGTGTTGTAGGATTGGAGGAGGTTACAGATATAGGGAGGGGGGAGCGCAGAGATCTTGGAGGGTTTGCAGGGCTGGAGGAGGTTATGGAGATAGGGAGGGTGGAGTGCGAAGATCTCGGCGGCATTGTAGGGCTGGAGGAGGTTATGGAGATAGGGAGGGTTGAGCGCAGAGATCTCGGAGGGTAGTAGGACTGGAGGAGGTTACAGAGATAGGGAGGGGGCGAGGCCATGGTGGTGTTTGAACACAAGGATGAGAATTTTAAAATTGAGGCATTGCTGGACTGGGATTCAATGTAGGTCAGCGAGCACAGGTTGTGATGGGTGAACGGGAGTTGGCGCGAGGCAGGATATGGGCAGCGGAGTTTTGGATGACCTCAAGTTTACGGAGGGTGGTAGCTGGGAGGCTCTTTAGCTCAGCTCCGAAACGTTCGAGAGGAATTGGGCTCGTCGACCAATGGTTCAGATAGTGGACACTGGTGATGCCGTCATCCGCATCTCTGGAAGTATCCACTCCTCCCCTCCCCCACACAACGCCGAGGGACTCTTTGCAATCGGCCCCAGTACAGCTCAGCATCAGCGCCACTGGCTTACGGTGTCATGAACAGGGTAGAAACTCTGATTGGCGTCTTTACGTAGAGCTCCGTAGAATGTGCAGCACTGAAACAGGCCATTCGGCCCAACTGGTCCAAGCTGGTGTTTATGCTCCACAGGAGCACCCCCCCACCCCTCTTCATCTACCCCCATCAGCATAACCATCTGTTCCTTCCTCCCTCATGTACTATCTAGCTTCCCCTTAAATGTATCTGTGCTATTTGCCTCAACTACTCCTTGTGGTAACAAGGTCCACATTCTAAGTACCCTCTGGGTGAAGAAGTTTCTCCTGAATTTCTTATGGGATTTTTTGGTGACTATCTAATAATTATAGCCCCCAGTTTTGACAATTGGAAATATCTTCTCTACGTCTACCCTATCAAACCTTTTCATAATCTTCAAGACCTCTATTAGGTCGCCCCCTCGGCCTTCTCTTTTCTAGAGAAAAGAGCCCCAGCCTGTTCAGTCTTTCCTGATAGTTGTATCCTCTCAGTCCAGCTATCATCTTTGTAAATTCTTTTGGCATCTTCTCCAGCGCCTCTATCTCCTTTTTATAATATGGAGACCAGAACTGTGCAGAGTACTCATAGAAATATAGAAGATAGGAGCAGGAGAACGCCATTCAGCCCCTTGAGCCTGTTCTGCCATTTACTGAGATCATGGCTGATCATCCAAATTCAGTACCCTGTCCCTGCCTTCTCCCCATATCTCTTGATCCCTTTAGCCTTAAGAAATATATCTAAGTCCTTCTTGAATATATTTAATGAATTGGCCTCAACTGCCTTCTGTGGTAGAGAATTCCACAGGTTCACCACTCTCTGGGTGAAGAAATTCCTCCTCATCTCTGCCCTAAATGGCTTACCCCTTATCCTTAGACTGTGACCCCTGGTTCTGGACTCCCCCGCCATCGGGAACATCCTTCCTGCATCTAGTCTGTCCAGTCCTGTTAGAATGTTATAAGTTTCAATGAGATCCCCTCTCATTCTTCTAAACTCTAGCGAATATAAGCCCAATCGACCGAATCTCTCTTCATACGTCATTCCTGCCACCCCAGGTATCAGTCTGTACTCCAAGTGTGGTCAGTGAACTTCACACACACACACACACACACACACACACACACACACGGTACTTAACATCACTCATATTCCATTCCGGTGGCCGGTGGGCATTACTTGCAGTGGAAATGGTGCCAGTGGCAAACCAGCACGAGCGCATTTCACGCCAACCGGTCGGAGTTTCTGCCCCCACAATTCAAATTTCGATTTTACTGTGTCGAATTCCGGGATCTTTTAACCTGCGTTTTGTGGATCACATTCCGTGATTGCTGCACACCACCCAATCGTCTTGTTCCTCACACCTTGTCAGATGACATCAGTAACTTCCCACTTTCCTGCCGTGTTACTGTCCCCCAGCCCCCTGTCTCCGCTAGCTGTAAAAGAAAGAACTTGCATTTCTATAGCGCCTTTCACAACCTCAGGATGTCCCAAAGCGCTTCACAGCCAATGAAGCACATTTTGAAATGCAGTCACTGTTGGAATGTAGGAAATGCGGCAGCCAATTTGTGCACAGCAAGCTCCCACAGACAGCAATGTGATAATGAACCAGATCACCTTGTTTTTTGTTTAGCGATGTTGGTCGAAGGATAAATATTGGTCCCAGGACACCGGGGAGAACTCCGCTGCTCTTCTTCGAAATGGTGGCCGGGGCATCTTTTACGTCCACCTGAGAGAGCAGACGGGGCCTCGGTTTAACGTCTCATCTGAAAGACGGCCAATCCGACAGTGCAGAACTCCCTCAGCACCGCACTGGGAGCATCAGCCTGGATTGTGTGACATATTGCAGCTCTCCCGCCCACGTGGAAAACCTTTGATGAGCTGCTCGAGGGCATTCTGGTTTTCTGTTTTTCTAGAGCCCTTTTAGTCTCACCGGAATTAATGTAATTACAGGGTGACACAATAATCCTTCTGATTTAGTACCTGGAGTGGCTGGTTTAACCCGTAATACCTTTGCCTCTGAGTGGGAGGCCTCTGGGTTCCAACCCCGGTACCGCCTTCACCATCTAGTTAAGGCTGACACTTCAGTGAGATGTTAAACCAAGGCCCTCTCCCCCTGGCCAAGTGGATGCCAAAGATCCCCCTGGTTCTCCCTGTGTCCTGATTAATATTTCTCCCTCAGCCAACACAAAAAACAGATCAACTGTTCATTATCTGATTTGCTGTTGGTGGGAGCTTGCTGTGCACAAGTCAGCTGCCTGCAAAAGAGCTTCGAAAGCCGTGCGTTGGGACGTCCTGAGTTTGTGAACGGCTCTCTCTCTCTTAAGGCAAATAGGCTGACAATACGACCCACCGAGACGCTCCCCAAGCAGGTGGCAGATCTGTAAAACCTCCTGTGCTGATTTGCTTCAGGATGGAAATATTTCCCTTTCTGCTTTACTGTGGTGGGATTAATTGAATTACCGCCGTGTTCACTTCCCTCGAAGTTAATGAGCTCTTCCTCCCTCTGAGCTTGCTCTGCCTCAGTGATACTGTGATGGGTCTCCACCGAAATTCCTAGTCTATATTCAGATGCTTTACCAATGTTGCAGGGCCTCTATCAAATATAACAACACGAACAAGAATATGCATTTATACAGTGCCGTTAACATAGTAAAATGCCCCAAGGTGCTTCACAGGAGCGATTATCAAACACAATTTGACACCAAGCCACATAAGGAGATATTAGGGCAGGTGACCAAAAGCTTGGCCAAAGAGGTAGATTTGAAGGAGCGCCTTAAAGAAGGAGAGAGAGGATTAAGGAGGGAATTCCAGAGCCTAGGGCCTCGACAGCTGAAGGCACGGCCGCCAATGGTGGAGCGATTAAAATCGGACATTCGCAAGAAGCCAGAACTGGAGGAGCGTAGAGATCTCGGGGGGTTGTGGAACTGGAAAAGGTTACGGAGATAGGGAGGGGCGGGACCATGGAGGGATTTGAGAATAAATATGAGAATTTTAAAATTGAGGCGCTGCTTAACCGGGAGTCAATGTAGGTCAGCGAGCACAGGGGTGATGGGCGAACGGGACTTGGTGCGAGTTAGGACACGAGCAGCCGAGTTTTGGATGGCCACAAGTTTACGTAGGGTGGAATGTGGGAGGCCGGCCAGGAGTGCGTTGGAATAGTCAAATCTAGAGGTAACAAAGGCATGGATAAATCTAGCAGTCCATGATCCTTAGGTCTCCCTTATCTGCCAGCAATAGCTGTATGGGTACGGTGGTTCACTGGGCTTGTAATCCAAAGGCCAGGGGTTCATACCCCACTGCTGCTAGTTAGAAATCAGTTGGCTCAGTGGGTTGCACTCCCACCTCTGTAGGTCCGAAAGTTGAGTTTGAGTCCCACTTCAGCACAAAATCTATTCTTCTTTCTTATGGTTTTGTTTTTATTCGTTCATGGGATGTGGGCGTCGCTGGCAAGGCCAGCATTTATTGCCCATCCCTAATTGCCCGCGAGAACAGTCACTAATAAATCCAGTAGGGAATTCAGGCAGTAGCAAAGCGAATCAAATGTCAATATCTAAGTCAGATATCCAGGCCAAAGCTTCCGGTGTAACAGTGTGGATATCGTGTAGGTTGCCTGTGAATTTCCTCTGCGGGCAGCGTTCAATGATGGGCTCCAGGGTCTGATCAGGAGCTCCACAGTCTCAAGATGGGAATGCTTCAATCTTCCGTCTATGGAGAAGGTGGCAGCATCAACCGTGGCCAGTTCTGAGGTGGTTGATGGTTGTCCACTGTTTGCGAGGAAGGTTTAATCCTTCAGGTTGTAGTGTGGGGGTCCTCTATAAGGAATCGATTCCATATGTCACAGTTCTTCCAAGCATTTCGCCATCGATCATCGAGGCTGAGGGGAGATTGCTTGAGGGCTTCGGCGACAGGCCAAAACAGCCTCCTAGATTTGAAAGGGGTTGGTGGTAGGTTGTTCATGTCGGCCTGGATCAGCATGTCTTTGCTGGTGTAGTGGTTGTATTCTTTGGGTGGGAGGAGGGAGGTTGGGGAGCGAGGGTGAGGAGAGAGGGTGAGGAGCGAGGGTGGAGAGTGAGGTTGGAGAGCGAGGGTGAGGAGCGAGGGTGGGGAGCGAGGGTGGGGAGCGAGGGTGAGGAGCGAAGGTGGAGAGCGAGGGTGTGGAGCGAGGGTGGGGAGAGAGGGTGGAGAGCAAGGGTGAGGAGTGAGGATGAGGAGCGAGGGTGAGGAGCGAGGGTGGGGAGCGAGGGTGGGGAGCATGGGTGGGTGCGAGGGTGAGGATCGAGGGTGGGGAGCGAGAGTGAGGAGCGAGGGTGGGGAGCGAGGGTGGGGAGCGAGGGTGGGGAGCGAGGGTGAGGAGTGAGGGTGGGCAGCGAGGGTGGGGAGCGAGGCCATGGATGGATTTGAACACGAGGATGAGAATGAGAATCATGTCATGATCCCACCATCTTGTCTTGCCCTCCCCGTCTGCCTTTAGGTTTGCCACTCCCAGCGACAGTCCTGACATTCCACTCGGCAGAATATCCATCAGCCGACCCCCATTCAAATCAATGACAAAGTGCAGCAGCCAGGCAGCAAAGGATTGGGTTAATGTTCAACAAGGACTGCAAGTTCACACATGCCAACCTGATCTGGTAAACCCAGGAAAAAACCCTTGTGGTGATCTGTCTCGAGGACTTCCTCGCTTGCTGTTTTCCAAGAGCTCATTAACCTCACTATGATTAACGCGATTACTGGGTGTTGCGATCCTGATTAAGTGATGAGTGGTGTGAGCGCCATACCGTCAACAACAGCGTAGTAAAACGTCCCAGGGCGCATCACAGGAGGATTATCAAACAAAATTTGACACCAAGCCACATAAGGAGATATTAGGGCAGGTGACCAAAAGCTTGGCCAAAGAGGTAGGTTTAAGCAGCGTCTTAAAGGAGGAGAAAGAGGTGGAGAGGCGGAGAGGTTTAGGAGGGAATTCCAGAACTTGGGGCCCAGGCAGCTGAGGGCACATCCGCCAATGGTGCAGCGATTAAAATCGGGGATGAGCAAGAGGCCAGAATTGGAGGGGCTCAGAGATCTTGGAGGGTTGTAGGGCTGGAAGAGGTTACAGAGATAGGGAAGGGGGAGCGCAGAGATCTCGGAGGGTTGTAGGGCTGGAGGAGGTTACAGAGATAGGGTGGGTGGAGCGCAGAGATCTCGGAGGGTTGTAGGGCTGGAGGAGGTTACAGAGATAGGGAGGGTGGAGCGCAGAGATCTCGGAGGGTTGTAGGGCTGGAGGAGATTACAGAGATAGGGAGAGTGGAGTGCAGAGATCTCGGAGGGGTTGCAGGGCTGGAGGAGGTTACAGAGATAGAATGGGGGGAGTGCAGAGATCTCGGAGGGGTTGTAGGGCTGGAGGAGGTTACAGAGATAGGGAGGTGGGAGCGCAGGGATCTCGGAGGGTTGTAGGGCTGGAGGAGGTTACAGAAATAGGGAGGGGGAGTGCAGAGATCTTGGAGGGGTTGTAGGGCTGGAGGAGGTTACAGAGATAGGGAGAGGAAGCGCAGAGATCTCGGAGGGGTTGGAGGGCTGGAGGAGGTTACAGAGATAGGGAGGGCGGAGCTCAGAGATCTCGGGCGGTTGTAGGGCTGGAGGAGGCTACAGAGGTAGGGAGCGGGGAGCGCAGAGATCTCAGAGGGGTTGTAGGGCTGGAGGAGGTTACAGAGATAGGGAGGGTGGAGCGCAGGGATCTCGGAGGGTTGTAGGGCTGGAGGAGGTTTCAGAGATAGGGAGGGTGGAGCGCAGAGATCTCGGAGGGTTTGTAGGGCTGGAGGAGGTTACAGAGATAGGGAGGGTGGAGTGCAGAGATCTCGGAGGGGTTGTAGGGCTGGAGGAGGTTACAGAGATAGGGAGGGTGGAGTGCAGAGATCTCGGAGGGGTTGTAGGGCTGGAGGAGGATACAGAGATAGGGAGGGTGGAGTGCAGTGATCTCGGAGGGGTTGTAGGGCTGGAGGAGGTTACAGAGATAGGGATGGTGGAGCGCAGAGATCTCGGAGGTGTTATAGGGCTGGAGGAGATTACAGAGATAGGGAGGGTGGAGCGCAGAGATCTCGGATGGTTTGTAGGGCTGGAGGAGGTTATGGAGATAGGGAGGTTGGAGTGCAGAGATCTCAGAGGGTTTGAAGGGATGGAGGAGGTTACAGAGATAGGGAGGGTGGAGTGCAGAGATCTCGGAGGTGTTGTGGGGCTGGAGGAGGTTACAGAGATAGGGAGGGTGGAGTACAGAGATCTCGGAGGGTTTGTAGGGATGGAGGAGGTTACAGGGGTAGGGAGGGTGGAGTGCAGAGATCTCGGATGTGTTGGGCTGGAGGAGGTTACAGAGATAGGGAGGGGGGAGCGCAGAGATCTCGGAGGGGTTGTAGGGCTGAAGGAGGTTACAGAGATAGGGAGGGAGGAGCGCGGAGATCTCGGCGGGTTGTAGGGCTGGAGGAGATTACAGAGATAGGGAGAGTGGAGTGCAGAGATCTCGGAGGGGTTGTAGGGCTGGAGGAGGTTACAGAGATAGGGAGGGGGGAGCACAGAGATCTCGGAGGGGTTGTAAGGCTGGAGGAGATTACAGAGAGAGGGAGGGTGGAGCGCAGAGATCTCGGAGGGTTGTAGGGCTGGAGGAGGGTACAGAGATAGGGAGGGTAGAGTGCAGAGATCTCGGAGGGGTTGTTGGGGTGGAGGACATTACCGAGATAGGGAGGTTGGAGTGCAGAGATCTCGGAGGGTTTGTAGGGCTCTAGGAGGTTACAGAGATAGGAAGGGTGGAGCGCAGAGATCTCGGAGTGTTTGTAGGGCTGGAGGAGGTTATGGAGATAGGTAGGGCGGATTGCAGAGATCTCGGAAGGTTTGTAGGGATGGAGTAGGTTACAGAGATAGGGAGGGTGGAGTGCAGAGATCTCGGAAGTGTTGTGGGCCTGAAGGAGGTTACAGAGAAAGGGAGGGGGGAGCACAGAGATCTTGGAGCGTTTGTAGGGCTGGAGGAGGTTACAGAGATAGGGAGGGTGGAGTGCAGAGATCTTGGAGCGTTTGTAGGGCTGGAGGAGGTTACAGAGATAGGGAGGGTGGAGCGCAGACATCTCGGAGGGTTGTAGGGATGGAGGAGGTTACAGAGATAGGGAGGGTGGAGCGCAGAGATCTCGGAGGATTTGTAGGGCTGGAGGAGGTTACGGAGCTAGGGAGGTTGGTGCGCAGAGATCTCGGAGCGGTTATAGGGCTGGAGGAGGTTACAGAGATAGGGAGGGTGGAGTGCAGAGATCTCGGAGGGGTTGTAGGGCTGGAGCAGGTTACAGAGATAGGGAGGGTGGAGCGCAGAGATCTCGGAGAGTTGTAGGGCTGGAGGAGGTTACAGAGATAGGGAGGGTGGAGCGCAGAGATCTCGGAGGGTTGTAGGGCTGGAGGAGATTAGAGAGATGGGGAGAGTGGAGTGCAGCGATCTCGGAGGGGTTGTAGGGCTGGAGGAGGTTACAGTGATAGGATGGGGGGAGTGCAGAGATCTCAGAGGGGTTGTAGGGCTGGAGGAGGTTACAGAGATAGGGAGGTGGGAGTGCAGAGATCTCGGAGGGTTGTAGGGCTGGAGGAGGTTACAGAGATAGGGAGGGGAAGCGCAGAGATCTCGGAGGGGTTGTAGGGCTGGAGGAGGTTACAGAGATAGGCAGGGTGGAGCGCAGAGATCTCAGAGGGTTGTAGGGCTGGAGGAGGTTTCAGAGATAGGGAGGGTGGAGCGCAGAGATCTTGGAGGGTTGTAGGTCTGGAGGAGGTTATGGAGATAGGGAGGGTGGAGCACAGAGATCTCGGAGGTGTTGTAGGGCTGGAGGAGGTTATAGATATAGGGAGGGTGGAGCGCAGAGATCTAGGAGGGTTGTCGGGCTGGAGGTGGTTACAGAGATAGGGAGGGTGGAGCGCAGAGATCTCGGAGGCATTGTAGGGCTGGAGGAGGTCACAGAGATAGGCAGGGTGGAACGTAAAGATCTCGGAGGGTTGTAGGGCTGAAGGAGGTTGCAGAGATAGGGAGGGGAGGACACTGTTGTGTTTGAACACAAGGATGAGAATTTTAAAATTGAGGCGTTGCTGGACTAGGAGTCAATGTAGGTCAGCGAGCACAGGTTGTGATGGGTGAACGGGAGTTGGCGCGAGGCAGGATACGGCAGCTGAGTTTTGGATGACCTCAAGTTTACCGAGGGTGGTAGGTGGGAGGCTCTTTAACTCAGCTCCGAAACGTTCGAGAAGAATTGGGCTCGTCGACCAATAGTTCAGATTGTGGACACTGGTGATGCCGTCATCTGCATCTCTCGGAGTATCCACTCCTCTCCTCCCCTCACCCACAGAACGCTGAGGGACTCTTTGCAATCGGTCCCAGTACAGCTCAGCATCAGCGCCAATGGCTTACGGTGTCATGAACAGGGTAGAAATTCTGATTGGCGTCTTTACGTAGAGCTCCGTAGAATGTGCAGCACTGAAACAGGCCATTCGCCCCAACTGGTCCATGCTGGTGTGTATGCTCCACATGAGCATCCCCCCACCCCTCTTCATCTACCCTCATCAGCATAACCATCTGTTCCTTCCTCCCTCATATACTATCTAGCTTCCCCTTAAATGTATCTATCCTATTTGCCTCAACTATTCCTTGTGGTAACAGATTCCACATTCTAAGTACCCTCTGGGTGAAGAAGTTTCTCCGGAATTTCTTATGTGATTTTTTGGTGACTATCTAATAATTATAGCCCCCAGTTTTGACAATTGGAAATATCTTCTCTACGTCTACCCTATCAAACCTTTTCATAATCTTCAAGACCTCTATTAGGTCGCCCCCTCAGCCTTCTCTTTTCTAGTGAAAAGAGCCCCAGCCTGTTCAGTCTTTCCTGATAGTTGTATCCTCTCAGTCCAGCTATCATCTTTGTAAATCCTTTTGGCATCTTCTTCAGCGCCTCTATCTCCTTTATATAATACTAGCTGGGGGGGCCCGGCGTTGCCAGGGCAGTTTAGAGGGCCGCGCGGTTGACGGCCGGCCGCTGCCACTCCCCCGCTCTGTGTCTCGGGCCGCGCAGTTGACGGCCGCCCACTGCCGCTCCCCCGCTCTGTGTCTCGGTCCTCGCAGTTGAAGGCCACCCACTGCCGCTCCCCCGCTCTGTGTCTCGGGCCGAGTGGTTGTGAGGCCCGGCCCGAGTGGCCCCAACTCACCTCGCACTCCGGCGGGCTGACGCAGCTGCCCCGCTCCCTGTTGAGGAAAAGCAGGGGGGAAAATGGCGGCGATAATTTCGGGAGGCTGCAAGATTACGTCCCGCCCGTGATGCACAGATTGGTCAACCATCAGGTCACTGAACTGTAGGATTGGTCTACCATCACGTCACTCAATGCTAATGAGCGGTAGGATTGGTCAACCGCTAATGAGCGGATTTTTGAAGTTTCTTTGTATACTGTCCGAACAATTTTTGTCTGACCAAAAAGTAAATATGCCTATGACACTCCCCTGATCATCAGCTTTCTTTTGATACAACATATGTGTAGGTACGCTCTATAACTTTTGAGTGTATAGCGGACAGACAGACATACAGACAGACGGACAGACAATCATCCAGATTCAGTACCCTGTCCCTGCTTTCTCCCCATATCCCTTGATCCCCTTAGCCTTAAGAAATATATCTAACTCCTTCTTGCATATATTTAATGAATTGGCCTCAACTGCCTTCTGTGGTAGAGAATTCCACAGGTTCACCACTCTCTGGGTGAAGAAATTCCTCCTCATCTATGTCCTAAAATGGCTTACCCCTTATCTTTAGACTGTGACCCCTTGTTCTGGACTCCCCGGCCATCGGGAACATCCTTCCTGTATCTAGTCTGTCTAGTCCTGTTAGAATTTTATAAGTTTCAATGAGATCCCCTCTCATTCTTCTAAACAATAGCGAATATAAGCCTAATCGACCGAATCTCTCTTCATACGTCATTCCTGCCATCCCAGGTATCAGTCTGTACTCCAAGTGTGGTCAGTGAACTTCACACACACACACACACACACACACACACACACACACACACACACACACGGTACTTAACATCACTCATATTCCATTCCGGTGGCCGGTGGGCATTGCTTGCAGTGAAAATGGTGCCAGTGGCAAACCAGCACGAGCGCGTTTCACGCCAACCGGTCGGAGTTTCTGCCCCCACAATTCAAATTTCGATTTTACTGTGTCGAATTCCGGGATCTTTTAACCTGCGTTTTGTGGATCACATTTCGTGATTGCTGCACACCACCCAATCGTCTTGTTCCTCACACCTTGTCAGATGACATCAGTAACTTCCCACTTTCCTGCCGTGTTACTGTCCCCCAGCCCCCTGTCTCCGCTAGCTGTAAAAGAAAGAACTTGCATTTCTATAGCGCCTTTCACAACCTCAGGATGTCCCAAAGCGCTTCACAGCCAATGAAGCACATTATGAAATGTAGTCACTGTTGGAATGTAGGAAATGCGGCAGCCAATTTGTGCACAGCAAGCTCCCACAGACAGCAATGTGATAATGAACCAGATCACCTTGTTTTTTTTTAGCGATGTTGGTCGAAGGATAAATATTGGCCAGGACACCGGGGAGAACTCCGCTGCTCTTCTTCGAAATGGTGGCCTTGGCATCTTTTACGTCCACCTGAGAGAGCAGACGGGGCCTCGGTTTAACGTCTCATCTGAAAGACGGCCAATCCGACAGTGCAGAACTCCCTCAGCACCGCACTGGGAGCATCAGCCTGGATTGTGTGACATATTGCAGCTCTCCCGCCCACGTGGAAAACCTTTTAATGAGCTGCTCGAGGGCATTCTGGTTTTCTGTTTTTCTAGAGCCCTTTTAGTCTCACCGGAATTAATGTAATTACAGGGTGACACAATAATCCTTCTGATTTAGTACCTGGAGTGGCTGGTTTAACCCGTAATACCTTTGCCTCTGAGTGGGAGGCCTCTGGGTTCCAACCCCGGTACCGCCTTCACCATCTAGTTAAGGCTGACACTTCAGTGAGATGTTAAACCAAGGCCCTCTCCACCTGGCCAAGTGGATGCCAAAGATCCCCCTGGTTCTCCCTGTGTCCTGATTAATATTTCTCCCTCAGCCAACACGAAAAACAGATCAACTGTTCATTATCTGATTTGCTGTTGGTGGGAGCTTGCTGTGCACAAGTCAGCTGCCTGCAAAAGAGCTTCGAAAGCCGTGCGTTGGGACGTCCTGAGTTTGTGAACGGCTCTCTCTCTCTTAAGGCAAATAGGCTGACAATACGACCCACCGAGACGCTCCCCAAGCAGGTGGCAGATCTGTAAAACCTCCTGTGCTGATTTGCTTCAGGATGGAAATATTTCCCTTTCTGCTTTACTGTGGTGGGATTAATTGAATTACCGCCGTGTTCACTTCCCTCGAAGTTAATGAGCTCTTCCTCCCTCTGAGCTTGCTCTGCCTCAGTGATACTGTGATGAGTCTCCACCCAAATTCCTAGTCTATATTCAGATGCTTTACCAATGTTGCAGGGCCTCTATCAAATATATCGTCAGAGAGCTGTGGAAGCTGCGACAAGGGTGAGGAGCGAGGGTGGGGAGCGAGGTTGAGGAGCGAGGATGAGGAGACCGAGGGTGAGGAAAGCGAGGGTGAGGAGTGAGGGTGGGGAGTGAGGGTGAGGTGCGAGGATAGAGAGTGAGGGTGAGGAGCGAGGGTGAGGAGCATGGGTGGGGAGTGAGGGTGAGGAGGGAGGGTGGGGAGGGAGGTTAAGGAGCGAGGGTGGTGAGCGAGGGTGAGGAGTGAGTGTGGAGAGTGAGGGTGGGGAGCGAGGGTGAGGACGAAGGTGGGGAGCGAGGGTGAGGACGAAGGTGAGGGTGAGGAGAGAGGGTGGGGAGCGTGTGTGGGGGGAGGGTGGGGAGCGAGGGTGAGGAGCGAGGGTGAGGAGCGAGGGTGAGGAGCGAGTGTGGGGGATGGTGAGGAGCGAGTGTGAGGAGCGAGGGTGAGGAGCAAGGGTGGGGAGCGAGGTTGAAGAGCGAGGGTGAGGAGCAAGGATGTGGAGTGAGGGCGGGGAGCGAGTGTGAGGAACGAGGGTGAGGAGCGAGGGTGGGGAGCGAGTGTGAGGAGCGAGGGTGAGGAGCGAGGGTGATGAGCCAGGGTGGGGAGCGAGGGTGAGGAGCGAGGGTAGAGAGCGAGGGTGGGGAGCAAGGGTGAGGAGCGAGAGTGGGGAGCGAGGATGAGGAGTGAAGGTGGGGAGCGAGGGTGGGGAGCAAGGGTGAGGAGCGAGGGTGGGGAGCGAGGATGAGGAGTGAAGGGGGGAGCGAGGGTGGGGAGCAAGGGTGAGGAGCGAGGGTGGGGAGCGATGGTGGGGAGCGACGGTGGGGAGTGAGGGTGAGGAGCGAGTGTGAGGAGCAAGAGTGAAGAGTGAGGGTGGGGAGCGAGGGTGGGGAGCGAGGGTGAGGAGCGAGGGTGAGGAGCGAGGGTGAGGTGCGAGGGTGAGGAGCGAGGGTGGGTAGCGAGGTTTGGGAACAAAGGTGGGGAGCGAGGGTGGGTAGTGAGGGTGAGGAGCGAGAGTGATGAGCAAGGGTGAGGAGCAAGTGTGGAGAGCGAGGGTGGGAAGTGAGGTTGAGGATGAGTGTGGGGAACGAGGGTGGGGAGCGAGGGTGAGGAGCGAGGGTGAGGAGAGAGGGTGGGGAGCGAGGGTGAGGAGCGAGGGTGGGGGGAGGGTGAGGAGGGAGTGTGAGGAGTGAGGGTGAGGAGCGAGGGTGAGGAGCGAGTGTGATGAGCCAGGATAGGGAACGAGGGTGAGGAGCGAGGGTGGAGAGCGAGGGTGGGGAGCGAGGGTGAGGAGCAAGGGTGGGGAGCGAGGGTTGGGAACGAAGGTGGGGAGCAAGGTTGGGGAGTGAGGGTGAGGAGCGAGGATAGGGAGTGAGGGTGAGGAGCGAGGGTGAGGAGCATGGGTGGGGAGTGAGGGTGAGGAGGGAGGGTGGGGAGGGAGGTTGATGAGCGAGGGTGAGGAGCGAGGGTGATGAGCGAGGGTGGTGAGCGAGGGTGAGGAGCGAGTGTGGAGAGCGAGGGTGGGGAGTGAGGGTGAGGAGCGAGGGTAGAGAGCAAGGGTGGGGAGCAAGGGTGAGGAGCGAGAGTGGGGAGCGAGGATGAGGAGTGAAGGTGGGGAGCGAGGGTGGGGAGCAAGGGTGAGGAGCGAGGGTGGGGAGCGAGTGTGAGGAGCGAGGGTGAGGAGCGAGGGTGATGAGCCAGGGTGGGGAGCGAGGGTGAGGAGCGAGGGTAGAGAGCAAGGGTGGGGAGCAAGGGTGAGGAGCGAGAGTGGGGAGCGAGGATGAGGAGTGAAGGTGGGGAGCGAGGGTGGGGAGCAAGGGTGAGGAGCGAGGGTGGGGAGCGAGGATGAGGAGTGAAGGTGGGGAGCGAGGGTGGGGAGCAAGGGTGAGGAGCGAGGGTGGGGAGCGATGGTGGGGAGCGACGGTGGGGAGTGAGGGTGAGGAGCGAGTGTGAGGAGCAAGAGTGAAGAGTGAGGGTGGGGAGCGAGGGTGGGGAGCGAGGGTGAGGAGCGAGGGTGGAGAGCGAGGGTGAGGTGCGAGGGTGAGGAGCGAGGGTGGGTAGCGAGGTTTGGGAACAAAGGTGGGGAGCGAGGGTGGGTAGTGAGGGTGAGGAGCGAGAGTGATGAGCGAGGGTGAGGAGCAAGTGTGGAGAGCGAGGGTGGGGAGTGAGGTTGAGGTTGAGTGTGGGGAGCGAGGGTGGGGAGCGAGGGTGAGGAGCGAGGGTGAGGAGAGAGGGTGGGGAGCGAGGGTGAGGAGCGAGGGTGGGGGGAGGGTGAGGAGGGAGTGTGAGGAGCGAGGGTGAGGAGCGAGTGTGATGAGCCAGGATGGGGAGCGAGGGTGAGGAGCGAGGGTGGAGTGCGAGGGTGGGGAGCGAGGGTGAGGAGCGAGGGTGAGGAGCAAGGGTGGGGAGCGAGGGTTGGGAACGAAGGTGGGGAGCAAGGTTGGGGAGTGAGGGTGAGGATCGAGGATAGGGAGTGAGGGTGAGGAGCGAGAGTGAGGAGCATGGGTGGGGAGTGAGGGTGAGGAGGGAGGGTGGGGAGGGAGGTTGATGAGCGAGGGTGAGGAGCGAGGGTGATGAGCGAGGGTGGTGAGCGAGGGTGAGGAGCGAGTGTGGAGAGCGAGGGTGGGGAGTGAGGGTGAGGCGCGAGGGTGAGGAGAGAGGGTGGGGAGCAAGGGTGGGGAGTGTGTGTGGGGGAGGATGAGGAGCGAGGGTGAGGAGCGTGTGTGGGGGGAGGGTGAGGAGCGAGGGTGAGGAGCGAGGGTGAGGAGCGAGGGTGAAGAGTGAGGGTGGGGAGCAAGGGTGGGGAGCGAGGGTGAGGAGCGAGGGTGGGGAGTGAGAGTGAGGGGCGAGGGTGGGGAGTGAGGATGAGAAGACCGAGGGTGAGGAGTGAGAGTGGGTAGCGAGGGTGAGGAGCGAGGGTGGGAAGCGAGGATGAGGAGCGAGGGTGAGGAACGAAGATTAGGCGCGAGGGTGGGGAGTGAGGGCGAGGAGCGAAGGTGAGGAGCAAGATTGAGGGGACCGAGGGTGAGGAGCGAGCGTGGGGAGCGAGTGTGAGGTGCGAGGGTGGGGAGTGAGGGTGAGGAGCAAGGGTGGGGAGTGAGGGTGGGGAGCGAGGATGAGGAGCGAGGATGAGATGCAATCGTTGGGAGCGAGGGTGAGGAGCGAGGGAGAGTACTCTAGGGTGAGGAGTGAGGGTGACGAATGAGGGTGGGAAGCGAGGGTGAGGTGCGAGGGTGAGGAGCGAGGGTGGGGAGCGAGGGTGGTGTGCAAGGGTGAGTAGCTAGTGTCAGGATCGAGGGTGAGGAGCGAGGGTGAGGAGTGAGGGTGGAGAGTGAGGGTGAGGAATGAGGGTGGCGAGCGAGGGTGAGGGGCGAGGATGAGATGCAAGGGTGGGGAGCAAGGGTGAGGAGCGAGGTAGAGTATCGAGGGTGAGGAGTGAGGGTGAGGAGTGAGGGTGGGGAGCAAGGGTGAGGTGCGAGGGTGGGGAGCGAGGGTGAGGAGTGAGGGTGGGGAGCGAGTGTGAAGAGCGAGGGTGAGGAGCGAGGGTGAGGAGCGAGGGTGGGGCGCGAGGGTGGGGAGCGAGTGTGAGGAGCGAGGGTGAGGAGCAAGGGTGGGGATCAAGGTTGGGTAGTGTGTGTGGGGGAAGGGTGGGGAGCGAGGGTGAGGACCGAGGGTGAGGAATGAGGGTGCGGAGTGAGGGTGGGGCGAGAGGGTGAAGAGCGAGGGTGGGGATTGAGGGTGGGGAGCGAGGGTGGGGGGTAGGGTAGGGAGCCAGGGTGAGGAGCGAGGGTCAGGAGCGTGGGTGGGGAGCGAGGGTCAGGAGTGAGGGTAAGGAGCAATGATGGGGAGCGAGGATGAGGAGAGTGAAAGTGAGGAGCGAGGGTGGAGAGCGAGGGTGAGGAGCGAGGGTGAGGAGCGAGGGTGGCGAGCAAGGGTGGGGAGCGAGGGTGAGGAGTGGGGTTGAGGAGCGAGGGTGCGGAGTGTGGATGAGGAGCGAGGGTGATGAGCGAGGGTGGGGAGTAAGGGTGATGAGCGAGTGTGTGGAGTGAGGGTGTGGAGCGAGGGTGAGGAGTGAGGGTGAGGAGCAAGGGCGGGGAGCGAGGGTGGGGAGCGAGGGTGAGGAGCGAGGGTGGGGAGCGAGGGTGGGGAGTGAGGGTGTTGAGCGAGAGTGAGGAGTGAGGGTGAGGAGCAAGGGCGGGGAGCGAGGGTGGGGAGCGAGGGTGAGGAGCGAGGGTGGGGAGCGAGGGTGGGGAGTGAGGGTGAGGAGCAAGGGTTGGGAGCAAGAGTGAGGACCGAGGGTGAGGATCGAGGGTGAGGAGCGAGGGTGAGGAGCGAGGGTGAGGAGCGAGGGTGAGGAGCGAGGATGAGGAGCGAGGGTGAGGAGCGAGGGTGGGGAGTGAGGGTGAGGAGCGAGGGTGGGGAGCGAGGGTGGGGAGCGAGGGTGAGGAGAGAGGGTGGGGAGTGAGGGTGCGGAGCGAGGGTTGGGATCGAGGGTGAGGAGTGTGGATAAATAGTGAGGGTGAGGAGCGAGGGTGGGGAGCGAGGGTGAGTAGCGAAGGTGGGGAGCGAGGGTGAGGAGCGAGGGTGAGGAGTGAAGGTGGGGAGCGAGGGTGAGGTGCGAGGGTGGGGAGCGAGGGTGAGGAGCGAGGGTGAGGAGCGAGGGTGAGATGCCAGGGTGAGGGTAGAGGATGAGGAGCGAGGCTGGGGAGCGAGTGTGAGGAGTGAGGGTGAGGAACGAGGGTGGGGAGCGAGGGTGAGGAGCGAGGGGGAGGAGAGAGGGTGGGGAGCGAGGGTGAGATGCCAGGGTGAGGGTAGAGGATGAGGAGCGAGGGAAAGGGGCGAAGGTGAGGAGAGTGAGGGTGGGGAGCAAGGGTGAGGAGTGAGGGTGTGGAGTGAGGGTGAGGTGCGAGGGTGGAGAGCAAGGGTGAGGAGCGAGGGTGAGGAGCGAGGGTGAGGATCGAGAGTGAGGAGCGAGGGTGATGAGCGAGGGTGAGGAGCGAGGGTGGGGAGCGAGGGTGAGGAGCGAGGGTGAGGAGCGAGGCTGAGGAGCGAGGCTGAGGAGCGAGGGTGGGGAGCGAGGGTGAGGATCGAGGCTGAGGAGTGAGAGTGAGGAGCGTGGGTGAGGAGCGAGGGCGAGGAGCGAGGGTGAGGAGCGAGGGTGGGGAGCGAGGGTAAGGAGCGAGAGTGAGGAGCGAGGGTGATGAGCGAGGGTGAGGAGCGAGGGTGAGGAGCGAGGGTGATGAGCGAGTGTCGGGAGCGAGGGTGAGGAGCGAGGGTGAGGAGCGAGGGTGCGGAGCGAGGGTGATGAGCGAGGGTGAGGAGCGAGGGTGAGGAGCGAGGGTGAGGAGCGAGGGTGGGGAGCGCAGGTGAGCAGCGAGGGTGAGGAGCAAGGATGAGGAGTGAAGGTGGGGAGCGAGGGTGAGGAGCGAGGGTGAGGAGTGAAGGTGGGGAGCGAGGGTGGGGAGTGAGGGTGAGGAGCGAGGGTGAGGAGCGAGGGTGAGATGCCAGGGTGAGGGTAGAGGATGAGGAGCGAGGCTGGGGAGCGAGGGTGAGGAGTGAGGGTGAGGAGCGAGGGTGGGGAGTGAGGGTGAGGAGCGAGGGTGAGGAGTGAGGGTGGGGAGCGAGGGTGAGATGCCAGGGTGAGTGTAGAGGATGAGGAGCGAGGGTAAGGGGCGAAGGTGAGGAGAGTGAGGGTGGGGAGCGAGGGTGAGGAGTGAGGGTGTGGAGTGAGGGTGAGCTGCGAGGGTGGAGAGCAAGGGTGAGGAGCGAGGGTGAGGAGCGAGGGTGAGGATCGAGAGTGAGGAGCGAGGGTGATGAGCGAGGGTGAGGAGCGAGGGTGAGGAGCGAGGGTGGGGAGCGAGGGTGAGGAGCGAGGGTGAGGAATGAGGGTGAGGAGCGAGGCTGAGGAGCGTGGGTGGGGAGCGAGGGTGAGGATCGAGGCTGAGGAGTGAGGGTGAGGAGCGAGGGTGAGGAGCGAGGGTGAGGAGCGAGGGTGAGGAGCGAGGGTGGGGAGCGAGAGTGAGGATCGAGAGTGAGGAGCGAGGGTGATGAGCGAGGGTGAGGAGCGAGGGTGAGGAGCGAGGGTGAGGAGCGAGGGTGAGGAGCGAGTGTCGGGAGCGAGGGTGAGGAGCGAGGGTGAGGAGTGAGGGTGCGGAGCGAGGGTGATGAGCGAGGGTGGGGAGCGAGGGTGAGGAGCGAGGGTGAGGAGCGAGGGTGAGGTGCGAGGGTGATGAGCGAGTGTCGGGAGCGAGGGTGAGGAGCGATGGTGAGGAGCGAGGGTGAGGAGCAAGGGTGAGGAGCGAGGGTGAGGAGCGAGGGTGATGAGCGAGTGTCGGGAGCGAGGGTGAGGAGTGAGGGTGAGGAGCGAGGGTGAGGACCAAGGGTGGGGAGCGAGGGTGAGGAGCGAGGGTGAGGAGTGAGGGTGATCAGTCAGGGTGGGGAGTGAGGGTGAGGAGCGAGGGTGAGGAGCGAGGGTGAGGAGCGAGGGTGAGGAGCGAGGGTGAGCAGTCAGGGTGGGGAGTGACGGTGAGGAGCGAGGGTGGGGAGTGAGGGTGAGGCGCGAGGGTGAGGAACGAGGGTGAGGAGCGAGGGTGGGGAGCGGGGGTGAGGAGCGAGGGTGAGGAGCGAAGGTGAGGAGCAAGGGTGAGGAGCGAGGGTGAGGAGCGAGGGTGAGGAGCAAGGGTGAGGAGCGAGGGTGAGGAGCGAGGGTGATGAGCGAGTGTCGGGAGCGAGGGTGAGGAGCGAGGGTGAGGAGCGAGGGTGAGGGCCAAGGGTGGGGAGCGAGGGTGAGGAGCGAGGGTGAGGAGCGAGGGTGAGGGCCAAGGGTGAGGAGCGAGGGTGAGGAGCGAGGGTGAGGAGCAAGGGTGAGGAGCGAGGGTGAGCAGTCAGGGTGGGGAGTGACGGTGTGGAGCGAGGGTGAGGAGCGAGGGTGAGAAGCGAGGGTGGGGAGCGAGGGTGAGGAGCGAGGGTGAGGAGTCAGGGTGAGGAGCGAGGGTGAGGAGCGAGGGTGGGGGAGTGAGGTTGAGGAGCAATGTTGAGGGGTGAGGGTGAGGAGCGAGTGTGGCGAGCGAGTGTGCGGAGCAAGAGCAAGGAATGAGGGTGAGGAGTGAGGGTGAGGAGAGCGAGGGGGAGGAGTCAGGTTGAGGAGCGAGGGTGGGGCACGAGGGTGAGGAGCGAGGGTGGGGAGCGAAGGTGAGGACAGTGAGGATGAGGAGCGAGGGTGGGGAGCGAGTGTGAGGAGCGAGGATGGGGTGCGAGAGTGAGGAGCGAGGGTGAGGAGCGAGGGTGAGGAGCGAGGGTGGGGAGCGAGGGTGAGGATCAAAGTTGAGGGGTGATGGTGAGGAGTGAGTGTGGTGAGCGAGGATGAGGAGCAAGAGCGAGGAATGAGGGTGAGGAGTGAGGGTGAGGAGAGCGAGGGGGAGGACAGTGAGGGTGAGGAGCGAGGGTAGGGAGCGTGATTGAGGAGCGAGGGTGAGGAGCGAGGGTGAGGAGGGAAGGTGGGGAGCGAGGGTGAGGAGCGAGGGTGAGGAGCGAGGGTGGGGAGCGAGGGTGGGGAGCGAGGGTGAGGAGCGAGGGTGGGGAGCGAGGGTGGGGAGCGAGGGTGAGGAGCGAGGGTGAGGAGCGAAGGTGGGGAGCGAGGGTGAGGAGCGAGGGTGAGGAGCGAAGGTGGGGAGCGAGGGTGAGGTGCGAGGGTGGGGAGCGAGGGTGAGGAGCGAGGGTGAGGAGCGAGGGTGAGATGCCAGGGTGAGGGTAGCGGATGAGGAGCGAGGCTGGGGAGCGAGGGTGAGGAGTGAGGGTGAGGAACGAGGGTGGGGAGCGAGGGTGAGGAGCGAGGGTGAGGAGTGAGGGTGGGGAGCGAGGGTGAGATGCCAGGGTGAGGGTAGAGGATGAGGAGCGAGGGTAAGGGGCGAAGGTGAGGAGAGTGAGGGTGGGGAGCAAGGGTGAGGAGTGAGGGTATGGAGTGAGGGTGAGGTGCGAGGGTGGAGAGCAAGGGTGAGGAGCGAGGGTGAGGAGCGAGGGTGATGAGCGAGGGTGAGGAGCAAGGGTGAGGAGCGAGGGTGGGGAGCGAGGGTGAGGAGCGAGGGTGAGGAGCGAGGCTGAGGAGCGAGGGTGGGGAGCGAGGGTGAGGATCGAGGCTGAGGAGCGAGGGTGAGGAGCGAGGGTGGGGAGCGAGGGTAAGGATCGAGAGTGAGGAGCGAGGGTGATGAGCAAGGGTGAGGAGCGAGGGTGAGGAGCGAGGGTGATGAGCGAGTGTCGGGAGCGAGGGTGAGGAGCGAGGGTGAGGAACGAGGGTGGGGAGCGCGGGTGAGCAGCGAGGGTGAGGAGCGAGGGTGAGGAGTGAAGATGGGGAGCGAGGGTGAGGAGCGAGGGTGAGGAGTGAAGGTGGTGAGCGAGGGTGAGGTGCGAGGGTGGGGAGCGAGGGTGAGGAGCGAGGGTGAGGAGCGAGGGTGAGATGCCAGGGTGAGGGTAGAGGATGAGGAGCGAGCCTGGGGAGCGAGGGTGAGGAGTGAGGGTGAGGAGCGAGGGTGGGGAGTGAGGGTGAGGAGCGAGGGTGAGGAGTGAGGGTGGGGAGCGAGGGTGAGATGCCAGGGTGAGGGTAGAGGATGAGGAGCGAGGGTAAGGGGCGAAGGTGAGGAGAGTGAGGGTGGGGAGCAAGGGTGAGGAGTGAGGGTGTGGAGTGAGGGTGAGCTGCGAGGGTGGAGAGCAAGGGTGAGGAGCGAGGGTGAGGAGCGAGGGTGAGGAGCGAGGGTGATGAGCGAGTGTCGGGAGCGAGGGTGAGGAGCGAGGGTGAGGAGCGAGGGTGCGGAGCGAGGGTGATGACCGAGGGTGGGAAGTGAGGGTGAGGAGCGAGGGTGAGGAGCGAGGGTGAGGAGCGAGGGTGGGGAGCGCGGGTGAGCAGCGAGGGTGAGGAGCGAGGATGAGGAGTGAAGGTGGGGAGCGAGGGTGAGGAGCGAGGGTGAGGAGTGAAGGTGGGGAGCGAGGTTGGGGAGCGAGGGTGAGGAGCGAGGGTGAGGAGCGAGGGTGAGATGCCAGGGTGAGGGTAGAGGATGAGGAGCGAGGCTGGGGAGCGAGGGTGAGGAGTGAGGGTGGGGAGCGAGGGTGAGGATCGAGGCTGAGGAGTGAGGGTGAGGAGCGAGGGTGAGGAGCGAGGGTGAGGAGCGAGGGTGAGGAGCGAGGGTGGGGAGCGAGAGTGAGGATCGAGAGTGAGGAGCGAGGGTGAGGAGCGAGGGTGAGGAGCGAGGGTGAGGAGCGAGGGTGAGGAGCGAGTGTCGGGAGCGAGGGTGAGGAGCGAGGGTGAGGAGTGAGGGTGCGGAGCGAGGTTGATGAGCGAGGGTGGGGAGCGAGGGTGAGGAGCGAGGGTGAGGAGCGAGGGTGAGGTGTGAGGGTGATGAGCGAGTGTCGGGAGCGAGGGTGAGGAGCGAGGGTGAGGAGCGAGGGTGAGGAGCAAGGGTGAGGAGCGAGGGTGAGGAGCGAGGGTGATGAGCGAGTGTCGGGAGCGAGGGTGAGGAGCGAGGGTGAGGAGCGAGGGTGAGGACCAAGGGTGGGGAGCGAGGGTGAGGAGCGAGGGTGAGGAGTGAGGGTGATCAGTCAGGGTGGGGAGTGAGGGTGAGGAGCGAGGGTGAGGAACGAGGGTGAGGAGCGAGGGTGGGGAGCGGGGGTGAGGAGCGAGGGTGAGGATCGAAGGTGAGGAGCAAGGGTGAGGAGCGAGGGTGAGGAGCGAGGGTGAGGAGCAAGGGTGAGGAGCGAGGGTGAGGAGCGAGGGTGATGAGCGAGTGTCGGGAGTGAGGGTGAGGAGCGAGGGTGAGGAGCGAGGGTGAGGACCAAGGGTGGGGAGCGAGGGTGAGGAGCGAGGGTGAGGAGTGAGGGTGATCAGTCAGGGTGGGGAGTGAAGGTGAGGAGCGAGGGTGAGGAGCGAGGGTGAGGAGCAAGGGTGAGGAGCGAGGGTCAGCAGTCAGGGTGGGGAGTGACGGTGGGGAGCGAGCGTGAGGAGCGAGGGTGAGAAGCGAGGGTGGGGAGCGAGGGTGAGGAGCGAGGGTGAGGAGTCAGGGTGAGGAGCGAGGGTGAGGAGCGAGGGTGGGGGAGTGAGGTTGAGGAGCAATGTTGAGGGGTGAGGGTGAGGAGCGAGTGTGGCGAGCGAGTGTGCGGAGCAAGAGCAAGGAATGAGGGTGAGGAGTGAGGGTGAGGAGAGCGAGGGGGAGGAGTCAGGTTGAGGAGCGAGGGTGGGGCACGAGGGTGAGGAGCGAGGGTGGGGAGCGAAGTTGAGGACAGTGAGGGTGAGGAGCGAGGGTGGGGAGCGAGTGTGAGGAGCGAGGATGGGGTGCGAGAGTGAGGAGCGAGGGTGAGGAGCGAGGGTGGGGAGCGAGGGTGAGGATTGAAGGTGGGGAGCGAGGGTGAGGAGCAAGGGTGGGGAGCGAGGGTGAGGAGCGAGGGTGAGGAGCAAGGGTGGGGAGCGAGGGTGGGGAGCGAGGTTGAGGATCAAAGTTGAGGGGTGATGGTGAGGAGTGAGTGTGGCGAGCGAGGATGAGGAGCAAGAGCGAGGAATGAGGGTGAGGAGTGAGGGTGAGGAGAGCGAGGGGGAGGAGTCAGGGTGAGGAGCGAGGGTGAGCAGTGAGGCTCGGGAGCGAGGGTGAGGACAGTGAGGGTGAGGAGCGAGGGTAGGGAGCGTGAGTGAGGAGCGAGGGTGAGGAGCGAGGGTGAGGAGCGAGGGTGAGGAGGGAAAGTGGGGAGCGAGGGTGAGGAGCGAGGGTGAGGAGCGAGGGTGGGGAGCGAGGGTGGGGAGCGAGGGTGGGGAGCGAGGGTGAGGAGCGAGGGTGAGGAGCGAAGGTGGGGAGCGAGGGAGAGGAGCGAGGGTGAGGAGTGAAGGTGGGGAGCGAGGGTGAGGTGCGAGGGTGGGGAGCGAGGGTGAGGAGCGAGGGTGAGGAGCGAGGGTGAGATGCCAGGGTGAGGGTAGAGGATGAGGAGCGAGGCTGGGGAGCGAGGGTGAGGAGTGAGGGTGAGGAACGAGGGTGGGGAGCGAGGGTGAGGAGTGAGGGTGAGGAGTGAGGGTGGGGAGCGAGGGTGAGATGCCAGGGTGAGGGTGGAGGATGAGGAGCAAGGGTAAGGGGCGAAGGTGAGGAAAGTGAGGGTGGGGAGCAAGGGTGAGGAGTGAGGGTGTGGAGTGAGGGTGAGGTGCGAGGGTGGAGAGCAAGGGTGAGGAGCGAGGGTGAGGAGCGAGGGTGAGGATCGAGAGTGAGGAGCGAGTGTGATGAGCGAGGGTGAGGAGCTAGGGTGAGGAGCGAGGGTGGGGAGCGAGGGTGAGGAGCTAGGGTGAGGAGTGAGGGTGAGGAGCGAGGGTGAGGAGCGAGGGCGAGGAGCGAGGGTGAGGAGCGAGGGTGGGGAGCGAGGGTAAGGATCGAGAGTGAGGAGCGAGGGTGATGAGCGAGGGTGAGGAGCGAGGGTGAGGAGCGAGGGTGATGAGCGAGTGTCGGGAGCGAGGGTGAGGAGCGAGGGTGAGGAGCGAGGGTGCGGAGCGAGGGTGATGACCGAGGGTGGGGAGCGAGGGTGAGGAGCGAGGGTGAGGAGCGAGGGTGAGGAATGAGGGTGGGGAGCGCGGGTGAGCAGCGAGGGTGAGGAGCGAGGGTGAGGAGTGAAGATGGGAAGCGAGGGTGAGGAGCGAGGGTGAGGAGTGAAGGTGGGGAGCGAGGGTGAGGTGCGAGGGTGGGGAGCGAGGGTGAGGAGCGAGGGTGAGGAGCGAGGGTGAGATGCCAGGGTGAGGGTAGAGGATGAGGAGCGAGCCTGGGGAGCGAGGGTGAGGAGTGAGGGTGAGGAGCGAGGGTGGGGAGTGAGGGTGAGGAGCGAGGGTGAGGAGTGAGGGTGGGGAGCGAGGGTGAGATGCCGGGGTGAGGGTAGAGGATGAGGAGCGAGGGTAAGGGGCGAAGGTGAGGAGAGTGAGGGTGGGGAGCGAGGGTGAGGAGTGAGGGTGTGGAGTGAGGGTGAGCTGCGAGGGTGGAGAGCAAGGGTGAGGAGCGAGGGTGAGGAGCGAGGGTGAGGATCGAGAGTGAGGAGCGAGGGTGATGAGCGAGGGTGAGGAGCGAGGGTGAGGAGTGAGGGTGGGGAGCGAGGGTGAGTAGCGAGGGTGAGGAACGAGAGTGAGGAGCGAGGCTGAGGAGCGAGGGTGGGGAGCGAGGGTGAGGATCGAGGCTGAGGAGTGAGGGTGAGGAGCGAGGGTGAGGAGCGAGGGTGAGGAGCGAGGGTGGGGAGCGTGAGTGAGGATCGAGAGTGAGGAGCGAGGCTGATGAGCGAGGGTGAGGAGCGAGGGTGAGGAGTGAGGGTGCGGAGTGAGGGTGATGAGCGAGGGTGGGGAGCGAGGGTGAGGAGCGAGGGTGAGGAGCGAGGGTGATGAGCGAGTGTCGGGAGCGAGGGTGAGGAGCGAGGGTGAGGAGCGAGGGTGAGGAGCAAGGGTGAGGAGCGAGGGTGAGGAGCGAGGGTGATGAGCGAGTGTCGGGAGCGAGGGTGAGGAGCGAGGGTGAGGACCAAGGGTGGGGAGCGAGGGTGAGGAGCGAGGGTGAGGAGTGAGGGTGATCAGTCAGGGTGGGGAGTGAGGGTGAGGAGCGAGGGTGAGGAGCGAGGGTGAGGAGCGAGGGTGAGCAGTCAGGGTGGGGAGTGACGGTGAGGAGCGAGGGTGGGGAGTGAGGGTGAGGCGCGAGGGTGAGGAACGAGGGTGAGGAGCGAGGGTGGGGAGCGGGGGTGAGGAGCGAGGGTGAGGAGCGAAGGTGAGGAGCAAGGATGGGGTGGGAGTGAGAGGAGCGAGGGTGAGGAGCGAGGGTGGGGAGCGAGGATGGGGAGCGAGGATGGGGTGGGAGTGAGAGGAGTGAGGGTGGGGAGAGCGAGGGTGAGGAGCGAGGGTGGGGTGGGAGTGAGAGGAGTGAGGGTGGGGAGAGCGAGTGTGAGGAGCGAGGGTGGGGAGCAAGTGTGAGGAGCGAGGGTGGGGAGCGAGGGTAAGGTGGGAGGATGGGGTTGGAGTGTGAGGATCGAGGGTGGGGTGGGAGAGTGAGGAGCGAGGGTGGGGAGCGAGGATGGGGTTGGAGTGTGAGGAGCGAGGCTGGGGAGCGAGGATGGGGAGCGAGGATGGGGTTGGAGTGTGAGGAGCGAGGGTGGGGAGCGAGGATGGGGTTGGAGTGTGAGGAGCGAGGCTGGGGAGCGAGGATGGGGAGTGAGGATGGGGTTGGAGTGTGAGGAGTGAGGGTGGAGAGCGAGGATGGGGAGCGAGGGTGGGGTTGGAGTGTGAGGAGTGAGGGTGGAGAGCGAGGATGGGGAGCAAGGGTGAGGAGCGAGGATGGGGTGGGAGTGTGAGGAGCGATGGTGAGGAGAGCGAGTGTGAGGAGCGAGAGTGGGGAGCGAGGGTGGGGTGGGAATGTGAGGAGCGAGGGTGGGGAGCAAGGGTGGGGTTGGAGTGTGAGGAGCGAGGGTGGGGAGCAAGGGTGGGGTGGGAGTGTGAGGAGCGAGGGTGGGGAGCGAGGATGGGGTGGGAGTGTGAGGAGTGTGGGTGGGGAGCGAGGATGGGGAGCGAATGGGGTGGGAGTGAAAGGAGCGAGGGTGGGATGGGAGTGTGAGGAGCGAGGGTGGGGAGCAAGGGTGGGGTGGGAGTGTGAGGAGCGAGGGTGGGGAGCGAGGATGGGGTTGGAGTGTGAGGAGCGAGGGTGGGCAGCAAGGGTGGGGAGCGAGGATGGGGTTGGAGTGTGAGGAGCGAGGGTGGGGAGCGAGGGTGGAGTTGGAGTGTGAGGAGCGAGGGTGGGGAGCGAGGATGGGGTTGGAGTGTGAGGAGTGTGGGTGGGGAGCGAGGATGGGGAGCGAGGATGGGGTTGGAGTGTGAGGAGCGAGGGTGGGGAGCAAGGATGGGGAGCGAATGGGGTGGGAGTGAAAGGAGCGAGGGTGAGGAGCGAGGGTGGGATGGGAGTGTGAGGAGCGAGGGCGGGGAGCAAGGGTGGGGTGGGAGTGTGAGGAGCGAGGGTGGGGAGCGAGGATGGGGTTGGAGTGTGAGGAGCGAGGGTGGGGAGCAAGGGTGGGGTGGGAGTGTGAGGAGCGAGGGTGGGGAGCGAGGATGGGGTGGGAGTGTGAGGAGTGTGGGTGGGGAGCGAGGGTAGGGAGCGAGGATGGGGTTGGAGTGTGAGGAGCGAGGGTGGGGAGCGAGGGTGGAGTTGGAGTGTGAGGAGCGAGGGTGGGGAGCGAGGATGGGGTTGGAGTGTGAGGAGTGTGGGTGGGGAGCGAGGATGGGGAGCGAGGATGGGGTTGGAGTGTGAGGAGCGAGGGTGGGGAGCAAGGATGGGGAGCGAATGGGGTGGGAGTGAAAGGAGCGAGGGTGAGGAGCGAGGGTGGGATGGGAGTGTGAGGCGCGAGGGTGGGGAGCAAGGATGGGAAGCGATGTTCGGGAGCGAGGTTTGGGTGAGCCAGGGCGGTATTGGATATAACCTCCTCAAGCTCTACAACCCTCCGAGATCTCTGCACTCCTCCAATTCTGGCCTCTTGCGAATCCCCGATTTCCATCGCTCCATTTCCATTGGCGGCCGTGCCTTCAGCTGCCTGGGCCCTAAGCTCTGGAATTCCCCCCCTAAAACTCTCCTCCTTTAAGACGCTCCTTAAAACCGACTTCTTTCCTGTCCTAATATCTCCTTCTGTGGCTTGGCTTTAAATTTGTTTGCTCACACCGCTGTGGGACCTTTTCCTACTTTAAATGCGCCGTATAACTGCCCGCTGTTGCTGTTGATGCTGGGAGGTGGGTTGGAAATCTATCGCTAACTAACTCTTCTGTTCTATCCAGTGATGCTGCCTGATCTGCTGGGTGTTTCCAGCATCCTTCCATTTTATTTTTTTGTTTCAGTTTTACTGCCTGTGGAATTTTTTGGTGTTGTTTATCTGAGGGTTTTCACCTCTGCTATTTTAAAAGAATAAATTCCCTGGTTTCACTTTTGGCTCTGCAGAGCTTTGAATTCCCCATTCTGCAGCCGGAGAGACCTCGGCCGAGTGGGCGGGCAGCCGGCCACCCTCCGGCGCTAGGACGCAAGTGCCAACGCGCCAACAATACCCTTCCTCTTCATCCTCCTCCTCCTGCCATTGCATTCAAGAGAAAGAAAGACTTGCATTTATGTAGCACCTTTCACGACCTCAGGACGTCCCAAAGCACTTTACAGCCAATGAAGTACTTTTATTTTTAAGTGTAGTCCCTGTTGCACTGTAGGAAACATGGTGGCCAATTTGTGCACAGCAGGATCCCACAAACAGCAATGGAATGTATGAACCAGATCATCTGTTTTTTTTTAAGTGATGTTGGTTGAGGGATAAATATTGGCCCAAGGACACTTGGGAGAACTTCCCTGCTCTGATTCAAAATCGTGCTGTGGGATCTTTTACGTCCACCTGAGGGGCAAACGGGGCCTCGGTTTGACGTCTCACTCCCTCAGTACCGCACTGGGAGTGTCAGCTTAGGTTTTGTGCTCAAGTCTCTGGAGTGGGGCTTGAACCCACGGCCTTCTGACGCGGAGGCGCGAGTGCGCTGCCCACTGAGCCAAGGCTGACGTCGAAGGGCTGACGGGCTCTTTGGCCATGAGCAGCAACACAGCCAAGCCTCATCCTCACCAGACAGTGCACTTTCCTGCGGGGGCCACCGGACAGCAATTGGCAAGAGACGTGGCCGATTTTTCTCCCTTGCTAGCCCGGGATGACCCAGGCCAAACGTGTCTACCGCTGTCCTGACTGTGGTCAACCAGCTCACCACAGGGTACGAACGTACAAAATGGACGGGCAGGAAAAGGACCAGTGGGTCCACCGTGCCTGTCACACACCATGATGGCCAGAGCATCATGAGTAGAAACTTCCTCCCCCCTTCTCACCGCATTCTCCCTCCGCCCAACGTTCCCCCACCCCCCCCACCCACCCACCACCGTCATATCATCTCCTGAGAGAGACAACAGAAGGGACTAAAACCCCAGGACAATAAGGGGATGTAGGTGGTGGTGTGTGCCCAGTCAGCTCTGCCCCTGACTGTCTCTGAGTGGTTCGAATCGCTCCCACACCCCCTGGGTTCTAGACACCGGACTTAGGTACAGGCGGCGATACAGAAAATCGAGTAGACAAGTGGTTTGGTGCAAGAAAACCACATTTTATTAAAAGGCTGAATAAAACACAATACTACTGAGAATTACTGGTATAGTTACAGGCATAAACAATTAATACACTTACATGGGAATGGGGAACACACGGCACATCGAGGGAAACAAATACATTAAAAATCCTCTATACCTAACTAGATTAAGCTACGAGGGGCCAGGAATTCATGCTCACCAATTCGAAACCTGTTGCTTTAGATGGTGGGGTTTTGAGGTTCACTCTTTCTGTCCTTTGGGGTATCTCGTCGCCACGTGGTCACAGGGCGCGGCGCTGAAGTTGTTTGTGCGAGGCACCCTCCCTTTATTTCCATTAACGTCTTCGTCGAGTACTTCGTCGCGATGGGCCTTCTTCTTCTTCGGGCGGTCGCCGATGGTATTGCTGCGGTCGGGGGTCAGTTGGCGGTCTTTACAGTTTAATGATTTTCCTACCCAAGCTCGAACACCAGCTTATTCTTCAACTGGGCTATTACTGTCCATGTAACAAACGCCAGCTTATAACTAGGCCGTTTGTCTCGATTTTACTACCCATTCTTCGAACACCAGCATATTCTTAAATTGGGGTTTTTACTGTCCATGCATGTAACGCCAGCTTATAACTAGGCATTTGTTCCCCAACGCATCTTTTCGCTGCCCTTCTCTGCCTTTATCGGTTTACCGTATTCTTCGTCTCGTCTCGTCTCGTCTGCCCGTTTGTGGCCTGTGTGTCCTGTGTGGTTTCGAACTCGGGTCTCGTTCTCCTCTCGCGTTGGGCCCTCGGTGTAGTAATGGGCGTCCTTGGTGTTGAGCGGTGCAGGGAGCGAGAAGAGAGCCCGCCACGAGGCCGGGGCACGAGAACGAGAGGCAGCGGCCAGCGCAAGAGTGCTACGCTACAAGAGCTAAGAGACCGATCACTACCGATGGGCCTACAATTATACCCGATTCTTCATTCCTTATCTGTGTGCCAAATCAGGCCAGTCCTTTGTTTAACATTTGGCGGGCTCGTTTAAAATGATTACAGCCATTTACTTTAACGACTTCTGGAATGGTTGTGTCCGTGTTTAATGGTTTCGATGTCCTGGCTGTTAGTTATTTATGAAACTTAATCGGGTTTCCTGACTTGATGGCTTCTGTGAGTTGTTACCGGTTAAATATGCAGAAACCTAATGGCCTCGATTTAGGCCCATTCTAACTTGATCTGTTTCAAGGTGAATGAAATGCATATTCTGTGTTTGCTTTAGCTGTCTGGCTCCACAAAGTCTCTTCACAGATTCATGCATTTAAAGTTTCGTTTCAGGCTATTGAAAAGGTGCCTGCCTGTTGCAGGGCCTTGCTTTTAAAATCCTGTACTTTTGGTCACGAGGTTGCAGAAGCCATTTTGGGTAGCCCTTTTTAGCAACTGGTCCATGCAGGGTCCCTCTATCCATAGCTTTTGGGGAATGTGGGAATTTTGAGAACCCTACAGGGATGAGTCCAGGAGATCACACGGACCGAGTGATATCTACAAAGGCACTTCCCTTCTATAACGATGCATAGAAACATAGAAACATAGAAGATAGGAGCAGGAGTAGGCCATTCGGCCCTTCGAGCCTGCTCTGTCATTCAACGAGATCATGGCTGATCATCCAAACCCTAGCACCCGGTCCCTACACCGACAGCCATCCCACACAAGCCCTATCCCCGTAACCCCACGTATTTAATCCCCCCCTAACACTAAGGGCCAATTTTTGTCATGGCCAATCAACCTAACCCGCACATCTTTGGACTGTGGGAGGAAACCGGAGCACCCGGAGGAAACTCACGCAAACACGGGGAGAATGTGCAAACTCCACACAGACAGTCACCCGAGGCCGGATTTGAACCCGGGTCCCTGGCGCTGTGAGGCAACAGTGCTAACCACTATGCCACCGTGCGACCTCTGCCCCCAGGCAAGAGCCGGTCCTGCTCTCTCTTGATTGAGCTTCGGTTGTTAATGGCTTTAACACCACACCAGGCAATCAATCGACCAAACTGAGCCCCCAGGGAACCCAGAGACCCCAATTCTCCACAGGGTGGGAGGGTGAGGGTGGGTATTCCCCATCGAATTCCTGTCATCATTTTGGCGTGAGATTGGCGGAACTCCCAAAAGAAACATTCTCGACCGGTTTACGTAGAATACCATCGTATTTACAGCACACAAACAGGCCACTCAGCCCAACTGTTGGTGTTTGTGCTCCACACAAGCCTCCTCCTCCCGCCCTTCATCATTTAACCCCATCAGCATATCCTCCTATTCCTTTCTCCCGCTTGGGTTTATCTAGCTTCCCCTTAAATGACCCTCACGCTATTCGCCTCAACCACGCCTTGTGTTTATCCAGCTTTGCACCTCATCATCCCACTGATCTCCGGCCAAGGTCACGGCGGGAGATTGGGTGAATCCCAGCGGGAATCGGGGGGACGGAAAAGGGGAAAAGGGGAAAAGGGCCCGCGGCCGTTTTCATTCCCCACATCTGTCTTTCAGCAACTGAATAACTGGACAAAGAACGCAGGATACACGGGTGACTGTCTTGTTGATAAGCATGATGCAAGGAGCTCTGGAATTTCTGGCTCAGCTTGCAGGGGATGAGGTAACTCCAGCAGGCTTCGATTATTTACATTGCGATGGGTGAGGCCTTCCTGTCAGTGGCTTGGGGTGGAGGCGAAAACTCCGTGGTTGCTTCGATTTCACGTGGGTGTAGAAAGCACCAGAGTCGATTTTCGCAACCTTTATTTTTAAGGAGTCCAATCCCGTGGAACTTTATGGAGCTTGGCTTGGAAGGACAAGTTGAAAAGGCTGTTTGAAAAGCAGGGGAAGCTAGATACGCACAGGAGGAAGGGGCTAATAGAAGGATATGGTGATGGATGTAGGGATGGGAGAAGACTCACGTGGAGCAGTTGGGCCGAATGGCCTGTTTCTGTGCTGGAAATACTTTGTAATATTTTGTAACCTTAAAATCAGAGCCAGGCCAGTCAGGAGAGAAGTTAGGAAACATTTCTTCACACGAAGGGTGGTAGAAGTGTGGAACCCTCTCCCACAAAAAGCGGCAGATGCTAGCTCAATTAATTACTTTTAAAATCTGAAATCGGTAAGATTTTTGCTAGCCAAGGGTATTAATGGTTATGGAGCCAAGGCGGGTAGCTAGAGTTAAGATACAGACCAGCCATGATCTCCCTGAATGGTGGAACAGGCTCGAGGGGCTGAATGGCCTCCTCCTGTTCCTACGTTCCTGAAGCAGCAGTTTGAGTCCTGGATATAGAGGCACCCCTATTTGATGTGTTGATTGGATGACTTGAAGTAAATAGAGTGGGAGGAGGCTGGAGTAAAACATAGAAACATAGAAGATAGGAGCAGGAGGCCATTCGGCCCCTCGAGCCCGCTCCGCCATTCAATGCTATCATGGCTGATCATCCAAATTCAGTACCCTGTCCCTGCTTTCTCCCCATATCCCTTGATCCCTTTAGCCTTAAGAAATATATCCAACTCCTTCTTGAATACATTTAATGAATTGACCTCAACTGCCTTCTGTGGTAGAGAATTTCACAGGTTCACCGCTCTCTGGGTGAAGAAATTCCTCCTCATTTCTGTCCTTGTAAAGGGATGGGGCTCTGCTCTGCCCAATTGCAGGGGTCTTTAGTGCCTGTTGATGTATTGGGCCTCGGTCTCCTTTATACCCTTGCAGCTTATGTTAGCCTGCAGGTCGGGTGTCACTAAACACCCTCTAAGGAGATAGAGAACAACAGCTTATAGAAGAGGACTAAAATACGGTGGCGACCCGCACAGTTTATACCTAATCTGTGGGGTACTCCTGAGCCCAAGTGCTCCTGGAGTCCTCTCTCTTTTCCCTAGTCTGCTGTTCCCTTGTTTGGTGGGTTCGAAGCGCCCTATTGCCCCTATCTGGTTCTAACTCCAGAATTTGGGTGGAGAACGATGCACTTTAAATAGACACTCGGAGACAAGTAGTCCTTGGAAAAGAACAGGAGACAACCAATTTTATTTGCCAAGGTAAGTTCTACCACAAACGTAAAAAAACACACACACACATTTATAACTGTAAATAAATAAAATATGAGAGAGAACGGACACAACGAGAATGTTTACACAGTTTTATCTTTACCAAGTCCAATCCCACCAACCTACTTTCCTACCTAAACTAGACTGACAGTTGCAGGCCCTTGGATTATACTCACAGCCTCCTCCCTTGACAGATGGAATTTTGAGTGCGGTTGTTGGGTTGTGGTTGTTGCGGTCATCGTCGGAATTCGACCTGTGCCTCGGGGTTCGCCGTACCCCGAACCTCGGAGAGGACCTTGCTGCGTCTGGTCGGGTTTTCTCGAAGTTCGGTTTTATTGATTGCGCTTTCGGTCGGTTGTTGTTGGTTGGTTTGTGCTTGATGGAAAAGGTTCCCGAAATGACTGGAGTGAATGCCGTCTTCCACAGCCACTTCGGTCGTTGGTGTCTTCTTGTCGAGGTCCCCGGAACGGGAGTTGGTATACAGTACGGCTTCTTGCGGCGATGTTGCGCCGTCTGGTAGCAGAGTAAACCTTCAGTATACCGATTGAGCCTGGGGCCTGATGGTGGATCTTCTCCTAAGCGCGTTTGGCGTTCTTTAGATGTTAGTTCGCCCCAGCTCGTCCCTCCCGGGCTCGTCTTTTCCCTCAACGTCTTACCTCGCTCTCCTGTTTGTTCTTCTGGTAATAGTTCTCTCTCAGCGTTGGTCCTTCTTGTGTTCCATATTTATACAGGTAGGTGTGAGGACAGGGGTATTGTTTTGAGTGCACATCGGCTCCTCCAAGTCTGCTGCCCCATTGTGTCAGTCCTGGGACTTGATTAGTTTGGGCCACCTCTTAACTGTAGTGATCCCAAGACTATTGTCCCTAGTCCGAGTTGATTAAGGTGATGATGGCTTGTATTCATAGCCCGATTAGGGGTGAGTCACATATTCAAACCCGAACCGGGTGGTCCCCATTGGCCGGGGGTTTCCTCGCTTCAGGTCTGACTTGATCCCTTGATTGGCCTTTGAGAATGCACTCTGCTTCGATTGGCCGACATCTACGGCTCACCTCTGAGCCACAGTCCCATGTATTCGGATGTCCCAGGCATATCCCAGCCTGCTTGTTGGGACCTCTGCCTTGGCCGAAAATGTTGGTTTTAAACTGTATAGGGCAATCCAATTTTTGGTAAAACGTGGTTGTGGATTTTCGAAGCCTACAGTCCTAAATGGCTTACCCCTTATCCTTAGACTGTGACCCCTGGTTCTGGACTCCCCGACCATCGGGAACATCCTTCCAGCATCTAGTCTGTATAGTCCTGTTAGAATTTTATAAGTTTCAATGAGCTCCCCTCTCATTCTTCTAAACTCCAGTGGGTACAAGCGTAGTGGAGCGTAAACACTGGTTGGGCCGAATGGCCTCTTTCTGTGCTGTAAATTCTTTGTGATTTTTTTTTTTTAATGGTGGACCATACCATCCTCCTCCACCGCCTCTCCACCGTCGTCCAGCTGGGTGGGATTGCACGCGCCTGGTTCTATTCTTATCTATTGTGATGAAATATTTCCATTCATCACTGCCTGTGACTGAGATCGGTTTCAGTGTCATTTCCCTTCCCCCAGACCTCATTGTATTGTGTACTGGAATGTGCTGTATTGTATACTGGAATGTGCTGGAATGTGCTGTGTGTAGGGCTCCGCCCATACCTGGCCCCGTTTGTAAGCTAGCTCAGTCTGGCCTCAGTCTCCAGAAGGAAGACATCTCTCTCTCTTACGTGTTACGTTCTAAGTTAATAAAAGCCTTGTTTTGTTCTGCTAACTTCGAGTCTCGGAATTATTGAGGCACATCATCTATCTAATCGTAGCCAGAGAATCACCCGCAGTGGCTTCTCTTCCCGCTCCCGCACTGTTACCTCTGGTGTCCCCCAAGGATCTAGCCTTGGCCCCCTGCTATTGCTCATCTACATGCTGCACCTCGACGACGTCATCCAAAAACACAGCGTCAGTTTCCTCATGTATGCTGATGACACCCAGCCTTTACCTCACCACCACTTCTCTCGACCCCTCCACGGCCTCTAAATTGTCAGACTGCTTGCCCGATGTTGGACTGCTCTCTTGTTCTTTTTCGCTTCGTTGCTTTAAACATCAGATTCCGCACACACTCAGTTGTTGTAATGCAGGGTCAGGTCTTTATTGAAACCTCATACTATGCACAACCAGTGTGAGTGCGCAAGTCTTTTCATACTACACAAACCAGTGTGAGAGCTGCTGAGACTCACACTATCTGATTCCAGTGTGAGCTGCTAAACCGGGTTCACTTACATTTCTTATACTAAATTTTGCCTTTGCTCACTACATTCCATGCATACTACCAATAAACCATGGCACCTCAAAGATACATACAAATGCCACAGAATAAACAACAGAAACTAGACATCCAGGCACTCAACAGCCCTAATTGTTTTATTGCTGCAGTAAAACCTTCCCCCTCCCTAAACAGAATTATCAAGTTGACACATTCGGATGTGGCTGAATGACCCTTACACATCTTTGGCCTGAAGATATCCTTTCTTTAAAATCCTCTTAGCCAATTTACAACCCATGCTCATCAGAAAGCTTCTTGAACTTTTAACTCATCGTGTGCTGGTCTCACAGACTGCACAGGAAGAATAGCGAGGCACCAGGTCGTGTGAACCCTGCTCCCACACTCCCCCGAATCCTCTCTCTGTCCTTTCTGCTCGCCATCATCTGTTTAATGCTACAATGCTCCAACTCACCCTCAGTAAGCTCCCCACTGGAGTGGAGCCAATTTACAGAACAAACAGGAAACTTTTCAAACTCCGTCGCCTCCAGTCCAGATCCAAGGTCGTCCCATCCTCTATCGTCGAATTACAGTATGCAGATGACGCTTGCATCTGCGCTCACTCGGAGGGCGAACTCCAAACCATCGTTAACACCTTCACTGGAGCATACGAGAGCATGGGCCTTACACTAAACATCCGTAAGACAAAGGTCCTCTACCAACCTGCCCCCGCCACAGTACTGCCCCCCGATTATCAAAATCCACGACAAGGCCTTGGACAAGGTGGACCACTTTCCATACCTCGGGAACCTACTGTCAACAAGGGCAGATGTCGACGGCGAAGTCCAACACCACCTTCAGTGTGCCAATGCAGCCTTCGGTCGCCTGAGGAAGAGAGTGTTTGAAGACCAGGACCTCAAACCCAGCACTAAGCTCATGGTCTACAGAGCAGCAGTGATACCCACCCTGCTGTATGCCTCAGAGACATGGACCATGTACAGCAGGCACCTCAAAGCACTGGAGAGGTACCACCAACGCTGCCTCCGCAAGATCCTGCAAATCCATTGGCAGGATAGGCACACCAACGTCAGTGTTCTTGCTCAGGCCAACATCCCCAGCATCGAAGCTTTGACCATGCTCGATCAGCTCCGATGGACGGGCCACATTGTCCGCATGCCCGATACGAGACTCCCAAAACAAGCGCTCCACTCGGAGCTCCGACACGGCAAGAGAGCCCCAGGTGGGCAGAGGAAACACTTCAAGGACACCCTCAAAGCCTCCTTGAAAAAGTGCAACATCCCCATCGACACCTGGGAATCCCTGGCCCAAGACCACACAAAGTGGAGGAGAAGCATCCAGGAAGGCGCCGAACACCTCAAGTCTCTTCGCCGGGAGCAAGCGGAAGCCAAGCGCAGGCAGCGCAAGGAGCGCACGTCAACCCAAGCACCCCACCCACCCGCCCCTTCAACCACCATCTGCCCCACCTGTGACAGAGACTGTAGGTCCCGCATTGGACTCATCAGTCACCTGAGAACTCATTTTTAATGTGGAAGCAAGTCATCCTCGGTTCCGAGGGACTGCCTAAGAAGGCGGCGGCGGCTACAATGTACTGTAATATCAAGTAATCATGGACTTAAAAGATTTCTTCAGCTCTTCTTACCGTTATCCATTGTAAGGATATTCTTGCTAAGTATCATTTCCCACTTGCTCTCGGTTACCCCAATTCCAGTTAGCTCCACCCTGAATTTTACTTTAATGTAATTTAATCCCTCTGTTAGTTACCAGTGCGTCTAACTCTATGTTGTTTCACTAAAAAGCCAGTATCGCTATGGAGTATGTATTAAAAGTTGTCTCACTCTCCACATTAACCATTTTTTAAAATCCATTCACGGGATGTGGGCGTTGCCAGCAAGGCCAGCATTTATCACCCATCCCTAAATGCCCTCGAGAAGGTGGTGGTGAGTCGCCTTTATAATAACTGAGTGGCTTGCTAGACCATTTCAGAGGACAGTTACGAGTCAACCACTGTGGGCCTGGAATCATATATAGGCCTGACCGGGTAAGGGCAGCAGATTTCCTTCCTTCAAGAACATTAGTGAACTCGATGGGTTTTTAACGACAATCCAGTAGTTATATTACTGATACTGGCATTTATATTCCAGATTTATTTATTAACTGAATTTAAATTCCCCAGCTGCCGTGGTGGGATTTAAACTCATACATTACCGGCTCATTAGTCCAAGACCTCTGGATTACTAATCCAGTGACATAACCACTATGCTATCATACCCAATGTTGTCTAATAACTGAGAATGTCTGAGACCCATTCTTCAGTGAATCATCACCATTCATTTCCACATGCTAGTTGCCTCATGCGCAACACATCACAATTGTAAACACACTGGTATCCCAATACCACACCACACTTACAACAGAGACAAGCCATTCCTCGGCTTTTAAGTGATCTTATCAAAAGATCGGAGGTCTTCTTCTGATCTCTCCATGCATTGTCCCAATGTCTGGGGGAGTGGCCAGGCTATCCAATACATTTTCCTCATTGTTCAGTAGAAACACAAACATCCCCAAGAGAATCTTTTCAATTACTGATTCTCACCTACACTTTCCTGACTTTCAATAGAATGTACCTCAACACCAAATTGAAAATCCTTTCATGAATCCTGTTACTCAGGGATGCACTCACACATCTTTCTTTTCCTAACCCTTGTTTGAGTTCCTGAAATTCACCCATAATCGCCTAGGAAAATGATTTTAGAAAAATTCCCATTGATTACCATTTCATCTCATTCATGAGCCCTGGAGAAACTTTACCATCCAATGCAATATGATCATTACCATTTAACGTCTTATTGGACCTTCTATTTCTTAAAATATACCAGAGAGCAATTCAGTCTGCCAGATGAGGGATGTTAGTTACCTTTAACACAACAGTCTCCCCCCTCCCCAAAAAAACATCTTTCTTGATACACAGTTTGGATGGAACCACGTAGACTGGACCTTTTCAAAAATAAAATGTGATTATCCCCTTAAATTTCAGATAAATTTCCCTTCCCGCGTGCTTGAGCAGCAACTCATCAATTTATCTCATCAATTTTAATTTCTCAAACAAATTATGTCCAGGGTTGTGATTGAATAAAAGAAAACAAAAGTATTTGCAATTGCGTTTGAATCTTCTTCTTAGGCAGTCCCTCGGAACCGAGGATGACTTGCTTCCACATTAAAAATGAGTTCTCAGGTGACTGATGAGTCCAATGCGGGACCTACAGTCTCTGTCACAGGTGGGGCAGACAGTGGTTGAAGGGGCGGGTGGGTGGGGTGCTTGGGTTGACGTGTGCTCCTTGCACTGCCTGCGCTTGGCTTCCGCTTGCTCCCGGCGAAGAGACTCGAGGTATTCGGCGCCTTTCCGGATACTTCTCCTCCGCTTTGTGCGGTCTTGGGCCAGGGATTCCCAGGTGTCGGTTGGTTGCGTTTGGATGCAAGTCTTTTATCTCCCCTCTTGGGCAATCTGTCTCGGAAGATAACACATTACTCCAAATAGTTAATTCCAAGCATTAATAAAGCAAAGTCTTACGTCCAATTTTGTCACCATGCTGCGACATTCGAGATCCATCAATGTCTTAAATCCTGAACATTACTGGGGCTCCCACTTCAAATTTTCCAGCAAAGTTCATGCTCCGTAACACCGTGAAGTCATTTTATATCAAAGAACCCCTCTTGGTAATCTTGCACCACCAACATTCATCTGGCCGCCCCTGCTTAAAAGAAAAAACAGAAAATCCATTGTGGTTTTCCTGCAAGTCCAATGGGTTAATTCGTCAATTCCTGATTCCCTTCTGTCACTGTGGGGAAACGTCCACTCAAATTTTTAAAATGTAAATATTTAACAATGCCCAAAATGTTTACAAAACACACAGCTGTTTGTGGCGTTAAAAGCAGAGTTCACAGCTGTTTGTGAAAAGTGTTAACTTTTGTTTGCTTTTCAAAAGAAGACAAACACAGACATCATCAATCAATGTAACTTCTTGCAGCTTTCTAACAGACTTTTTTAGAAACTTTCGCAAAATAAAATAAAAACAAAGTTACCTTTGCAAAGTCTTTGTGCCCTTAAAATTCGCGAAGACCCTGATCAATTCAATCCAGCAGGCAAAAAACACCAGACCTCAGTAGTAACACCACTACAAACATTCTGTGAAACAACTCCACACACAACAATAACATCCCCCTATATAACAACAGAAAATGCTGGAAAATCTCAGGTCAGGCAACATCCGTGGAGAGAAATTTGAGTTGACGTTTCGGGTCAAACCCTTCTTCAAAACTGGAAAGAAAAGAAAACAGATCGAAGGCAGGGCTGCGATCGAACAAAAGAAGTGAAAGAAACAAAAGAGCTAGACGAGATGGTAATAGGCTGAGATTAGGTGTAAAGTGTACTGGCAGGGCAAGAGATAGCTGCCAGGTGTGAGAGAGAAACAAAAAGGAAAGGGGGGGGGAAAGGAGTGGAAAAATTACAAGAAAAAATATGTAATAGGGGCCGAGGTTATCATCTTTCCCCCTGGTCACACGTACTTGAAATTGGTCAGAAATGTAAAAAAAAAATCCCAATTGCAGACGTGATTGCCTCATGTCTGGAACTGGAGGCTTTTACACCAACCAGGGTTTCACCATGGCCAAAATAAAAGTCTGGTTTTAATAGGTTAATTAACCTCAATAACTCCAATTTAATTCAGACCAATACCTTAAACTAACCAGTGCCACTTGAAAAAGAGGGAGGAGCCACAGCCACACCAACAAAGAAACATTCACACAAAAAAGTATGAGTGCACAAGTCTTTTCATACTACACAAACCAGTACGAGTGCACAAGTCTTTTCATACTACACAAACCAGTATGAGTGCACAAGTCTTTTCATACTACACAAACCATGAGTGCACAAGTCTGTTCATACTACACAAACCAGTACGAGTGCACAAGTCTTTTCATACTACACAAACCAGTGTGAGTGCACAAGTCTTTTCATACTACACAAACCAGTATGAGTGCACAAGTCTTTTCATACTACACAAACCAGTATGAGTGCACAAGTCTTTTCATGCTACACAAACCAGTATGAGTGCACAAGTCTTTTCATACTACACAAACCAGTGTGAGTGCACAAGTCTTTTCATACTACACAAACCATGAGTGCACAAGTCTTTTCATACTATACAAACCAGTGTGAGTGCACAATTCTTTTCATACTACACAAACCATGAGTGCACAAGTCTTTTCATACTACACAAACCAGTGTGAGTGCACAAGTCTTTTCATACTATACAAACCAGTGAGTGCACAAGTCTTTTCATACTACACAAACCAGTATGAGTGCACAAGTCTTTTCATACTACACAAACCAGTATGAGTGCACAAGTCTTTTCATACTACACCAACCAGTGTGAGTGCACAAGTCTTTTCATACTACACAAACCAGTGAGTGCACAAGTCTTTTCATACTATACAAACCAGTGTGAGTGCACAAGTCTTTTCATACTACACAAACCAGTATGAGTGCTGTAGTGTATGTACCCTGAAGGAGGAACTATATTCTGCAGCCCCTGTATACTGCAGTACCAGTAGTGACCACCCCTGTATATAAGCCTGTGTAGTAACTTTGTATATTAGTTCCAGTTTTGTCTCCATTCAGTAAACACCTGTTATAACCAACTTCTGCAGTCCGTGTCTCAATTACACACGGACATTACATTGGCGACGAATAGATCCGAACTTACCTACAGTTCTGCGCCACCTCATGGGGCTCCATCCCTGATGTGAAGTTATTAGAGGTCGAAGCCAGAAGGAAGAAATCAAAGAAGAAAAAAAAACCAGAAGAAACGGGCGTCGACCGTGGGCAACCGCCCTCTGATTCATCAAATTCGAAGATTTGCAGGAGAGGCTGTCGAGAGCTGGGCTTGCTTATCCAGTCTATGGTGTTCCAGCTAAATCGGGCTGGTGGCAGGTAGTACACTGATCCTTCCTGGGCTGTGGCGGGCTTGAGCTCGATCGGGTGGCTTTTCAACGGGGCCAAGCAGCGTTGTCGGGAAGAGGAGAGAGAGAGAGAGAGAGAGAGAGAGAGGGTGGAGCACACAGGGCGCGGCCGGTGCTACGAAGCCGGGCAGCGTACAGACCCGAGAAGAGGGAGGGAAGTGTCCCATAGGGTCTGCTCTGATGACGGGAACAGTAATTAAAATAAAAGAAAAAGAAATTAGAAGCGCAGAAAGTCGCGAGGAGCTGCAGTTTGCCACGGGGACCGTGGAGAGCGGCGTTGGCAGCAGCGCGGGGGGAAGCACGCGAAGACCATAGGGCGTCGCCATCAAGGCATAAAAACGCCAGCAACAGCGCTAGCAGCAGTGGAAAAGGCAGAAAGCGCAGGAGGCGCCATCTTAATCCAGCGGGGAAGAAGGCAAAGCGCGGGAGGCGCCATCTTAGATCTCCAAGATGCCGAAGACTGGCAATATCACTGCCTTCGATAATGCAATAGATGACTGGACCACGTATGTGGAAAGAGTCGAAGTATATTGCAAGGCAAATGAAGTAGCCGATGAGAAAAAGGCATCGGTACTACTAAACTTAATGGGCACAAGAACGTACGGCCTATTGCGGAACCTGATCACTCCAGTCAAACCGATGGCGAAGAGTTTTAACGAAATTGTTGATATCCTACAGGAACACCTAAATCCTACACCGCTGCTGATAGCAGAAAGATTTAAATTCCACAAGAGAAATCAGCATAAAGATGAGAGCAATGCTGATTACCTTACGCAAGCTATCAAAGCACTGCCAGTTCGGAGCAGGACTGGCAGATACCCGATAGCTTTTGCATCACGCTCGTTAACTGCAGCCGAGCGTAACTACGCCCAGATTGACAGAGAGGCCCTCAGCCTGGTGTGGGAGGTGAAGAAGTTCAATCACTACCTGCACGGACAGAAATTTACTCTACTAACTGATCATCAACCTCTTGTCTCCATTTTCAACCCTAAGAAGGGCGTCCCGATAATGACAGCACAACGGCTACAGAGGTGGTCCCTTTTCCTAGGGGCACACCAATATGACATCGAGTACAAAGGAACTAAATAGCATGGGAATGCTGATGGATTGTCGCACCTACCGTTGCCGACGGTGGAAGAAGCACCTGCAGTGGATCCTGTGCAGATATTCCACTCGACCATAGTCGAATGTCTACCTGTGACGAATGCAAACATAGAAAAGGAAACACAAAATGACCAGACACCCTCCAGGGTCTATGATTTAACGGTGAAGGGATGGCCAGCACACGGCGAACCACTGTTGCCAGCATTCTCACCGAGAAGAGATCAGCTGTCAGTGTGCCAAGGAACCTTGATGTGTGGATCCAGAGTAGTAATTCCACCCAAATTGAAGGATAGAATGCTCAATGAGCTTCATGAGGGTCATCTGGGAAAGGTAAAAATGAAGAACTTAGCCAGAGCGTTTGTGTGGTGGCCAGGAATCGATAGAGAAATCGAAGAGATGACCAAGAGCTGTGCAGGATGCCAGAAGGTCCAAAACGCCCCACCACAAGCCCCTCGACATCCATGGGAGTGGCCCTCATCTCCATGGCAAAGGGTACACATTGATTTTGCTGGTCCCTTCATGGACTCGATGTTTTTAATTGCGGTGGACGCACATTCAAAGTGGCCAGAGGTAATAAAAATGTCCTCAACCACCACTGAAAAAACTATCACAGTCTTACAAACCATATTCGCCAGAAATGGGCTGCCTGAACAGATTTGCTCCAACAATGGACCACAGTTTGTGTCTGAAGAGTTCCGGAGGTTCTTAAAGAACAATGGTGTTAAGCATTACACATCCGCCCCATATCATCCGGCCACCAATGGATTGGCTGAGAGGTTCGTTCAAACATTCAAGAAGGCTATCAAGGCAATGTGTAATGAAGACATACCCCTACAACACAAGGTAGATAACTTCTTGTTTGCCTACCGGAATGCGACACATGCAGTTACCAACCAAACTCCAGCCATGATGTTCTTCAATCGAACACTAAGATGCCGCTTGGATTTGGTTAAGCCAAACATCAGAAGAGATGTGGAGAACAGGCAGTTTCAGAATATGAATGTAAGGCCGACCAGGAGTTTCAAGATAGGTCAACCAGTTTTGGCCCAGGACTACCGCACAGAGAAACGGCAGCCAGGAACGATCTGCACACGGCAAGGACCTCTAATGTATACTGTGGACACTGGAGAGAGCATTGTAAGATGCCATGCTTACCAGATTCTAGAGTCACTGGAAAACGTCAAATCTACACCATGATCCTATACACCTGGTGATGAAACCGAAGTACCAATTGCATCTACCTCAGAATCGGTGATATTGGAAGCAGACGAACCAAACAACGACGGTGATCCCGAATCAACTTTGCCAGAAGAACCTGATACCCCAAAGAGGAGTTATCCGGACAGAATCAGGAAGCCTCCTCAAAGACTGAATTTATAATTGATTGACTTCAGCTAATGTATATAGCAACTGTAATTGTAAATATTTTATTTAATTATTAATCGAATGTTATGTACTGTTTAGCTAAAAGGGGAGGAATTGTAGTGTATGTACCCTGAAGGAGGAACTATATTCTGCAGCCCCTGTATCATGCAGTACCAGTAGTGACCACCCCTGTATATAAGCCTGTGAAGTAACTTTGTATAGTAGTTCCAGTTTTGTCTCCATTCAGTAAATACCTGTTATAACCAACTTCTGCAGTCCGTGTCTCAATTACACATGGACATTACAAGTGCACAAGTCTTTTCATACTACACAAACCATGAGTGCACAAGTCTTTTCATACTACACAAACCTGTGTGAGAAACATAGAAACATAGAGATAGGAACAGGAGTAGGCCATTCGGCCCTTCGAGCCTGCTCCGCCATTCAATGAGATCATGGCTGATCTTCGTCTGAGATCATAGCTGATCTTACCAGTTCAGTACCCCGTCCCCGCCTTTTCTCCGTAACCCTTAATCCCCTTAGCCTTCAGAAATATATCCAATTCTCTCTTGAAAATATTTATTGAATTAGCCTTCGCAGCCCTCTGTGGCAGAGAATTCCACAGGCTCACCACTCTTTGAGTGAAGAAATTCTTCCTCATCTCTGTTTTAAATGATTTGCCCGCTATTTTTAGACTGTGGCCCCTGGTTCTGTGCTCCCCGGCCATTGGAAACATTCTCTCTGAATTCAGCCTGTCCAGGCCTGCCATAATTTTATATGTTTCGATGAGATCCCCTCTCAATCTTCTAAACTCCAGTGAGTACAAGCCCAAACTATTTAATCTCTCTTCGTAGGTCATTCCCGCCATTCCAGGTATCAGCCTGGTGAATCGCCGTTGCACTCTTTCCATGGCAAGAACATCCTTCCGCAGATGGGGCGACCAAAACTGTACACAATACTCCAGATGCGGTCTCACCAGCACCTTGTACAGCTGTAGTAAGGTATCCCTATTCCTATACTCGAACCCCCTTGATATGAAGGCCAACATACCATTTGCCTTCTTAATCGCCTGTTGCACCTGCATGCTCTCCTTCAGTGACTGGTGCACAAGAACACCCAGGTCCCTCTGCACTTCCCCATCTCCCAATCTATTGCCATTTAGATAATAATCTACCCTCCTGTTTTTACCCCCAAAGTGGATAACCTCGCATTTATCCACATTATAGTGCATCTGCCACGTATCCGCCCATTCCCCCAACCTGTCCAAATCGCACTGTAGCCTCCTGACATCCTCATCAGAGCCCACCCCTCCTCCTAGTTTAGTGTCGTCAGCGAATTTGGAAATATTTCATCCAATTCCCTGATCCAGATCATTTATATATATTGTGAACAGCTGGGGTCCCAGGACAGATCCTTGCGGCACCCCGCTGGTCACTGCCTGCCACTCCGAAAACGAGCCGTTTATTCCAACTCTCTGTTTTCTATCCGCCAGCCAGTTCTCTATCCACGTTAATACTTTGCCCCCAATCCCATGAGCCTTAATTTTGCATGATAATCTTTTGTGTGGAACCTTATCGAAGGCTTTCTGGAAGTCAAGGTACACCACATCCACTGGCTCTCCCCCATCTATTTTACCAGTTACTTCCTCAAAAAATTCCAGCAGATTAGTCAAACACGATTTACCCTTTGTAAATCCATGTTGACTCTGTCCGATCCTTTCCCCATTTGTCAAGTGCTCCGCTATTTTATCCTTAATAATGGACTCTAGCATTCTGCCCACAACCGATGTAAGGCTTACTGGTCTATAATTCCCTGCTTTCTCTCTACCCCCCTTTTTAAATATTGGGGTAACATTAGCTACCCTCCAATCCACGGGTACTGTTCCTGAGTCAATGGAGTTCCGGAAGATGATCCTTAGAGCATCTGCTATCTCCAGGGCCACCTCCTTAAGTACCCTAGGATGTAGTTTATCAGGCCCCGGGGATTTGTCGGCCTTCAGTCCCCTCAACTTACCCAACACCATATCCCTAGAGATACTAATTTCTGTCAGCTCCTCCCTCTCATTAGTCCCTATGTTTGCCGATATTCCTGGGAGGTTATTTGTGTCCTCCTTTGTGAATACAGAACCAAAGTATGAGTTTAATTGGTCTGCCATTTCCTTATTCTCCATTATATATTCTCCCGAATCGGACTGCAAGGGACCGACTTGAGATTTTACCAGTCTTTTCCTCCTGATATACCGATAAAAGCTTTTGCAGTCTGTCTTTATGTTTGCTGCAAGTTTACTTTCGTATTCTATTTTCCCCTTCCTGATTAATCCCTTTGTCCTCTTTTGCTGTATCCTGTACTGCCCCCAATCTTCCGGTCTGGTGCTTTTTTTTGCCAGTTGATATGCCCTTTTTTTTGATTTTATGCTGTCCCTAATTTCCCTCGTTATCCACGGTTGAGTCACCTTTTTAGGTTTATTTTTATGCCAAACCGGTATAAACATGTTCTGGAATTCTTCCATTCTATCTTTGAATGCTTGCCATTGTCTATCCACTGTCAATCCCCCCAGAAACACCACCCAATCAATCTTACCCAATTCCCGTCTCATACCCTCGTAATTCCCTTTATTTAAGTTCTGGACCTTAGTCTCTGATTCAATTTCCTCACTCTCCATCTCGACTGAGAGCTCGATCATATTATGATCGCTCTGACCCAAGGGGCCTCGTACAAGAAGATTGCTGATAAGTCCCTTCTCATTGCACAATACCCAGTCTAAAATGGCCTGATCTCGAGTCGGCTCCTCGACATATTGGTCCAGATAACCGTCCCGAAAACATTCCAGGAATTCCTCCTCCTCAGAATTTTTACTAATTTGGGTAGTCCAATCAATATGTAAATTAAAGTCACCCATGATGACAGCTGTGCTCTTATCGCACGCTTCTCTAATTTCCCTTTTTATGCCTTCCCTCACCTCCATATTACTATTTGGAGGCCTATATATCACACCCACTAACGTTTTCCTCCCCTTGCTATTTCTCATTTCTACCCATACAGATTCCGTTTCATCCGAGTTAATATCCTTCCTTTCCATTGCATTAATCCCCTCCTTTACCAGCAATGCTACCCCACCTCCCCTACCTTTTTGCCGATCCTTCCTAAATATTGTATATCCCTGGATGTTAAGTTCCCAGCCTTGCCCACCCTGCAGCCACGTTTCTGTAATCCCAATCAAATCATACTTGTTTACCTCTATTTCCACAACTAATTCATCCACCTTGTTCCTAATGCTTCTAGCATTAAGATACAAAGCCTTCAGGCTTGCTTTTTTCACACTCTCATTATGAATTAGTTTGGCCCTTTGTGTTTCTCTCCTTTGCTTATTGCTTCTCACCTTTCTACCATCTATTTCTGACTTCATATGACTTCCCTCTTTTCCACTACCTAGGTTCCCATCCCCCTGCCAAATTAGTTTAAATCCTCCCGAACCGCCCTAGAAAATATTACCCCGAGGACATCGGCTCCCTCACAGTTCAGGTGTAGACCGTCCCCTTGGTACAGGTCACTCCTCCCCAAGAACTGGTTCCAATGCCTCAAGAATTTAAATCCCTCTCCCTTGCACCACTGCTCAAGCCACGTATTTAGCTTATCTATCTTACTCTCTCTAAACTTATTAGCTCGTGGCACTGGTAGCAATCCAGAGATTACTACCTTTGAGGTCCTACTTTTCAATTTAGCTCCTAACTCCCTAAATTCAGCTTGTAGGACCTCCTCCCTCTTTTTACCTACATCGTTGGTACCTACATGTACCACGACAACTGGCTGATCCCCCTCCCCCTTCAGAATGCTCTGCACCCGCTCCGAGACATCCTTGACCCTTGCACCAGGGAGGCAACATACCATCTTGGAGTCTCGGTCTCGGCCACAGAAACTCCTATCTATCCCCCTTACAATTGAATCCCCTATCACTATAGCCCTATCCCTCTTTTTCCCGCCCTTCTGTGCAGCAGAGCCAGTCATGGTGCCCTGAACCTGGCTGCTGGTGCCTTCCCCTGATAAGTCATCTCCCCCAACAGTACCCAAAACGGTAAACCTGTTTTGGAGGGAGATGACCGCAGGTGACTCCTGCACTACCTTCCTGCCTTTACCCTGCCTTTTGGTCACCCATTTACTGTCTGAGCTAGCCTTTACCTGCGGTGTGACCAACTCACTGAATGTGCTATCCACAAGATCCTCAGCATCGCGTATGCTCCAGAGTGAGTCCATTCGCAGCTCCAGCGCCGCCATGCGGTCCGCTAGGAGCTGCAGCTGGACACACTTCCTGCACACATAGTTGTCAGGGACAGTGTCCCTGATTTCCCACATGGCACAGGAGGAGCATGACACGGGTCCGAGCTGCCCTTCCATGACTTAACCCTTACAATACCCTTTTATTTACTACGATTTAGCTTAATTATTGAATTCTACTTAGAATAAGTTTGTGAAAGTACTCACCAACCAGTCACCTACCTGTTTTCTGGTGTTGTATTTTCACTGCCGCCTCCTGTCCTGGAACCTTTTCCACCTAGGTTAGGCTCCTGAAATAAAATAAATTGAACCTACCTTTTCAACTTCCCCTAACCCCTAAAAGGTTAGAGGAGGTGGAAGGGTGGGAGACACTACACTGTAGTGTTTCGGGTTTAGCAACAGCTCCACCTATATAAGAGTTACTGGCCTCCTGCTCTCCTGACTGCACCAGCTGTGAAAGAAAAAGCCCGCAAAAGGTGAGCTTTTAAACTCACCAGTTACTGGCCTCCTGCTCTCCCGACTGCCCCAGCAGTTACTGGCCTCCTGCTCTCCCGACTGCACCAGCTCTCTCCTGGAACCTGGATTGGTCGGTGCCTCTGACTGCTCCCTCTCAAGCCTTTAAGCTCTCCCGCCTCGGGCTGCTCCCGCGCAGGTCCGCTGCTTCTCCGGTCTCGGGGCTGTGGGCCTCGGTGCCTCTGACTGCTCCCTCTCAAGCCTTTAAGCTCTCCTGCCTCGGGCTGCTCCCGCGCAGGTCCGCTGCTTCTCCGGTCTCGGGGCTGTGGGCCTCGGTGCCTCTGACTGCTCCCTCTCAAGCCTTTAAGCTCTCCCGCCTCGGGCTGCTCCCGCGCAGGTCCGCTGCTTCTCCGGTCTCGGGGCTGTGGGCCTCGGTGCCTCTGACTGCTCCCTCTCAAGCCTTTAAGCTCTCCTGCCTCGGGCTGCTCCCGCGCAGGTCCGCTGCTTCTCCGGTCTCGGGGCTGTGGGCCTCAAGTCTTTTCATACTACACAAACCAGTGAGTGCACACGTTTTTTCATACTACACAAACCAGTGAGTGCACCAGCCTTTTCATACTACACAAAGCAGTATGTTTGCACAAGTCTTTTCATACTACACAAACCAGTATGAGTGCACAAGTCTTTTCATACTACACAAACCAGTATGAGTGCACAAGTCTTTTCATACTACACAAACCAGTATGAGTGCACAAGTGTACACAAACCAGTATGAGTGCACAAGTCTTTTCATACTACACAAAGCAGTATGTTTGCACAAGTCTTTTCATACTATACAAACCAGTGAGAGTGCACAAACCATGAGTGCACAAGTCTTTTCATACTACACAAACCAGTGAGTGCACAAGTCTATTCATACTACACAAACCAGTGAGTGCACAAGTCTTTTCATACTACACAAACCAGTATGAGTGCACAAATCTTTTCATACTACACAAACCAGTGTGAGTGCACAAGTCTTTTCATACTACACAAACCAGTAAGAGTGCACAAGTCTTTTCATACTGCACAAACCAGTGTGAGTGCACAAGTCTTTTCATACTACACAAACCAGTGTGAGTGCACAAGTCTTTTCATACTACACAAACCAGTATGAGATCTGCTGAGACTCACACTATCCATGATTCCAGTGTGAGCACGAGCTGTTTTTGAGACACACACTATTCGTGATTACACATTCTACCATTATCTTTTCCCTGAAGATATCCTTTCTGTAGTGTTCATGTGTTGATAAAGACACTGAAGACAGGAGTTAGTTCATAGGTGTTTACTAAGCAAAGTCTGGGGGGGTTCTAACAGATATACACAATATACAGGCTTATATAGCCCGAGTGGCAATTACCGGCATTACAGCACACCTGGGGCTCTTAAAGGCACATACACTACAATTCCTCCCCTTTTAGCTAACCAGTACATCATATTTTAAGTAATTATTAATTACATGTTATAAGCAAAATAATATACACATTGCTGTAGTTAATCAATTATAAGTCAGTCTCTCAGGAGGCTTCCTGACTCGGTCCGGATAACGCCTCGGGGGTGTAGTAGTTTCTGGTGGTGTAGTAGGTTCTTCTGGCAAGGCTGATTCGGCTTGAATGCCAGTGTCGGGTTCATCGGGTTCCAGTATCACCGGATCGGAGGTAGATATGGGTATCTCTACTTCATCGTTATGATGTAAGCCCCCAAAGTGTGGACTAAGTGATATACAAAGTCGACAACACTGGCTTGTTATAAGAAAGACAGACCCAATAATTGAAGTAAAAACGGTTTATTCAGGCCTGGGGAGCTATGGCTCTTGCGTCCCAACACAAGGCTCCAACTCCACCGAATCTCTTGAGGTTCACACAGTTATACAAAAATTAAGGCCCTGCCCTAAAGGCGGGGATAAGCTTATTAGCATATACAGAATTATAGTTAAATTGTAATTATAAAACCGTGACATTCCATTCTTCCAGTCGCTTACAAATCTCACATTTCGTTATCCGTTGGTCCTGTTACTTTCTCATGACCCAGGGGCCTCAACTTTATTACTTTACGATCGTCCATTTGCTGTTGTCAGATGGCTTGGTCTTTTTTAGTATTTCTCTAAGATAGTAGATCTTTCCAAAGCGGGCAATCCGCAGACTTTCTGTCTCTCTCTCTTGAATTATTTCTACAGAGCAAAAACACTTTAGTTAGTTAAAAGAATAGAACCCTGTTGAGCTTCACACTTAACAAACCCTTAAGTGCAAAGGTGTCGACTCGCGTGGCCGAACCCATATATCTCTCCCTCTTTCTAAGGGGTTGTTTTGACAGTTTTAATCTCTCAGCAGTTAACCCGTAGTCCTGTTTAAACCTTATCTGGGTTTATACAACTTTTACAGACTTCTATTGTTCAACTCGGAGCACGAATTAACCTATTCCCTTCATTTTGTATATTGGTGTTACAGATGAATCCTGGTTTGTTTTACCTTATTAAATCCAATTTTTAATATCTTACTTCAGTCCCCCCTTTTGACCTTTGGACAATTGCTCCAAACAGGTCAACATGTATTTCCACTTCCTGGTGTCTGCCAGAGCGTGCACTCCCTGGCCTTCTACCAATTTAGGTTATACATGTATATATATCTTATCAATTTGGAGGCCGACTTCCCCCTCTGTGGTATGGTGGTCTTTCCTTTACGGTGGTCTTTCCTTTAGGGTGGGCTTTCCTTTATGCACTCCGTCCGGTGTAACCATTCCCGGGGCCCCTTAGACCCTACACTAATGGTTGAGGCTTTTCTGCTCAAGCCTGTCCCTCATTCCCACGTGGGGTGTGTGACGTGCCAATTCGAGACTGTCATCACACACCAATCCTCATTCACCACCCTCCTTCTGCCACCCTCCTTCTGCCACCTCCATCTTACGGTTGGCCGGCCCGGTCATTAATTACCATGCCCAATTAATCCCATATAATTTCAGGGCTTCCCATCGCGTCTTACACCATTTGCCTTGGAGAGGCGGGGGAGTTGTCCATTCTTAACATCGCTACCTGCCCCTCCTCAGGCTCTACTTCCTTCACTGCACCAATTTCGGCCTTACTCATTCTGGCACAAAGGCACTGGAGAAATAAAAATACACAATATATCAGAATAACAATCAAGAGGAATATCATTATGCCTTGTACCACCGAGGCGCCCACAGTCCCCGACCATCCTGGTCCCCAATTATCAAAATATGAGGAAGTGGGTGAGTTTCCTCTAATGTTGTACTAATGTCTTTTTGTTGTTTCTTTAAGCCTTCTTCTATTTTATGATAGTACTTTAAAATTTCCTTTGTTTCCTGCCGTAACTTCTGCCAAGCTTCCTCTAACTTAGGAATTGCCTTGGGCTCTGGTATGACATAAGTTTCAACCCTTTTTAGTAAGTCTCATATTATCAAATGACCAGGTTTTCCTATCTGTATAGGTATCTTTAGACCAATACAACGGTTTGGTTGGGGAATGGTATAAGCCATATCTTGATATTCATATTTCTGTTCAATTGTGGTGACACAACAGGTCCCATTGTTCCTTGGTGCTACCCAGGTCCGGTGTATCCCCTTGGGTGAACCTCGAGGGTGCAATTGGTAATTTTCGCAAATCCGCACTCGGATGTGTCTCCCTCGGTGGGGGGGGGTGTGCACACCCATGTCCTTCCCTTGTGGTGGCACCCGTCCACTACCACCCCCCTTTAGGTTTTATTCTTCTGTTTATTATCTTCATCCCTTTCCCAAAGCGCCTTGGTAGGGACATCATGATATTTAACCCACTTTCCCTTTGTACTTCTCCTATATTAATCACGTCGTATCGGAGTTGTCCCCCTTCTGGGAATTGTGGGATGGCCAGTACAAAGCCAATCATCTTAGTCCATAGGGTCAGACAATCACCTGCCCCATTTTACATTCCTTACATAGGCTTTTATTTGTGTCAATCCAAGGTTCCAGATCCTTATTAGTAATCCAATCAGGGATCTGTCCATTATTTATTTGCCTCATATTATGCTGAGCATTCGAGAATAGCCATGAGCCCTACGTGGCACATATTAGTTCCTTATTGTTTTGGCGAGAAGCATTATTAAGTCTATTAATAATTGTATTGATTGTTTCTGCATGGGGGGCTACTACCTCTTCCACCCCCGACAATTGCATTATTGTTTGGTTTCCCTGCCAGTGTCAATTGCTGGCTATTTCCAGTAGCTTGTTTTAGTAACTTCTCTATTTTTGCTTGTAATTCTTCTACTCCTTCGTTTACTCCTTCTATGTCCAAGCTATTAACTGTTGCTAACCCAGCCGCATACCCTGCTCCGGTCGTTTCCAATACTCCCCGTTTCTTACATCTTTGTAAGATAGATTTTTCCTGTGGATCCTCTAATTGTTTTACCCACAGGGAGTTCCAGGTTTGTTTTGTATCTCAAAAGTACTCATATTAATGGCAAGCTTAGTAACTCTATGTGCTACACTAAAATACACCTCATCCTGTGTTCTCCTTATTACTAATCCCCCTCGATAATGGCAATACTTATATTTATCCCTAGAATCAAGGCGAGGACGCTCCATCTCATTCCGGACGTCCAATGTTCCTGTAATTACAAAAAGGGGGCTGGTCGTCACCAGCCAGTTAGAATTATTCTGCTCTTATCCATTTTATCAGTTCAAAATGCTGTACATCTGGTTCATTTCTTGTTCTGTGGCTCTGTCCCCAGACATACCTGAAGATGCAAACTATGGCATATAATATTATCATCATACACAGCCTATTATCATCATATATGTAGTAACTCCCCTTCCCATTCTTTATATCTTCTAGTATACTCCTCACTCTGTCAAAAAGGGCACCATCTCTGGTTTACTCATTGTCTTTCTTATATATTTTTAACTGAGTCCAGTGTTTCCACCTTCCTTTACCCGTTCCAGACCCATCTACATGAGCACATGTGTCATTATTCATTAATACTTCATAAGGTCCTGACCATCTGGGTGCTAGCCCTGATTTGGCTGGTATTATTTCTGCTATCACTTTGCTGTCTATTGCTAAGACCTCCTTCTGGTCGTCCCGTGTATCCTGTTCTCGATCCCGTATGATCTGTTGGTCTTTGGCCTCATGTCTCTAACTATCTGTCCAGATTTATCTTTGGGTAACAGGACAGCTTCCCAAGCAGTCTCCCCGCCGTTTGAGACGGTGCTGCAATTAGTTTATAAGATAACTTCCATTTATCAAATCCTAATTTTCCTTCTATCACTGTGGGGAAATATTAACTCAACATTAAGAAATTTACATTTATTAATGTCCAATATCTTTAAATTCTATTCAGTAATACTGAAGTTGTTGCTTGGTGAACTCAAACAGCTGTCAGTGGAAAGGGTTAACTCCTTCGCAGGCTTTTGAAGGTGGAGCTAAACATTATTGCGTCACTTCACGCAACCCAAAAAACATCCATGACTGAGAGACAGTTGTGGTTTCACACTTTGACTCAACATGAACATTTGGGCTTCATTGGTCAGATTCCCTCTCTCAATTGCTCATTTAGCTGCCCATCCTCTTGTGTGCTTTAATTTATTATTATGCACTCTTTGGGTAGGAGAGAGGTTCCTACTCATTCCTTGATTATATTCTTGCCTCTTACGGGTCTTCTCCTGGTGTCATATATCCCTGCCTACTCCCGCTATCATGTAATCAGACACCACCCCAAAGGCATTCCGACTATCTATATAGGTTTACACATTTTCCTTTGGCTACCCCCCTTTGATCAAATCCTGTATGGGCTGGGCCATTTCTACTTTGTTTCCCGGGCCTGCCTGTTTGTTTGACTTATAATCTGGGGGCCAGTACACTTCATTCGCTTTAGGGTCGACTAAAGCTCCTACTTCTCGCAGTATATCTATCCCTAGGATTGTTCCTTCGGTGTTCTCGCATACCCACAACTGTGTAGGTATTATTATACATCCAGTTTCTAGTAAGACTGTTTCGCTCTTATAAGCCCTGATTCTTCGTCCACCGATTCCTGCTATACTAACTGAAAGTTTCGTTCGGGGCAAGGGTAAGTCTGTCAATGAGATTGTGGCTCCTGTGTCTATTAACATTTTGCACTGTCGGCCCCCTACCAATGCATCAACAAACATCCTCGGATCCCCCTCCCCTCTCTGGCGCGGTCCCTTCCTGCTGCCATCCCTAGAAGCTTGCGAGCAATCAAAGCACGCAGCCAGTCCTAATGCCCCTCCCATCTGTTTTTGGGCATTTGTCTCTTCCCTTGTGTCACTATGTATCCTAGGTAGACTACTTCATCCTTCCCTACCTATACCTTTCTAAGGTTTAACTCTAGTCCCGCCTTCTATAAGGCTTCCAGTACCATAGTCAATTAAATCTTGTAGAGGGACCTGCCACTATCAGATATTCTTGCGGAGTGGAGTTATCTTATTCAATTTGGACTACACCAATTTACATCAACCAGAATTTCACTGTGGCCACAATGAAAGTCTGGTTTTAATAGGTTAATTTACCTCATAACTCCAAGGTTAGATCTTAGACTGAAACTTAATCTTTCATTAAACAAACTTTTTGTTGCTCTTCTCAGTTTTTACACTCCAGCTTAACTTAAATTGTAATAGGTTTTTTTCATTCTGAGGGCACAATCTTATTCACACCTTCTTAAACTTCCAAAATCCCCGACAAGACAAAGGGGTTAAATGCTTTTACTTTAACACAGAGAAGTGGGTGGAGCTACAACACACAGCAGACAGTTCTTTTTCTTAACGGACAGATTTTCAGACAAAGGAATATTGAATCCTCTTAAACATTCCTAATCAGGAAAACATCCACACTCTCACATTTTTATACAAACTGTAATTTCAGCATATGTCTAAGGTTCCTTTCACTCAGCAAATCTCGTGTTTTACTCGTCTTGGTACAGATGCTAATAACTTCCATGTTGGTAAAGCTTTAAGTTTATCTTTTCCTTCCTTTTTAAATCTGTGACTCAACAGCTTTCCCTAGTTTCCAAATCCCTGTTTGTTTGGTTTTTTTTTGCTGGGGTTTCAAATTGGTTCGCCTGCAAATTAGATCTTTTTCCTTCTTTATCTCTCCCTTCTGTTTCAATTCCTTACATTATCTGTTGCCTCTTTATCTTTAGCTCCTCCCCACCAAGCCTTTGGCTCTCTGCACTGTTTCTTTTTATTTTCCAGGAGTCGGGTTATAGAATCCAGGTCCTTTGAGGATTCTTCTTCCACCCTCTTAGTCATAACTAACTGCTACGTTTAATGCTTAATTCACGGTATTGGTGAATTAGGTTTGTACGCTACGTTGTTCGCCCCTATAGCATCACCTTAGTTAATTTCTTGCTTTCTGTTAGTCACTTCGTTTTGTTAGACACACACCAACCCTTTAGTTCCGAGGTTTCGGTACTGTGGGGTCTGTAGCTCCCGGCGTCCTACTTGATCCTGGCCATCACGTGGGACTACTGTCCTCTTAATTCAGGCTCAGGCTAGGTGCTGGGGACAGACCTCACCCTTGTCCGTTCTAACCTCTTTATGACCGTAGGGTTTTATCTCATTCACTCACCACGGTGCACCCATTCATTCAATTGTTGAGATTTCGCCGTCTCACAGATTTTAGGGAACTATCTGCCCCTAACTGAGGTATCACCGCCTCATGGTCCTTAGGGAACTACCTGCCCCAAAGGTTGGTAGGGAACTACCTGCCCCTACTGAGGTTTTCCCGCCTCACGGTCCTTAGGGAACTACCTGTCCCAAAGGTTGGTAGGGAACTACCTGCCCCTACTGAGGTTTTCCCACCTCACGGTCCTTAGGGAACTACCTGTCCCAAAGGTTGGTAGGGAACTACCTGCCCCTACTGAGGTTTTCCCGCCTCACGGTCCTTAGGGAACTACCTGTCCCAAAGGTTGGTAGGGAACTACCTGCCCCTACCCCTACTGCAGTTTACTTTTTAACCGCCTTCAATTAAAGGTGTCTTTCTTTTTATAGTTCTTTTATACGTCGATTCTGACTCAATGTCTCACCAGCGATTAACCCCTAATTTTACAGGTGGTAATTAAAACACACTCACCCATCATAGGTTAACGCTGTCCGAGAGTCTGGTTCAGAACGCACATCCCATCCTCGTCGCCAATTGATGTAAGCCCCCAAAGTGTGGACTAAGTGATATACAAAGTCGACAACACTGGCTTGTTATAAGAAAGACAGACCCAATAATTGAAGTAAAAACGGTTTATTCAGGCCTGGGGAGCTATGGCTCTTGCGTCCCAACACAAGGCTCCAACTCCACCGAATCTCTTGAGGTTCACACAGTTATACAAAAATTAAGGCCCTGCCCTAAAGGCGGGGATAAGCTTATTAGCATATACAGAATTATAGTTAAATTGTAATTATAAAACCGTGACATTCCATTCTTCCAGTCGCTTACAAATCTCACATTTCGTTATCCGTTGGTCCTGTTACTTTCTCATGACCCAGGGGCCTCAACTTTATTACTTTACGATCGTCCATTTGCTGTTGTCAGATGGCTTGGTCTTTTTTAGTATTTCTCTAAGATAGTAGATCTTTCCAAAGCGGGCAATCCGCAGACTTTCTGTCTCTCTCTCTTGAATTATTTCTACAGAGCAAAAACACTTTAGTTAGTTAAAAGAATAGAACCCTGTTGAGCTTCACACTTAACAAACCCTTAAGTGCAAAGGTGTCGACTCGCGTGGCCGAACCCATATATCTCTCCCTCTTTCTAAGGGGTTGTTTTGACAGTTTTAATCTCTCAGCAGTTAACCCGTAGTCCTGTTTAAACCTTATCTGGGTTTATACAACTTTTACAGACTTCTATTGTTCAACTCGGAGCACGAATTAACCTATTCCCTTCATTTTGTATATTGGTGTTACAGATGAATCCTGGTTTGTTTTACCTTATTAAATCCAATTTTTAATATCTTACTTCAGTTAGATGTATAGAGTTGTGGTGTAGGTTGTCCCTTTTTGGATGACTTTATGATTTGGTCAGCATGGCGCCTTATTATGCTTTCTCCGATGTCCACGGTATACATCAGTGGTCCTAGTAGTCGTGTGCAGATAGTTCCAGGCTGCCATTTCTCGGTACAGTAGTCCCGGGCCAAAACTTGTTGACCTATCTGGAAGGTTCTAGTTGGCCTTTCATTCATGCCTTGAAACTGCCGGCTCTCCACGTCCCTTCTGATGTTGGGCTTGACCAAATCCAGCCGGCATCTTAGGTTTCTATTGAAGAACATCATGGCGGGAGTTTGGTTGGTAACCATATGTGTTGCATTCCTGTATGCGAATAACAAGTTATCCACCTTGTGCTGAAGTTTTATGTCTTCATTACCCATGGCCTTTATGGCCTTCTTGAAGGCCTGGACAAACCTTTCAGCCAATCCATTGGTGGCGGGATGGTATGGGGCGGACGTGTAGTGCTTAACCCCATTGTTTTTTAAGAACTTTCTGAATTCTTCGGACACAAATTGCGGTCCATTATCGGAACATATCTGTTCCGGCAGCCCATTCCTGGCAAATATGGTCCTTAATACTGTGATGGTTTTTTCCGTGGTGGTGGAGGACATCTTTATTACCTCCGGCCACTTGGAGTGTGCATCAACCACGATTAAGAACATTGAGTCCATAAATGGACCAGCAAAGTCGATGTGCACCCTTTGCCAGGGAGATGAGGGCCACTCCCATAGATGTAGAGGGGCTTGTGGTGGAGCGTTTTGGACCTTCTGGCATCCTAGGCAGCTCTTGGTCATTTCTTCGATGTCTCCATCGATATCTGGCCACTATACAAATGCCCTAGCTAGGTTCTTCATTTTCACTCCACCCAGATGCCCCTCGTGAAGCTCCTTTAGCACTTTATCCTGGAGTTTGGTTGGAATTACCATTCTGGATCCACACATCAAGGTTCCTCGGCACACTGACAGCTGTTCTCTTCTTTGCGAGAATGCTGGCAACACTGGTTCGCCATGTGCTGGCCATCCCTTCACTGTTAAATCGTAGACCCGTGAGAGAGTCGGGTTATTTCTCGTCTCCCTTTCAATGGCAGAATTTGTTACTGGTAGACATTCCACTATGGTAGAGTGGAACATCTCTACTGGGTCTACTGTAGGTGCCCCTTCTACCGTTGGCAACGGTAGGCGCGATAAACCATCAGCATTCCCATGCTGTTTTGATCCTTTGTATTCTATGTTGTATTGGTGTGCCCCTAGAAAAAGGCACCTCTGTAGCCTTTGCGCTGTCATAATGGGAACACCTTTTTTAGGGTTGAATATGGAGATGAGGGGTTGATGGTCAGTCAACAAGGTAAATTTTTGTCCGTGTTGGTAATGGTTGAATTTCTTCACTCCCCATACCAGGCTGAGTGCTTCCCTGTCGATTTGGGCATAGTTACGCTCAGCTGAGTTTAATGAGCGTGACGCAAAAGCTATCGGCCGTTCTGAGCCATCAGGGAATTTATGGGATAATACTGCTCCTATGCCGTAAGGGGATGCATCGCACGCCAGTCTGATTGGCAGTGATGGGTTGTAATGAGCCAAAACTTCTTCGGATGAGATTAAGTCTTTGCATTTATGGAAGGCATGTTTACAGTCTTCGTTCCATTTCCAAATCACTCCTGTTTGTAGAAGTTCATTAAGAGGGTGTAGAAGAGTTGATAAGTTCGGTAAAAATTTATGATAGTAATTTATTAATCCCAGGAACGACCTTAATTGTGAAACATTTTCAGGTGCTGGGGCTTTTATGACCGCTTCAATTTTTTCAGGTGACTTATGCAACCCTTCATTATTAATTATGTGGCCACAATATGATATCTGATTTTGGAAAAATTCGCACTTGGGGCAATTTGCTCGTAGGCCCCGTTCTTTCAGCCTAGTGAGCACCTGCTCCAAATGGGCAAGGTGCTCGTTGTCATTTTCTCCTGTTACAAGGATGTCGTCTAGGTAGCATTGAGTCCCCGGAATCCCTTGCAGGACTTGCTCCATAGCTCTTTGCCAGATAGCTGGAGCTGATGCTACTCCAAATACCAGTCGATTGTACTGGTACAGGCCTTTGTGTGTGTTTATCGTGAGATACTTTTTGGAGGCCTCCTCAACCTCCATCTGTAGATATGCCTGTGCCAAGTCAATTTTGGTGAAACGTTTCCCTCCGGATAGTGAGGCGAAAATATCTTCTACCTTCGGAAGAGGATACTGTACTGTGTGAAGGATCGGGTTTACAGTCACCTTGAAGTCTCCACAGATGCAAATTTTTCTCTGTTCTTCAGATTTATCATTATTCAATGCTTTTTTCATGACTGGAACGATGGGTGTTGCCCACTCGCTCCAATCTATTTTGGATAATACGCCTGCTTTTTCCAAATTCTCCAGCTCTGCCTCGACTGCTGGACGTATTGCGTATGGCACCGGTCTTGCCTTAAAAAATTTTGGAATTGCTGCATCTTCCACTTTTATTGAGGCGGTGATGCCTTTCAAGGTTCCTAGTTTCTCTTGAAACACTTCTTTGGCGTTGGCCAAGATGTCTTTTAATCGTTCAGGTATGATGTCATCATTGTTTTTTTCTTACTGGTCACCGTCAGTGCCTGAATGGAGTGCCAGTCTAAACATATCTTTCTGATCCATTCACGTCCCAACAACGGTGGACCACCATCTTGTAGAATGTATAAATACAACTTTTGTATTTCTTTGCCGTTGTATACAACAGGCACCCTTATTTTTCCTTTGGGGTATACTTTCTGCCCCGTATATGTTTTTAAGATAATGGATGTGTCTTTTAGAGGTATATGCGAAAATAGCCTCTCGTAATCCCGTTGATTTATTACGGTGAGAGCTGATCCTGTATCTAGCTCCATTTTAACTGGGGACCCTGCTATCGTGAGGGTAACCCAAATGGTTTGGTAATCATCTTTGGCAAGTACATTATGTAATTTGAGACAGCTTAGTCTCTTGTTTTTGAAGTCGCTATCGCTCTTCTGGCCTTCGGAGCTACTGTCCATCATTTGTACCTTCCTGTACTTTTCTTTATTGATTTTTTTTTTTCTGTCTTTGGATTTATTTTGTCCAGATCGGCATACCCGTGCAATGTGTCCAATCTTTCCGCATTGCCTGCATGCTTTGTCCTTGAACCAGCAGTCCCTCTGGTTATGGGTGGATCTGCCGCAGTGATAACATCTTTCGAAACCCTGTGTCATTTCATGGGTGCCGAAGTCCTGTGTCTTTTGTTGTATCTCTGCAGCTCCTCTTGCTGCTGCTTCGCATGATACAGCCATACTGAAAGCTTTGTCCAATGTTAAATCTTTTTCAGAAAGCAGCCTTTTTTGTGTTCCTTCACTTAAGAGACCGCAAACGAATTTGTCTTGAAGATAATCTGATAGTCCTGCCCCGAATTGGCAGTACTTTGATAGCTTTCTTAATTTGGTTAGGTAATCAGCGTTACTTTCATTCTTGTGTTGATTTCTCTTGAAGAACTTGAATCGTTCCGCTATCAGCAGCGGTGTTGGGTTTAAGTGCTCCTGCAGGGTATCAACAATTTCTTTAAAATTCTTGTCCTTTGGTTTGGCTGGAGTGATTACATTTCATAACAGCCCGTATGCCTTTGCGCCTATTAGGTTCAGAAGTACTGAAGCTTTTTTTTCATCTTCTATTCCATTTGCAGTGCAATATACCTCTACTCTTTCCACGTATGTGGTCCAATCCTCTATTTCGCTATCAAAAGCATCAATATTGCCAGACTTAGGCATTTCAGAAAAGATATGGCGCTTCCCGCGCTTTTTTTTCTTTTCTGCAGCAAAGATATGGCGCTTCCCGCGCTTTCCCGCTGCTGCTGCCGATGACAACGCTGTTTACCACGATTTCCGTTCTTTTTTTTAAATTTACTGTTGGAGACTCATTCCCGCCGGAGTTTCTCTCCAGGTCTGAACGCTGACCTGCTTGCCGCGCCGGCCGTCTCCCGAGTGCTCCCTCCCAGTCCATTATTGCTTGCCTCCGATTTTGCTGCCTGTCTCAGCTGCAGAGCCAGCCGCTGGAGCCCCAGCCTGATGCCCAGGAAGGATTAGCGCAGTACCTGCCACCAGCTTGGCCAGCTGGTGAAACCACAGCTTTTCTCACTTCCTTGAGTCTTCTGGACGCCCGAGGAATCGATGTCCTTGAGGTGCTGCCGAATTGCAGGTAAGTCCGTTTCCACTTCGTCGCCACTGTAGTGTTCGTGTGTTGATAAAGACACTGAAGACAGGAGTTGGTTCATAGGTGTTTACTAAGCAAAGTCTGGGGGGGGGTTCTAACGGATATACACAATATACAGGCTTATATAGCCCGAGTGGCAATTACCGGCATTACAGCACACCTGGGGCTCTTAAAGGCACATACACTACAATTTCTTTAAAATCCTCTTAGCCAATTTACAACCCATGCTCATCAGAAAGCCACGTGAACTTTTAACTCATCGTGTGCTGGAGGCACCCAAGTTGTGTGAACCCTGTTCCCATATCCGACATCCATTACTGGATGAGAAGAAACTTCTTCCAATTAAATATTGAGAAGACCAAAGCCATTGTCTTCGCTCCCCACCACGAACTCCGTTCCCGAGCCACTGACTCCAGCCCTCTCCCCGGCAACTGTCTGAGGCTGAAACAGACCGTTTGCAACCTTGGGGTCATATTTGACCCTGAAATGAGGTTCCGACCACACATCCACTCCATCACCAAGACCGCCTATTTCCACCTTGGGAACATCACCCGACTCCGCCCCATCCTCAGCTCATCCGCTGCTGGAACCCTCATCCATGCCTTTGTTACCTCGAGACTTGACTATTCAAACACACTCCTGGCCGGCCTCCCACGTTCTACCCTACATAACCTTGAAGTCATTCAAAACACGACTGCATGTGTCCTAACTCGTACCATGTTCCGTTCACCCATCACCCCAGTGCTTGCTGACCTACATTGGCTCCCGGTTAAGCAGCGTCTCAATTTTAAAATTCTCATCCTTTTTTTCAAATCTCTCCATTGCCTCGCCCCTCCCTATCTCTGTAATCTCCTCCAGCCCTACAACCCCCCGAGATATCTGCGCTCCTCTAATTCTGGCCTCTTGCGCATCCCTGATTATAATCGCTCAACCTTTGGTGGCCGTGCCTTCAACTGCCAAGGCCCTAAGCTCTGGAATTCCCTGCCTAAAACTCTCCACCTCTCTACCTCTATCTCCTCCTTTAAGACGCTCTTTAAAACCTACCTCTTTGACCAAGCTTTTGGTCACCTGTTCTAATATCTCCTTATGTGGCTCGGTGTCAAATTTTGTTTTATATGTGAAGCACCTTGGGACGTTTTACGACGTTAGAGGCACTATATAAATACAAGTACAAGTTGTTGTTGCCTCAGTAATGGCCTACAGGAGCATCTATATGGAGAGTCTAGAACTTGGGGCATAGTCTCAGGATAAGGGGTCGTCCATTTTTATTGATCATTCCTGGGATGTGGGCGTCGCTGGCAAGGCCGGCATTTATTGCCCATCCCTAATTGCCCTTGAGAAGGTGGTGGTGAGCTGCCTTCTTGAACCGCTGCAGTCCGTGTGGTGAAGGTACTCACACAGTGTTGTTAGGTAGGGAGTTCCAGGATTTTGATGCTGGAGGAACGGCCGATATATTTCCAAGTCTGAGGTTTGAGATGAGGAAAAATTTATTTTCTCAATGGGTTGTGAATCTTTGGAATTCTCTACCCCAGAGGGCTGTGGCTGCTGAGTCGTTGAGTATTTTCCAGACTGAGATTGATAGTTTTTGGACTCGAGGGGAATCAAGGGATATGGAGATCGGGCGGGAAAGTGGAGTTGAAGTCGATGATCTGCCATGATCTCATTGAATGGCAGAGCAGGCTCGAGGGACCGTATGGCCTATTCCTGCTCCTAATTCTTATGTTCTTATGTTCAATGCCAAACCAAGACCTTATTGGATATAAGGTGTGATATTAGTACCAAACACTCCTCGCTGTGCTATTTTAACAAATGTATAAGCTGTTTAACATAAAAGACAAAGGAATTGACAAGGGAAATTTCGATGAGACAATATCCTGGGTGCGTGCCGCCAAAAATCTCCAAGTAAACAGGCGTTCAAAATTCCTCCCTCTAAGTTTCAGTTTGCTACAAAAACACCTCTGTCACTTGATGGTGAATGAGATCACTCTGAAATGATGGTTTGGGATTTCCCATCTCGAGTGATGCACATCCCACTCACTTCCTCCTTCCCCTCTCGCCTACCATCTTGCTTACATTAAATTCTTCATGTGGGTTTCTTTGTCTAATTCCATTCCATGAAATCGATTGTGTCAATGCCCTTTGTTGACAACACTGAATCTGGCCCAGTGAGGAGGGCGAGACAAAGATGTCATTTCACAGTGTGTGAGGCACAGGAAAAGCTGGACCAGTAACATGAGTAATGCCCATCTTAAACAACTTAACCAGTTTGTTCAATGACACAATTCGACAATGTATTCATCGTGTAAACTCTAGTGCTCACTTTATGCCTCGTAATTTTTCAATGATGCGTGTTCAGAAATTATTGCAATATTCCAACCGCCAATGCCTAATAACTAAGTCTGTACACATGCCACTCCATTAATAAACAACAACAAAAAAACTTGCATTTATATAGCGCCTTTAATGTAGTAAAACATCCCAAGGCGCTTCATAGGATCGTCATCAGGCATAATTTGACACCGAGGAGATATTAGGACAGGTGACCAATCAGCTTGGTCAAAGAGGTAGGTTTTATGGAGCGTCTTAAAGGAGGAAAGAGAGGTAGAGAGATGGAGAGGTTTAGGGAGGGAATTCCAGAGCTCAGGGTCCAGGCCACCAGTGGTGGAGCGATGGAAATCAGGGCTTCGCAAGAGGCCAGAATTGGAGAAGAGCAGAGATCTCGGAGGGTTGTAGGGCTAGAGGAGGTTCCAGGGATAGGGAGATGAGTACAATGGAGGGGATTTGAACAGTCAGTGCATCAACCACTGAAATAAATCTGGGTTATCCATTGCTCTACATATAAACAATCTAAACCCAAATTCCAGCCTGTAACTCACTCCCGGGTATCTGTTATTCAATATATAACCCCCCTCCCCGCCCTGAACCCCTCGATTAGATTCCAGCCTGTGACTCACTCCTGAGTATCTGGTATTCTATATATAAACCCCCTGAACCCCTTGATTAGATTCCAGCCTGTAACTCACTCCCGGGTATTTGTTATTCTATATATAAACCCCCTGAACCCCTTGATTAGATTCCAGCCTGTAACTCACTCCCGGGTATTTGTTATTCTATATATAAACCCCCTGAACCCCTTGATTAGATTCCAGCCTGTAACTCACTCCTGGGTATCTGTTATTCTATATATATACCCCCCAAACTGCTCTATTAAATTCCAGCCTGTAACTCACTCCTGAGTATCTGGTATTCTATATATAAACCCCTCTGAACCCCTCGATTAGATTCCAGCCTGTGACTCACGCTTAAGTATCTGTTATTTGATATATAAACCCCGCTGAAACCGTCGATTAGATTCCAGCCTGTAACTCACTCCCGGTATCTGTTATTCTATATGTGTACCCCCCGAACCACTCGATTAAATTCCAGCCTGTAACTCACTCCCGGGTATCTGTTATTCTAAATATAAACCCCCCAAACCCCTCGATTAGATTCAAGCATGTAACACTCCCAGGTATCTGATATTCTATGTATTGTTGAGATACCGCGGCAAATGTGGGAGTCGAGACCAGAGCTATTGAAAACACAACTGCTTTATTCCTACCACATGACAAACTGGAACTAGAAAAGCCCGCGCATCCACTTAAATACTTCCCAGACAGGAAGTGCTCCCGGCAGCCTGTCCCTGCGGGAAACAAGTTGCTGGAGGAAAGGGCCCCCAGTTGGGGGCTTCTGCTTAGACTGTCTGTGCCGCCGTGAGCAGATTATGTCCAGTGGTGGCGTGTCGCCACAGAGCTCCCCCCAGAATCCGCTTAGGAGGAGTGGACGAGTCGTGACGGTGGTCTAATGGTTCTGCCGCAGCGGCTCTGAGTGGTCGCCGGTCTGGTTGGTTGGGTCGGGCGGTTCGCCGCCGGCTGTGCTGGCTTGCCGGGGGGACGGCCTCTAGTTGGAGGCTGGGCCACGGGGACCTGTTCCCCTGGTTCTGTGTGTGCTGGTTTGAGCCGGTCGATGGAGACTGTCTCGACCCTGTCGCCGAGTCGCAGCTTGAAGACCTTGTCCCCGGTTTGTAGTACCTCGTACGGACCGTCGTACGGGGGTCGCAGGGGCCCGCAGTGCGCGTCGTGTCGCACGAAGACGAAGCGCGCCTGCTGTAAATTTGGCGGGACGTGAGGTGCGAGTTCGCTGTGTCGGTTGACCGGAAGTGGGGCGAACTGCTGAGCGGAAGAGAAAGAGTCGAGCCGCTGTTGTTCGGCCGACCAAGGCTTGGTAGGCTCCGGAAGGAATTCGCCTGGGACGCGCAGCGGTTGTCCGTAGACTAACTCCGCTGCCGAGGACTGGAGGTCTTCCTTGACCGCGGTGCGTAGGCCGAGTAGCACCCATGGTAGGCGGTCAGTCCAGGTACTGTCCTGCAGGCCGGCGCGGAGTGAGGCCTTGAGTGACCTGTGGAAGCGTTCACAAAGTCCGTTGGCCTGCGGGTGGTACACCGTGGTGCGGTGGAGCGTCACCCCGAGGTTGCGTGCTGTGGCCGTCCAGAGCTCGGAGGTGAACTGGGCGCCTCTGTCGGAGGTTATGTCAGCCGGTACGCCGAACCTCACAACCCAGGTGTTAACGAACGCCCTGGCGATGTCGGCTGTGGTGGTGGAGGTCAGCGGCACTGCCTCAGGCCAGCGTGTGTAGCGGTCGACCATCGTGAGGAGATAAGTTTGGCCTTGCGATGGCGGCAGGGGACCGACGATGTCGACGTGTACGTGGTTGAAGCGGCGGCTGGGTACCTCGAAGTCTCCCAGGGGTGCTTTGGTGTGCAGCTGTACCTTAGCCCGTTGGCAGGCGAGGCAGGAGGTGGCCCAAGTCCGAACATCTCTGCTGAGGCCGCGCCAGACGAAGCGCTTGGAGAGGAGTTTGACGGATGCACGGGAACCCGGGTGAGAGAGCCAGTGGAGCGCGTTGAAAACGCGGCGGCGCCAGGTCTCAGGGACGACCGGCCTGGGTTGGCCGAGTGAGACGTCGCACGTGACTGCCGTGGCTTCGGGCCCGTGTGCGACCTTGGCTAGGCGTAGCCCTGGCAGGCTGGTAGCCGCCGAGAGGAGGTCTGGGTCCGTGAGCTGGGCCGCTGCTAGTTGTGCGTAGTCGACCGCGAGGTGATTCGCACAGACGGCGGGACGGGAAAGGCAGTCGGCGACCACGTTGTCTCTACCGGAGACGTGCTGAATGTCCGTAGTAAACTCGGAGACGGCCGCGAGCTGGCGTTGCTGCCTAGCGGACCAGGGTTCGGTGTGCTTGGCCATCGCGTATGTGAGTGGCTTGTGGTCCACATACGCGGTGAAGGGGCGGCCTTCCAGGAGGAACCTGAAATGGCGGACCGACAGGTGGAGTGCGAGAAGCTCGCGGTCGAAAGTGGAGTATTTGACCTCCGGGGGGCGCAGTTGGCGGCTGTAGAAGGCAAGTGGCTGCCACGCGCCATTGACCCACTGCTCGAACACGGCCCCGACCGCATGGTCGGAGGCGTCGGTGGTGAGCGCGACCCGGGCATCGGCCCTCGGGTGCGCGAGCAGAGTGGCGTCGGCGAGCGCGTTTTTGGTGGCGTCGAAGGCGGCTGCCGTGTCAGTAGTCCAGGCTACGTCCATCTTGCCGGATTTTCCTCGGAGGGAGTCGTATAGGGGCTTCATGAGGGCTGCGGCTCTGGGGATGAACCTGTTGTAGAAGTTCACCATCCCGAGGAACTCCTGGAGGCCCTTGATGGTTGTGGGGCGGGGGAATTGCTGGACGGCCTGCACCTTGTTGGGCAGGGGGACGGCCCCAGCAGGGGCGATGTGGTGACCGAGAAAATCGATCTCGGTTAGGCCGAATTGGCACTTCGCCGGGCTGAGGATGAGCCTGTGTTGGGCTAGGCGCCCGAACAGGATGCGAAGGTGTTCGAGGTGCTCCTGTTTGGAGGAGCTGGCCACGAGAATGTCGTCTAGATAGACGAATAGGAAGTTCAGGTCCCGGAGGACTGAGTCCATAAGGCGCTGGAAAGCCTGTGCTGCATTCTTGAGGCCGAAGGGCATCCTCAGGAACTCGAACAGGCCGAATGGGGTGATGACGGCCGTTTTGGGGATGTCCGCGGGGTGTACGGGGACTTGGTGGTAACCGCGCACCAGGTCGACTTTGGAAAAGACGGTTCGTCCGGCCAGTCGGGCCGAGAAGTCCTGGATGTGTGGCACCGGGTATCGATCGGGGGTGGTGGCGTCGTTGAGGCGGCGGTAGTCCCCGCAAGAGCGCCAACCTCCGCCGGGCTTGGGGGCGATGTGGAGGGGCGAGGCCCAAGGGCTGCTGGAGCGGCGGATGATGCCGAGTTGTTCCATGGTGGTGAACTCGGCCCGCGCGATTTCCAGCTTGGCCGGGTTGAGTCTGCGGGCGTGGGCAGAAACTGGGGGGCCGGTGGTGGGGATATAGTGTTCCACACCGTGCTTGGCGGCTTTGGCCGAAAAGGTCGGGTTAGTGAGGGCGGGAAACTCAGCTAGGAGTGCCGAGTAGTCGTCCGTGACTCTGGCGAGGCAGTAGGTCGTCAGGCCGGCCGAACGGGCTGGGGCAAAGGCGCCGGGGATGGGGGCCATAGTGTTGATGTCGACGAGGCGGTGCCTCGGAATGTCGACAAGGAGGCCGTGGGCGCGTAGGAAGTCGGCGCCAATGAGTGGGCAGAGGACCTTGGCTGTGAGGAACTCCCAGCGGTAGCGGCGGCCCGCGAGGTCGAGCGTGACCATGCGGGTGCCATATGTGCGGATTTCAGAGCCGTTGGCTGCAGCCAGTGTGATACCCCGTGTGCCGCGTTGGATCTCGAGGGCGGAGGCGGGGGTGATGCTGTGCTGGGCCCCTGTGTCGCACAGAAATCGGCGGTTGGTTCTGTCGTCAGTGACGTACAGTAGGGGCTCCTTCTGCCCCGCGGCCATCGCGGGGGCCGGTGCGGGGGGGGGTTTGAAGATACACGGTGGCGTGCAGCGTTGAGCCCTAGCGCCAAAACGGGTGTGGTAGTAGCAGTGACCCGGAGTGGTAGGGCGGTCGGGCCTAGCGGCCCGGGAAGACCGCGTGGTCGTTGCCGTGAGGTCGGGCGCGACGTCGCGAGCGGCCTGTGCAGAGAGCAGCCGGTCGGCCTTTTCGGCTATATCATTCAGGTCCGTGGAGTCAGACTCCACAATGAGCGGGCGGATGCTGGCGGGGAGCTGCCGAATGAAAAGCGTGCGAAAAAGGGCGCCGGGGTTTTTGTCGTCTGAGAGGGACAGCATGTGGGAAAGCAGGTCTGATGGTGAAGCGTCACCAAGGCCGGGGAGGTCCAGGAGTTGGCAGTGGCGCTGGTAAGAGGACGTTTGAAATTTTTTAAGTAGCGCAGCCTTCAGATGTTCGTACTTGCCCTCTGTTGGTGGATTCTGCAGCGCTGCCCAAACCCTGGGGACTGTAGCGTAGGTGAGCGAGGCGACGAGGTAGTCGTACTTCGTGGCGTCGACTGTAATGCCTTTCAGCCGGAATCTGGACTCAGCTTGAACGAACCAGGCTTCGGCGAGGTTCTCCCAAAAGTCTGGTAATTTAACCGTGACTGCGTTTGTATCCGCCATGCTAGCTTAGGATTCGTCCTGAGCGTCGGGGTCACCAGTGTTGAGATACCGCGGCAAACGTGGGAGTCGAGACCAGAGCTATTGAAAACACAACTGCTTTATTCCTACCACATGACAAACTGGAACTAGAAAAGCCCGCGCATCCACTTAAATACTTCCCAGACAGGAAGTGCTCCCGGCAGCCTGTCCCTGCGGGAAACAAGTTGCTGGAGGAAAGGGCCCCCGGCTGGGGGCTTCTGCTTAGACTGTCTGTGCCGCCGTGAGCGGATTATGTCCAGTGGTGGCATGTCGCCACAGTATAAACCATCTGAACCCCTCGATTAGATTTTTATAAATTCATTCCTGGGATGTGGGCGTCGCTGGCAAGGCCAGCATTTATTGACCATCCCTAATTGCCCTTGAGAAGGTGGTGGTGAGCCGCCTCCTTGAAACGCTGCAGTCCGTGTGGTGAAGGTACTCCCACAGTGCTGTTAGGGAGGGAGTTCCGGGATTTTGACCCAGCGACGATGAAGGAACGGCGATATATTTCCAAATCAGGATGGTGTGTAACTTGGAGGGGAACTTGCAGGTGAAGGGGTTTCCATGCACCTGCTGCCCTTGTCCTTCTAGGTGGAAGAGGTTGCGGGTTTGGGAGATGCTGCTGAAGAAGCCTTGGTGAGTTGCTGCAGTGCATCTTGTAGATGGTACACACTGCAGCCACGGTACGCCGGTGGTGGAGGGAGTGAATGTTTAAGGTGGTGGATGGGGTTTCAATCAAGCGGGCTGCTTTGTCCTGGATAGTGTCGAGCTTCTTGAGTGTTGTTGGAGCTGCACTCATCCAGGCAAGTGGAGAGTATTCCATCTCACTCCTGACTTGTGCCTTGTAGATGGTGGAAAGGCTTTGGGGAGTCAGGAGGTGAGACACTTGCCGCAGAATACCTAGCCTCTAACTTGCTCTTGTTGCCATAGTATTTATGTGGCTGGCCCAGTTAAGTTTCTGGTCAATGGTGACCCCAGGATTTTGATGGTGGGGAATTCGGCGATGTTAATGCTGTTGAATGTCAAGGGGAGGTGGATAGACTCTTGCTTGTTTGAGATAGTCATTGCCTGGCACGTCTGTGGCGCGAATGTTACTTGCAACTTATCAGCCCAAGCCTGAATGTTGTCCAGGTCTTGTTGCATGCGGGCTTGGACTGCTTCATTATCCGAGGAGTTGTGAATGGCACTGAACACTGTGCAATCATCAGCGATCATCCCCATTTCTGACCTTATGTTGGAGGGAAGGTCATTGATGAAGCAGCTGAAGATGGTTGGGCCTAGGACACTGCCCTAAGGAACCCCTGCAGCGATTTCTTGGGGCTGAGATGATTGACCTCCAACAGCCACAACCATCTTCCTTTGTGCTAGGTATGACTCCAGCCAGTGGAGAGTTTTCCCCCTGATTCCCATTGACTTCAATTTTACTAGCGTGCCTTGATGCCACACTCGGTCAAATGCTGCCTTGATGTCAAGGGCAGTCACTCTCACCTCACCTCTGGAATTCAGCTCCTTTGTCCATGATTGGACCAAGACTGTAATGAGGTCTGGAGTCAAGTGGTTCTGGAGGAATCCAAACTGGGCATCACTGAGCAGGTTATTGGTGAGTAAGTGCCGCTTGATAGCACCGTCGACGACATCTTCCATCACTTTGCCGATGATTGAGAGTAGACTGATGGGATGGTAATTGGCCGGGTTGGATTTGTCCTGTTTTTTTGGACAAGACATACCTGGGCAGTTTTCCACATTGTCGGATAGATGCCAGTGTTGTAGCTGTACTGGAACAGCTTGGCTAGAGGTGCGGCTAGTTCTGGAGCACAAGTCTTCAGAACGATAGCCGGGATGTTGTCGGGGACCATAGCCTTTGCTGTATCCAGTGCGCTCAGCCGTTTCTTGATATCACGTGGAGTGAATCGAATTGGCTGAAGACTGGCTTCTGTGATGGTGGGGACCTCAGGAGGAGGCTGATATGGATCATCCACTCGGCACTTCTGGCAGAAGATGGTTGCAAACGCTTCAGCCTTGTTTTTTGCACTCATGTGCTGGGCCCCGTCATCATTGAGGATGGGGTTATTCCTGAAGCCTCCTCCTCCCGTTAGTTGTTTAATTGTCCACCACCATTCACGACTGGATGTGGCAGGACTGCAGAGCTTTGATCTGATCCGTTGATTGTGGGATCGCTTAGCCCTGTCTATAGCATGCTGCTTCCCCTGTTTAGCCTGCATGTAGTCTCGTGTTGCAGCTTCCCCAGGTTGGCACCTCATTTTTAGGTATGCCTGGTGCTGCTCCTGACATTCTCTTCTACACTCCTCAGTGAACTAGGGTTGGTCCCCTGGTTTGATGGTAATGGTAGAGTGAGGGATATGTCGGGCCATGAAGTTACAGGTTGTGGTGGAATACAATTCTGCTGCTGCTGATGGCCCACAGCGCCTCATGGATGCCCAGTTTTGAACTGTTAGGTCTGTTCTGAATCTATCCCAGTTAGCACAGTGGTAGTGCCACACAACACGACGGAGGGTGTCCTCAGTGTGAAGATGAGGTTTTGTCTCCACAATGACTGTGCAGTGGCCATTGCTACCAATGCTGTCATGGACAGGCGCATCTGAGACAGGTAGATTGGTGAGGACGAGGTCAAGTAGGTTTTTCCCTCATGTTGGTTCTCTCACCACATGTCACAGGCCCAGACTGGCAGTTAAGGACTTGGCCAGCTCGGTCAGTAGAGGTGCTACTGAGGCACTCTTGGTGATGGACATTGAAGTCTCCCAGCCAGAGTATATCTCCGTGCTTCTTCCAAGTGGTGTTTAACATGGAAGAGAACTGATTCATCCACTGAGGGAGGGCGGTAGGCGTTAATCAGCAGGAGGTTTCCTTGCCCATGCTTTACCTAAAGCCGTGAGACTTCATGGGGTCCAAAGTCAATATTGAGGAGTCTCAGGACCACTCCTTCCCGACTGTATACCACTGTGCCGCCACTCCTGGTGGGTCTGTCCTGCTGGTGGGACAGGATCTGCCCAGGGATGGTGATGGAGGAGTTTGGGACAGTGACTGAAAGGTATGATTCTGTGAGTATGAGTACATCAGGCTGTTGCTTGACTTGTCTGTGGAACAGCTCTCCCAATATTGGCACAAGTCCCCAGATGTTCATGAGGAGGACTTTGCAGCATCGACTGGGCTGGGTGTGCCATTGTCATGTCCGAATTCGATCCAGTTTTATTCTTATTATTGTTTCTCGTAGCAGTTGTATACAACTGAGTGACTTGCTAGGCCATTTCAGAGGGCAATTAAGAGTCAACCACATTGCTGTGGGTCTGGAGTCACATATGGCCAGACCAGGTATGGACGGCAGATTTCCTTCCCTAAAGGACATTAGTGAACCAGATGGGTTTTTACGACAATCTGGTAGTTTCATGGTCACCATTACTGATACTAACTTTTTGTTCCAGATTTATTTCATTAACTGAATTTAAATTCCCCAGCTGCCGTTGGGTCTGATTTGAACTCCCATCTCTGGTTCATTAGTCCAGGCCTACTACTAGTGATATATTGGCCCAGTAATTCCGGGCACAACGCGTGAGTAAGGACGGGGTACTCACGCGTGTGCCCGGAGGAATTGCCGGTTTTCAGCATGCACAGTGCATGCGCTGAAAACCGGCATTTCCTGTCCTCTGACCCAAGGGGTTAAGAGGCAGAACACGCGCAACTGCACAGGCAGCGCGTGCGCAGTGAAATTCCTTTTTTTTTTCAGAGTTGCGCGTGTGTAAAGGCCTCTGGTCTTTACGCATTGAAAAACCACACGTAAGTACTTAGTTTTTCAGGTAAGTGATCTATTAATGCAATTGAGAATTTTTTTTCCACAGGTTTGTTATTTTTAAATAATTTACAGTGAGTTAAGTTTAGTTTTAGCCCCGATTTTTTATATAATTTTTTTTTTCAAATTTTAAAATTATTGTTTAAAATAGTTTTTCAGAGTTCTTTATGGTTCATTTAAGTAGTGCAATGTTTTTTTTAATTTTCTTTCAGGTTCAAGTAGTGTTTTGGGGCCAGGAGTTTTCATGAGTTTGACAGCTCTTACTATCAAACTCATGAATGAACTTTTGCAACCTCCCATTGGTTGCCCTGTGCTCACGTGATCCCAGCCGGCTCATCGCACTAAGTACGCCGCTGGGTCACGCACGCACAGCGCGGCAGGACCTCAAGTGGGCCAGTCAGAGGAAATGCAATGCGGGCCAGAATTAAAATGTCAGCGCGCTGGGTAAGTGAACATTGGGGGCTTGCACGTGCGGCAAGCTCCCAATCCTAATTTCAGGGCCATTAGCTCAGTAAGCTAACCACTATGCTACCGTTCCCGGTTGCAGCCTGTAACTCACTCCCATGTGTCTGTTATTCTATATATAATCCCTCTGAATCCCTTGATTAGGTTCCAACATGTATTTCACTCCCAGGTATCTGTTATTCTGTATATAAACCATTTTAATTTCTTGATTAAATTTCCCCTTTAACTCACTCCTCGGTATTTTCTATATATAAAACCTGTTTCAACGCACTGTTACATTGCAGCCTGTGAATCACTCCTGGGTATCCATTATTCCAAACATAAACTGACAAACCTACTAACCCTTCTCATTATTTAGTACTCCAATTGACTAGCCCATTCCCATTATTCAGAATTCTACCCTTCAAACCAATTTGAATTCATTCCCATTATATAGAATCCTACTGGAACAAGATACTCCCCTACCCTCCCACTCAGGTCCGACTCCAGAGATTTAGCACAAAAATCTAGGACAAAGCAGCCTGCTTGATCAGCATCCCATCCACCACTTTAAACATTCACTCCCTCCACCACCGGCGTACCCTGGCTGCAGTGTGTACCATCTACAAGATGCACTGCAGCAACTCGCCAAGGCTTCTTCGGCAGCACCTCCCAAACCCGCGACCTGTTCCACCTAGAAGGACAAGGGCAGCAGGCGCATGGGAACACCACCACCTCCAGGTTCCCCTCCAAGTTAAACACCATCCTGACTTGGAAATATATCACCATTCCTTCATCATCACTGGGCCAAAATCCTTGAACTCCCTCCTTAACAGCACTGTGGGAGTACCCTCACTACACAGCCTGCAGCGGTTCAAAAAGGCGGCTCACCACCACCTTCTCAAGGGCAATTAGGGATGGGCAATAAATGCTGGCCTTGTCAGCGACGCCCACATCCCATAAACACATTTTTAAAAATTCCATTGAGGGAGTGCTGCACTGTCAGAGGTGCCGTCTTTCAGATGAAACGTTAAACCGAGGCCCAGTCTGCTCTCTCAGGTGGACGTAAAAGATCCCATGGTACTATTTCGAAGAAGAGCAGGGGAGTTATCCCCAGTGTCCTGGCCAATACTTAACCCTCAATCAATATCACTAAAACAGATGATCTGATTATTATCACATTGCTGTTTGTGGGACCTTGCTGTGTGCAAATTGGCTGCCGCGTTTCCCACATTACAACAGTGACTACACTTCAAAAGTACTTAATTGGCTGTAAAGCACTTTGGGATGTCCAGTGGTCGTGAAAGGTGCTGTAGAAACATGCAAATGACTTGGTTCAATCCCCAGTGCAATAAAAAGAGAAAATGCTGGAGATACTCAGCAAGTCAGGCAGCATTTGTGGAGAGAGAAACAGAGTTAATGTTTCAGGTCGATGACCTTTTGTTGCTGTTTGTGGGATCTTGCTGTGCGCAAATTGGCTGGCGTCTTTCCCACATTACAACAGTGACTACACTTCAAAAAGTACTTCATTGGCTGTAAAGCGCTTTGGGACATCCTGAGGTCGTGAAAGGCGCTATAGAAATGTAAGTTCTTTAGATCGCACCTCGTTAATGTGTACTGAATGCAAGGAATAAAGCTAAGTACAAGGAACAAACATTTCATCACTCCTGTCCTCCACCCTATCACAGACTTTCCATTTTGTTCTTTCCTCCCCTCCCCTCTTTCCCTGCCTCTGTACTTGCATAAAACCTGTTGCCTCTCTAACTTTTTCCAGTTCTGACGAAGGGTCATTGACCTGAAACGTTAATTCTGTTTCTCGCTCCACAGATGCTGCCTGACCTGCTCAGTATTTCCAGCATTTTCTGTATTAATTTCAGATTTCCAGCACCCGCAGTGTTTTGCTTTTTCCCTTCCCAGTGTACAATGGCTCCGAACTCACAATTGTTCCAGTACTTCCAGCTGTTTGCCAAGTCTACCCAAGGACTGCAGCTCTGCCGATGCTGTGTCTCAGTCAGTGATCCTCTTTATTGTCAGCTGTGGCTCAGTGGGCAGCACTCTCACCCCTGAGTCAGAAGGTTGTGGGTTCATAGTCCTACTCCAGGGACTTGAGCATATAAATCTAGGCTGACACTCCAGTGCAGTGCTGAGGGAGTGCTGCACTGTCGGAGGTGCCGTCGTTCGGATGAGACGTTAAACTGAGGCCCCATTTGCTCTCTCAGGTGGACGTAAAAGATCCCATGGCACTATTTTGAAGAAGAGCAGGGGAGTTATCCCCAGTGTCCTGGCCAATATTTATCCCTCAACTAACATAACAAAAACAGATTAACTGGCCATTATCACATTGCTGTTTGTGGGAGCTTGTTGTGCACAAATTGGCTGCCGCATTTCCCACATTACAACAGTGACTCCACTTTCAATAGTACTTCATTGGCTGTAAAGTGCTTTGAGATGTCCGGTGGTCGTGAAAGGCACTATATAAATGCAAGTCTTTCTGTTTTTATTGTCGCCTCACCTGTTTTCTTTGTATTTATAGTATTTCCAGTTCTGGCTTACCTCAGCAAACATTTCTCCGTGTTTCCCAAAGCCTGACTGCACTTTTATTCCTTGGTGCATAAAGCTGCGCTCCTGGGCAGGTTTTAACAAGCACTGCCTCTGGATCAACCCACTCTAATACCAAGCCCACAACTTCCAGCATTCTTTCACGGTGGTGGCCTTGACTCAGTGGGCAGCGCTCTCTCTCGCTCTCGCAGTCAGAAGGGTCATGGCCCCACTACAAGGACTTGAGCACAAAACAGTGGGGGAGTGCTGCACTTTTGGAGGTGCCGACTTTCGGATGTGTGCCCTCTCAGGTGAACGTAAAAATCCCAAGGCACTGTTTGGAAGAAGAGCAGGGGGAGTTCCCCTGCAAACGTATCGTTAAAAAAATTGGCTGTGCGACATTTTGCGGTTCTGAAAGGCGTTGTATAAACGCAAGCCCTTTTGTCCCACCATTTTCTGTCTTTTGCAAGAGGCCCTCCCTTGTGCGGCTAAAGAGTCATCAGCCCTGATTTTAACCCAACTCTTCCTGGCGGGAGCAGGGTGGCATCTTGTGGGGAGCCCGTTCTACACCCGGCCCAGATTCACGCTTCATTCAGGTCGGTGGAGTTTGGCAGGGTGCGAAACCGTGGGCTTTTTAAAAATATTCGTTCCTGGGATGTGGGTGTCGCTGGCAAGGCGAGCATTTATTGCCCATCCCTAATTGCCCTTGAGCAGGTGGTGGTGAGCCGCCTTCTTGAACCACAGAGCAGTTAAGAGTCAACTTCATTGCTGTGGGTCTGGAGTCACATATAGGCCAGACTGTGTAAGGACAGCAGATTTCCTTCCCTAAAGGATATTAGTGAACCAGATGGCTTTTGTACGACAATCACGGTCCCCCATTACTGTTACTAGTTTTTAATTTCAGATTTATTTAATTAACTGAATTAAAATTCCCCAACTGCCTGTGAGTGGGATTTGAACTCATGTCTCTCAGATCATTAATCCAGTCCTACTTTTTTTTCATTGCTTATGGGATCTGGGCGTCACTGGCAAGGCTAGCATTTATTGCCCATCCCTAATTGCCCTTGAGAAGGTGGTGGTGAGCTGCCTTCTTGAACCTCTGCAGTCCGTGTGTAGCAGTTTGTTACAACTGAGTGGCTTGCTCGGCCATTTCAGAGGGCAGTTAAGAGTCAACCACATTGCTGTGGGTCTGGAGTCACATCTAGGCCAGACCGGGTAAGGACGGCAGATTTCTTTTCCTAAAGGACATTAGCGAACCAGATGGGTTTTTACAACAGTCCGAAAGTTTCATAGTCACCATTGCTCATACTAGCTTTTTATTCCAGATTTATTTAATTAACTGAACTTAAATTCCCCCGCTGCCATGGTAGGATTTGAACTTACGTCTGCTGGACCATTAGTCCTGGCTTCTGGATTATTAGCCCAGTGACATTGTCACTATGCTACCGTCCCACACAATTCACAATTCAAATCGCTTTATTGGCATGATGAGTTACATCTTATGTTGCCAAAGCATCAAAATACATTTATGGTTTAGCACATAAACGCAGTTCTATTCATACAGTGTATAAACAGGTATATCCCTGAGTGTATAAATATACATTTGCATTGTTTATATATATTCTTTTCTTAGTTTACTGGTTGTCCCTCTGTTCATGGCAAGCTATAACATAGTGTGCCGCCAGTGTTATACAGCTTCTCTCCTCTCCCAGTAGGAATGGGAGTTTTTGGTTGTCATTCAGATTTCTGAAATCAGGGCATATTTGTGAGAATTTTTGGTAGAAATTCTCCCTGATGCCCTGATATTTTCCACAAGCTGTGAGGAAGTGCATCTCTGTCTCCACCACTCCCTGACTGCAGTGAGAGCATATCCTGTCCTCTCTTGGCAGCCTGGTCTGCCTGTGTCTGCCTTTTTCGATCGCTAGGCTATGTTCGCTAAGTCTGTACCTTGTCACACTGGATTGCTAGTCCTGTACCTGCTGCACAGTAACCACCAAGTGGGTTGGGTTAAAGCCAGGGCCAGAATTCTGGGCCAGAGCTGGGTTACGCTGAGTACCTACTCCCTATTTTCCACATCTCCCTTGTTGCATCAGCGAAAGGGGCAGTGGGGGGTTGGGGTGACACCCCATCCACCCAAACTCTCACGGAAAGGCCTCCCTTCCCGTTCGCATGGCACGTTCGCCTTCCTGAAGCGGGTGCACTAGACTCTGTGCCAGGACCCTGATCCCCATGAAAGGGGGCTGCAGTATTATGGGGAAGCACGTGCCTCCTGTGACAATCGGCCATGGGTCAATTGATTGCCTTTGTGAAGTGCCTCCTGGAAATGAGTGTCTTTAGGGTGTTATGGCAGAAGCCATTTCCCACCCCACTGAGGCACAGGATTTCCACCTCTCTTCCCCAGCCCCTCCCCCTCGGCCCGACCTTTCCAGCACTGCATTAATCTAATTGTCCTGACACTGGGATTTGAGGTGAGGTTACAGAATCGTAGAATCATACTGCACAAATGGAGGCTATTCGGCCCATCGTTCCTGTGCTGCCTCTTTGAAAGAGCTCTCCAATTAATCCCCCTCCCCTGCTCTTTCCCCATTGCCCTGAAAATTTCTCCTTTTCATGTATTTATCCAATTCCCTTTTGAAAGTTACTATTGAATCAGCTCCCACCACCCTTTCAGGCAGTGCAGTCCAGATCACAACTCGCTGTGTAAAAAAATGTCTCCTCCTCTCCCCTCTAGTTCTTTTGCCAATCACCTTAAACCTGTATCCTCTGGTTACCGACCCTCCTGCCACTGGAAACAGTTTCCCCTTAGTTACTCTATCAGAACCCTTCATGATTTTGAACACCTCTATCAAATCTCCTCTTAAACTTCTCTGCTCTAAGGGAGTTCTGCACTGTCGGAGGTGCCGTCTTTCGGATGAGATGTTAAACCAAGGCCCTGTTGCTCTCTCAGGTGAACGTAAAAGATCCCATGGCCATATTTCGAAGAAGAGCAGGGGGAGTTATCCCCGGTGTCCTGACCAAAAGTTATCCCTCAATCAACATAACTAAAACAGATTGGCCCAGAAATTTGGGTCTCCACGGGTGAGTACGCACGGTGTACTCACCCGTAAGCCCAATGGAAGTGCCGGTTTCCTGCATGCACTGCGCATGCGTGGGAAACCGGCACTTCCGTTCCCCTGAACGAAGGGGTTCAGAGGTCGAACGCGTGCGCGGGATAGGCTGCGCGTGCGCATCGAACTTCTTTTTTTTTTGCAGGTTTTCCCGGGAGGGTAAGTCTGCAGAAGTTAGACATGTAAAAAGTAGGCATAAGGCCTGCTTTTTACAAGGTAAGTGGTGAATTAATTAAAATTAAAACATTTTTTTCCACAGGTTTATTATTTTTAAATACTTTAAAGCAAGGTAAGTTTATTTTTAGCCCCGTTAGAAAATAAAATTATTTTTTTCAAAAATTTAAATTATTGTTTAAAATAGTTATTTCACGTAATTTATAGTTTATTTTAAAAATGTGATGCTTTTTAAAAATTTATTTGGGAGATTTAGTGCTGTTTTGGGGCCGTAGTATTTATAAGTTTTGACAGGTCTTCCTGTCAATCTTATGAATGGAGCATTCCCTGCTCCGATTGGCTCTCCATGGCCCACGTGATCCCAGGGGACGCATCGAACTAACTGCGCCCCTGGGATACACAAGCACTGCGAGGCGACAGCTGGACCAGGCCCCGGATCGGAATCCCACGGGGGCCCACAGCTCAATGGCCGGCGCGCTAGGTAAGTGCAGATCGGGGGCTTGCACCCGCGGGAAGCCCCCAACCCGAATTTCTGGGCCATTATCTGCTCATTATCACATTGCTGTTTGTGGGAGCTTGCTGTGCGCAAATTGGCTGCTGCTTTTCCTACATTACAACAGTGACTACACTTCAAAAAGTACTTCATTGACTATAAAGCACTTTGGGATGTCCGGTGGTCATGAAAGGCGCTATATAAATGCAAGTCTTTTTTTTAAGGAGCACAACCCTATTTTCTCCAGTCTCTCCACATAACTGAAGTCCCTCATCCCTGGTACCATTGTAGTAAATCTCCTCTGCACCCTCTCCAAGGCCTTGAGATCCTTCCTAAAGTGTGGTGCCCAGAATTGGACACAATACTCCAGCTGAGGCCTAACCAGCAATTTATAAAGGATTAGCACAACTTCCTAAATGGGGTAGAAGGGCAAAGAGATCTCGGAGTACAGATACACAAATCAATAAAAGTCACGACACAGGTTAACAAGGCCATAAATAAAGCAAACCAAGCACTAGGGTTTATTTCTAGAGGGATAGAATAGAAAAGTAGAGAAGTTATGTTAAACCTGAATCGAACCTTGGTTAGACCACACTTGGAGTGCTGTGTACAATTCTGGTCGCCATATTATAAAAAGGATATAGAGGCACTGGAGAGGGTGCAGGGAAGATTTACAAGGATGATACCAGAAATGCGAGGGTATACCTATCAGAGAAGGCTGAGGGGTGACCAAATAGAGGTCTTTAAAATTATGAAAGGTTTTGATAGAGTGGATAGAGAGAGAAAGTTTCCACTTGTGGGGAAGAGCATAACTCGAGGCCATCAATATAAGATAGTCACCAAGAAATCCAATAGAGAATTCAGAAGAAACCTCTTTACCCAGAGAGTGGTGAGAATGTGGTACTCACTGCCACAGGGGGTGGTTGAAGCGAATAGTACAGATGCATTTAAGGGGAGGCTGGATAAGCATATGAGGGAGAAGGGAATAGAGGGTTATTCTGATAGGGTTAGAGGAGGAAAGATGGGAGGAGGCTCGGGTGGAGCATAAACACCGGCATGGACTGGTTGTGCTGAATGGCCAGTCTCTGTGCCGTATATCCTATACAATCCTATGGAATCCTTGTTTTTGGACTCTATTCCTCTATTTATAAAGCCCAGGATCCCGTATGCTTTTCTTTTTAGCAGTTGTATGAGCTTGCCCTGTTCTGGAGCACATTCGATCCCCAGGAATCCAGAAAATATATTTCTAGCCCAGCGCCTTGAATGAATTCATAATAATGCCGCATCAAATACGGCCCGGTGTTTAAATGGTCAAAAACAGAGACCAGTTTAAGGAATAGTCAAGAAACCATGAACTCTTTCACGATAGCAAAATACTGCGGATGCTGGAAATCTGAAATAACAACAGAAAACGTTGGAAAAACTCAGCAGGCCAGGCAACATCCGTAGAGAGAGAAATAGAGTCAACGTTTCAGGTTGAAACCTGACGAAAGGTCTTCGACCTGAAACGTTGACTCTATTCCTCTCTCCACGGATGTTGCCTGGCCTGCTGAGTTTTTCCAACATTTTCTGTTGTTATTTCGTGAACTCTTTCACCTTTGATTGTGAGGGGGAGTCGAGCAAATTGTCTGATACTATTACTTCAGAGCAGGGAAAATCCGGCTTTACTCAGAGAAAGGAGAGCCCCAGCGAGGAAACTGAAATTCTCAGAGGGTGGATGGGTCCTGTGAGCTGTGATCACAGATTAGTAATCACTTCCTTAGTCACCAGGTGTTCCACAGCAACACACTCAGAGTTAGAACCTTCTCGGGTTTCAATCTATTTATTAACCCCTCATTACAAGAAGCATATCTCTTCTGATCTCTGCCATACCTACGTAACCTGAGCTTCCCTCTGTGTCCATTCTCTTGCACAGTTTGGCTTCACTCCGCACCCAAGTCCATTACTTCCAACTCCCCTTCTTCTTTTACCCCTCGGCCTCTCTCTGGTACCTCTCTCCTGGTCTCCTCGCTTTCCTGTCACCCGGTCATGCCTCCTCTTTCGGGTACTTTCCAACCCGCCCCCCCCCCCCACCAACCCCAATACTGTTCTGCCGTCCTGCTCTCCTGCCGCTGTCCCATGGCTTGAATCCCTCCTTGGATAGGCCCACAGCTCCCCTCTGTGCCGCTCTCGGTATTCTGCGGAGGGCCCATTGAGGAACCCGTCACTGCCCCAATTGCCTTGCTTGCCAGCTTTCCCACCTAATAGGCACTCTCCGCACGGGGGTTGGGGGCGGACCTAATCTCGCCAACCTCTTTCCCGTCCCCAATACAATAGCAAAATATTGCAATTTAGCATACTGTATTCGCTGCTCACGATGCAGTCTCCTCTACATTGGGAAGACCAAACGTAGATTGGGTGACCGGTTTGCGGAACATCTCCGTTCAGTCCGTAAGGGTGATCCACGAGCTTCCAGTCGCTTGTCACTTTAATTCTCCGCTCTGTAGGATTCTCAAAACTAACAGATCCCCCGAAACGAAGGAAAACCCTATTAAAAAAATGACTTTGGATCCTTGCTAAAAACTTCAGGAGTGATGAAAGGGCATGTTGGGCCTAACAAGGAGATTCAAGGTCAGAAACAGACTTGGCATTATAAAAAGGACATGGTCAGGCATGTTTGGGAAAAGGCTGTTACAGAATTTGGGATCTACCTCTGCAGTAGACAGTTTGAGTATTTGAGGTACTCAAACTGTCTGGGGGAACTGTAAAACGTAACTCAGCCCCTAACAAGAAATTTACATGCTAACAATAGACCCACGGAAGAACAGCCTCACAGAACTCATCCAAAATCATGCATAAAACAAATCGCTTCGCCAACCTACAAAGAATCTCAGACCCCACAGGAAACCATGCTGAAACTACTTCTCACATTTTTTAACTACTTCAACAACTCAGGAAGCCATCCCGAAACCGCTTAAGCAATTTACACAACTCAATGTTAACGAGCCCACCAAAATCTAACAATAAACCTAAACTGATTTGGTGCACAGATTAGTAGGCCTGTTCCAGAAGTAAAGTGTGTTCAAAGGAGTTCAAACAGCAACAGTTCACAAAGTTCAACCACAAGGAGAACCATCATCGAGTAACATCAAGATCAAGGAGCAAGCATCTCGAAGCAGTTCTCTCTCTCTCTCGAAGAAGAAGAAGTAACACACCATCGGACACCTCACGGCACCAAGGGCCCCACGAAACAACCAACTGAATATTACCCTCAGCCAACCGGGTAATAGTGGGCCACCGCGACCAACGGAAAACCAACTCGGAAGAAACCGAAGATCTGCAAGTTTTTTCCACTCTACAAACTATTCCTGACTTACCCCTGGGTAAGATTTTATTCAAAAGGCTCTAACCCCTATTTCTAACCAAAGAAAATTGGGTACTCACCTGATAGATCCAATACGCACCTTAACGCATCAGCGGAATCGTGAAGACTGACCAGATACGCAGGTGATGTCCTCTACCGGGGTACGGCAGGCCCCAACCAGCACAACTAGCGAACCCCGAAATCGCGAACCAGCTCAACTGTCAAGGAGTCGTTTGGTGAGCATTATCCCTGGTCCTTCAGAGCCTAACTTAGCTAATAAGGTGGGATTGGGAACGGTGAGATATTTGTCTACTGCAATTTTCCCTCGTGTATGTCGAAGTGGTTCCCCATTTTATTAGAGTGTTATTATTGTGTTGTATTTTCTTTTCTCAAATAAAATTCAAAGTTCTTGCACCAAAGCCAGTTGTCTGCTGCACTTTTATCACAACCCCCAAATAAGTCCAAGGTCTAGAACCAAGGGAGTGGGAGCGATTCGAACCGCTCACAAGTCAGAGGTGAAGCTGACCCCACACACCACCCCCTACAGCTCCACTCCCACTCTGACCTCTCCGTCCTTGGCCTCTTACACTGTTCCAATGAAGCTCAATGTAAGCTCGAGGAACAGCACCTCATCTTTCGATTAGGCACTTTACAGCCTTCTGGACTCAACATCGAGTTCAACAATTTCAGACTGTAATCCCAGCCCCTATTTTTTCAGGGGGCAGTTGATGATTCTGCCATCCCCATTTGCAACATTTTACCTCTCCTGCCCTCCACCCTATCACAGACCGTCCCTTTTGTTCTTTCCTCCCCTCCCCCTGTCTCTGCACCTGCTTAAAGCCTGTTCCATCTCTAACTGTTTCCAGTTCTGACGAAGGGTCACAGACCTGAAATGTTAACTCTGTTTCTCTCTCCATGGACGCTGCTTGGCCTGCCGAGTCTTTCCAGCATTTTCTGTCGTCTTTCGCATCCCGATCACTCCACCAACATCTGTCTCCTTGGGCTCTGCCAGTGACTCAACCATCACTGCCGCGCTCTGCATTTCCCTCCAGAATATTCCTTCACTCACAACCAACGTCCACAGCCCTATTTTTAATGATTCCATTGACAACATGGCTTTGACTGAAACTTGGTTCAGGGGTAATGACACATTGCCCCTTACCGAACCCTTCCCACCTGGCTGTACTTTCCACCACCTGCTCCGCCCAAAGAACGTATCACCAAACCACACTTTGGTCTTTTGTTGTATTTCTTAGGCATCTTCTCCTCCTTCGAGCATTTTGTCTTATTCCACCCCTCTCACCTCTTCATTAAAAGCCTTGTTCTCTGCCGCCCCCCCCCCCCCACCAAGCTCTGCCCCAGGTTCCTCCCCAAAATATCTCTCCTCCCTAACCAGCTTCCAACCCCACACCCCTTCTGTGTCTATCCAAAAGCCACAATACTTCTGCAGCTGCCAACATGCTCAACCACTCCCTCATCTCCACCTTTGATGCTCATGTCCCTAATTAAACCTTTACACTCTCCCATCCTGGTCATTCTGGCTGGTATGGCCACCCCACTCCCCATCTTCGCTCCCTGAAATCCAAGGGTTACAGACTTGAACGTACCTGGTGCACAACTGGTTTCAACATCCATCATTAGATCTGCCTGGGTCACATCCAACACTTTTAGACCTTAATTTCTTCTGGCAAGACCACCCACTATGCCAGGATCACCCTGGTGAGCAAAGATAACCCCTGGCTTCTTTTCTCCACTACTCTCTCCTTAAACCCCTCCCTTCCCCTCTCCAACCTCAGCTCCTACAACAGTGTGAGGAGCTCATGGACTTCTTTATCTTGAAGATCTGTTCAGCTGCCTCTACTGATCCCTTTCATCATAGAACCATAGAATAGTACAGCACAGGAAGCCATTCAGTCTATCGAGTCCGTGCCAGCTCTTTCGAAGAGCAATCCAGTTAGTCCCACTCCCGCGCTCTGCAATGTTTTCTCCTTCAAGTATTTATCCAAAATCCCTTTTGAAGGCTACTATTGAATCTGCATCCACTGCCTTATCAGGCAGTGCATTCCAAATCCTAACCACTCGTTGCGTAAACATGTTTTTCCTTATGTCGCCTCTGATTCTTCTGCCAATCACCTTGAATCTGTGCCCCCTCGTTATCGAACCTTCTGCCATTGGAAACAGTTTCTCTTTACTTACTCTATCTAAATCCTTCATGATTTTTAACACCTCTATTAAATCTCCTCTTAACCTTCTCTGCTCAAAGGAGAACAACCCCAGCTTCTCCAGTCTCTCCACATAACTCTAATACCTCATCTGTGGAACCATTCTAGTAAATCTCTTCTGTACCCTCTCCAAAGCCTTCACGTCCTTCCTAAAGTGCGGTGCCCAGAATTGGACACAATACTCCAGCTGGGGCCGAACTCGTGTTTTATAAAGGCTCATCATAACTTCCTGGCTTTTGTACTCTTTGCCTCTATTTATAAAGCCCAGGATCCCATGTGCTTTATTAATTGCTTTGTTAACCTGTCCTGCCACCTTCAAAGAATTGGTGCACAAACACCCCCAGGTCTCTCTGAAAAATTGAACCATTTAGTATGTATGGTCTCTCCTCGTTCTTCTTACCAAAATGTATCACCTCACTCTTCTCTGCGTTGAATTTCATCTGCCATGTGTCCGCCCATTCCACCAGCCTGTTTATGTCTTCTTGAAGCCTTCCCCTTCCTCACCAAGCTAAGCCACGCCCCAGGCTCCCCCAACCCCACCCCCCACACCCGCATGCTGGCTCTGCGCCCATGTCCTTCTTTAGCTTCTCTCCAATCTTCCTTCATGCTTTCTCTGAGCTCTTTCTGTTCGCCTGACCCCCCTGCTCCTTTGACCCCATTCTCACTAAACTGCTGACCAATCAGCTTCCTGTCCTGGCCCCCATGTTAGCTGGCATTGTAAATGGTTCCCTCCCTTTCAAATCTGCCCCCATCACCTTCACCTCAAAAAAACCTACCCTTAATCCCTCTGTCTTTGCAAACCGCCGCCATATCTCCAACCTCCCTTTCCTCTCCAAAGTTCTTGAATGTGTTGTCGCCTCCCAAATCCATGCCCATCTTTCCTGCAACTCCATGTTTGAATCTGTTCAGTCAGGTTTCAACCCCCACCATAGCACTGATATGGCCCTTATCACAGTCACAAATTGTATCCTTTATGACTGTGGCTCTGGTGCAGTTTCCCACCTCGTCCTCCTCGACGACTCTGCAGCCTTTGACACGTTCAACCACACCATTCTCCTCCAACACTTCTCCTCCTTCCTTGTCCTGCTCTGTGGGCCTACCCTCACTTGATTCCACTCTTACCTATTCAATGGCTTTTCTTCTTGTCCCTGCACTTTTACCTCCAGAGTTCATCATGGAGCATTTCTTGGCCCCCTCCTCTTTCTCATCTACATGCTGACCCTCAGCAACATCATCCAAAGACATGACATCATGTATGCTGGAGACAGCCAGCTCTATCTCTCCACAACCTCTCTCGATCCATCCACCGCCTCTGTCACTGCTTGTCCGACATCCAGTCCTGGATGAGGTGCAATTTGCTCCAGTTAAAGATTGAGAAGACCAAAGCCAATTACCTACAGACCCTGCGACAAACTCTGTACCCTTGCCACTGATTCCATCCCCCTCCCTGGCCACTGTCTCGGGTTGAACCATATTGTTCACAACCTGGCTGTGCAATCTGACCCTGAGCTGAGTTTCTGACACCCTATTCTCTCAATCACAAAGACCCAAAGACCATTTACTTCCACTGCCATAACACTGTGCATCTCCACTCTTGTCTCAGCTCCTCTGCTGCTGGAACTCTCATCCATCACCTCTAGACTTGACTATTCCAAAGCTCTCCTGGCTGGCGTCCCATCTTCCATACACTGTAAACTTGAACTCATTCAAAACTCTGCTAGCCTTATCCTACCCAGTACCAAGTCCCCTTCACCCATCACCCCTATGCTCGCTGACCTACATTAGCTCCCTGTCTACCAACGCTTCCAATTTAAAATTCTCATCCTCGTGTTTAGATCTGATTGTCACCCTGATGGGAATTGTACATGTGGCTTGACGTTGGGTGAGGACAGGAGTGGCTCCTTGCGGTTGAATAATGGACCAACACTCACTGTTTTCGCTCACACATGAGGAATGGCCGCTTGGGCGGGGAAGAGTCATTGTTGGGAACTGTCCTCCAAGCAAGAAACATCGGAGTGAAATTGGACATTGGGCAGGGGAGGAGAAACAGGTGGAATTGATTTTGCCGCCCGTTAGACTACACCAAATTTAAGAAGTCAACGGAACCAAATATGGGGCTGGGCATACAACGGGTGACGGATGCAGCACTGCCCACTTTGCATGCCCCGCCCAAAGACCAATTTCACCCCCATCACCTTCAGGAGAGGAGTGAAATGAAGAGGAATAAAACAGGAGGTCCGATGATATCATGAGCGCTAGTAGATCAGAATGAAACAGATCCGAAAATGAGCAAACATTGGAATAAGGGGGGCAAAATTTGCATCGAACATGAAGGGTCTGACAGTCATCACAAAGTCATCACCCACAAGCTGCTTTACACGTGGCCAATTCAGCTAGCTCGCTCATTGTTCCTCCAGCTCAATGCCCATGATGACCTCACCATCACTCACTGGTCAGACAGAAATAGCTCAGTATTTAGGCTGCTTTCAGAATTTACACATTTCTTATCTTTCCAGTTCCCTGTTGCTGTGTCCTGGACAGGTTACTCTCCTCAGTGAGTCGCACCTCTCGCCTCTGAGTCAGAAGGGCATGGGTTCAAGTCCCTCTCCAGAGACTTGAGCCCACAATCCAGTGCCTAGTACTGAGGGAGTGCTACACTGTTGGAGGTGCCGTTTTTTGGATCAGGCGTTAAACCAAAGCCCTGTCTGCCCACTTGGGTGGACGTAAAAGATTCCACGGCACTGATTCACAGAAGAGCGAGGGAGTTCTTCCGGGTGTCCTGGCCAATATTTATCCCTCAATCACCATCACCAAGACAGATTATCTGGGCATTATCACATTGCTGTTTGTGGGACCTTGCTGTGCGCAAATTGTCTGCTGCATTTCCTACATTGCAATAGTGGATACATTTCAAAGTACTTCATTGGCTGTGAAGCGCTTTGGGCTGTCCTGAGATTGTGAAAGGCGCTATAGAAATGCAAGTTCTTTATTTACTCATTCAATCCAGATCCGGACTGGAGAATGATTCTGTATAAGGGGGCTGAGGGATAGAATTCCCTTATCCCATTGGACCACCTGGGCACAGTGGATGCATGTGTTAGCTTAGCTAAATGGCAGCATTTTTTACCTCTGAGTCAGAAGGTCGTGGGTTCAAGCCCCACTCCAGAATTGAGCACATAATCTAGGCTGACTATTCAGTGCAATACTGATGGAGTGCTGCATTGTTGGTTGTTCAGGTTTGTTCAAGTGCATGTGAAAAATCCCATGGCACTATTTGAAAAAGAGACATGGGGGCGGAACTTTGTCTTGCAAGAGTGCATTGCTTGATTTTCTGTCCATTTAATTGCCAGACATTAGGAGCATGGGAGCAGGAAGAGGCCATTCAGCCACTTGAAACTATTCTGCCATTCAATGGCTGAGCTGAATCTTAACACCATTTATCCGCCTTTGCTCCATATCCCTTGATACCCTTAGCTAGCAAAAATCTATCGACCTCAGTCCTGTAAATTTCAATTGACCCAAAATCCACAGCCATTTGGGGAGAAAGTTTCAGATTTCCACTACCCTTTGTGTGAAGAAGTGTTTCCTGATTTCACTCCTGATTGGCCAGACTCCAATTTAAAATTATGTCTCCTTGCTCTGCACTCCCCCACCAAGAGGAAATAGTATCTCTGTTGGATTAACTCTAAGATCTGTTAGGCTTCATACTAAATCCTTCGCTTTCTGGGAATTAACTGTTCACCTGTAAAATGAAAAAATTACTTTGATTAATAATTTACTTCCCCATTTCTAGAAAGCAGATTGAAGAACACTGTTTTTTGAGAAGGGAGAGTCAGAGAATACAAACTTACATTAGTTGAGGTGAATCAGGCTATAGTTGGGATGAAATGTCTTTCCAAATGCTAGGGAAGTACTGTAAGGGTTAAATGTAGATAAAGTCCTTCTGATGCTAATCCATTACGCCCAGGTCAGAGGCTGGTTATTCTGCAGTGAGTGTCTCACCTCCTGACTCCACAAAGCATTTCCACCATCTACAAGACACAAGTCAGCAGTGTGATGGAATACTCTGCACTCGCCTGGATGAGTGCAGCTCCAACAACACTCCAGGACAAAGCATCCTGCTTGATTGGCACCCATCCACCACCTTAAACATTCACTCCCTCCACCACTGGCGCACCGTGGCTGCAGTGTATACCATCTACAAGATGCAGTGCAGCAACTCACCAAGGCTTCCATGACAGCACCTCCCAAACCCGAGACCTCTACCACCTAGAAGGACAAGGGCAGCAGGTGCATGGGAACACCACCACCTCCAAGTTCCCCTCCAAGTCACACCCCATCCTTCATCGTTGCTGGGTCAAAATCCAGGAAATCCCTCACTAACAGCACTATGGGAGTACCTTCACCACACGGACTGCAGCGGTTCAAGAAGGAAGCTCACCACCACCTTCTCCAGGGCAATTTGGGATGGGCAGTAAATGCAGGCCTTGCCAGCGATGCCCACATCCCCGAGCGAATAAAAAAAATGTCATTACTGTCCCAGGTAAGAGTTAACACGGCTAGATGTAGAGTAATACTGCATGGTCAAGATCACCTGGGACATAGGAACACACCAACAGGAGGAGGCCATTCAGCTCCTTGGGCCAGTTCTGCCATTCAGTCAGATCCTGGCTGATCTATATCTCAACTCCATTTACCCACCTTTGCTCCATATCCCTTGATACCCTTACCCAACAAACATCTGTCAACCTCAGTCTTGAGAGCTCCAATTGCCCCCCAGAATCCATAGCCTCTGGGGAAGAGAGTTCCCAATTTCCACTATCCTTTGTGTAAAAAGTGCATCCTCACGTCACCCCTGAACAGCCTCACTCTAATTTTAAGATGATGTCCTCTTGTTCTTGAATCCTCCACCAGCAGAAATAGTTTCTCTGTTTCTGCTCCATCGGATCCTTTTACATTTTAAACACCTCGATCAGATCACCCCTCAATCTCTTATACTCAAGGTAACACAAGCCTAGTTTATGCAAGCTGTCCTCCTAATCAAATCAAATCAAATCAAATCAACTTTTATTGTCATTGTTAGTGCACAAGTGCAGTACAACGAAATGTAGGCTTGTGGCTCCTCAGAGTGTACAATTTGGATTAGGACACTTAAACATTTCAACATACATTTGTACATATATATTAGCATAAATATGACCATAATAAAGTGAATAAAGTGCATCGGCAGATGTGCAGGCTTTAGTGTTTATTTGTGGAGTTCAGTAGGATGACAGCCCTGGGAAAGAAGCTGTTCCTAAATCTGGTCGTACGGGTGCGAATGCATCTGTAGCATCTTCCAGGTGGTAGGAGGGCGAACAGACTGTGGCTGGGGTGGGTAGGGTCTTTGATGATGGTCCGTGCCCTCCGTAGGCAGCGTTTCTGATATATATGCTCTATGGTCGGTAGCCGGGTGCCGGTAATGCATTGGGCAGTTTTGACTACCCTCTGCAGGGCTTTCCGGTCATGGGAGCTACAGCCGCCGTACCATACCGTGATACAGTTTGTCAGGATGCTCTCTATAGTGCAGCGGTAGAAGTTAGAGAGGATCGGGGGTGACAGATTACATCCCTTCAGCCTCCTCAAGAAATATAGGCGCTGCTGGGCCTTCTTCACCAGAGAGGAGGTGTTGAGGGACCAGGAGAGGTCTTCCGTGATGTGGACTCCGAGGAACTTAAAGCTGGCCACCCTTTCCACCTCCGCCCCATTGATGTGGATGGGGGTGTGACTTCCGCCTTTGGACTTCCTGAAGTCCACGATTATTTCCTTTGTTTTCTTGGTGTTAAGGGCCAGGTTGGTGTCGGCGCACCACTTCACGAGATGCTGGACCTCCTCCCTGTAGGCTGACTCATCATTGTTGGTGATCTGGCCTACTACTGTGGTGTCATCTGCAAACATGATGATGGTGTTGGAAACATTAACAGTCTAATGGAGATAGACAGATTTTTGAACAATGAGGGAGTGAAGGGTTATGGGGAGCGGGCAGGGAAATGGAGCTGAGCCCAAGATCTGATCAGCCAGGATCTCATTAAATGGCGGAGCAGGCTCGAGGGGCCAAATGGCCGACTCCTGCTCCTATTTCTTATGTTCTTATGTTTAACCCTGTAAACCCTGATCTAATTCTGGCGAATCTGTGCCGCAATCCCTCCAATGCCGATATATCCTTCCTGAACTTGTATCCTGGCCAAAATTTATCCTTCAACCAAAATCACCAAAACAGATGATCTACTCATTTATCTCATTGCTGTTTCTGGGATCTTGCTGTGCGCAAATTGCTTTCTTGTCTCCTACATTACAACAGTGACAACTCTTCAAAAAATATTTAATCGGCTGTAAAGCGCGTTGGGACACTGAAAGTTCGTGAGAGGCGCTATAGAAATGAAAGTTGTTTCGTTTTATCTTAATTTTTTAAATCTCCTGATAACCTTCTATCTTTTTTCTCTCTTTCATTTTTAATGACGCATTGGTACAGTGTAAATACATTTAGCAAATGGGGCAGAGATTTGTGTCCACTTTTGGTTTTGTTAAAGTTTCAGGAGAACTTTGCGAAACTGACTGGCTATTTGTACATTGAGTGAAAGTTAGGCTGATCCGGGCTCGCATCATGAGCACACTCAGCTCAGGAGAAGTTGTGTTTTTTCCAATTGCCGCAGCCTTAAGCTGGGTATTTCCTGCTCCATTGCATCACGGTTGCCGGTGGTGTTGGCCTGATCTTTATATAGAGCTGGTGTGTAGCTGCAGGGACATAAAGCACTGAGAGAGCTGAGAGACAGACGGCTGGTCCCAACAAAGCTCCGACTGACACCTGAGACCATGAGTAGTGAGCAGAAGATGCTGGACATTGAGAGTGGAGGAGTGGCTCTGGTCAGACAGTCAGACTCGAAGAGGAGCTGTTTCTGGCCGGCTCTCTGTGCGATGGCTGTTCTGGGCTTGCTGGCTGTGTCTTCCTACCTCTTACTCTGTCAACTTGGAGTTCTACCTTCAAACCAGGTGCGTAGCTGTACTTTGGAAAAGCGAGATCAAATTCCGCCGTGTTGCCTTTCCCCAGTATCCTTTCAGTCCTCGGAGAGGCTGCTTTAAGTGTGGCGTAAAGCTGGGGAGTTATTTCAGAGCTTGCCTCCGCTGTTCCAGCTGTGAAACACCAGTTGATCCAGGTGTTGACCTTTGCTGCTCTGCGCACCTGGGCGCGCTCTGTATTGGCAAGATGCAGCGATTCAATCCTCAATCCTGCATTTTATTCAGTCAGTGCTCTGAGAAACTCTTTCTCTGCTGTCAATGTGGAGTGTGAGTGTCAGCCCGAGTCTGGGCGGCACCAGTGTCTCTGTGTAATGCACATAAGCTGCCTGTAGATCCGGCTTGAACCTTTGTACTGAAGGTCGCCATGTGTTTCATGGATATTTGGGGTGAATTTCACATTTTAATCGCTTTCCTTGTTTATTGTCTGAAGGTGGTAACACGGAAGTCTGAGATTGCCCGATTCCAGGATTTAGGGAATCATTCGCCCCTGGCAAACGTCGCTATTAACACTGGTGAGTGCCCTCTCCAACAATCGCTCTCTCTCCAACAATCTCTCTCTCTACAACAATATCTCTCTCACCATCAATCTTTTTAGCTCTTTCAAACTCTCCCCCTCTCTCTCTATCAATCTCTCCCTATCAATCTCTCTCTCTCTCTTTGTCTCTCTATCTCCCCCTCTCTTTCAATTTCCCTATCTCTCCATCTCTAGGTCTCTCTATCAATACCTATCAATATATCAATCTCACTATCTATCTCTCTTTCTCTATTTCTCGCTCGCTATCTCTCTCTACCTCGATCTCTCTCTCCATCTCTCTATATCTCCCTCTCTCCATCTCTCTCTCTATCAATCTCTCTCTCCATCTATCTATTAATCTCACTCTCTATCTCTCCATTTCTCTCACTCCATCTCTCTATCTCTATCTCTCCATCTCTCTCTATCACTCTGTCTCTCCATCTCTGAATCAATCTCATTATCTCTCTCTCTCTCTCTCTCTATCTCTCTCTCTCGTTGTCAGTCAGTTTTTGTTGCATGTACATCATGATAGCGACTGAGTGACCAGCCTTTCTTTTCCAGGTCTGCCTCCTCTCATGAAGCAGGTGGGAAACGACCCAAGGGGAAAAATCGCAGCTCACCTGACAGGTACGAGGCTATTCTTAACGTTATTAATAAATCCGTGTCTTGAAGGTAGCCACTCCCACTGTAGCACAGGAACAATTTGCAGGGCTCTGGGGGAAAAGCAGAGGGATTGGGATTAATTGGCTAGCTCTACCAATGAGCTGGCATGGGCACGATAAGTCAAATGGCCTCCTTGTGTGCTGCATCATTCTCTGAATCCCCGGGTGGCAGGAGGTCTCAGCCCATCACTAAAGTGCTCATTCTTGATGTGTGCGCGGAAAGTGGCAGTGGGCTATTTCATTGCAGTGAGCCTATGATCCAAACCCAATCTTGTTCTCACATGGCACAGAATTCACTGGATAGCAATCAGTCCTGGTCAATATTTATCCCTCAATCAACATCACCAGAACAGGGTATCTGGTCACTATCACATTGCTGTTTGTGGGAGCTTGCTGTGCGCAAATTGCCTGCTGTGTTTCCTACAGTACAGCAGTGACTACTGTTCAAAACTATTTCATTGGCTGTAAAGCGCTTAGGAACGTTCTGAGTTGTGAAAGGCGCTATAGAAATGCCAGCTGTCTTTTTTCTTTATTCCATCCTTACGATGTTCCCTCTCTCTCTCCCCTCAGCTTCTTCAACCCACAAAGGAAAGGTGATTTGGCAGAATGATGCGGACTCCACCTTCGCCGAGGGGGTGGAGTTCAGGGACAACAGTCTGGTCATCACCACCCCTGGTCAGTACTTTGTCTACACCCAGGTGGTCTTCTACAGCAAGGGATGCCGGGACAAGAGCATCTTTCTGAGCCACGAACTCGCCAAGCTCTCGTCCAGCTATCCGGAGGAAACCTTGCTGCTGAAAGCCACCAAGTCAGCCTGCCACTATGGCCAACACGGAGACCCCTGGTACAAGACCTCCTACCAGGGAGCTGTATTTGAGTTTGATGCGGGAGATCAGATCTTCTCCAGGGTTAATGAGGAGGCGCTGGGATACGTAGACTCCGCCCAAGGAAAGAGCTTCTTTGGAATATTCGCGTTGTGAGGAGCCCGAATTTCTTCTTGCGAATGACGAGCAATGATGACTGATCGAGAACTTCCAATTGAAATACAGTGGAAAGTGTTCAGGGCACATTGTCCTATCCGGCACTAATGGGACAAAGACACTAATGTCTCCGCTATTTTATTGAGAGACTTGTTGCGGGAGAAAATATCAAATGTGTTGAGGTTGGAGGATTGGGTAGTGCGGTGGGTGATCACACTGACCTTTCACCTCTGCCATTCCAGGGTCACGGCCAACACAGACCGTTATTGAGCAGAGAGATTCTGTGCATCTCCTTAATTTACTTGATATTTATTGTTATTAATGTTATTTAAGCTGGTACTCCTCAGGGAGAGAGTAATTAGACAAACCCAAGAGCTAACAAGTGGGGAATCAGTTCTGATATTCAGACTGGTTAACCCGTGTGATCAGTTATTGGTCCTTGAAGAGTATGGGCTCTGCCTTGCCATCTCTGTCTGTTCCAATATGTCTATATTATCTCCGTGGACCTTCAGTGATGATGTTGGTGGAAAGTCCCTGAGTTTTCTGTTTGGTGATGATGGTCAGCCAAGCTCCCAGCAGTCAACTGGCTTTCCACCTCTACAACCCGATTGATCATCTTTACACGGGATACTACTTTTCTAGACTGTGATGGGTCAACACTTAACCAATTAAAAAGAAAAAAGAGTATTCTACAACACTACGAAAATCGCCCCCCAAAATATAATCTGGAATGTTCAACTGTTGAATATTAGTTGTGGCGGATTGCCAGAAATATATGTTTTATGGAAAAATGTGACATCTGTTTTAAAGATGTCTTTCAGTGGCATAAATACTGTCAAGTTTAGGATGTTTCTGACGGATTTAAGTTATTATTTAAATATATTTATTAATTGATTTATTTATATTATTTATTTATATTATTTACTGCTAAGCTGTTGGATGGGATTGAATAAAATATCTTTATGACATGAAATGATTCTGTCTAATTATTGCACGTTGGTTTCCATTCAGTGCTTTTCATGAAAAATGATTTCAGTTGAGGGAAGGAATTTTATTAGTTTACAACCTGCAATTCAGATAGAGGATCATTAGATTGGAAATCTGAGAGAGGATCAGTGGACTGGGAATCTGCGAGAGGGATCAGTAGATTCAGAATATGAGAGAGGATCAGTATATTGGGAATCTGAGAGAGGGATCAGTAGATTGGGAATATGAGAGAGGATCAGTAGATTCGGAATATGAGAGAGGATCAATAGATTGGGAATCTGAGAGAGGGTTCATTAGATTGGGAATCTGAGAGAGGATCAGTAGATTGGGAATCTGAGAGGGGGGGATCAGAAGGTTGGGAATATGAGAGAGGGGATCAGTCAATTGGGAACCTGAGAGATGATCAGCAGATTAGAAATCTGAGAGAGTATCAGGAGATTGGGAATTTGAGAGAGGGTCAGTAGATTGGGAATCCGTGTGAAGTGACAGGTTAGGGGCCTTCTCTGTGTGAGATGACAGTTCCTGGTATGCCTCTAATTAAAGAACCAACTGTAGGAAATTCCTCCCCGACTCCATAAGTCAATGAAGATAGATGCAAGAGATAATTGCTTACTGGAGTTAGGAGAGGATCAGTATATTGGGAATCTGAGAGGGGGGGATCAGAAGGTTGGGAATATGAGAGAGTGGATCAGTCGTTTGGGAACCTGAGAGAGGATCAGCAGATTAGAAATCTGAGAGAGTATCAGGAGATTGGGAATTTGAGAGAGGGTCGGTAGATTGGGAATCCGTGTGAGGTGACAGGTTAGGGGCCTTCACTGTGTAATTTTGCAGGTCATGGGCTGTCGCTGTGTGAGATGACAGTTCCGGGTATGCCTCTAATTAAAGAACCAACTGTAGGAAATTCCTCCCCGACTCCATAAGTCAATGAAGATAGATGCAGGAGATAATTGCTTACTGGAGTTAGGAGATCTGCTGTGTTGGGTTTAGTCAATAAGTTGTACAAACTGCTGACTTGGGCCTGAGAGGGCAATGGGGGCTGAATTAAAGGAATTTAAAGGTGGGTACGATCTTCAATATCAAACAGGAGGGGACTGATAGTCATCACAATGTCACCATTCACAACTTGCTTTACTGATAGCCAAACCAGCTGGCTCACTGATTGTTCCACTAGCACAGCTCCCCCGCTCAATTCTCCAACCCTCAATGGCCGGACAGAAATAGCTCAGCATTTAAGACTGCTTTCAGAATTTACACACTTTTTATCTTTCCAATTTCCTGTTGCTGTGTCTTGGACAGCTTACTCTCCTCAGCATTGTCTCAATGGATCATACCTCTCGTCTCTGAGTCAGAAGGGCGTGAGTTCAAGTCCCTCTCCAGAGACTTGAGCCCGCAATCCCTCCTGACACACCAGTGCCAGTACAGAGGGAGCACTGCACTGTTGGAGGTGCCGTCTTTTGGATAAGATGTTAAACCAAAGCCCTGTCTGCCCTCTCGGGTGGACACAAAAGATTCCACGGCAGTCTTTTGAATAAGTGCAATGGAGTTCTCCCAGTAGTGGGGAAGCTTTTAGAAATGATAATCCTGGACAAAATTAACAATCACTTGGACAAGTGTGGATTAATTAAGGAAAGAAAGCATGGATTTGTTAAAGGCAAGTCATGTTTAACTAACTTGATTGAGTTTTTCATTGAGGTAACAGAGTGGGTTGATGAGGGCAATGTGGTTGATATGATGTACATGCACTTCCAAAAGGCGTTAGATAAATTGCCGCATAATATGCTTGCCAGCAAGTTTGAAGCCCGTGGAACAACAGCGACAGTGGCAGCATAGATACAACATTGGCAAGAGACAGGATACAGAGAGTAGTGGTGAACAGTTGTTTATTGGATTGGAGGAAGGTTTACAGTGGTGTTCCCCAGGGGTCGGTGCTAGGACCACTGCTTTTCTTGCCATATATTAATGACTTGGACGTGGTTGTATAGGGCACAATTTCAAAATTTGCAGATGACACAATACTTGGAAATATAGTGAACAGTGAGGAGGACAGTGATAGGCTTCAAGAATCATAGACAGGCTGGTAAAGTGGGCGGACATGTGGCAGATGAAATTTAACACAGAATATTGCAAAGTGATACATTTTGGTAGGAAAACGAGGCGAGGCAACATTAACTGAAAGGTACAATTCTAAAGGATGTGCAGAGTGACCTGGGGGTATATGTACACAAATCATTGAAGGTGGCAGGGCTGGTTGAGGAAGCGGTTAAAAAAAGCAGATGTGACCCTCTGCTTCATAAATAGAGGTATAGAGTACAAAATTGTGGAAATTATGGTGAACCTTAATAAAACACTGGTTTGGCCTCAACTGGAGTATTGTGTCCAATTCTGGGCATTGCACTTTAGGAAGGATGTGAAGGCCTTAGAGACAGTACAGAGAAGATTTATGAGAATTATTCCAGGGATGTGGGACTTTAGTTACATGGATAGACTGGAGAAGGTGGGTTTGTTCTCCTTGGAGCGGAGAAGATTGAGAGGAGATTTGACAGAGGGGTTCATAATCATGAGGGGTCTAAACAGCGTAGAGAGAGAGAAACTTTTCCCATTGGTGGAAGGGTGGAGAACCAGAGGACACAGATTCAAGCTGATTGGCAGAAAAACCAAAGGCGACGTGAGGAAAAACTTTTTTGCACAGCGATGCTTATGATCTGGAATTCTCCGATTGAAAGGCTAGTGGATGCAAATTCAATCGTGGCTTTCAAAATGGAATTCGATAAGTTCCTGAAGGAATATAATTTGCAGGGCTGCGGGGAAAGGGCGGTGGAGTGGGACTAGCTGATGCTCTTGCAGCGAGCCGGCATAGGCTTGATGGGATGAATGGCCTCTTTCTGTGCTGTAGCCTTTCTATGATTCTATGATTATATGGGTGTCCTGGGCAATATTTATCCCTCTATCAACATCACCAAAACAGATTATCTGGTAATTATCTCATTGTTGTTTGTGGGAGCTTGCTGTGCACAAATTGGCTGCTGCATTTCCTACTTTACAACAGTGATGACACTTCAAAGTACTTCATTGGCTGTAAAGCACTTTGGGATTTCCTGAGGTCATTAATTGTGCTATATAACGCATGTTCTTTCTTCACTCATTCAATCCACATCCCAATTTAAGAATGATAATCTAGGCTGACACTTCAGTGCAGTGCTGCACTGTCAGAGTTGTCGTATTTCAGATGAGCCATTAAACCAAAGCCCTAGTTTGTTCAGGTGCATGTGAAAAATCCCATGACACTCTTTGAAAAAGAGACATTGGGGCTGAAATTTGTCATGCAAGAGTGCATTGCTTGATTTTCTGTCCATTTAATTCCCAGACATTAGGAGCATGGGAAGAGGAGAAGACCAATCAGCCACTTGAAACTATTCTGCCATTCAATGTCTGATCTGTATCTTAACATCATTTATCCGCGTTTGCTTCATATCCCTTGATATCCTTAGCTAGCAAAACTCTGTTGACCTCAGTTTTTGAAGTTTCAATTGACCAAAAATCCACAGCCATTTGGGGATAAAGTTTCAGATTTCCACTACCCTTTGTGTGAAGAAGTGTTTCCTGATTTCACTCCTGATTGGCCAGCCTCTAAATTATAATTATGTCTCCTTGCTTTGGACACCCCCACCAAGAGGAAATAGTACCTCTGTTGGATTATCTCTAAGATGTGTTAGGCTTCATACGAACTCCTTCGCTTTCTGGGAATTAACTGTTCACCGTGTAAAATGAAAAAAAACATTGATTAATAATTTACTTCTACATTTCTAGAAAGCAGATTGAGGAACATTGTTTTTGGACAAGAGAGAGTCAGAGAAAGGACACTTACATTATTTGAGGTGAATCAGGCTATAGTTGGGATGAACTTTCTTTCCAAATCCTAGCGAAGTACTGTAAGGGTTAAATGTAGATAAAGTCCTTCTGATGCTAATCCATTACGCCCAGGTCAGAGGCTGATTATTCTGCAGTGAGTGTCTCACCTCCTGACTCCGCAAAGCATTTCCACCATCTACAAGACACAAGTCAGGAGCGTGATGCAATACTCTCCACTCGCCTGGATGAGTGCAGCTCCAACAACACTCCAGGACAAAGCATCCTGCTTGATTGGCACCCATCCACCACCTTAAACATTCACTCCCTCCACCACCAGCGCACCGTGCCTGCAGTGTATACCATCTGCAAGTTGCAGTGCAGCAACTCACCAAGGCTTCCATGTCAGCACCTCCCAAACCCGCGACCTCTAACACCTAGAAGGACAAGGGCAGCAGGTGCATGGGAACACCAACACCTCCAAGTTCACCTCCAAGTCACAAACAATCCTGACTTAGAAGAATATCACCGATCCTTCATCGTCACTGGGTCAAAATCCAGGAAATCCCTCACTAACAGCACTGTGGGAGCACCTTCACCACACGGACTGCAGCGGTTCAAGAAGGAAGCACACCACCACATTCTCCAGGGCAATTTGAGATGGGCAGTAAATGCTGGCCTTGCCAGCGATGCCCACATTCCCGAACGAATAAAAAAAATGTCATTACTGTCCCAGGTAAGAGTTAACGCAGGCTAGATGTAGAGTAATACTGCCTGGTCAAGATCACCTGGAACACAGGAACACAGGAACAGGAGGAGGCCATTCAGCTCCTTGGGCCAGTTCTGCCATTCAGTCAGATCCTGGGTGATCTATATCTCAACTCCATTTACCCACCTTTGCTCCATATCCCTTGATACCCTTACCCAACAAACACCTGTCAATCTCAGTCTTGAGAGCTCCAATTGCCCCCCAGAATCCATAGCCTCTGGGGAAGAGAGTTCCCAATTTCCACTATCCTTTGTGTAAAAAGTGCATCCTCACATCACCCCTGAACAGCCTCACTCTAATTTTAAGATGATGTCCTCTTGTTCTTGAATCCTCCACCAGCAGAAATAGTTTCTCTGTTTCTGCCCCATCGGATCCTTTTACATTTTAAACACCTCGATCAGATCACCCCTCAATCTCTTATACTCAAGCTAACACAAGCCTAGTTTATGCAAGCTGTCCTCCTAATGGAGATAGACAGATTTTTGAACAATGAGGGAGTGAAGGGTTATGGGGAGCGGGCAGGGAAATGGAGCTGAGCCCAAGATCTGATCAGCCAGGATCTCATTAAATGGCGGAGCAGGCTCGAGGGGCCAAATGGCCGACTCCTGCTCCAATTTCTTATGTTCTTATGTTTAACCCTGTAAACCCTGATCTAATTCTGGCGAATCTGTGCCGCAATCCCTCCAATGCCGATATATCCTTCCTGACCTTGTATCCTGGCCAATATTTATCCTTCAACCAAAATCACCAAAACAGATGATCTACTCATTTATCTCATTGCTGTTTCTGGGATCTTGCTGTGCGCAAACTGCTTTCTTGTCTCCTACATTACAACAGTGACAACTCTTCAAAAAATATTTAATCGGCTGTAAAGCGCGTTGGGACACTGAAAGTTCGTGAGAGGCGCTATAGAAATGAAAGTTCTTTCGTTTTTATCTTAATTTTTTTAATCTCCTGATAACCTTCTATCTTTTTTCTCTCCTTCATTTTTAATGACGCATTGGTACCGTGTAAATACATTTAGAAAATGGGGCAGAGATTTGTGTCCACTTTTGGTTTTGTTAAAGTTTCAGGAGAACTTTGCGAAACTGACTGGCTATTTGTACATTGAGTGAAAGTTAGGCTGATCCGGGCTCGCATCATGAGCACACTCAGCTCAGGAGAAGTGTGTTTTTTCCAATTGCCGCAGCATTTAGCTGGGTATTTCCTGCTCCATTGCATCACGGTTGCCGGTGGTGTTGGCCTGATCTTTATATAGAGCTGGTGTGTAGCTGCAGGGACATAAAGCACTGAGAGAGCTGAGAGACAGACGGCTGGTCCCAACAAAGCTCCGACTGACACCTGAGACCATGAGTAGTGAGCAGAAGATGCTGGACATTGAGAGTGGAGGAGTGGTTCTGGTCAGACAGTCAGACTCGAAGAGGAGCTGTTTCTGGCCGGCTCTCTGTGCGATGGCTGTTCTGGGCTTGCTGGCTGTGTCTTCCTACCTCTTACTCTGTCAACTTGGAGTTCTACCTTCAAACCAGGTGCGTAGCTCTACCTTGGAAAAGCGAGATCAAATTCCGCCGTGTTGCCTTTCCCCGGTTTCCTTTCAGTCCTCGGAGAGGCTGCTTTAAGTGTGGTGTAAAGCTGGGGAGTTATTTCAGAGCTTGCCTCCGCTGTTCCAGCTGTGAAACAATAATCTGTGTTTAACCAGTTGATCCAGGTGTTGACTTTTGCTGCTCTCAACACCTGGGCGCGCTCTGTATTGGCAAGATGCAGCGATTCAATCCTCAATCCTGCATTTCATTCCGCTTTAGCCGAGCGATTTAGTGAGCAGCAGTCAGTGCTCTGAGAAACTCTTTCTCTGCTGTCAATGTGGAGTGTGAGAGTCAGCCCGAGTCTGGACAGCCCCAGTGTCTCTGTGTAATGCTCATAAGCTGCCTGTAGATCCGGCTTGAACCTTTGTACTGAAGGTCGCCATGTGTTTCATGGACATTTGGGGTGAACTTCACATTTTAATCGCTTTCCTTGTTTTCTGTCTGAAGGTGGTAACACGGAAGTCTGAGACTGCCCGATTCCAGGATTTAGGGAATCATTCGCCCCTGGCAAACGTCGCTATTAACAGTGGTGAGTGCCCTCTCCAACAATCGCTCTCTCTCCAACAATCTCTCTCTCACCATCAATCTTTTTAGCTATATCAAACTCTCCCCCTCTCTCTCTATCAATCTCTCCCTATCAATCTCTCTCTCTCTCTTTGTCTCTCTATTTCCCCCTCTCTTTCAATTTCCCTATCTCTCCATCTCTAGGTCTCTCCATCAATACCTATCAATATATCAATCTCACTATCTATCTCTCTTTCTCGATTTCTCGCTCGCTATCTCTCTCTACCTCGATCGCTCTCTCCATCTCTCTATATCTCCCTCTCTCCATCTCTCTCTCTATCAATCTCTCTCTCCAATTCAATTCAATTCAATTCAAATCGCTTTATTGGCATGACAAGGTACATCTTATGTTGCCAAAGCATCGAAAAACATTTATGGTTGAACACATAAACGCAGGTCTATCCATACAGTGTATAAACAGATATATCCCTGAGTGTATAAATATACATTCATATAATTGGTATATACTCTTTTCTTAGATTTAATGGTTGTCCCTCTGTTTATGGCAAGCTGTAACATAGTGTGCCGCTAAGGTTACACAATTAATCTGTTCCCCTAGTCTGTATGGGAGTTTTTGGTCGTCATTCAAACTTCTGAATTCAGGGCATATTTTTGTGAATTTTGGGTAGAAATTCTCCCTTATGCACTGATATTTTCTACAAGCTCACTATCTATCTCTCCATCTCTCTCACTCCATCTCTCTCTCTATCTCTATCTCTCCCTCTCTCCATCTCTCTCTATCACTCTGTCTCTCCATCTCTCTATCAATCTCATTATCTCTCTCTCTCTCTATCTCTCTCTCTCTCGTTGTTAGTCAGTTTTTGTTGCATGTACATCATGATAGCGACTGAGTGTCCAGCCTTTCTTCTCCAGGTCTGCCTCCTCTCATGAAGCAGGTGGGGAACGACCCGAGGGGAAAAATCGCAGCTCACCTGACAGGTACGAGGCTATTCTTAACGTTATTATTAACTCCGTGTCCTGAAGGTAGCCACTCCCACTGTAGCAGAGGAACAATTTGCAGGGCTCTGGGGAAAAAGCAGAGGGATTGGGATTAATTGGCTAGCTCTACCAATGAGCTGGCATGGGCACGATAAGTCAAATGGTCTCCTTGTGTGCTGCATCATTCTCTGAATCCCCGGGTGGCAGGAGGTCTCAGCCCATCACTAAAGTGCTCATTCTTGATGTGTGAGCTGAGAGTGGCAGTGGGCTATTTCATTGCAGTGAGCCTATGATCCAAACCCAATCTTGTTCTCACATGGCACAGAATTCACTGGATAGCAATCAGTCCTGGTCAATATTTATCCCTCAATCAACATCACCAGAACAGGGTATCTGGTCACTATCACATTGCTGTTTGTGGGAGCTTGCTGTGCGCAAATTGCCTGCCGTGTTTCCTACAGTACAACAGTGACTACTCTTCAAAACTATTTCATTGGCTGTAAAGCGCTTAGCAACGTTCTGAGATATGAAAGGCGCTATAGAAATGCCAGCTGTCTTTTTTCTTTATTCCATCCTTACGATGTTCCCTCTCTCTCTCCCCTCAGCTTCTTCAACCCACAAAGGAAAGGTGATTTGGCAGAATGATGCGGACTCCACCTTCGCCGAGGGGGTGGAGTTCAGGGACAACAGTCTGGTCATCACCACCCCTGGTCAGTACTTTGTCTACACCCAGGTGGTCTTCTACAGCAAGGGATGCCGGGACAAGAGCATCTTTCTGAGCCACGAACTCGCCAAGCTCTCGTCGAGCTATCCGGAGGAAACCTTGCTGCTGAAAGCCACCAAGTCGGCCTGCCACTACGGCCAACACGGAGAGCCCTGGTACAAGACCTCCTACCAGGGAGCTGTATTTGAGTTTGATGCGGGAGATCAGATCTTCTCCAGGGTTAGTGAGGAGGCGCTGGGATATGTAGACTCCGCCCAAGGAAAGAGCTTCTTTGGAATATTCGCGTTGTGAGGAGTTCGAGTTTCTTCTTGCGAATGACGAGCAATGATGACTGATTGAGAACTTCCAATTGAAATACAGTGGAAAGTGTTCAGGGCACATTGTCCTATCTGGCACTAATGGGACAAAGAGTCTAATGTCTGCGCTATTTTATTGAGAGACTTGTTGTGGGAGAAAATATCAAATGTGTTGAGGTTGGAGGATTGGGTAGTGCGGTGGGTGATCACACTGACCTTTCACCTCTGCCATTCCAGGGTCACGGCCAACACAGACCGTTATTGATCAGAGAGATTCTGTGAATCTCCTTAAATTACTTGATATTTATTGTTATTAATGTTATTTAAGCTGGTACTCCTCAGGGAGAGAGTAATTAGACAAACCCAAGAGCTAACAAGTGGGGAATCAGTTCTGATATTCAGACTGGTTAACCCGTGTGATCAGTTATTGGTCCTTGAAGTGTATGGGCTCTGCCTTGCCATCTATGTCTGTTCCAATATGTCTATACTATCTCCGTGGACCTTCAGTGATGATATTGGTCGAAAGTCCCTGAGTTTTCTGTTTGGCGATGATGGTCAGCCAATCTCCCAGCAGTCAACTGGCTTTCCACCTCTACAACCCGATTGGTCATCTTTACACGGGATACTACTTTTCTAGAGTGTGATGGGTCGACACTTAACCAATTAAAAAGAAAAAAGAGTATTCTACAACACTACGAAAATCGTCCCCCAAAATATAATCTGGAATGTTCAACTGTTGAATATTAATTGTGGCGGATTGCCAGAAATATATGTTTTGTGGAAAAATGTGACATCTGTTTTAAAGATGTCTTTCAGTGGCATAAATACTGTCAAGTTTAGGATGTTTCTGATGGATTTAAGTTATTATTTAAATATATTTATTAATTAATTATTTATATTATTTATTTATATTATTTATATTATTTACTGGTGAGCTGTTGGATGGGATTGAATAAAATATTTTAATGACATGAAATGATTCTGTCTAATTATTGCACGTTGTTTTCCATTCAGTGCTTTTCATGAAAAATGATTTCAGTTGAGGGAAGGAATTTTATTAGTTTACTACCTGCAATTCAGATAGAGGATCATTAGATTGGAAATCTGAGAGAGGATCAGTAGATTGGGAATCTGCGAGAGGGATCAGTAGATTCAGAATATGAGAGAGGATCAGTATATTGGGAATCTGAGAGAGGGATCAGTAGATTGGGAATATGAGAGAGGATCAGTAGATTGGGAATCTGAGAGAGGATCAGTAGATTGGGAATCTGAGAGGGGGGGATCAGAAGGTTGGGAATATGAGAGAGGGGATCTGTCAATTGGGAACCTGAGAGATGATCAGCAGATTAGAAATCTGAGAGAGTATCAGGAGATTGGGAACTTGAGAGAGGGCCCGTAGATTGGGCATCTGAGAGAGGATCAGCAGATTAGTAATCTGAGAGAGTATCAGGAGATTGGGAATTTGAGAGAGGGTCAGTAGATTGGGAATCCGTGTGAAGTGACAGGTTAGGGGCCTTCTCTGTGTGAGGTGACAGTTCCTGGTATGCCTCTAATTAAAGAACCAACTGTAGGAAATTCCTCCCCGACTCCATAAGTCAATGAAGATAGATGCAAGAGATAATTGCTTACTGGAGTTAGGAGAGGATCAGTATATTGGGAATCTGAGAGGGGGGGATCAGAAGGTTGGGAATATGAGAGAGTGGATCAGTCGATTGGGAACCTGAGAGAGGATCAGCAGATTAGAAATCTGAGAGAGTATCAGGAGATTGGGAATTTGAGAGAGGGTCAGTAGATTGGGAATCCGTGTGAGGTGACAGGTTACGGGCCTTCACTGTGTAATTTTGCAGGTCATGGGTTTTCGCTGTGTGAGATGACAGTTCCGGGTATGCCTCTAATTAAAGAACCAACTGTAGGAACTTCCTCCCCGACTCCATAAGTCAATGAAGATAGATGCAGGAGATAATTGCTTACTGGAGTTAGGAGATCTGCTGTGTTGGGTTTGGTCAATAAGTTGTACAAACTGCTGACTTGGGCCTGAGAGGGCAATGGGGGCTGAATTAAAGGAATTTAAAGGTGGGTACGATCTTCAATATCGAACAGGAGGGGACTGATAGTCATCACAATGTCACCATTCACAACTTGCTTTACTCATAGCCAAACCAGCTGGCTCACTGATTGTTCCACTAGCACAGCTCCCCCGCTCAATTCTCCAACCCTCAATGGCCGGACAGAAATAGCTCAGCATTTAAGACTGCTTTCAGAATTTACACACTTTTTATCTTTCCAATTTCCTGTTGCTGTGTCTTGGACAGCTTACTCTCCTCAGCATTGTCTCAATGGGTCACACCTCTCGCCTCTGAGTCAGAAGGGTGTGAGTTCAAGTCCCTCTCCAGAGACTTGAGCCCGCAATCCCTCCTGACACACCAGTGCCAGTACAGATGGAGCACTGCACTGTTGGAGGTGCCATCTTTTGGATAAGATGTTAAACCAAAGCCCTGTCTGCCCTCTCGGGTGGACACAAAAGATTCCACGGCACTCTTTTGAATAAGAGCAATGGGGTTCTCCCAGTAGTGGGGAAGCTTTTAGAAATGATAATCCGGGACAAAATTAACAATCACTTGGACAAGTGTGGATTAATTAAGGAAAGCCAGCATGGATTTGTTAAAGGCAAGTCATGTTTAACTAACTTGATTGAGTTTTTCGCTGAGGTAACAGAGTGGGTTGATGAGGGCAATGCGGTTGATATGATGTACATGGATTTCCAAAAGGCGTTAGATAAATTGCCGCATAATATGCTTGCCAGCAAATTTGAAGCCCGTGGAACAACAGCGACAGTGGCAGCATAGATACAACATTGGCAAGAGACAGGATACAGAGAGTAGTGGTGAACAGTTGTTTATTGGACTGGAGGAAGGTATACATTGGTGTTCCCAGGGGTCGGTGCTAGGACCACTGCTTTTCTTGCTATATATTATTGACTTGGACGTGGTTGTATAGGGCACAATTTCAAAATTTGCAGATGACACAATACTTGGAAATATAGTGAACAGTGAGGAGGACAGTGATAGGCTTCAAGAATCATTGTCAGGCTGGTGAAGTGGGCGGACATGTGGCAGATGAAACTTAACACAGAAAATTGCGAAGTGATACATTTTGGTAGGAAAACGAGGAGAGGCAACATAAACTGAAAGGTACAATTCTAAAGGATGTGCAGAGTGACCTGGGGGTATATGTACACAAATCATTGAAGGTGGCCGGGCTGGTTGAGGAAGTGGTTAAAAAAAGCATATGTGATCCTGTGCTTCATAAATAGAGGTATAGAGTACAAAATTGAGGAAATTATGCTGAACCTTAATAAAACACTGGTTTGGCCTCAACTGGAGTATTGTGTCCAATTCTGGTCATCACACTTTAGGAATGATGTGAAGGCCTTAGAGACAGTACAGAGAAGATTTATGAGAATTATTCCAGGGATGTGGGACTTTAGTTACGTGGATAGACTGGAGAAGGTGGGTTTGTTCTCCTTAGGGCAGAGAAGACTGAGAGGAGATTTGACAGAGGGGTTCAAAATCATGAGGGGTCTAAACAGCGTAGATAGAGAGAAACTTTTCCCATTGGTGGAAGGGTGGAGAACCAGAGGACACATATTCAAGGTGATTGGCAGAAAAAAGCAAAGGCGACATGAGGAAAATCTTTTTTGCACAGCAAGTGCTTATGATCTGGAATTCTCTGATTGAAAGGCTGGTGGAGGCAAATTCAATCGTGGCTTTCAAATGGAATTGGCTAAGTTCCTGAAGGAATATAATTTGCAGGGCTGCGGGGAAAGGGTGGTGGAGTGGGACTAGCTGATGCTCTTGCAGAGAGCCGGCATAGGTTTGATGGGATGAATGGCCTCTTTCTGTGCTGCAGCCTTTCTATGATTCTATGATTATATGGGTGTCCTGGGCAATATTTATCCCTCAATCAACATCACCAAAACAGATTATCTGGTAATTATCTCATTGTTGTTTGTGGGAGCTTGCTATGCACAAATTGGCTGCTGCATTTCCTACTTTACAACAGTGACGACATTTGAAAGTACTTCATTGGTTGTAAAGCACTTTGGGATGTCCTGAGGTCATTAATGCTGCGATATAAAGCATGTTCTTTCTTCACTCATTCAATCCAGATCCCAATTTAAGAATGATAATCTAGGCTGACACTTCAGTGCAGTGCTGCACTGTCAGAGTTGTCGTATTTCAGATGAACCATTAAACCAAAGCCTTAGTTTGTTCGGGTGCAAGTGAAAAATCCCATGACACTCTTTGAAAAAGAGACATGGGGGCTGAAATTTGTCTTGCAACAGTGCATTGCTTGATTATCTGTCCACTTAATTCCCAGACATTGGGAACATGGGAAGAGGAGAAGACCAATCAGCCACTTGAAACTATTCTGCCATTCAATGTCTGATCTGTATCTTAACATCATTTATCCGCGTTTGCTTCATATCCCTTGATACCCTTAGCTAGCAAAACTCTATCGACCTCAGTTTTTGAAGTTTCAATTGACCAAAAATCCACAGCCATTTGGGGATAAAGTTTCAGATTTCCACCACCCTTTGTGTGAAGAAATGTTTCCTGATTTCACTCCTGATTGGCCAGCCTCTAAATTAAAATTATGTCTCCTTGCTTTGGACACCCCCACCAAGAGGAAATCGTACCTCTGTTGGATTAACTCTAAGATCTGTTAGGCTTCATACTAACTCCTTCGCTTTCTGGGAATTAACTGTTCACTGTGTAAAATGAAAAAACGTTGATTAATAATTTACTTCCCCATTTCCAGAAAGCAGATTGAGGAACATTGTTTTTGGACAAGAGAGAGTCAGAGAAAGGACACTTACATTATTTGAGGTGAATCAGGCTATAGTTGGGATGAACTTTCTTTCCAAATCCTAGGGAAGTACTGTAAGGGTTAAATGTAGATAAAGTCCTTCTGCTGCTAATCCATTACGCCCAGGTCAGAGGCTGATTATTCTGCAGTGAGTGTCTCACCTCCTGACTCCGCAAAGCATTTCTACCATCTACAAGACATAAGTCAGGAGCGTGATGCAATAGCCTCCACTCGCCTGCATGAGTGCAGCTCCAACAACACTCCAGGACAAAGCATCCTGCTTGATTAGCACCCATCCACCACCTTAAACATTCACTCCCTCCACCACCAGCGCACCATGGCTGCAGTGTATACCACCTACAAGTTGCAGTGCAGCAACTCACCAAGGCTTCCATGTCAGCACCTCCCAAACCCGCGACCTCTAACACCTAGAAGGACAAGGGCAGCAGGTGCATGGGAACACCACCACCTCCAAGTTCCCCTCCAAGTCACAAACAATCCTGACTTAGAAGAATATCACCGATCCTTCATCATCACTGGGTCAAAATCCAGGAAATCCCTCACTAACAGCACTGTGGGAGCACCTTCACCACACGGATTGCAGCGGTTCAAGAAGGCAGCTCACCACCACCTTCTCCAGGGCAATTTGGGATGGGCAGTAAATGCAGGCCTTGCCAGCGATGCCCACATCCCTGAACAAATAAAGAAAATGTCATTACTGTCCCAGGTAAGAGTTAACACAGGCTAGATGTAGAGTAATACTGCCTGGTCAAGATCACCTGGGACATAGGAACACAGCAACAGGAGGAGACCATTCAGCTCCTTGGGCCAGTTCTGCCATTCAGTCAGATCCTGGCTGATCTATATCTCAACTCCATTTACCCACCTTTGCTCCATATCCCTTGATACCCTTACCCAACAAACACCTGTCAATCTCAGTCTTGAGAGCTCCAATTGCCCCCCAGAATCCATAGCCTCTGGGGAAGAGAGTTCCCGATTTCCACTATCCTTTGTGTAAAAAGTGCACCCTCACGTCACCCCTGAACAGCCTCACTCTAATTTTAAGATGATGTCCTCTTGTTCTTGAATCCTCCACCAGCAGAAATAGTTTCTCTGTTTCTGCTCCATCGGATCCTTTTACATTTTAAACACCTCGATCAGATCACCCCTCAATCTCTTATACTCAAGGTAACACAAGCCTAGTTTATGCAAGCTGTCCTCCTAATGGAGATAGAGAGATTTTTGAACAATGAGGGAGTGAAGGGTTATGGGGAGCGGGCAGGGAAATGTAGCTGAGCCCAAGATCTGATCAGCCATGATCTCATTAAATGGCGGAGCAGGCTCGAGGGGCCAAATGGCCGACTCCTGCTCCAATTTCTTATGTTCTTATGTTTAACCCTGTAAACCCTGATCTAATTCTGGCGAATCTGTGCCGCAATCCCTCCAATGCCGGTATATCCTTCCTGACCTTGTATCCTGGCCAATATTTATCCTTCAACCAAAATCACCAAAACAGATGATCTACTCATTTATCTCATTGCTGTTTCTGGGATCTTGCTGTGCGCAAATTGCTTTCTTGTCTCCTACATTACAACAGTGACAACTCTTCAAAAAATATTTAATCGGCTGTAAAGCGCGTTGGGACACTGAAAGTTCGTGAGAGGCGCTATAGAAATGAAAGTTCTTTCGTTTTTATCTTCATTTTTTAAATCTCCTGATAACCTTCTATCTTTTTTCTCTCTTTCATTTTTAATGGCGCATTGGTACCGTGTAAATACATTTCGAAAATGGGGCAGAGATTTGTGTCCACTTTTGGTTTTGTTAAAGTTTCAGGAGAACTTTGCGAAACTGACTGGCTATTTGTACATTGAGTGAAAGTTAGGCTGATCCGGGCTCGCATCATGAGCACACTCAGCTCAGGAGAAGTTGTGTTTTTTCCAATTGCCGCAGCATTAAGCTGGGTATTTCCTGCTCCATTGCATCACGGTTGCCGGTGGTGTTGGCCTGATCTTTATATAGAGCTGGTGTGTAGCTGCAGGGACACAAAGCACTGAGAGAGCTGAGAGACAGACGGCTGGTCCCAACAAAGCTCCGACTGACACCAGAGACCATGAGTAGTGAGCAGAAGATGCTGGACATTGAGAATGGAGGAGTGGTTCTGGTCAGACAGTCAGACTCAAAGAGGAGCTGTTTCTGGCCGGCTCTCTGTGCGATGGCTGTTCTGGGCTTGCTGGCTGTGTCTTCCTACCTCTTACTCTGTCAACTTGGAGTTCTACCTTCAAACCAGGTGCGTAGCTTTACTTTGGAAAAGCGAGATCAAATTCCGCCGTGTTGCCTTTCCCCAGTATCCTTTCAATCCTCGGAGAGGCTGCTTTAAGTGTGGTGTAAAGCTGGGGAGTTATTTCAGAGCTTGCCTCCGCTGTTCCAGCTGTGAAACAATAATCTGTGTTTAACCAGTTGATCCAGGTGTTGACTTTTGCTGCTCTCAACAACTGGGCGCGCTCTGTATTGGCAAGTTGCAGCGATTCAATCCTCAATCCTGCATTTCATTCCGCTTTAGCCGAGCGATTTCGTGAGCAGCAGTCAGTGCTCTGAGAAACTCTTTCTCTGCTGTCATTGTGGAGTGTGAGAGTCAGCCCGAGTCTGGGCAGCCCCAGTGTCTCTGTGTAATGCTCATAAGCTGCCTGTAGATCCGGCTTGAACCTTTGTACTGAAGGTCGCCATGTGTTTCATGGATATTTGGGGTGAATTTCACATTTTAATCGCTTTCCTTGTTTTTTGTCTGAAGGTGGTAACACGGAAGTCTGAGACTGCCCGATTCCAGGATTTAGGGAGTCATTCGCCCCTGGCAAACGTCGCTATTAACAGTGGTGAGTGCCCTCTCCAACAATCGCTCTCTCTCCAACAATCTCTCTCTCACCATCAATCTTTTTAGCTATATCAAACTCTCCCTCTCTCTCTCTATCAATCTCTCTCTCTCTCTTTGTCTCTCTATCTCCCCCTCTCTTTCAATTTCCCTATCTCTCCATCTCTAGGTCTCTCCATCAATACCTATCAATATATCAATCTCACTATCTATCTCTCTTTCTCTATTTCTCGCTCGCTATCTCTCTCTACCTCGATCTCTCTCTCCATCTCTCTATATCTCCCTCTCTCCATCTCTCTCTCTATCAATCTCTCTCTCCATCTATCTATTAATCTCACTCTCTATCTCTCCATTTCTCTCACTCCATCTCTCTATCTCTATCTCTCCCTCTCTCCCTCTCTCTCTATCACTCTGTCTCTCCATCTCTCTATCAATCTCATTATCTCTCTCTCGCTCTATCTCTCTCTCTCTCGTTGTCAGTCAGTTTTTGTTACATGGACATCATGATAGCGACTGAGTGTCCAGCCTTTCTTTTCCAGGTCTGCCTCCTCTCATGAAGCAGGTGGGAAACGACCCGAGGGGAAAAATCGCAGCTCACCTGACAGGTACGAGGCTATTCTTAACGTTATTAATAACTCCGTGTCTTGAAGGTAGCCACTCCCACTGTAGCACAGGAACAACTTGCAGGGCTCTGGGGGAAAAACAGGGGGAGTGGGATTAATTGGCTAGCTCTACCAATGAGCCGGCATGGGCACGATAAGTCAAATGGCCTCCTTGTGTGCTGCATCATTCTCTGGATCCCCGGGTGGCAGGAGGTCTCAGCCCATCACTAAAGTGCTCATTCTTGATGTGTGAGCTGAGAGTGGCAGTGGGCTATTTCATTGCAGTGAGCCTATGATCCAAACCCAATCTTGTTCTCACATGGCACAGAATTCACTGGATAGCAATCAGTCCTGGTCAATATTTATCCCTCAATCAACATCACCAGAACAGGGTATCTGGTCACTATCACATTGCTGTTTGTGGGAGCTTGCTGTGCGCAAATTGCCTGCCGTGTTTCCTACAGTACAGCAGTGACTACTGTTCAAAACTATTTCATTGGTTGTAAAGCGCTTAGGAACGTTCTGAGATGTGAAAGGCGCTATAGAAATGCCAGCTGTCTTTTTTCTTTATTCCATCCTTACGATGTTCCCTCTCTCTCTCCCCTCAGCTTCTTCAACCCACAAAGGAAAGGTGATTTGGCAGAATGATGCGGACTCCACCTTCGCCGAGGGGGTGGAGTTCAGGGACAACAGTCTGGTCATCACCACCCCTGGTCAGTACTTTGTCTACGCCCAGGTGGTCTTCTACAGCAAGGGATGCCGGGACAAGAGCATCTTTCTGAGCCACGAACTCGCCAAGCTCTCGTCGAGCTATCCAGAGGAAACCTTGCTGCTGAAAGCCACCAAGTCGGCCTGCCACTACGGCCAACACGGAAACCCCTGGTACAAGACCTCCTACCAGGGAGCCGTATTTGAGTTTGATGCGGGAGATCAGATCTTCTCCAGGGTTAGTGAGGAGGCACTGGGATGTGTAGACTCCGCCCAAGGAAAGAGCTTCTTTGGAATATTCGCGTTGTGAGGAGTTCGAGTTTCTTCTTGCGAATGACGAGCAATGATGACTGATCGAGAACTTCCAATTGAAATACAGTGAAAGTGTTCAGGGCACATTGTCCTATCCGGCACTTATGGACAAAGACACTAATGTCTCCGCTATTTTATTGAGAGACTTGTTGCGGGAGAAAATATCAAATGTGTTGAGGTTGGAGGATTGGGTAGTGCGGTGGGTGATCACACTGACCTTTCACCTCTGCCATTCCAGGGTCACGGCCAACACAGACCGTTATTGGTCAGAGAGATTCTGTGCATCTCCTTAAATTACTTGATATTTATTGTTATTAATGTTATTTAAGCTGGTACTCCTCAGGGAGAGAGTAATTAGACAAACCCAAGAGCTAACAAGTGGGGAATCAGTTCTGATATTCAGACTGGTTAGCCCGTGTGATCAGTTATTGGTCCTTGAAGTGTATGGGCTCTGCCTTGACATCTATGTCTGTTCCAATATGTCTATACTATCTCCGTGGACCTTCAGTGATGATATTGGTGGAAAGTCCCTGAGTTTTCTGTTTGGCGATGATGGTCAGCCAGTGCTGTAAAACTCTATGACTCTATGACTCTAGGCTCCCAGCAGTCAACTGGCTTTCCACCTCTACAACCCGATTGGTCATCTTTACACGGGCTACTACTTTGCTAGAGTGTGATGGGTCGACACTTAACCAGTTAAAAAGAAAAAAGAGTATTTTACAACACTACGAAAATCATCCCCCAAAATATAATCTGGAATGTTCAACTGTTGAATATTAATTGTGGCGGATTGCCAGAAATATATGTTTTATGGAAAAATATGACATCTGTTTTAAAGATGTCTTTCAGTGGCATAAATACTGTCAAGTTTAGGATGTTTCTGACGGATTTAAGTTATTATTTAAATATATTTATTAATTGATTTATTTATATTATTTATTTATATTATTTATATTATTTACTGGTGAGCTGTTGGATGGGATTGAATAAAATATTTTAATGACATGAAATGATTCTTTCTAATTATTGCACATTGGTTTCCATTCAGTGCTTTTCATGAAAAACGATTTCAGTTGAGGGAAGGAATTTTATTAGTTTACAACCTACAATTCAGATAGAGGATCATTAGATTGGAAATCTGAGAGAGGATCAGTAGATTGGGAATCTGCGAGAGGGATCAGTAGATTGGGAGTGTGAGGGAGTGGACAAGTAGATTGGGAATCTAAGAGAGGATCAGCAGATTGGGAATCTGAGACAGGATTAGTCATTGGGATTCTGAGAGAGGGATCAGTAAATTGGGTGTCTGAGAGAGGATCAGTAGATTCAGAATATGAGAGAGGGATCAGTAGATTGGGAATCTGAGAGAGGGATCAGTAGATTGGGAATATGAGAGAGGATCAGTAGATTCGGACTATGAGAGAGGATCAGTAGATTGGGAATCTGAGAGAGGGATCAGTAGATTGGGAATCTGAGAGAGGATCAGTAGATTAGGAATCTGAGAGGGGGGATCAGAAGATTAGAAATCTGAGAGAGTATCAGCAGATTGGGAACTTGAGAGAGGGTCCGTAGATTGGGAATCTGAGAGAGGATCAGCAAATTAGTAATCTGAGAGAGTATCAGGAGATTGGGAATTTGAGAGAGGGTCGGTAGATTGGGAATCTGTGTGAGGTGACAGGTTAGGGGCCTTCACTGTGTAATTTTACAGGTCATGGGTTGTCGCTGTGTGAGATGACAGTTCTGGATATGCCTCTAATTAAAGAACCAACTGTAGGAAATTCCTCCCCGACTCCATAAGTCAATGAAGATAGATGCAGGAGATGATTGCTTACTGGAGCTTAGGAGATCTGCTGTGTTGGGTTTAGTCAATAAGTTGTACAAACTGCTGACTTGGGCCTGAGAGGGCAATGGGGGCTGAATTAAAGGAATTTGAAGGTGGGTACGATCTTCAACATCGACAGGAGGGGACTGATAGTCATCACAATGTCACCATTCACAAGTTGCTTTACTCTTGGCCAAACCAGCTGGCCCACTGATTGTTCCACCAGCACAGCTCCCCCGCTCACTTCACCAAACCTCACTGGCCGGACAGAAATAGCTCAGTATTTAAGGCTGCTTTCAGAATTTACACACTTTTTATCTTTCCAGTTTCCCGTTGCTGTATCTTGGACAGGTTACTCTCCTCAGCCTTGGCTCAATGGGTCACACCTCTCGCCTCTGACTCAGAAGGGCGTGAGTTCAAGTCCCTCTCCAGAGACATGAGCCCACAATCCCGGCTGACACACCAGTGCCAGTACTGAGGGAGTGCTGCACTGTTGGAGGTGCCATCTTTTGGAAAAGACATTAAAACAAAGCCCTGTCTGCCCTCTCGGTTGGGCACAAAAGATTCCACGGCACTATTTTGAATAAGAGCAATGGAGTTCTCCCAGTAGTGGGGAAGCTTTTAGAAATGATAATCTGGGACAAAATTAACAATCACTTGGACAAGTGTGGATTAATTAAGGAAAGCCAGCATGGATTTGTTAAAGGCAGGTCATGTTTAACTAACTTGATTGAGTTTTTTGCTGAGGTAACAGACTGGTTTGATGAGGGCAATGCGGTTGATATGGTGTACATGGACTTCCAAAAGGTGTTAGATAAATTGCCGCATAATATGCTTGCCAGCAAATTTGAAGCCCATGGAACAACAGGGACAGTGGCAGCATGGCTACAAAATTGACAAGAGACAGGATACAGAGAGTGGTGAACAGTTGTTTATTGGATTGGAGGAAGGTATACATTGGTGTTCCCAGGTGTCGGTGCAAGGACCACTGCTTTTCTTGCTATATATTAATGACTTGGACGTGGGTGTACAGGGCACAATTTCAATTTTTGCAGATGACACAATACTTGGAAATATAGTGAACAGTGAGGAGGACAGTGATAGGCTTCAAGAATCATTGACAGGCTGGTGAAATGGGTGGACATGTGGCCGATGAAATCTAACGCAGAAAATTGCGAAGTGATACATTTTGGTAGGAAACGAGGAGAGGCAACATAAACTGAAAGGTATCATTCTAAAGGATGAACAGAGTGACCTGGGGGTATATGTATACAAATCATTGAAGGTGGCAGGGCTGGTTGAGGAAGTGGTGAAAAAAAGCATATGTGATCCTGTGCTTCATAAATAGAGGTAAAGAGTACAAAATTGTGGCAATTATGGTGAACTTTAATAAAACACTGGTTTCGCCTCAACTGGAGTATTGTGTCCAATTCTGGGCATCGCACTTTAGGAAGGATATGAAGACCTTAGAGACAGTACAGAGAAGATATATGAGAATTATTCCAGGGATGAAGGACTTTAGTTACGTGGATAGACTGGAGAAGCTGGGATTGTTCTCCTTAGAGCAGAGAAGATTGAGAGGAGATTTGACAGAGGGGTTCAAAATCATGAGGGGTCTAAACAGAGTAGATAGAGAGAAACTGTTCCCATTGGTGGAAGGGTGGAGAATCAGAGGACAGAGATTCAAAGTGATTGGCAGAAAAACCAATGGCGACATGAGGAATAACGTTTTTACGCAGCGAGTGTTTAGGATCTGGAATGCACTGACTGAAAGGGTGGCGGAGGCAAAGTCAATTGTGGTTTTCAATATGGAATTGGATAAGTACACAAAGGAAAAAAAATTGCAGGGCTGCGGGGAAATGGCGGTGGAGTGGGACTAGCTGAAGTGCTCTTGCAGAGAGCCGGCTCGGGATTGACGGGATGAAAGGCCTCTTTCTGTGCTGTAACCATTCTATGATTCTATGATTATATGGGTGTCCTGGCCAATATTTATCCCTCAATCAACATCACCAAAACAGAATATCTGGTAATTATCTCATTGTATTTGTGGGAGCTTGCTGTGCACAAATTGGTTGCTGCATTTCCTACTTTACAACAGTGATGACACTTCAAAGTACTTAATTAGCTGTAAAGCACTTTGGGATGTCCTGAGATCATGAATGCTGCTATATAAAGCAAGTTCTTTCTTCACTCATTCAATCCAGATCCCAATTTAAGAATGATAATCCAGGCTGACATTTCAGTGCAATGCTGAGGGAGTGCTGCACTGTCGGAAGTGTCATCTTTCAGATGAGCCATTAAACCAAAGGCTTGGTTTGTTCAGGTGCATGTGAAAAATCCCATGGCACTCTTTTTAAAAGAGTTTGTCTTGCAGGAGTGCATTGCTTGATTTTTTGTCCATTTAATTTCCAGACATTAGGAGCATGGGAAAAGGAGAAGACCATCCAGCCACTTGAAATTATTCTGCCATTCAATGGCTGATCTGTATCTTAACATAATTTATCCGCCTTTGCTCCATATCCCTTGATGCCCTTAGCTAGCAAACATCTATCAACCTCAGGCCTGTAAATTTCAATTGACCCAAAATCCACAGCCAATTGGGGAGCAAGTTTCAGATTTCCACCACCATTTGCGTGAAGAAGTGTTTCCTGATTTCACTCCTGATTGGCCAGCCACTAATTTAAAATGATGTCTCCTTGCTCTGCACTCCCCCACCAAGAGGAAATAGTATCTCTGTTGGATTAACTCTAAGATCTGTTAGGCTTCATACTTACTCCTTCGCTCTCTGGGAATTAACTGTTCACCATGTAAAATGAAAAAAATACATTGATTAATAATTTACTTCCCCATTTCTAGAAAGCAGATTGAAGAACATTGTTTTTGGAGAAGGGAGAGTCAGAGAAAGGAAACTTACATTAGTTGAGGTGAATCAGGCTATAGTTGGGATGAAATGTCGTTCCAAATCCTAGGGAAGTACTGTAAGGGTTAAAGGTAGATAAAGTCCTTCTGATGCTAATCCATTACGCCCAGGTCAGAGGCTGTTATTCTGTGGCGAATATCTCACCTCCTGACTCCCCAAAGAATTTCCACCATCTACAAGACACAAGTCAGAAGCATGATGGAATACTCTCCACTCGCCTGGATGAGTGCAGCTCCAACAACACTCCAGGACAAAGCATCCCGCTTGATTGGCACCCATCCACCACCTTAAACATTCACTCCCTCCACCACCAGCGCACCATGGCTGCAGTGTATACCATCTACAAGATGCAGTGCAGCAACTCACCAAGGCTTCTATGACAGCACCTCCCAAACCCGCGACCTCTGCCACCTAGAAGGACAAGGGCAGCAGGTGCATGGGGACACCAGCACCTCCAAGTTCCCCTCCACGTCACACACCATCCTGACTTACAAGTATATCGCCGATCTTTCATCGTCGCTGGGTCATAATCCTGGAACTCCCTCACTAACAGCACTGTGGGAGCACCTTCACCACATGGATTGCAGCGGTTCAAGAAGGCAGCTCACCACCACCTTCTCCAGGGCAATTTGGGATGGGCAGTAAATGCTGGCCTTGCCAGCGACGCCCACATCTCCGAACAAATAAAAAAATGTCATTACTGTCCCAGGTAAGAGTTAACGCAGGCTAGGTGTAGAGTAATACTGCCTGGTCAAGATCACCTGGAACATAGGAACACAGCAACAGGAGGAGGCCATTCAGCTCCTTGGGCCAGTTCTGCCATTCAGTCAGATCCTGGCTGATCGATATCTCAACTCCATTTACCCACCTTTGCTCCATATCCTTACCCAACAAACATTTGTCGATCTCAGTCTTGAGAGCTCCAATTGCCGCCCAGAATCCATAGCTTCTGGGGAACAGATTTCCCAATTTCGACTATCCTTTGTGTAAAAAGTGCACCCTCACATCACCCTGAATGGCCTCACTCTAATTTTAAGATGATGTTGTAGCGGTTCGTGTAGATCGCCACTCAATAAGAGAGTTTGCCTTTGACGAACTATTAACAAGTTGTTTATTTACAGGAACAGACTATTACATCAGGTAAGATGGCAGTTAAGATGGCTGACTGTAGGAGCAGCGTGGTATAGGTCTTGTCCCAGTGGGGACTCCACGAGGACTAACTAGAAGTTTCTGAGCTCAACTGCCAGCAGGTTCCGAGCTCTACTGTTGGAAGGTTCCGAGCTCTGATGTCATGACGTCAGAGTACAGGAGAGAAGCCTGAGTATAGTATCAGACACATACAGTAAGGTAAGTTAAAGGGAATTATATATCTCAATGTAAGGGACAATCCGGAGGTACCGCCACATAGGCCCCCCCAGAATTCACTTTAACGAAAGTCCAAGGATGAGATGGTCTGACGAGCTGGTGGTTTCGGCGGTCGTGCTGTCTCGGCTTGGCGAGCGAGTTCCGAAGATGCTGCTCCTGAGGGGATCCGTACATGCGTCATGGCGAATAAAGTGTATCCGTCAGGCGAAGGACCATGGAGACGTGCGAAACAACAGGCCTTGTCAGAGTGACGGGCAGGTTGGGCGGACGCAGGCGATGACTCTGTTGATGTTGGAACAAGTCCTTGTTATAACGAACTCTGCAGGAATGCCAAATGAACGTTCCAGAAGGGCTTGACAGGTGAGGTGAGTGAACTCGCCGACAGCTGAGCGAAACCTTCAGGAGGCTGGAACACGCAGAACGGTGTGTGCGATAGTGCTACGACGTTAACACAATGGAGGGTGAAGAGTTGCTGCATTGATCAGTGATCGATGAGGCCAGCAACTTTCACGTGGTTGATCACGGCTGCAGGATGCCCGTTGGACCTGTCCTCGATGTATGCAGCTTCAGTAGATGTTTGCATTTGTTAAAGGGAAAACTGGAGAAAGGGCGGCAATGGTCCGGGTTGTTATTGCTTTCAGGAGGGGTTAACTCTGCCTGGAGGGCGGCAACACTTGTAACAGTTGTAGATTTAGGAGAAAACAGCCGGGAGGGCGACACGCCTTTTGTTCACGCTGAATCATGTAGTAGGTAAAACAACCAGCAGGCTGAAGGGCTGGTGCATCGTCGGCAGAGAAGGAGTCTTCATTTTTCACGAGGGATGGGTCCTCGTGGTTCGCAAGTGATGGGTCCTCATGTTTCGCGGGGGTGAGTCCTCGTGGTATCCCCGCAGGGCGTGCTCCGATTTGGTGGGCCCGAACATGCTGTACCCCACGCTTGGAGAGATTTATACTTGCTGTCGCTGTGGACGTAAAGGCGGACGATCCGTGTGGCGGTAGGATAGACGTGTATGGGGACCATGAGCAAGTGCGTGGGCGCCGCTGCATCGATGTTCTTGTCGAACGGGGCTTCTACCGGTATAAAGCACGAGGGAGAATGTGGCTCCCTGGATTGCGGTAGCGACAGCAAAACGGCTGGTGCTTCCATGGCGTGCTTCTTTTGTGAAAATTGCTCACAAAATAAACGAACGGGGTCCGCTTGAGGTTTGTCCGTGTCAAACGGGATCTGCTCCAGGCTGCGCTTACCTTGCAAATACGTTCGCAAAGACAGGGTCGCCTTTGGCTGAGTGAGGCGGTTGCTGTTCCGTGGTTGTTCGTTGGTTGCGCGTTGGTCGTCTTGTGAGAAGACGAGGTTCAGGCACGCGTTGCTACCGTGAAAATCATTCACGGATACGGGTTCACCAATTGTAGTGTTGGAATTGATGATCTCCCGTACTCACATCGTTGGGTCACCAATGCATCGGTTGGTGTTCGTCAGTCGTCTTCTGTGAAGATGAGGGTCAGGCTGCGCGTTGCTACCGTGAAAATCGTTCACGAATACGGGGTCACCAATTGTAGTGTAGGAATTGAAGAGCTCCCGTACTCACGTCGTTGGTTCACCAATGTAGCGGTTCGTGTAGATCGCCACTAAATAAGAGAGTTTGATTTCGACGAACTATTAACAAGTTGTTTATTTACAGGAACAGACTATTACATCAGGTAAGATGGCAGGTAAGATGGCTGACTGTAGGAGCAGCGTGGTATAGGTCTTGTCCCAGCGGGGACTCCACGAGGACTAGCTAGAAGTTTCCCAGCTCAACTGCCAGCAGGTTCCGAGCTCTACTGTTGGAAGGTTCCAAGCTCTGATGTCATGACGTCAGAGTACAGGAGGGAAGCCTGAGTATAGTAACAGACACATACAGTAAGGTAAGTTAAAGGGAATTATGTATCTCAATGTAAGGGACAACCGGCAGTACTGCCACAATGTCCTCTTGTTCTTGAATCCTCCACAAGCAGAAATAGTTTCTCTGTTTCTACTCCATCGGATCCTTTTACATTTTAAACACCTCGATCAGATCACCCCTCAATCTCTTATACTCAAGGTAACACAAGCCTAGTTTATGCAAGCTGTCCTTGTAATGGAGATAGAGAGATTTTTGAACAATGAGGGAGTGAAGGGTTATGGGGAGCGGGCAGGGAAATGGAGCTGAGCCCAAGATCTGATCAGCCAGGATCTCATTAAATGGCAGAGCAGGCTCGAGGGGCCAAATGGCCGACTCCTGCTCCTATTTCTTATGTTCTTATCTTTAACCCTGTAAACCCTGATCTAATTCTGGCGAATCTGTGCCGCAATCCCTCCAATGCCGATATATCCTTCCTGACCTTGTATCCTGGCCAATATTTATCCTTCAACCAAGATCATCAAAACAGATGATCTACTCATTTATCTCATTGATGTTACTGGGATCTTGCTGTGCGCAAACTCCTTTCCTGTTTCCTACATTACAGCAGTGACAACTCTTCAAAAAATATTTAATCGGCTGTAAAGCGCTTTGCAAAACTGAAAGGTCGTGCGAGGCACTATAGAAATGAAAGTTGTTTCGTTTTTATCTCACTTATTTTAATCTCCTGATAACCTTCTATCTTTTTTCGCTCTTTCATTTTTAAAGACGCAGTTATTGGTACCGTGTAAATACATTTAGCAAATGGGGCAGAGTTTGTGTCCACTTTTGGTTTTGTTAAAGTTTCAGGAGAACTTTGCGAAACTGACTGGCTATTTGTACATTGAGTGAAAGTTAGGCTGATCCGGGCTCGCATCATGAGTACACTCAGCTCAGGAGAAGTTGTGTTTTTTCCAATTGCCGCAGCCTTAAGCTGGGTATTTCCTGCTCCATTGCATCACGGTTGCCGGTGGTGTTGGCCTGATCTTTATATAGAGCTGGTGTGTAGCTGCAGGGACACAAAGCACTGAGAGAGCTGAGAGACAGACGGCTGGTCCCAACAAAGCTCCGACTGACACCTGAGACCATGAGTAGTGAGCAGAAGATGCTGGACATTGAGAATGGAGGAGTGGTTCTGGTCAGACCGTCAGACTCGAAGAGGAGCTGTTTCTGGCCGGCTCTCTGTGCGATGGCTGTTCTGGGCTTGCTGGCTGTGTCTTCCTACCTCTTACTCTGTCAACTTGGAGTTCTACCTTCAAACCAGGTGCGTAGCTGTACTTTGGAAAAGCGAGATCAAATTCCGCCGTGTTGCCTTTCCCCGGTTTCCTTTCAGTCCTCGGAGAGGCTGCTTTAAGTGTGGTGTAAAGCTGGGGAGTTATTTCAGAGCTTGCCTCCGCTGTTCCAGCTGTGAAACAATAATCTGTTCAACCAGTTGATCCAGGTGTTGACTTTTGCTGCTCTGCACACCTGGGCGCGCTCTGTATTGGGAAGTTGCAGCGATTCAATCCTCAATCCTGCATTTTATTCAGTCAGTGCTCTGATAAACTCTTTCTCTGCTGTCAATGTGGAGTGTGAGAGTCAGCCCGAGTCTGGACAGCCCCAGTGTCTCTGTGTAATGCTCATAAGCTGCCTGTAGATCCGGCTTGAACCTTTGTACTGAAGGTCGCCATGTGTTTCATGGACATTTGCGGTGAATTTCACATTTTAATCGCTTTCCTTGTTTTCTGTCTGAAGGTGGTAACACGGAAGTCTGAGACTGCCCGATTCCAGGATTTAGGGAATCATTCGCCCCTGGCAAACGTCGCTATTAACAGTGGTGAGTGCCCTCTCCAACAATCTCTCTCTCTCCAACAATCTCTCCCTCTACAACAATATCTCTCTCGCTATCAATCTTTTTAACTCTATCAAACTCTCCCTCTCTCTCTATCAATCTCTCTCAATTAATCTCTCTCTCTCTCTCTCTCCCTATCTATCAAATTCTCTATCTCTCCATCTCTAGGTCTCTCCATCAATACCTATCAATATATCAATCTCACTAACTATCTCTTTTTCCATATTTCTCGCTCGCGATCTCTCTCTACCTCCATCTCTCTCTCAATCTCTCTCTATCTCTCCCTCTCTCCATCTCTTTCTCCATCTATCTATCAATCTCACTATCTATCTCTCCATCTCTCTCACTCCATCTCTCTCTCTATCTCTATCTCTCCCTCTCTCCATCTATCTCTCTCACTCTGTCTCTCCATCTCTCTATCAATCTCACTATCTCTCCCTCTCTCCATCTCTTTCTCCATCTATCTATCAATCTCACTATCTATCTCTCCATCTCTCTCACTCCATCTCTCTCTCTATCTCTATCTCTCCCTCTCTCCATCTCGCTCTCTCACTCTGTCTCTCCATCTCTCTATCAATCTCACTATCTCTCTCTCTCTCTCTCGTTGTCAGTCAGTTTTTGTTGCATGTACATCATGATAGCGACTGAGTGTCCGGCCTTTCTTTTCCAGGTCTGCCTCCTCTCATGAAGCAATTGGGAAACGACCCGAGGGGGAAAATCGCAGCTCACCTGACAGGTAGGAGGCTGTTCTTAACGTTATTAATAACTCCATGTCCTGAAGGTAGCCACTCCCACTGTACCACAGGAACAATTTGCAGGGCTCTGGGGAAAAGCAGAGGGATTGGGATTAATTGGCTAGCTCTACCAATGAGCCGGCATGGGCACGATAAGTCAAATGGTCTCCTTGTGTGCTGCATCATTCTCTGAATCCCCGGGTGGCAGGAGGTCTCAGCCCATCACTAAAGTGCGCATTCTTGATGTGTGCGCTGAAAGTGGCAGTGGGCTATTTCATTGCAGTGAGCCTATGATCCAAACCCAATCTTGTTCTCACATGGCACAGAATTCACTGGATTGCAATCAGTCCTGGTCAATATTTATCCCTCAATCAACATCACCAGAACAGGGTATCTGGTCACTATCACATTGCTGTTTGTGGGAGCTCGCTGTGCGCAAATTGCCAGCCGTGTTTCTTACAGTACAACAGTGACTACTCTTCAAAAGTATTTCATTGGCTGTAAAGCGCTTAGGAACGTTCTGAGATGTGAAAGGCGCTACAGAAATGCCAGTTGTCTTTTTTCTTTACTCCATCCTTACGATGTTCCCTCTCTCTCTCCCCTCAGCTTCTTCAACCCACAAAGGAAAGGTGATTTGGCAGAATGATGCGGACTCCACCTTCACCAAGGGGGTGGAGTTCAGGGACAACAGTCTGGTCATCACCACCCCTGGTCAGTACTTTGTCTACACCCAGGTGGTCTTCTACAGCAAGGGATGCCGGGACAAGAGCATCTTTCTGAGCCACGAACTCGCCAAGCTCTCGTCGAGCTATCCGGAGGAAACCCTGCTGCTGAAAGCCACCAAGTCGGCCTGCCACTACGGCCAACACGGAGAGCCCTGGTACAAGACCTCCTACCAGGGAGCCGTATTTGAGTTTGATGCGGGAGATCAGATCTTCTCCAGGGTTAGTGAGGAGGCACTGGGATATGTAGACTCCGCCCAAGGAAAGAGCTTCTTTGGAATATTCGCGTTGTGAGGAGTTCGAGTTTCTTCTTGCGAATGATGAGCAATGATGACTGATCGAGAACTTCCAATTGAAATACAGTGGAAAGTGTTCAGGGCACATTGTCCTATCCGGCACTAATGGGACAAAGAGACTAATGTCTCCGCTATTTTATTGAGAGACTTGTTGCGGGAGAAAATATCAAATGTGTTGAGGTTGGAGGATTGGGTAGTGCGGTGGGTGATCACACTGACCTTTCACCTCTGCCATTCCAGGGTCACGGCCAACACAGACCGTTATTGAGCAGAGCGATTCTGTGCAACTCCTTAATTTACTTGATATTTATTGTTATTAATGTTATTTAAGCTGGTACTCCTCAGGGAGAGAGTAATTAGACAAACCCAAGAGCTAACAAGTGGGGAATCAGTTCTGATATTCAGACTGGTTAACCCGTGTGATCAGTTATTGGTCCTTGAAGAGTATGGGCTCTGCCTTGCCATCTATGTCTGTTCCAATATATCTATACTATCTCCGTGGGCCTTCAGTGATGGTATTGGTGGAAAGTCCCTGAGTTTTCTGTTTGGCGATGATGGTCAGCCAAGCTCCCAGCAATCAACTGACTTTCCGCCTCTACAACCCGATTGGTCACCTTTACACGGGATACTACTTTTCTAGAGTGTGATGGGTCGACACTTAACCAATTAAAAAGAAAAAAGAGTATTCTACAACACTACGAAAATTGCCCCCCAAAATATAATCTGGAATGTTCAACTGTTGAATATTAATTGTGGCGGATTGCCAGAAATATATGTTTTATGGAAAAATGTGACATCTGTTTTAAAGATGTCTTTCAGTGGCATAAATACTGTCAAGTTTAGGATGTTTCTGATGGATTTAAGTTATTATTTAAATATATTTATTAATTGATTTATTTATATTATTTATATTATTTACTGGTGAGCTGTTGGATGGGATTGAATAAAATATTTTAATGACATGAAATGATTCTGTCTAATTATTGCACGTTGGTTTCCATTCAGTGCTTTTCATGAAAAATGATTTCAGTTGAGGGAAGGAATTTTATTAGTTTACAACCTGCAATTCAGATAGAGGATCATTAGATTGGAAATCTGAGAGAGGATCAGTAGATTGGGAATCTGCGAGAGGGATCAGTAGATTCAGAATATGAGAGAGGATCAGTAGATTCAGAATATGAGAGAGGGATCAGTAGATTGGGAATATGAGAGAGGATCACTAGATTCGGAATATGAGAGAGGATCAGTAGATTGGGAATCTGAGAGAGGGATCAGTAGATTGGGAATCTGAGAGAGGATCAGTAGATTGGGAATCTGAGAGGGGGGGAACAGAAGGTTGGGAATATGAGAGAGGGGATCAGTCGATTGGGAAGCTGAGAGATGATCAGCAGATTAGAAATCTGAGAGAGTATCAGTAGATTCGGAACTTGAGAGAGGGTCAGTAGATTGGGCATCTGAGAGAGGATCAGCAGATTAGTAATCTGAGAGAATATCAGGAGATTGAGAATTTGAGAGAGGGTCAGTAGATTGGGAATCCGTGTGAAGTGACAGGTTAGGGGCCTTCTCTGTGTGAGATGACAGTTCCTGGTATGCCTCTAATTAAAGAACCAACTGTAGGAAATTCCTCCCCAACTCCATAAGTCAATGAAGATAGGTGCAGGATATAATTGCTTACTGGAGTTAGGAGATCTGCTGTATTGGGTTTAGTCATTAAATTGTACAAACTGCTGACTTGGGCCTGAGAGGGCAACGGGGGCTGAATTAAAGGAATTTAAAGGTGGGTACGATCTTCAACATCGAACAGGAGGGGACTGATAGTCATCACAATGTCACCATTCACAACTTGCTTTACTCATGGCCAAACCAGCTGGCTCACTGATTGTTCCTCTAGCACAGCACCCCCGCTCACTTCTCCAACCCTCACTGGCCAGACAGAAATAGCTCAGCATTTAAGGCTGCTTTCAGAATTTACACACTTTTTATCTTTCCAATTTGCTGTTGCTGTGTCTGGGACAGGTTACTCTCCTCAGCATTGTCTCAATGGGTCATACCTCTCGCCTCTGAGTCAGAAGGGCGAGAGTTCAAGTCCCTCTCCAGAGACTTGAGCCCACAATCCTTCCTGACACACCAGTGCCAGTACTGAGGGAGTGCTGCACTGTTGGAGGTGCCGTCTTTTGGATAAGATGTTAAACCAAAGCCCTGTCTGCCCTCTCGGGTGGACGCAAATGATTCCACGGCACTATTTTGAATAAGAGCAATGTGATTCTCCCAGTAGTGGGGAAGCTTTTAGAAATGATAATTCAAAATTAACAATCACTTGGACAAGTGTGGATTAATTAAGGAAAGAAAGCATGGATTTGTTAACGGCAAGTCATGTTTAACTAACTTGATTGAGTTTTTCGTTGAGGTAACAGAGTGGCTTGATGAGGGCAATGCAGTTGATATGATGTACATGGACTTCCAAAAGGCGTTAGATAAATTGCCGCATAATATGCTTGCCAGCAAATTTGAAGCCCGTGGAACAACAGCGACAGTGGCAGCATGGATACAACATTGGCAAGAGACAGGATACAGAGAGTAGTGGTGAACAGTTGTTTATCGGATTGGAGGAAGGTTTACAGTGGTGTTCCCCAGGGGTCGGTGCTAGGACCACTGCTTTTCTTGCTATATATTAATGACTTGGACGTGGTTGTATAGGGCACAATTTCAAAATTTGCTGATGACACAATACTTGGAAATATAGTGAACAGTGAGGAGGACAGTGATAGGCTTCAAGAATTACAGACAGGCTGGTAAAGTGGGCGGACATGTGGCAGATGAAATTTAACACAGAATATTGCAAAGTGATACATTTTGGTAGGAAAAGGAGGAGAGGCAACATTAACTGAAAGGTACAATTCTAAAGGATGTGCAGAGTGACCTGGGGGTATATGTATACAAATCATTGAAGGTGGCAGGGCTGGTTGAGGAAGCGGTTAAAAAAAAGCAGATGTGATCCTGTGCTTCATAAATAGAGGTATAGAGTACAAAATTGTGGAAATTATGGTGAACCTTAATAAAACACTGGTTTGGCCTCAACTGGAGTATTGTGTCCAATTCTGGGCATCGCACTTTAGGAAGGATGTGAAGGCCTTAGAGACAGTACAGAGAAGATTTATGAGAATTATTCCAGGGATGTGGGACTTTAGTTACGTGGATAGACTGGAGAAGGTGGGTTTGTTCTCCTTGGAGCGGAGAAGATTGAGAGGAGATTTGACAGAGGGGTTCAAAATCATGAGGGGTCTAAACAGCGTAGAGAGAGAGAAACTTTTCCCATTGGTGGAAGGCTGGAGAACCAGAGGACACAGATTCAAGCTGATTGGCAGAAAAACCAAAGGCGGCGTGAGGAAAAACTTTTTTGCACAGCGAATGCTTATGATCTGGAATTCTCTGATTGAAAGGCTGGTGGATGCAAATTCAATCGTGGCTTTCAAAATGGAATTCGATAAGTTCCTGAAGGAATATAATTTGCAGGGCTGCGGGGAAAGGGCAGTGGAGTGGGACTAGCTGATGCTCTTGCAGTGAGCCGGCATAGGCTTGATGGGATTTATGGCCTCTTGCTGTGCTGTAGCCTTTCTATGATTCTATGATTATGTGGGTGTCCTGGGCAATATTTATCCCTCAATCAACATCACCAAAACAGATTATCTGGTAATTATCTCATTGTTGTTTGTGGGAGCTTGCTGTGCACCAAGTGGCTGCTGCATTTCCTACTTTACAACAGTGACGACACTTCAAAGTACTTAATTGGCTGTAAAGCACTTTGGGATTTCCTGAGGTCATTAATGTTGCTATATAAAGCATGTTCTTTCTTCACTCATCCAATCCAGATCCCAATGTAAGAATGATAATCTAGGCTGACATTTCAGTGCAGTGCTGAGGGAGCGCTGCACTGTCAGAGTTGTCGTATTTCAGATGAGCCATTAAACCAAAGCCCTAGTTGGTTCAGGTGCATGTGAAAAATCCCATGACACTCTTTGAAAAAGAGACATGGGGGCTGAACTTTGTCTTGCAACAGTGCATTGCTTGATTTTCTGTCCATTTAATTCCCAGACATTAGGAGCATGGGAAGAGGAGAAGACCAATCAGCCACTTGAAACTATTCTGCCATTCAATGTCTGATCTGTATCTTAACATCATTTATCCACGTTTGCTTCATATCCCTTGATACCCTTAGCTAGCAAAACTCTATCGACCTCAGTTTTTGAAGTTTCAATTGACCAATAATCCACAGCCATTTGGGGATAAAGTTTCAGATTTCCACAACCCTTTGTGTGAAGAAGTGTTTCCTGATTTCACTCCTGATTGGCCAGCCTCTAAATTAAAATTATGTCTCCTTGCTTTGGACACCCCCACCAAGAGGAAATAGTACCTCTGTTGGATTAACTCTAAGATCTGTTAGGCTTCATACTAACTCCTTCGCTTTCTGGGAATTAACTGTTCACTGTGTAAAATGAAAAAAAACATTGATTAATAATTTACTTCCCCATTTCTAGAAAGCAGATTGAAGAACATTGTTTTTGGACAAGAGAGAGTCAGAGAAAGGACACTTATATTATTTGAGGTGAATCAGGCTATAGTTGGGATGAACTTTCTTTCTAAATCCTAGGGAAGTACTGTAAGGGTTAAATGTAGATAAAGTCCTTCTGCTGCTAATCCATTATGCCCAGGTCAGAGGCTGATTATTCTGCAGTGAGTGTCTCACCTCCTGACTCCGCAAAGCATTTCCACCATCTACAAGACACAAGTCACGAGCGTGATGCAATACTCTCCACTCGCCTGCATGAGTGCAGCTCCAACAACACTCCAGGACAAAGCATCCTGCTTGATTAGCACCCATCCACCACCTTAAACATTCACTCCCTCCACCACCAGCGCACCGTGCCTGCAGTGTATACCATCTACAAGTTGCAGTGCAGCAACTCACCAAGGCTTCCATGTCAGCACCTCCCAAACCCGCGACCTCTACCACCTAGAAGGACAAGGGCAGCAGGTGCATGGGAACACCACCACCTCCAAGTTCCCCTCCAAGTCACAAACAATCCTGACTTAGAAGAATATCACCGATCCTTCATCGTCACTGGGTCAAAATCCAGGAAATCCCTCACTAACAGCACTGTGGGAGCACCTTCACCACATGGACTGCAGCGCTTCAAGAAGGAAGCTCACCACCACATTCTCCAGGGCAATTTGAGATGGGCAGTAAATGCTGGCCTTGCCAGCGATGCCCACATCCCAGAATGAATGAAAAAAATATCATTACTGTCCCAGGTAAGAGTTAACGCAGGCTAGATGTAGAGTAATACTGCCTGGTCAAGATCACCTGGAACATAGGAACACAGGAACAGGAGGAGGCCATTCAGCTCCTTGGGCCAGTTCTGCCATTCAGTCAGATCCTGGCTGATCTATATCTCAACTCCATTTACCCACCTTTGCTCCATATCCCTTGATACCCTTACCCAACAAACATCTGTCAATCTCAGTCTTGAGAGCTCCAATTGCCCCCCAGAATCCATAGCCTCTGGGGAAGAGAGTTCCCGATTTCCACTATCCTTTGTGTGAAAAGTGCATCCTCACATCACCCCTGAACAGCCTCACTCTAATTTTAAGATGATGTCCTCTTGTTCTTGAATCCTCCACCAGCAGAAATAGTTTCTCTGTTTCTGCCCCATCGGATCCTTTTACATGTTAAACACCTCGATCAGATCACCCCTCAATCTCTTATACTCAAGGTAACACAAGCCTAGTTTATGCAAGCTGTCCTCCTAATGGAGATAGAGAGATTTTTGAACAATGAGGGAGTGAAGGGTTATGGGGAGCGGGCAGGGAAATGGAGCTGAGCCCAAGATCTGATCAGCCAGGATCTCATTAAATGGCGGAGCAGGCTCGAGGGGCCAAATGGCCGACTCCTGCTCATATTTCTTATGTTCTTATGTTTAACCCTGTAAACCCTGATCTAATTCTGGCGAATCTGTGCCGCAATCCCTCCAATGCCGGTATATCCTTCCTGACCTTGTATCCTGGCCAATATTTATCCTTCAACCAAAATCACCAAAACAGATGATCTACTCATTTATCTCATTGCTGTTTCTGGGATCTTGCTGTGCGCAAACTGCTTTCTTGTCTCCTACATTACAACAGTGACAACTCTTCAAAAAGTATTTAATCGGCTGTAAAGCGCGTTGGGACACTGAAAGTTCGTGAGAGGCGCGAGAGAAATGAAAGTTCTTTCGTTTTTATCTTAATTTGTTTAATCTCCTGATAACCTTCTATCTTTTTTCTCTCCTTCATTTTTAATGACGCATTGGTACCGTGTAAATACATTTAGAAAATGGGGCAGAGATTTGTGTCCACTTTTGGTTTTGTTAAAGTTTCAGGAGAACTTTGCGAAACTGACTGGCTATTTGTACATTGAGTGAAAGTTAGGCTGATCCGGGCTCGCATCATGAGCACACTCAGCTCAGGAGAAGTTGTGTTTTTTCCAATTGCCGCAGCATTAAGCTGGGTATTTCCTGCTCCATTGCATCACGGTTGCCGGTGGTGTTGGCCTGATCTTTATATAGAGCTGGTGTGTAGCTGCAGGGACACAAAGCACTGAGAGAGCTGAGAGACAGACGGCTGGTCCCAACAAAGCTCCGACTGACACCAGAGACCATGAGTAGTGAGCAGAAGATGCTGGACATTGAGAGTGGAGGAGTGGTTCTGGTCAGACCGTCAGACTCGAAGAGGAGCTGTTTCTGGCCAGCTCTCTGTGCGATGGCTGTTCTGGGCTTGCTGGCTGTGTCTTCCTACCTCTTACTCTGTCAACTTGGAGTTCTACCTTCAAACCAGGTGCGTAGCTCTACCTTGGAAAAGCGAGATCAAATTCCGCCGTGTTGCCTTTCCCCGGTTTCCTTTCAGTCCTCGGAGAGGCTGCTTTAAGTGTGGTGTAAAGCTGGGGAGTTATTTCAGAGCTTGCCTCCGCTGTTCCAGCTGTGAAACAATAATCTGTGTTTAACCAGTTGATCCAGGTGTTGACTTTTGCTGCTCTCAACACCTGGGCGCGCTCTGTATTGGCAAGATGCAGCGATTCAATCCTCAATCCTGCATTTCATTCCGCTTTAGCCGAGCGATTTAGTGAGCAGCAGTCAGTGCTCTGAGAAACTCTTTCTCTGCTGTCAATGTGGAGTGTGAGAGTCAGCCCGAGTCTGGACAGCCCCAGTGTCTCTGTGTAATGCTCATAAGCTGCCTGTAGATCCGGCTTGAACCTTTGTACTGAAGGTCGCCATGTGTTTCATGGACATTTGGGGTGAACTTCACATTTTAATCGCTTTCCTTGTTTTCTGTCTGAAGGTGGTAACACGGAAGTCTGAGACTGCCCGATTCCAGGATTTAGGGAATCATTCGCCCCTGGCAAACGTCGCTATTAACAGTGGTGAGTGCCCTCTCCAACAATCGCTCTCTCTCCAACAATCTCTCTCTCACCATCAATCTTTTTAGCTATATCAAACTCTCCCCCTCTCTCTCTATCAATCTCTCCCTATCAATCTCTCTCTCTCTCTTTGTCTCTCTATTTCCCCCTCTCTTTCAATTTCCCTATCTCTCCATCTCTAGGTCTCTCCATCAATACCTATCAATATATCAATCTCACTATCTATCTCTCTTTCTCGATTTCTCGCTCGCTATCTCTCTCTACCTCGATCGCTCTCTCCATCTCTCTATATCTCCCTCTCTCCATCTCTCTCTCTATCAATCTCTCTCTCCAATTCAATTCAATTCAATTCAAATCGCTTTATTGGCATGACAAGGTACATCTTATGTTGCCAAAGCATCGAAAAACATTTATGGTTGAACACATAAACGCAGGTCTATCCATACAGTGTATAAACAGATATATCCCTGAGTGTATAAATATACATTCATATAATTGGTATATACTCTTTTCTTAGATTTAATGGTTGTCCCTCTGTTTATGGCAAGCTGTAACATAGTGTGCCGCTAAGGTTACACAATTAATCTGTTCCCCTAGTCTGTATGGGAGTTTTTGGTCGTCATTCAAACTTCTGAATTCAGGGCATATTTTTGTGAATTTTGGGTAGAAATTCTCCCTTATGCACTGATATTTTCTACAAGCTCACTATCTATCTCTCCATCTCTCTCACTCCATCTCTCTCTCTATCTCTATCTCTCCCTCTCTCCATCTCTCTCTATCACTCTGTCTCTCCATCTCTCTATCAATCTCATTATCTCTCTCTCTCTCTATCTCTCTCTCTCTCGTTGTCAGTCAGTTTTTGTTGCATGTACATCATGATAGCGACTGAGTGTCCAGCCTTTCTTCTCCAGGTTTGCCTCCTCTCATGAAGCAGGTGGGGAACGACCCGAGGGGAAAAATCGCAGCTCACCTGACAGGTATGAGGCTATTCTTAACGTTATTATTAACTCCGTGTCCTGAAGGTAGCCACTCCCACTGTAGCAGAGGAACAATTTGCAGTGCTCTGGGGAAAAAGCAGAGGGATTGGGATTAATTGGCTAACTCTACCAATGAGCTGGCATGGGCACGATAAGTCAAATGGCCTTCCTGTGTGCTGCATCATTCTCTGAATCCCCGGGTGGCAGGAGGTCTCAGCCCATCACTAAAGTGCTCATTCTTGATGTGTGAGCTGAGAGTGGCAGTGGGCTATTTCATTGCAGTGAGCCTATGATCCAAACCCAATCTTGTTCTCACATGGCACAGAATTCACTGGATAGCAATCAGTCCTGGTCAATATTTATCCCTCAATCAACATCACCAGAACAGGGTATCTGGTCACTATCACATTGCTGTTTGTGGGTGCTTGCTGTGCGCAAATTGCCTGCCGTGTTTCCTACAGTACAACAGTGACTACTCTTCAAAACTATTTCATTGGCTGTAAAGCGCTTAGCAACGTTCTGAGATATGAAAGGCGCTATAGAAATGCCAGCTGTCTTTTTTCTTTATTCCATCCTTACGATGTTCCCTCTCTCTCTCCCCTCAGCTTCTTCAACCCACAAAGGAAAGGTGATTTGGCAGAATGATGCGGACTCCACCTTCGCCGAGGGGGTGGAGTTCAGGGACAACAGTCTGGTCATCACCACCCCTGGTCAGTACTTTGTCTACACCCAGGTGGTCTTCTACAGCAAGGGATGCCGGGACAAGAGCATCTTTCTGAGCCACGAACTCGCCAAGCTCTCGTCGAGCTATCCGGAGGAAACCTTGCTGCTGAAAGCCACCAAGTCGGCCTGCCACTACGGCCAACATGGAGAGCCCTGGTACAAGACCTCCTACCAGGGAGCTGTATTTGAGTTTGATGCGGGAGATCAGATCTTCTCCAGGGTTAGTGAGGAGGCACTGGGATATGTAGACTCCGCCCAAGGAAAGAGCTTCTTTGGAATATTCGCGTTGTGAGGAGTTCGAGTTTCTTCTTGCGAATGACGAGCAATGATGACTGATCGAGAACTTCCAATTGAAATACAGTGGAAAGTGTTCAGGGCACATTGTCCTATCCGGCACTAATGGGACAAAGAGACTAATGTCTGCGCTATTTTATTGAGAGACTTGTTGTGGGAGAAAATATCAAATGTGTTGAGGTTGGAGGATTGGGTAGTGCGGTGGGTGATCACACTGACCTTTCACCTCTGCCATTCCAGGGTCATGGCCAACACAGACCGTTATTGATCAGAGAGATTCTGTGAATCTCCTTAAATTACTTGATATTTATTGTTATTAATGTTATTTAAGCTGGTACTCCTCAGGGAGAGAGTAATTAGACAAACCCAAGAGCTAACAAGTGGGGAATCAGTTCTGATATTCAGACTGGTTAACCCGTGTGATCAGTTATTGGTCCTTGAAGTGTATGGGCTCTGCCTTGCCATCTATGTCTGTTCCAATATGTCTATACTATCTCCGTGGACCTTCAGTGATGATATTGGTCGAAAGTCCCTGAGTTTTCTGTTTGGCGATGATGGTCAGCCAAGCTCCCAGCAGTCAACTGGCTTTCCACCTCTACAACCCGATTGGTCATCTTTACACGGGATACTACTTTTCTAGAGTGTGATGGGTCGACACTTAACCAATTAAAAAGAAAAAAGAGTATTCTACAACACTACGAAAATCGTCCCCCAGAATATAATCTGGAATGTTCAACTGTTGAATATTAATTGTGGCGGATTGCCAGAAATATATGTTTTGTGGAAAAATGTGACATCTGTTTTAAAGATGTCTTTCAGTGGCATAAATACTGTCAAGTTTAGGATGTTTCTGACGGATTTAAGTTATTATTTAAATATATTTATTAATTAATTATTTATATTATTTATTTATATTATTTATATTATTTACTGGTGAGCTGTTGGATGGGATTGAATAAAATATTTTAATGACATGAAATGATTCTGTCTAATTATTGCACGTTGTTTTCCATTCAGTGCTTTTCATGAAAAATGATTTCAGTTGAGGGAAGGAATTTTATTAGTTTACAACCTGCAATTCAGATAGAGGATCATTAGATTGGAAATCTGAGAGAGGATCAGTAGATTGGGAATCTGCGAGAGGGATCAGTAGATTCAGAATATGAGAGAGGATCAGTATATTGGGAATCTGAGAGAGGGATCAGTAGATTGGGAATATGAGAGAGGATCAGTAGATTGGGAATCTGAGAGAGGATCAGTAGATTGGGAATCTGAGAGGGGGGGATCAGAAGGTTGGGAATATGAGAGAGGGGATCAGTCAATTGGGAACCTGAGAGAGGATCAGCAGATTAGAAATCTGAGAGAGTATCAGGAGATTGGGAACTTGAGAGAGGGTCAGTAGATTGGGAATCCGTGTGAAGTGACAGGTTAGGGGCCTTCTCTGTGTGAGGTGACAGTTCCTGGTATGCCTCTAATTAAAGAACCAACTGTAGGAAATTCCTCCCCGACTCCATAAGTCAATGAAGATAGATGCAAGAGATAATTGCTTACTGGAGTTAGGAGAGGATCAGTATATTGGGAATCTGAAAGGGGGGGATCAGAAGGTTGGGAATATGAGAGAGGGGATCAGTCGATTGGGAACCTGAGAGAGGATCAGCAGATTAGAAATCTGAGAGAGTATCAGGAGATTGGGAATTTGAGAGAGGGTCAGTAGATTGGGAATCTGTGTGAGGTGACAGGTTAGGGGCCTTCACTGTGTAATTTTGCAGGTCATGGGTTTTCGCTGTGTGAGATGACAGTTCCGGGTATGCCTCTAATTAAAGAACCAACTGTAGGAACTTCCTCCCCGACTCCATAAGTCAATGAAGATAGATGCAGGAGATAATTGCTTACTGGATTTAGGAGATCTGCTGTGTTGGGTTTGGTCAATAAGTTGTACAAACTGCTGACTTGGGCCTGAGAGGGCAATGGGGGCTGAATTAAAGGAATTTAAAGGTGGGTACGATCTTCAATATCGAACAGGAGGGGACTGATAGTCATCACAATGTCACCATTCACAACTTGCTTTACTCATAGCCAAACCAGCTGGCTCACTGATTGTTCCACCAGCACAGCTCCCCCGCTCAATTCTCCAACCCTCAATGGCCGGACAGAAATAGCTCAGCATTTAAGACTGCTTTCAGAATTTACACACTTTTTATCTTTCCAATTTCCTGTTGCTGTGTCTTGGACAGCTTACTCTCCTCAGCATTGTCTCAATGGGTCACACCTCTCGCCTCTGAGTCAGAAGGGTGTGAGTTCAAGTCCCTCTCCAGAGACTTGAGCCCGCAATCCCTCCTGACACACCAGTGCCAGTACAGATGGAGCACTGCACTGTTGGAGGTGCCGTCTTTTGGATAAGATGTTAAACCAAAGCCCTGTCTGCCCTCTCGGGTGGACACAAAAGATTCCACGGCACTCTTTTGAATAAGAGCAATGGGGTTCTCCCAGTAGTGGGGAAGCTTTTAGAAATGATAATCCGGGACAAAATTAACAATCACTTGGACAAGTGTGGATTAATTAAGGAAAGCCAGCATGGATTTGTTAAAGGCAAGTCATGTTTAACTAACTTGATTGAGTTTTTCGCTGAGGTAACAGAGTGGGTTGATGAGGGCAATGCGGTTGATATGATGTACATGGATTTCCAAAAGGCGTTAGATAAATTGCCGCATAATATGCTTGCCAGCAAATTTGAAGTCCGTGGAACAACAGCGACAGTGGCAGCATAGATACAACATTGGCAAGAGACAGGATACAGAGATTAGTGGTGAACAGTTGTTTATTGGATTGGAGGAAGGTATACAGTGGTGTTCCCAGGGGTCGGTGCTAGGACCACTGCTTTTCTTGCTATATATTAATGACTTGGACGTGGGTGTACAGGGCACAATTTCAAAATTTGCAGATGACACAATACTTGGAAATATAGTGAACAGTGAGGAGGACAGTGATAGGCTTCAAGAATCATTGTCAGGCTGGTGAAGTGGGCGGACATGTGGCAGATGAAACTTAACACAGAAAATTGCGAAGTGATACATTTTGGTAGGAAAACGAGGAGAGGCAACATAAACTGAAAGGTACAATTCTAAAGGATGTGCAGAGTGACCTGGGGGTATATGTACACAAATCATTGAAGGTGGCCGGGCTGGTTGAGGAAGTGGTTAAAAAAAGCATATGTGATCCTGTGCTTCATAAATAGAGGTATAGAGTACAAAATTGTGGAAATTATGCTGAACCTTAATAAAACACTGGTTTGGCCTCAACTGGAGTATTGTGTCCAATTCTGGTCATCACACTTTAGGAATGATGTGAAGGCCTTAGAGACAGTACAGAGAAGATTTATGAGAATTATTCCAGGGATGTGGGACTTTAGTTACGTGGATAGACTGGAGAAGGTGGGTTTGTTCTCCTTAGGGCAGAGAAGATTGAGAGGAGATTTGACAGAGGGGTTCAAAATCATGAGGGGTCTAAACAGCGCAGATAGAGAGAAACTTTTCCCATTGGTGGAAGGCTGGAGAACCAGAGGACACATATTCAAGGAGATTGGCAGAAAAAAGCAAAGGCGACATGAGGAAAATCTTTTTTGCACAGCAAGTGCTTATGATCAGGAATTCTCTGATTGAAAGGATGGTGGAGGCAAATTCAATCGTGGCTTTCAAATGGAATTGGCTAAGTTCCTGAAGGAATATAATTTGCAGGGCTGCGGGGAAAGGGCGGTGGAGTGGGACTAGCTGATGCTCTTGCAGTGAGCCGGCATAGGCTTGATGGGATTTATGGCCTCTTGCTGTGCTGTAGCCTTTCTATGATTCTATGATTATGTGGGTATCCTGGGCAATATTTATCCCTCAATCAACATCACCAAAACAGATTATCTGGTAATTATCTCATTGTTGTTTGTGGGAGCTTGCTGTGCACCAAGTGGCTGCTGCATTTCCTACTTTACAACAGTGACGACACTTCAAAGTACTTAATTGGCTGTAAAGCACTTTGGGATTTCCTGAGGTCATTAATGTTGCTATATAAAGCATGTTCTTTCTTCACTCATCCAATCCAGATCCCAATGTAAGAATGATAATCTAGGCTGACATTTCAGTGCAGTGCTGAGGGAGCGCTGCACTGTCAGAGTTGTCGTATTTCAGATGAGCCATTAAACCAAAGCCCTAGATGGTTCAGGTGCATGTGAAAAATCCCATGACACTCTTTGAAAAAGAGACATGGGGGCTGAACTTTGTCTTGCAACAGTGCATTGCTTGATTTTCTGTCCATTTAATTCCCAGACATTAGGAGCATGGGAAGAGGAGAAGACCAATCAGCCACTTGAAACTATTCTGCCATTCAATGTCTGATCTGTATCTTAACATCATTTATCCACGTTTGCTTCATATCCCTTGATACCCTTAGCTAGCAAAACTCTATCGACCTCAGTTTTTGAAGTTTCAATTGACCAATAATCCATAGCTATTTGGGGATAAAGTTTCAGATTTCCACTACCCTTTGTGTGAAGAAGTGTTTCCTGATTTCACTCCTGATTGGCCAGCCTCTAAATTAAAATTATGTCTCCTTGCTTTGGACACCCCCACCAAGAGGAAATAGTACCTCTGTTGGATTAACTCTAAGATCTGTTAGGCTTCATACTAACTCCTTCGCTTTCTGGGAATTAACTGTTCACTGTGTAAAATGAAAAAAAACATTGATTAATAATTTACTTCCCCATTTCTAGAAAGCAGATTGAAGAACATTGTTTTTGGACAAGAGAGAGTCAGAGAAAGGACACTTACATTATTTGAGGTGAATCAGGCTATAGTTGGGATGAACTTTCTTTCTAAATCCTAGGGAAGTACTGTAAGGGTTAAATGTAGATAAAGTCCTTCTGATGCTAATCCATTATGCCCAGGTCAGAGGCTGATTATTCTGCAGTGAGTGTCTCACCTCCTGACTCCGCAAAGCATTTCCACCATCTACAAGACACAAGTCAGGAGCGTGATGCAATACTCTCCACTCGCCTGCATGAGTGCAGCTCCAACAACACTCCAGGACAAAGCATCCTGCTTGATTGGCACCCATCCACCACCTTAAACATTCACTCCCTCCACCACCAGCGCACCGTGCCTGCAGTGTATACCATCTACAAGTTGCAGTGCAGCAACTCACCAAGGCTTCCATGTCAGCACCTCCCAAACCCGCGACCTCTACCACCTAGAAGGACAAGGGCAGCAGGTGCATGGGAACACCACCACCTCCAAGTTCCCCTCCAAGTCACAAACAATCCTGACTTAGAAGAATATCACCGATCCTTCATCGTCACTGGGTCAAAATCCAGGAAATCCCTCACTAACAGCACTGTGGGAGCACCTTCACCACATGGACTGCAGCGCTTCAAGAAGGAAGCACACCACCACATTCTCCAGGGCAATTTGAGATGGGCAGTAAATGCTGGCCTTGCCAGCGATGCCCACATCCCCAAACAAATAAAAAAATATCATTACTGTCCCAGGTAAGAGTTAACACGGTTAGATGTAGAGTAATACTGCATGGTCAAGATCACCTGGAACATAGGAACACAGCAACAGGAGGAGACCATTCAGCTCCTTGGGCCAGTTCTGCCATTCAGTCAGATCCTGGCTGATCTATATCTCAACTCCATTTACCCACCTTTGCTCCATATCCCTTGATACCCTTACCCAACAAACATCTGTCAATCTCAGTCCTGAGAGCTACAATTGCCCCCCAGAATCCATAGCCTCTGGGGAAGAGAGTTCCCGATTTCCACTATCCTTTGTGTAAAAAGTGCATCCTCACATCACCCCTGAACAGCCTCACTCTAATTTTAAGATGATGTCCTCTTGTTCTTGAATCCTCCACCAGCAGAAATAGTTTCTCTGTTTCTACTCCATCGGATCCTTTTACATTTTAAACACCTCGATCAGATCACCCCTCAATCTCTTATACTCAAGGTAACACAAGCCTAGTTTATGCAAGCTGTCCTCCTAATGGAGATAGAGAGATTTTTGAACAATGAGGGAGTGAAGGGTTACGGGGAGCGGGCAGGGAAATGGAGCTGAGCCCAAGATCTGATCAGCCAGGATCTCATTAAATGGCGGAGCAGGCTCGAGGGGCCAAATGGCCGACTCCTGCTCATATTTCTTATGTTCTTATGTTTAACCCTGTAAACCCTGATCTAATTCTGGCGAATCTGTGCCGCAATCCCTCCAATGCCGGTATATCCTTCCTGACCTTGTATCCTGGCCAATATTTATCCTTCAACCAAAATCACCAAAACAGATGATCTACTCATTTATCTCATTGCTGTTTCTGGGATCTTGCTGTGCGCAAATTGCTTTCTTGTCTCCTACATTACAACAGTGACAACTCTTCAAAAAATATTTAATCGGCTGTAAAGCGCGTTGGGACACTGAAAGTTCGTGAGAGGCGCTATAGAAATGGAAGTTCTTTCGTTTTTATCTTAATTTTTTAAATCTCCTGATAACCTTCTATCTTTTTTCTCTCTTTCATTTTTAATGACGCATTGGTATTTGGGGCAGAGATTTGTGTCCACTTTTGGTTTTGTTAAAGTTTCAGGAGAACTTTGCGAAACTGACTGGCTATTTGTACATTGAGTGAAAGTTAGGCTGATCCGGGCTCGCATCATGAGCACACTCAGCTCAGGAGAAGTTGTGTTTTTTCCAATTGCCGCAGCATTAAGCTGGGTATTTCCTGCTCCATTGCATCACGGTTGCCGGTGGTGTTGGCCTGATCTTTATATAGAGCTGGTGTGTAGCTGCAGGGACACAAAGCACTGAGAGAGCTGAGAGACAGACGGCTGGTCCCAACAAAGCTCCGACTGACACCAGAGACCATGAGTAGTGAGCAGAAGATGCTGGACATTGAGAATGGAGGAGTGGTTCTGGTCAGACAGTCAGACTCGAAGAGGAGCTGTTTCTGGCCGGCTCTCTGTGCGATGGCTGTTCTGGGCTTGCTGGCTGTGTCTTCCTACCTCTTACTCTGTCAACTTGGAGTTCTACCTTCAAACCAGGTGCGTAGCTTTACTTTGGAAAAGCGAGATCAAATTCCGCCGTGTTGCCTTTCCCCAGTATCCTTTCAATCCTCGGAGAGGCTGCTTTAAGTGTGGTGTAAAGCTGGGGAGTTATTTCAGAGCTTGCCTCCGCTGTTCCAGCTGTGAAACAATAATCTGTGTTTAACCAGTTGATCCAGGTGTTGACTTTTGCTGCTCTCAACAACTGGGCGCGCTCTGTATTGGCAAGTTGCAGCGATTCAATCCTCAATCCTGCATTTCATTCCGCTTTAGCCGAGCGATTTCGTGAGCAGCAGTCAGTGCTCTGAGAAACTCTTTCTCTGCTGTCATTGTGGAGTGTGAGAGTCAGCCCGAGTCTGGGCAGCCCCAGTGTCTCTGTGTAATGCTCATAAGCTGCCTGTAGATCCGGCTTGAACCTTTGTACTGAAGGTCGCCAAGTGTTTCATGGATATTTGGGGTGAATTTCACATTTTAATCGCTTTCCTTGTTTTTTGTCTGAAGGTGGTAACACGGAAGTCTGAGACTGCCCGATTCCAGGATTTAGGGAATCATTCGCCCCTGGCAAACGTCGCTATTAACAGTGGTGAGTGCCCTCTCCAACAATCGCTCTCTCTCCAACAATCTCTCTCTCACCATCAATCTTTTTAGCTATATCAAACTCTCCCTCTCTCTCTCTATCAATCTCTCTCTCTCTCTTTGTCTCTCTATCTCCCCCTCTCTTTCAATTTCCCTATCTCTCCATCTCTAGGTCTCTCCATCAATACCTATCAATATATCAATCTCACTATCTATCTCTCTTTCTCTATTTCTCGCTCGCTATCTCTCTCTACCTCGATCTCTCTCTCCATCTCTCTATATCTCCCTCTCTCCATCTCTCTCTCTATCAATCTCTCTCTCCATCTATCTATTAATCTCACTCTCTATCTCTCCATTTCTCTCACTCCATCTCTCTATCTCTATCTCTCCCTCTCTCCCTCTCTCTCTATCACTCTGTCTCTCCATCTCTCTATCAATCTCATTATCTCTCTCTCGCTCTATCTCTCTCTCTCTCGTTGTCAGTCAGTTTTTGTTACATGGACATCATGATAGCGACTGAGTGTCCAGCCTTTCTTTTCCAGGTCTGCCTCCTCTCATGAAGCAGGTGGGAAACGACCCGAGGGGAAAAATCGCAGCTCACCTGACAGGTACGAGGCTATTCTTAACGTTATTAATAACTCCGTGTCTTGAAGGTAGCCACTCCCACTGTAGCACAGGAACAATTTGCAGGGCTCTGGGGGAAAAACAGGGGGAGTGGGATTAATTGGCTAGCTCTACCAATGAGCCGGCATGGGCACGATAAGTCAAATGGCCTCCTTGTGTGCTGCATCATTCTCTGAATTCCCGGGTGGCAGGAGGTCTCAGCCCATCACTAAAGTGCTCATTCTTGATGTGTGAGCTGAGAGTGGCAGTGGGCTATTTCATTGCAGTGAGCCTATGATCCAAACCCAATCTTGTTCTCACATGGCACAGAATTCACTGGATAGCAATCAGTCCTGGTCAATATTTATCCCTCAATCAACATCACCAGAACAGGGTATCTGGTCACTATCACATTGCTGTTTGTGGGAGCTTGCTGTGCGCAAATTGCCTGCCGTGTTTCCTACAGTACAGCAGTGACTACTGTTCAAAACTATTTCATTGGCTGTAAAGCGCTTAGGAACGTTCTGAGATGTGAAAGGCGCTATAGAAATGCCAGCTGTCTTTTTTCTTTATTCCATCCTTACGATGTTCCCTCTCTCTCTCCCCTCAGCTTCTTCAACCCACAAAGGAAAGGTGATTTGGCAGAATGATGCGGACTCCACCTTCGCCGAGGGGGTGGAGTTCAGGGACAACAGTCTGGTCATCACCACCCCTGGTCAGTACTTTGTCTACGCCCAGGTGGTCTTCTACAGCAAGGGATGCCGGGACAAGAGCATCTTTCTGAGCCACGAACTCGCCAAGCTCTCGTCGAGCTATCCGGAGGAAACCTTGCTGCTGAAAGCCACCAAGTCGGCCTGCCACTACGGCCAACACGGAGACCCCTGGTACAAGACCTCCTACCAGGGAGCCGTATTTGAGTTTGATGCGGGAGATCAGATCTTCTCCAGGGTTAGTGAGGAGGCACTGGGATGTGTAGACTCCGCCCAAGGAAAGAGCTTCTTTGGAATATTCGCGTTGTGAGGAGTTCGAGTTTCTTCTTGCGAATGACGAGCAATGATGACTGATCGAGAACTTCCAATTGAAATACAGTGAAAGTGTTCAGGGCACATTGTCCTATCCGGCACTTATGGACAAAGACACTAATGTCTCCGCTATTTTATTGAGAGACTTGTTGCGGGAGAAAATATCAAATGTGTTGAGGTTGGAGGATTGGGTAGTGCGGTGGGTGATCACACTGACCTTTCACCTCTGCCATTCCAGGGTCACGGCCAACACAGACCGTTATTGGTCAGAGAGATTCTGTGCACCTCCTTAAATTACTTGATATTTATTGTTATTAATGTTATTTAAGCTGGTACTCCTCAGGGAGAGAGTAATTAGACAAACCCAAGAGCTAACAAGTGGGGAATCAGTTCTGATATTCAGACTGGTTAGCCCGTGTGATCAGTTATTGGTCCTTGAAGTGTATGGGCTCTGCCTTGACATCTATGTCTGTTCCAATATGTCTATACTATCTCCGTGGACCTTCAGTGATGATATTGGTGGAAAGTCCCTGAGTTTTCTGTTTGGCGATGATGGTCAGCCAGTGCTGTAAAACTCTGTGACTCTATGACTCTAGGCTCCCAGCAGTCAACTGGCTTTCCACCTCTACAACCCGATTGGTCATCTTTACACGGGCTACTACTTTGCTAGAGTGTGATGGGTCGACACTTAACCAATTAAAAAGAAAAAAGAGTATTTTACAACACTACGAAAATCGTCCCCCAAAATATAATCTGGAATGTTCAACTGTTGAATATTAATTGTGGCGGATTGCCAGAAATATATGTTTTATGGAAAAATATGACATCTGTTTTAAAGATGTCTTTCAGTGGCATAAATACTGTCAAGTTTAGGATGTTTCTGACGGATTTAAGTTATTATTTAAATATATTTATTAATTGATTTATTTATATTATTTATTTATATTATTTATATTATTTACTGGTGAGCTGTTGGATGGGATTGAATAAAATATTTTAATGACATGAAATGATTCTTTCTAATTATTGCACATTGGTTTCCATTGAGTGCTTTTCATGAAAAATGATTTCAGTTGAGGGAAGGAATTTTATTAGTTTACAACCTACAATTCAGATAGAGGATCATTAGATTGGAAATCTGAGAGAGGATCAGTAGATTGGGAATCTGCGAGAGGGATCAGTAGATTGGGAGTGTGAGGGAGTGGACAAGTAGATTGGGAATCTAAGAGAGGATCAGCAGATTGGGAATCTGAGACAGGATTAGTCATTGGGATTCTGAGAGAGGGATCAGTAAATTGGGTATCTGAGAGAGGATCAGTAGATTCAGAATATGAGAGAGGGATCAGTAGATTGGGAATCTGAGAGAGGGATCAGTAGATTGGGAATCTGAGAGAGGATCAGTAGATTAGGAATCTGAGAGGGGGGATCAGAAGATTAGAAATCTGAGAGAGTATCAGCTGATTGGGAACTTGAGAGAGGGTCCGTAGATTGGGAATCTGAGAGAGGATCAGCAAATTAGTAATCTGAGAGAGTATCAGGAGATTGGGAATTTGAGAGAGGGTCGGTAGATTGGGAATCTGTGTGAGGTGACAGGTTAGGGGCCTTCACTGTGTAATTTTACAGGTCATGGGTTGTCGCTGTGTGAGATGACAGTTCTGGATATGCCTCTAATTAAAGAACCAACTGTAGGAAATTCCTCCCCGACTCCATAAGTCAATGAAGATAGATGCAGCAGATGATTGCTTACTGGAGCTTAGGAGATCTGCTGTGTTGGGTTTAGTCAATAAGTTGTACAAACTGCTGACTTGGGCCTGAGAGGGCAATGGGGGCTGAATTAAAGGAATTTGAAGGTGGGTACGATCTTCAACATCGACAGGAGGGGACTGATAGTCATCACAATGTCACCATTCACAAGTTGCTTTACTCTTGGCCAAACCAGCTGGCCCACTGATTGTTCCACCAGCACAGCTCCCCCGCTCACTTCACCAAACCTCACTGGCCGGACAGAAATAGCTCAGTATTTAAGGCTGCTTTCAGAATTTACACACTTTTTATCTTTCCAGTTTCCCGTTGCTGTATCTTGGACAGGTTACTCTCCTCAGCCTTGGCTCAATGGGTCACACCTCTCGCCTCTGACTCAGAAGGGCGTGAGTTCAAGTCCCTCTCCAGAGACATGAGCCCACAATCCCGGCTGACACACCAGTGCCAGTACTGAGGGAGTGCTGCACTGTTGGAGGTGCCATCTTTTGGAAAAGACATTAAAACAAAGCCCTGTCTGCCCTCTCGGTTGGGCACAAAAGATTCCACGGCACTATTTTGAATAAGAGCAATGGAGTTCTCCCAGTAGTGGGGAAGCTTTTAGAAATGATAATCCGGGACAAAATTAACAATCACTTGGACAAGTGTGGATTAATTAAGGAAAGCCAGCATGGATTTGTTAAAGGCAGGTCATGTTTAACTAACTTGATTGAGTTTTTTGCTGAGGTAACAGACTGGTTTGATGAGGGCAATGCGGTTGATATGGTGTACATGGACTTCCAAAAGGTGTTAGATAAATTGCCGCATAATATGCTTGCCAGCAAATTTGAAGCCCATGGAACAACAGGGACAGTGGTAGCATGGCTACAAAATTGACAAGAGACAGGATACAGAGAGTGGTGAACAGTTGTTTATTGGATTGGAGGAAGGTATACATTGGTGTTCCCAGATGTCGGTGCAAGGACCACTGCTTTTCTTGCTATATATTAATGACTTGGACGTGGGTGTACAGGGCACAATTTCAATTTTTGCAGATGACACAATACTTGGAAATATAGTGAACAGTGAGGAGGACAGTGATAGGCTTCAAGAATCATTGACAGGCTGGTGAAATGGGTGGACATGTGGCCGATGAAATCTAACGCAGAAAATTGCGAAGTGATACATTTTGGTAGGAAACGAGGAGAGGCAACATAAACTGAAAGGTATAATTCTAAAGGATGAACAGAGTGACCTGGGGGTATATGTATACAAATCATTGAAGGTGGCAGGGCTGGTTGAGGAAGTGGTGAAAAAAAGCATATGTGATCCTGTGCTTCATAAATAGAGGTAAAGAGTACAAAATTGTGGCAATTATGGTGAACTTTAATAAAACACTGGTTTCGCCTCAACTGGAGTATTGTGTCCAATTCTGGGCATCGCACTTTAGGAAGGATATGAAGACCTTAGAGACAGTACAGAGAAGATATATGAGAATTATTCCAGGGATGAAGGACTTTAGTTACGTGGATAGACTGGAGAAGCTGGGATTGTTCTCCTTAGAGCAGAGAAGATTGAGAGGAGATTTGACAGAGGGGTTCAAAATCATGAGGGGTCTAAACAGAGTAGATAGAGAGAAACTGTTCCCATTGGTGGAAGGGTGGAGAATCAGAGGACACAGATTCAAAGTGATTGGCAGAAAAACCAATGGCGACATGAGGAATAACGTTTTTACGCAGCGAGTGTTTAGGATCTGGAATGCACTGACTGAAAGGGTGGCGGAGGCAAAGTCAATTGTGGTTTTCAAAATGGAATTGGATAAGTACACAAAGGAAAAAAAATTGCAGGGCTGCGGGGAAATGGCGGTGGAGTGGGACTAGCTGAAGTGCTCTTGCAGAGAGCCGGCTCGGGATTGACGGGATGAAAGGCCTCTTTCTGTGCTGTAACCATTCTATGATTCTATGATTATATGGGTGTCCTGGCCAATATTTATCCCTCAATCAACATCACCAAAACAGAATATCTGGTAATTATCTCATTGTATTTGTGGGAGCTTGCTGTGCACAAATTGGTTGCTGCATTTCCTACTTTACAACAGTGATGACACTTCAAAGTACTTAATTAGCTGTAAAGCACTTTGGGATGTCCTGAGATCATGAATGCTGCTATATAAAGCAAGTTCTTTCTTCACTCATTCAATCCAGATCCCAATTTAAGAATGATAATCCAGGCTGACATTTCAGTGCAATGCTGAGGGAGTGCTGCACTGTCGGAAGTGTCATCTTTCAGATGAGCCATTAAACCAAAGGCTTGGTTTGTTCAGGTGCATGTGAAAAATCCCATGGCACTCTTTTTAAAAGAGTTTGTCTTGCAGGAGTGCATTGCTTGATTTTTTGTCCATTTAATTTCCAGACATTAGGAGCATGGGAAAAGGAGAAGACCATCCAGCCACTTGAAATTATTCTGCCATTCAATGGCTGATCTGTATCTTAACATAATTTATCCGCCTTTGCTCCATATCCCTTGATACCCTTAGCTAGCAAAAATCTATCAACCTCAGGCCTGTAAATTTCAATTGACCCAAAATCCACAGCCAATTGGGGAGCAAGTTTCAGATTTCCACCACCATTTGCGTGAAGAAGTGTTTCCTGATTTCACTCCTGATTGGCCAGCCACTAATTTAAAATGATGTCTCCTTGCTCTGCACTCCCCCACCAAGAGGAAATAGTATCTCTGTTGGATTAACTCTAAGATCTGTTAGGCTTCATACTTACTCCTTCGCTCTCTGGGAATTAACTGTTCACCATGTAAAATGAAAAAAATACATTGATTAATAATTTACTTCCCCATTTCTAGAAAGCAGATTGAAGAACATTGTTTTTGGAGAAGGGAGAGTCAGAGAAAGGAAACTTACATTAGTTGAGGTGAATCAGGCTATAGTTGGGATGAAATGTCGTTCCAAATCCTAGGGAAGTACTGTAAGGGTTAAAGGTAGATAAAGTCCTTCTGATGCTAATCCATTACGCCCAGGTCAGAGGCTGTTATTCTGTGGCGAATATCTCACCTCCTGACTCCCCAAAGAATTTCCACCATCTACAAGACACAAGTCAGAAGCATGATGGAATACTCTCCACTCGCCTGGATGAGTGCAGCTCCAACAACACTCCAGGACAAAGCATCCCGCTTGATTGGCACCCATCCACCACCTTAAACATTCACTCCCTCCACCACCAGCGCACCATGGCTGCAGTGTATACCATCTAGAAGATGCAGTGCAGCAACTCACCAAGGCTTCTATGACAGCACCTCCCAAACCCGCGACCTCTGCCACCTAGAAGGACAAGGGCAGCAGGTGCATGGGGACACCAGCACCTCCAAGTTCCCCTCCAAGTCACACACCATCCTGACTTAGAAGTATATCGCCGATCTTTCATCGTCGCTGGGTCATAATCCTGGAACTCCCTCACTAACAGCACTGTGGGAGCACCTTCACCACATGGATTGCAGCGGTTCAAGAAGGCAGCTCACCACCACCTTCTCCAGGGCAATTTGGGATGGGCAGTAAATGCTGGCCTTGCCAGCGATGCCCACATCACCGAACAAATAAAGAAATGTCATTACTGTCCCAGGTAAGAGTTAACGCAGGCTAGATGTAGAGTAATACTGCATGGTCAAGATCACCTGGAACATAGGAACACAGCAACAGGAGGAGACCATTCAGCTCCTTGGGCCAGTTCTGCCATTCAGTCAGATCCTGGCTGATCTATATCTCAACTCCATTTACCCACCTTTGCTCCATATCCTTACCCAACAAACATTTGTCGATCTCAGTCTTGAGAGCTCCAATTGCCGCCCAGAATCCATAGCTTCTGGGGAACAGATTTCCCAATTTCGACTATCCTTTGTGTAAAAAGTGCACCCTCACATCACCCTGAATGGCCTCACTCTAATTTTAAGATGATGTTGTAGCGGTTCGTGTAGATCGCCACTCAATAAGAGTGTTTGACTTTGACGAACTATTAACAAGTTGTTTATTTACAGGAACATACTATTACATCAGGTAAGATGGCAGGTAAGATGGCTGACTGTAGGAGCAGCGTGGTATAGGTCTTGTCCCAGTGGGGACTCCACGAGGACTAACTAGAAGTTTCTGAGCTCAACTGCCAGCAGGTTCCGAGCTCTACTGTTGGAAGGTTCCAAGCTCTGATGTCATGACGTCAGAGTACAGGAGAGAAGCCTGAATATAGTATCAGACACATACAGTAAGGTAAGTTAAAGGGAATTATATATGTCAATGTAAGGGACAATCCGGTGGTACCGCCACATAGGCCCCCCCAGAATTCACTTTAATGAAAGTCCAAGGATGAGATGGTCTGACGAGCTGGTGGTTTCGGCGGTCGTGCTGTCTCGGCTTGGCGAGCGAGTTCCGAAGATGCTGCTCCTGAGGGGATCCGTACACGCGTCATGGCGAATAAAGTCTATCCGTCAGGCGAAGGACCATGGAGACGTGCAAAACAACAGGCCTTGTCAGAGTGACGGGCAGGTTGGGCGGACGCGGGCGATGACTCTGTTGATGTTGGAACAAGTCCTTGTTATAACGAACTCTGCAGGAACGCCAAATGAACGTTCCAGAAGGGCTTGACAGGCGAGGTGAGTGAACTCGCCGACAGCTGAGCGAAACGTTCAGGAGGCTGGAACACGCAGAACGGTGTGTGCGATAGTGCTACGACGTTAACACAATGGAGGGTGAAGAGTTGCTGCATTGATCAGTGATCGATGAGGCCAGCAACTTTCACGTGGTTGATCACGGCTGCAGGATGCCCGTTGGACCCGTCCTCGATGTGTGCAGCTTCAGTAGATGTTTGCGTTTGTTAAAGGGAAAACTGGAGAAAGGGCGGCAATGGTCCGGGTTGTTATTGCTTTCAGGAGGGGTTAACTCTGCCTGGAGGGCGGCAACACTTGTAACAGTTGTAGATTTAGGAGAAAACAGCCGGGAGGGCGACACGCCTTTTGTTCACGCTGAATCATGTAGTAGGTAAAACAACCAGCAGGCTGAAGGGCTGGTGCATCGTCGGCAGAGAAGGAGTCTTCATTTTTCACGAGGGATGGGTCCTCGTGGTTCGCAAGGGATGGGTCCTCATGTTTTGCGGGGGTGAGTCCTCGTGGTATCCCCGCAGGGCGTGCTCCGATTTGGTGGGCCCGAACATGCTGTACCCCACGCTTGGAGAGATTTATGCTTGCTGTCGCTGTGGACGTAAAGGCGGACGATCCGTGTGGCGGTAGGATAGACGAGTATGGGGACCATGAGCAAGTGCGTGGTCGCCGCTGCATCGATGTTCTTGTCGAACGGGGCTTCTACCGGTATAAAGCACGAGGGAGAATGTGGCTCCCTGGATTGCGGTAGCGACAGCAAAACGGCTGGTGCTTCCATGGCGTGCTTCTTTTGTGAAAATTGCTCACAAAATGAACAAACGGGGTCCGCTTGAGGTTTGTCCGTGTCAAACGGGATCTGCTCCAGGCTGCGCTTACCTTGCAAATACGTTCGCAAAGATGGGGTCGCCTTTGGCGGAGTGAGGCGGTTGCTGTACCATGGTTGTTCGTCGGTTGTGCGTTGGTCATCTTGTGGGAAGACGAGGTTCAGCCACGCGTTGCTGCCGTGAAAATCGTTCATGGATACGGGTTCACCAATTGTAGTGTTGGAATTGATGAGCTCCCGTACTCACGTCGTTGGGTCACCAATGTAGCGGTTGGTGTTCGTCAGTCGTCTTCTGTGAAGATGAGGGTCAGGCTGCGCGTTGCTTCCGTGAAAATCGTTCACGGATACGGGGTCACCAATTGTAGTGTAGGAATTGATGAGCTCCCGTACTCACATCGTTGGGTCACCAATGAAGCGGTTTGTGTAGATCGCCACTAAATAAGAGAGTTTGACTTCGACGAACTATTAACAAGTTGTTTATTTACAGGAACAGACTATTACATCAGGTAAGATGGCAGGTAAGATGGCTGACTGTAGGAGCAGCGTGGTATAGGTCTTGTCCCAGCGGGGACTCCACGAGGACTAACTAGAAGTTTCCGAGCTCAACTGCCAGCAGGTTCCGAGCTCTACTGTTGGAAGGTTCCGAGCTCTGATGTCATGACGTCAGAGTACAGGAGAGAAGCCTGAGTATAGTAACAGACACATACAGTAAGGTAAGTTAAAGGGAATTATGTATCTCAATGTAACGGACAACCGGTGGTACTGCCACAATGTCCTCTTGTTCTTGAATCCTCCACCAGCAGAAATAGTTTCTCTGTTTCTACTCCATCGGATCCTTTAACATTTTAAACACCTCGATCAGATCACCCCTCAATCTCTTATACTCAAGGTAACACAAGCCTAGTTTATGCAAGCTGTCCTTATAATGGAGATAGAGAGATTTTTGAACAATAAGGCAGTGAAGGGTTGTGGGCAGCGGGCAGGGAAATGGAGCTGAGCCCAAGATCAGATCAGCCATGATCTCATTAAATGGCAGAGCAGGCTCGAGGGGCCAAATGGCCGACTCCTGCTCCTATTTCTTATGTTCTTATGTTTAACCCTGTAAACCCTGATCTAATTCTGGCGAATCTGTGCCGCAATCCCTCCAATGCCGATATATCCTTCCTGACCTTGTATCCTGGCCAATATTTATCCTTCAACCAAGATCATCAAAACAGATGATCTACTCATTTATCTCATTGATGTTACTGGGATCTTGCTGTGCGCAAACTCCTTTCCTGTTTCCTACATTACAGCAGTGACAACTCTTCAAAAAATATTTAATTGGCTGTAAAGCGCTTTGCAAAACTGAAAGGTCGTGCGAGGCACTATAGAAATGAAAGTTGTTTCGTTTTTATCTCACTTATTTTAATCTCCTGATAACCTTCTATCTTTTTTCGCTCTTTCATTATTAAAGACGCAGTTATTGGTACAGTGTAAATACATTTAGCAAATGGGGCAGAGTTTGTGTCCACTTTTGGTTTTGTTAAAGTTTCAGGAGAACTTTGCGAAACTGACCGGCTATTTGTACATTGAGTGAAAGTTAGGCTGATCCGGGCTCGCATCATGAGCACACTCAGCTCAGGAGAAGTTGTGTTTTTTCCAATTGCCGCAGCATTAAGCTGGGTATTTCCTGCTCCATTGCATCACGGTTGCCGGTGGTGTTGGCCTGATCTTTATATAGAGCTGGTGTGTAGCTGCAGGGACATAAAGCACTGAGAGAGCTGAGAGACAGACGGCTGGTCCCAACAAAGCTCCGACTGACACCTGAGACCATGAGTAGTGAGCAGAAGATGCTGGACATTGAGAATGGAGGAGTGGTTCTGGTCAGACAGTCAGACTCGAAGAGGAGCTGTTTCTGGCCAGCTCTCTGTGCGATGGCTGTTCTGGGCTTGCTGGCTGTGTCTTCCTACCTCTTACTCTGTCAACTTGGAGTTCTACCTTCAAACCAGGTGCGTAGCTCTACCTTGGTAAAGCGAGATCAAATTCCGCCGTGTTGCCTTTCCCCGGTTTCCTTTCAGTCCTCGGAGAGGCTGCTTTAAGTGTGGTGTAAAGCTGGGGAGTTATTTCAGAGCTTGCCTCCGCTGTTCCAGCTGTGAAACAATAATCTGTGTTTAACCAGTTGATCCAGGTGTTGACTTTTGCTGCTCTCAACACCTGGGCGCGCTCTGTATTGGCAAGATGCAGCGATTCAATCCTCAATCCTGCATTTCATTCCGCTTTAGCCGAGCGATTTCGTGAGCAGCAGTCAGTGCTCTGAGAAACTCTTTCTCTGCTGTCAATGTGGAGTGTGAGAGTCAGCCCGAGTCTGGACAGCCCCAGTGTCTCTGTGTAATGCTCATAAGCTGCCTGTAGATCCGGCTTGAACCTTTGTACTGAAGGTCGCCATGTGTTTCATGGACATTTGGGGTGAACTTCACATTTTAATCGCTTTCCTTGTTTTCTGTCTGAAGGTGGTAACACGGAAGTCTGAGACTGCCCGATTCCAGGATTTAGGGAATCATTCGCCCCTGGCAAACGTCGCTATTAACAGTGGTGAGTGCCCTCTCCAACAATCGCTCTCTCTCCAACAATCTCTCTCTCACCATCAATCTTTTTAGCTATATCAAACTCTCCCCCTCTCTCTCTATCAATCTCTCCCTATCAATCTCTCTCTCTCTCTTTGTCTCTCTATTTCCCCCTCTCTTTCAATGTCCCTATCTCTCCATCTCTAGGTCTCTCCATCAATACCTATCAATATATCAATCTCACTATCTATCTCTCTTTCTCGATTTCTCGCTCGCTATCTCTCTCTACCTCGATCGCTCTCTCCATCTCTCTATATCTCCCTCTCTCCATCTCTCTCTCTATCAATCTCTCTCTCCAATTCAATTCAATTCAATTCAAATCGCTTTATTGGCATGACAAGGTACATCTTATGTTGCCAAAGCATCGAAAAACATTTATGGTTGAACACATAAACGCAGGTCTATCCATACAGTGTATAAACAGATATATCCCTGAGTGTATAAATATACATTCATATAATTGGTATATACTCTTTTCTTAGATTTAATGGTTGTCCCTCTGTTTATGGCAAGCTGTAACATAGTGTGCCGCTAAGGTTACACAATTAATCTGTTCCCCTAGTCTGTATGGGAGTTTTTGGTCGTCATTCAAACTTCTGAATTCAGGGCATATTTTTGTGAATTTTGGGTAGAAATTCTCCCTTATGCACTGATATTTTCTACAAGCTCACTATCTATCTCTCCATCTCTCTCACTCCATCTCTCTCTCTATCTCTATCTCTCCCTCTCTCCATCTCTCTCTATCACTCTGTCTCTCCATCTCTCTATCAATCTCATTATCTCTCTCTCTCTCTATCTCTCTCTCTCTCGTTGTCAGTCAGTTTTTGTTGCATGTACATCATGATAGCGACTGAGTGTCCAGCCTTTCTTCTCCAGGTCTGCCTCCTCTCATGAAGCAGGTGGGGAACGACCCGAGGGGAAAAATCGCAGCTCACCTGACAGGTAGGAGGCTATTCTTAACGTTATTATTAACTCCGTGTCCTGAAGGTAGCCACTCCCACTGTAGCAGAGGAACAATTTGCAGGGCTCTGGGGAAAAAGCAGAGGGATTGGGATTAATTGGCTAGCTCTACCAATGAGCTGGCATGGGCACGATAAGTCAAATGGTCTCCTTGTGTGCTGCATCATTCTCTGAATCCCCGGGTGGCAGGAGGTCTCAGCCCATCACTAAAGTGCTCATTCTTGATGTGTGAGCTGAGAGTGGCAGTGGGCTATTTCATTGCAGTGAGCCTATGATCCAAACCCAATCTTGTTCTCACATGGCACAGATTTCACTGGATAGCAATCAGTCCTGGTCAATATTTATCCCTCAATCAACAGCACCAGAACAGGGTATCTGGTCACTATCACATTGCTGTTTGTGGGAGCTTGCTGTGTGCAAATTGCCTGACGTGTTTCCTACAGTACAGCAGTGACTACTGTTCAAAACTATTTCATTGGCTGTAAAGCGCTTAGGAACGTTCTGAGATGTGAAAGGCGCGATAGAAATGCCAGCTGTCTTTTTTCTTTATTCCATCCTTACGATGTTCCCTTTCTCTCTTCCCTCAGCTTCTTCAACCCACAAAGGAAAGGTGATTTGGCAGAATGATGCGGACTCCACCTTCGCCGAGGGGGTGGAGTTCAGGAACAACAGTCTGGTCATCACCACCCCTGGTCAGTACTTTGTCTACACCCAGGTGGTCTTCTACAGCAAGGGATGTCGGGACAAGAGCATCTTTCTGAGCCACGAACTCGCCAAGCTCTCGTCGAGCTATCCGGAGGAAACCTTGCTGCTGAAAGCCACCAAGTCGGCCTGCCACTACGGCCAACACGGAGAGCCCTGGTACAAGACCTCCTACCAGGGAGCTGTATTTGAGTTTGATGCGGGAGATCAGATCTTCTCCAGGGTTAGTGAGGAGGCGCTGGGATATGTAGACTCCGCCCAAGGAAAGAGCTTCTTTGGAATATTCGCGTTGTGAGGAGCCCGTGTTTCTTCTTGCGAATGACGAGCAATGATGACTGATCGAGAACTTCCAATTGAAATACATTGGAAAGTGTTCAGGGCACATTGTCCTATCCGGCACTAATGGGACAAAGAGACTAATGTCTCCGCTATTTTATTGAGAGACTTGTTGCGGGAGAAAATATCAAATGTGTTGAGGTTGGAGGATTGGGTAGTGTGCTGGGTGATCACACTGACCTTTCACTTCTGCCATTCCAGGGTCACGGCCAACACAGACCATTATTGAGCAGAGAGATTCTGTGCATCTCCTTAATTTACTTGCTATTTATTGTTATTAATGTTATTTAAGCTGGTACTCCTCAGGGAGAGAGTAATTAGACAAACCCAAGAGCTAACAAGTGGGGAATCAGTTCTGATATTCAGACTGGTTAACCCGTGTGATCAGTTATTGGTCCTTGAAGTGTATGGGCTCTGCCTTGCCATCTATGTCTGTTCCAATATGTCTATACTATCTCCGTGGACCTTCAGTGATGATATTGGTCGAAAGTCCCTGAGTTTTCTGTTTGGCGATGATGGTCAGCCAAGCTCCCAGCAGTCAACTGGCTTTCCACCTCTACAAACCGATTGGTCATCTTTACACGGGATACTACTTTTCTAGAGTGTGATGGGTCGACACTTAACCAATTAAAAAGAAAAAAGAGTATTCTACAACACTACGAAAATCGTCCCCCAAAATATAATCTGGAATGTTCAACTGTTGAATATTAATTGTGGCGGATTGCCAGAAATATATGTTTTGTGGAAAAATGTGACATCTGTTTTAAAGATGTCTTTCAGTGGCATAAATACTGTCAAGTTTAGGATGTTTCTGACGGATTTAAGTTATTATTTAAATATATTTATTAATTAATTATTTATATTATTTATTTATATTATTTATATTATTTACTGGTGAGCTGTTGGATGGGATTGAATAAAATATTTTAATGACATGAAATGATTCTGTCTAATTATTGCACATTGTTTTCCATTCAGCGCTTTTCATGAAAAATGATTTCAGTTGAGGGAAGGAATTTTATTAGTTTACAACCTGCAATTCAGATAGAGGATCATTAGATTGGAAATCTGAGAGAGGATCAGTAGATTGGGAATCTGCGAGACGGATCAGTAGATTGGCAGTGTGAGGGAGTGGACCAGTAGATTGGGAATCTAAGAGAGGATCAGCAGATTGGGAATCTGAGAGAGGATTAGTCATTGGGATTCTGAGAGAGGGATCAGTAAATTAGGTATCTGAGAGAGGATAAGTAGATTGGGAATCTGAGAGAGGGATCAGTAGATTCAGAATATGAGAGAGGATCAGTATATTGGGAATCTGAGAGAGGGATCAGTAGATTGGGAATATGAGAGAGGATCAGTAGATTCAGAATATGAGAGAGGATCAGTATATTGGGAATCTGAGAGAGGGATCAGTAGATTGGGAATATGAGAGAGGATCAGTAGATTCAGAATATGAGAGATGGTCAGTAGATTGGGAATCTGAGAGAGGGATCAGTAGATTGGGAATATGAGAGAGGATCAGTAGATTCAGAATATGAGAGAGGATCAGTATATTGGGAATCTGAGAGAGGGATCAGTAGATTGGGAATATGAGAGAGGATCAGCAGATTAGAAATCTGAGAGAGGGTCAGTAGATTGGGAATATGAGAGAGGATCAGTAGATTCGGAATATGAGAGAGGATCAGTAGATTGGGAATCTGAGAGGGGGGATCAAAAGATTGAGAATATGAGGGAGGGGATCAGTCGATTGGGAACCTGAGAGAGGATCAGCAGATTAGAAATCTGAGAGAGTATCAGGAGATTGGGAACTTGAGAGAGGGTCCGTAGATTGGGAATCTGAGAGAGGATCAGCAAATTAGTAATCTGAGAGAGTATCAGTATATTGTGAATCTGTGTGAGGTGACAGGTTAGGAGCCTTCTCTGTGTAATTTTACAGGTCATGGGTTGTCGCTGTGTGAGATGACAGTTCTGGATATGCCTCTAATTAAAGAACCAACTGTAGGAAATTCCTCCCCGACTCCATAAGTCAATGAAGATAGATGCAGGAGATAATTGCTTACTGGAGCTTAGGAGATCTGCTGTGTTGGGTTTAGTCAATAAGTTGTACAAACTGCTGACTTGGGCCTGAGAGGGCAATGGGGGCTGAATTAAAGGAATTTAAAGGTGGGTACGATCTTCAACATCGACAGGAGGGGACTGATAGTCATCACAATGTCACCATTCACAAGTTGCTTTTCTCTTGGCCAAACCAGCTGGCTCACTGATTGTTCCACCAGCACAGCTCCCCCGCTCACTTCACCAAACCTCACTGGCCGGACAGAAATAGCTCAGTATTTAAGGCTGCTTTCAGAATTTACACAATTCTTATCTTTCCAGTTTCCCGTTGCTGTATCTTGGACAGGTTACTCTCCTCAGCCTTGGCTCAATGGTTCACACCTCTCGCCTCTGACTCAGAAGGGCGTGAGTTCAAGTCCCTCTCCAGAGACATGAGTCCACAATCCCGGCTGACACACCAGTGCCAGTACTGAGGGAGTGCTGCACTGTTGGAGGAGCCATCTTTTGGATAAGATGTTAAACCAAAGCCCTGTCTGCCCTCTCGGGTGGACGCAAAAGATTCCACGGCACTATTTTGAATAAGAGCAATGGAGTTCTCCCAGTCGTGGGGAAGCTTTTAGAAATGATAATCTAGGACAAAATTAACAATCACTTGGACAAGTGTGGATTAATTAAGGAAAGCCAGCATGGATTTGTTAAAGGCAAGTCATGTTTAACTAACTTGATTGAGTTTTTTGCTGAGGTAACAGAGTGGGATGATGAGGGCAATGCGGTTGATACGGTGTACATGGACTTCCAAAAGGTGTTAGATAAATTGCCGCATAATATGCTTGCCAGCAAATTTGAAGCCCATGGAACAACAGGGACAGTGGCAACATGGATACAAAATTGACAAGAGACAGGATACAGAGAGTAGTGGCGAACAGTTGTTTATTGGATTGGAGGAAGGTATACATTGGTGTTCCCAGGTGTCGGTGCTAGGACCACTGCTTTTCTTGCTATATATTAATGACTTGGACGTGGGTGAACAGGGCACAATTTCAAAATTTGCAGATGAAACAATACATGGAAATATAGTGAACAGTGAGGAGGACAGTGATAGGCTTCAAGAATCATTGACAGGCTGGTGAAATGGGCGGACATGTGGCCGATGAAATTTAATGCATAAAAGTGCGAAGTGATACATTTTGGTAGGAAAGTGAGGAGAGGCAACATAAACTGAAAGGTATAATTCTAAAGGATGAACAGAGTGACCTGGGGGTATATGTACACAAATCATTGAAGGTGGCAGGGCTGGTTGAGGAAGTGGTTAAAAAAAGCATATATGACCCTGTGCTTCATAAATAGAGGTATAGAGCACAAAATTGTGGAAATTATGGTGAACTTTAATAAAACACTGGTTTGGCCTCAACTGGAGTATTGTGTCCAATTCTGGGCATCGCACTTTAGGAAGGATGTGAAGGCCTTAGAGACAGTACAGAGAAGATATATGAGAATTATTCCAGGGATGAAGGACTTTAGTTACGTGGATAGACTGGAGAAGCTGCAGTTGTTCTCCTTAGGGCAGAGAAGATTGAGAGGAGATTTCACAGAGGGGTTCAAAATCATGAGGGGTCTAAACAGAGTAGATAGAGAGAAACTTTTCCCATTGGTGGAAGGGTGGAGAATCAGAGGACACAGATTCAAAGTGATTGGCAGAAAAACCAAAGGCAACATGAGGAATAACTTTTTTACACAGCGAGTGGTTAGGATCTGGAATGCACTGACTCAAAGGGTGGCGGAGGCAAAGTCAATTGTGGCTTTCAAAATGGAATTGGATAAGTACACAAAGGAAAAAAAATTGCAGGGCTGCGGGGAAATGGCGGTGGAGTGGGATTAGCTGAAGTGCTCTTGCAGAAAGCCGGCTCGGGATTGACGGGATGAAAGGTCTCTTTCTGTGCTGTAACCAATCTATGATTCTATGATTATATGGGTGTCCTGGCCAATATTTATCCCTCAATCAACATCACCAAAACAGATTATCTGGTAATTATCTCATTGTTGTTTGTGGCAGCTTGCTGTGCACCAAGTGGCTGCTGCATTTCCTACTTGACAACAGTGACGACACTTCAAAGTACTTAATTGGCTGTAAAACACTTTGGGATTTCCTGAGGTCATGAATGCTGCTATATAAAGCAAGTTCTTTCTTCACTCATTCAATCCAGATCCCAATTTAAGAATGATAATCTAGGCTGAGGGAGCGCTGCACTGTCGGAGGTATCGTATTGCAGATGAGTTATTAAACAAAGCCTTGGTTTGTTCAGGTGCATTTGAAAAATCCCATGGCACTCTTTTTAAAAGAGACATGGGGGCTGAACTTTGTCTTGCAGGAGTGCATTGCTTGATTTTTTGTCCATTTAATTTCCAGACATTAGGAGCATGGGAAAAGGAGAAGACCATCCAGCCACTTGAAACTATTCTGCCATTCAATGGCTGATCTGTATCTTAACATCATTTATCCGCCTTTGCTCCATATCCCTTGATACCCTTAGCTAGCAAAAATCTATCAACCTCAGTCCTGTAAATTTCAATTGACCCAAAATCCACAGCCAATTGGGGAGCAAGTTTCAGATTTCTACCACGACTTTGTGTGAAGAAGTGTTTCCTGATTTCACTCCTGAATGGCCAGCCACTAATTTAAAATTATGTCTCCTTGCTCTGCACTCCCCCACCAAGAGGAAATAGTATCTCTGTTGGAGTAACTCTAAGATCTGTTAGGCTTCATACTAACTCCTTCGCTCTCTGGGAATTAACTGTTCACCATGTAAAAGGTGAAAAATACATTGATTAATAATTTACTTCCCCATTTCTAGAAAGCAGATTGAAGAACATTGTTTTTGGAGAAGGGAGAGTCAGAGAAAGGAAACTTACATGAGTTGAGGTGAATCAGGCTATAGTTGGGATGAAATGTCTTTCCAAATCCTAGGGAAGTACTGTAAGGGTTAAAGGTAGATAAAGTCCTTCTGATGCTAATCCATTACACCCAGGTCAGAGGCTGTTATTCTGTGGCGAATATCTCACCTCCAGACTCCCCAAAGAATTTCCACCATCTAAAAGACACAAGTCAGAAGTGTGATGGAATACTCTCCACTTGCCTGGATGAGTGCAGCTCCAACAACACTCCAGGACAAAGCATACCGCTTGATTGGCACCCATCCACCACCTTAAACATTCACTCCCTCCACCACCAGCGCACCGTGGCTGCAGTGTATACCATCTACAAGATGCAGTGCAGCAACTCACCAAGGCTTCTATGACAGCACCTCCCAAACCCGCGACCTCTACCACCTAGAAGGACAAGGGCAGCAGGTGCATGGGGACACCATCACCTCCAAGTACCCCTCCAAGTCACACACCATCCTGACTTAGAATTATATCACTGATCTTGCATCGTCGCTGGGTCAAAATCTTGGAACTCCCTCACTAACAGCACTATGGGAGTACCTTCACCACACGGATTGCAGCGGTTCAAGAAGGCAGCTCACCACCACCTTCTCCAGGGCAATTTGAGATGGGCAGTAAATGCTGGCCTTGCCAGCGACGCCCACATCCCCAAACAAATAAAAAAATGTCATTACTGTCCCAGGTAAGAGTTAACACGGGTTAGATGTAGAGTAATACTGCATGGTCCAGATCACCTGGAACATAGGAACACAGCAACAGGAGGAGGCCATTCAGCTCCTTGGGCCAGTTCTGCCATTCAGTCAGATCCTGGCTGATCTATATCTCAACTCCATTTACCCACCTTTGCTCCATATCCCTTGATACCCTTACCCAACAAGCATCTGTCAATCTCAGTCTTGAGAGCTCCAATTGCCCCTCAGAATCCATAGCCTCTGGGGAAGAGAGTTCTCGATTTCCACTATCCTTTGTGTAAAAAGTGCATCCTCACATCACCCCTGAACAGCCTCACTCTAATTTTAAGATGATGTCCTCTTGTTCTTGAATCCTCCACCAGCAGAAATAGTTTCTCTGTTTCTGCTCCATCGGATCCTTTTACATGTTAAACACCTCGATCAGATCACCCCTCAATCTCTTATACTCAAAGTAACACAAGCCTAGTTTATGCAAGCTGTCCTTGTAATGGAGATAGAGAGATTTTTGAACAATAAGATGTGAAGGGTTATGGGGAGGGGGCAGGGAAATGGAGCTGAGCCCAAGATCTGATCAGCCATGGTCTCATTAAATGGCGGAGCAGGCTCGAGGGGCCAAATGGCCGACTCCTGCTCCAATTTCTTATGTTCTTATGTTTAACCCTGTAAACCCTGATCTAATTCTCTTTCATTTTTAATGACGCATTGGTACCGTGTAAATACATTTAGAAAATGGGGCAGAGATTAGTGTCCACTTTTGGTTTTGTTAAAGTTTCAGGAGAATTTTGCGAAACTGACTGGCTATTTGTACATTGAGTGAAAGTTAGGCTGATCCGGGCTCGCATCATGAGCACACTCAGCTCAGGAGAAGTTGTGTTTTTTCCAATTGCCGCAGCCTTAAGCTGGGTATTTCCTGCTCCATTGCATCACGGTTGCCGGTGGTGTTGGCCTGATCTTTATATAGAGCTGGTGTGTAGCTGCAGGGACACAAAGCACTGAGAGAGCTGAGAGACAGACGGCTGGTCCCAACAAAGCTCCGACTGACACCTGAGACCATGAGTAGTGAGCAGAAGATGCTGGACATTGAGAGTGGAGGAGTGGTTCTGGTCAGACAGTCAGACTCGAAGAGGAGCTGTTTCTGGTCGGCTCTCTGTGCGATGGCTGTTCTGGGCTTGCTGGCTGTGTCTTCCTACCTCTTACTCTGTCAACTTGGAGTTCTACCTTCAAACCAGGTGCGTAGCTTTACTTTGGAAAAGCGAGATCAAATTCCGCCGTGTTGCCTTTCCCCGGTTTCCTTTCAGTCCTCGGAGAGGCTGCTTTAAGTGTGGTGTAAAGCTGGGGAGTTATTTCAGAGCTTGCCTCCGCTGTTCCAGCTGTGAAACAATAATCTGTGTTCAACCAGTTAATCCAGGTGTTGACTTTTGCTGCTCTCAACACCTGGGCGCGCTCTGTATTGGCAAGTTGCAGCGATTCAATCCTCAATCCTGCATTTCATTCCGCTTTAGCCGAGCGATTTAGTGAGCAGCAGTCAGTGCTCTGAGAAACTCTTTCTCTGCTGTTATTGTGGAGTGTGAGAGTCAGCCCGAGTCTGGACAGCCCCAGTGTCTCTGTGTAATGCTCATAAGCTGCCTGTAGATCCGGCTTGAACCTTTGTACTGAAGGTCGCCATGTGTTTCATGGATATTTGGGGTGAATTTCACATTTTAATCGCTTTCCTTGTTTTTTGTCTGAAGGTGGTAACACGGAAGTCTGAGACTGCCCGATTCCAGGATTTAGGGAATCATTCGCCCCTGGCAAACGTCGCTATTAACAGTGGTGAGTGCCCTCTCCAACAATCGCTCTCTCTCCAACAATCTCTCTCTCACCATCAATCTTTTTAACTATATCAAACTCTCCCCCTCTCTCTTTATCAATCTCTCCCTATCAATCTCTCTCTCTCTCTTTGTCTCTCTATCTCCCCCTCTCTTTCAATTTCCCTATCTCTCCATCTCTAGGTCTCTCCATCAATACCTATCAATATATCAATCTCACTATCTATCTCTTTCTCGATTTCTCGCTCGCTATCTCTCTCTACCTCGATCTCTCTCTCCATCTCTCTATATCTCCCTCTCTCCATCTCTCTCTCTATCAATCTCTCTCTCCATCTATCTATTAATCTCACTCTCTATCTCTCCATTTCTCTCACTCCATCTCTCTATCTCTATCTCTCCCTCTCTCTCTATCACTCTGTCTCTCCATCTCTCTATCAATCTCATTATCTCTCTCTCTCTCTCTCTCTATCTCTCTCTCTCTCGTTGTCAGTCAGTTTTTGTTACATGTACATCATGATAGCGACTGAGTGTCCAGCCTTTCTTTTCCAGGTCTGCCTCCTCTCATGAAGCAGGTGGGGAACGACCCGAGGGGAAAAATCGCAGCTCACCTGACAGGTACGAGGCTATTCTTAACGTTATTAATAACTCCGTGTCTTGAAGGTAGCCACTCCCACTGTAGCACAGGAACAACTTGCAGGGCTCTGGGGGAAAAACAGGGGAGTGGGATTAATTGGCTAGCTCTACCAATGAGCCGGCATGGGCACGATAAGTCAAATGGCCTCCTTGTGTGCTGCATCATTCTCTGAATTCCCGGGTGGCAGGAGGTCTCAGCCCATCACTAAAGTGCTCATTCTTGATGTGTGCGCTGAAAGTGGCAGTGGGCTATTTCATTGCAGTGAGCCTATGATCCAAACCCAATCTTGTTCTCACATGGCACAGAATTCACTGGATAGCAATCAGTCCTGGTCAATATTTATCGCTCAATCAACATCACCAGAACAGGGTATCTGGTCACTATCACATTGCTGTTTGTGGGAGCTTGCTGTGCGCAAATTGCCTGCCGTGTTTCCTACAGTACAGCAGTGACTACTCTTCAAAACTATTTCATTGGCTGTAAAGCGCTTAGGAACGTTCTGAGATGTGAAAGGCGCTATAGAAATGCCAGCTGTCTTTTTTCTTTATTCCATCCTTACGATGTTCCCTCTCTCTCTCCCCTCAGCTTCTTCAACCCACAAAGGAAAGGTGATTTGGCAGAATGATGCGGACTCCACCTTCGCCGAGGGGGTGGAGTTCAGGGACAACAGTCTGGTCATCACCACCCCTGGTCAGTACTTTGTCTACACCCAGGTGGTCTTCTACAGCAAGGGATGCCGGGACAAGAGCATCTTTCTGAGCCACGAACTCGCCAAGCTCTCGTCGAGCTATCCGGAGGAAACCTTGCTGCTGAAAGCCACCAAGTCGGCCTGCCACTACGGCCAACACGGAGACCCCTGGTACAAGAGCTCCTACCAGGGAGCCGTATTTGAGTTTGATGCGGGAGATCAGATCTTCTCCAGGGTTAGTGAGGAGGCACTGGGATATGTAGACTCCGCCCAAGGAAAGAGCTTCTTTGGAATATTCGCGTTGTGAGGAGTTCGAGTTTCTTCTTGCGAATGACGAGCAATGATGACTGATCGAGAACTTCCAATTGAAATACAGTGAAAGTGTTCAGGGCACATTGTCCTATCCGGCACTTATGGACAAAGACACTAATGTCTCCGCTATTTTATTGAGAGACTTGTTGCGGGAGAAAATATCAAATGTGTTGAGGTTGGAGGATTGGGTAGTGCGGTGGGTGATCACACTGACCTTTCACCTCTGCCATTCCAGGGTCACGGCCAACACAGACCGTTATTGGTCAGAGAGATTCTGTGCATCTCCTTAAATTACTTGATATTTATTGTTATTAATGTTATTTAAGCTGGTACTCCTCAGGGAGAGAGTAATTAGACAAACCCAAGAGCTAACAAGTGGGGAATCAGTTCTGATATTCAGACTGGTTAGCCCGTGTGATCAGTTATTGGTCCTTGAAGAGTATGGGCTCTGCCTTGACATCTATGTCTGTTCCAATATGTCTATACTATCTCCGTGGACCTTCAGTGATGATATTGGTGGAAAGTCCCTGAGTTTTCTGTTTGGCGATGATGGTCAGCCAGTGCTGTAAAACTCTATGACTCTAGGCTCCCAGCAGTCAACTGGCTTTCCACCTCTACAACCCGATTGGTCATCTTTACACGGGCTAGTACTTTGCTAGAGTGTGATGGGTCGACACTTAACCAATTAAAAAGAAAAAAGAGTATTCTACAACACTACGAAAATCGTCCCCCAAAATATAATCTGGAATGTTCAACTGTTGAATATTAAATGTGGCGGATTGCCAGAAATATATGTTTTATGGAAAAATATGACATCTGTTTTAAAGATGTCTTTCAGTGGCATAAATACTGTCAAGTTTAGGATGTTTCTGACGGATTTAAGTTATTATTTAAATATATTTATTAATTGATTTATTTATATTATTTATTTATATTATTTATATTATTTACTGGTGAGCTGTTGGATGGGATTGAATAAAATATTTTAATGACATGAAATGATTCTTTCTAATTATTGCACATTGGTTTCCATTCAGTGCTTTTCATGAAAAATGATTTCAGTTGAGGGAAGGAATTTTATTAGTTTACAACCTACAATTCAGATAGAGGATCATTAGATTGGAAATCTGAGAGAGGATCAGTAGATTGGGAATCTGCGAGAGGGATCAGTAGATTGGGAGTGTGAGGGAGTGGACAAGTAGATTGGGAATCTAAGAGAGGATCAGCAGATTGGGAATCTGAGACAGGATAAGTCATTGGGATTCTGAGAGAGGGATCAGTAAATTGGGTATCTGAGAGAGGATCAGTAGATTCAGAATATGAGAAAGGATCAGTATATTGGGAATCTGAGAGAGGGATCAGTAGATTGGGAATATGAGAGAGGATCAGTAGATTCGGACTATGAGAGAGGATCAGTAGATTGGGAATCTGAGAGAGGGATCAGTAGATTGGGAATCTGAGAGAGGATCAGTAGATTCGGACTATGAGAGAGGATCAGTAGATTGGGAATCTGAGAGAGGGATCAGTAGATTGGGAATCTGAGAGAGGGATCAGTAGATTAGGAATCTGAGAGGGGGGATCAGAAGATTAGAAATCTGAGAGAGTATCAGCAGATTGGGAACTTGAGAGAGGGTCCGTAGATTGGGAATCTGAGAGAGGATCAGCAAATTAGTAATCTGAGAGAGTATCAGGAGATTGGGAATTTGAGAGAGGGTCAGTAGATTGGGAATCTGTGTGAGGTGACAGGTTAGGGGCCTTCACTGTGTAACTTTACAGGTCATGGGTTATCGCTGTGTGAGATGACAGTTCTGGATATGCCTCTAATTAAAGAACCAACTATAGGAAATTCCTCCCCGACTCCATAATTCAATGAAGATAGATGCAGGAGATGATTGCTTACTGGAGCTTAGGAGATCTGCTGTGTAGGGTTTAGTCAATAAGTTGTACAAACTGCTGACTTGGGCCTGAGAGGGCAATGGGGGCTGAATTAAAGGAATTTGAAGGTGGGTACGATCTTCAACATCGACAGGAGGGGACTGATAGTCATCACAATGTCACCATTCACAAGTTGCTTTACTCTTGGCCAAACCAGCTGGCTCACTGATTGTTCCACCAGCACAGCTCCCCCGCTCACTTCACCAAACCTCACTGGCCGGACAGAAATAGCTCAGTATTTAAGGCTGCTTTCAGAATTTACACACTTTTTATCTTTCCAGTTTCCCGTTGCTGTATCTTGGACAGGTAACTCTCCTCAGCCGTGTCTCAATGGGTCACACCTCTCGCCTCTGACTCAGAAGGGCGTGAGTTCAAGTCCCTCTCCAGAGACATGAGCCCACAATCCCGGCTGACACACCAGTGCCAGTACTGAGGGAGTGCTGCACTGTTGGAGGTGCCATCTTTTGGAAAAGACATTAAAACAAAGCCCTGTCTGCCCTCTCGGGTGGACACAAAAGATTCCACGGCACTATTTTGAATAAGAGCAATGGAGTTCTCCCAGTAGTGGGGAAGCTTTTAGAAATGATAATCCGGGACAAAATTAACAATCACTTGGACAAGTGTGGATTAATTAAGGAAAGCCAGCATGGATTTGTTAAAGGCAGGTCATGTTTAACTAACTTGATTGAGTTTTTTGCTGAGGTAACAGACTGGTTTGATGAGGGCAATGCGGTTGATATGGTGTACATGGACTTCCAAAAGGTGTTAGATAAATTGCCGCATAATATGCTTGCCAGCAAATTTGAAGCCCATGGAACAACAGGGACAGTGGCAGCATGGCTACAAAATTGACAAGAGACAGGGTACAGAGAGTGGTGAACAGTTGTTTATTGGATTGGAGGAAGGTATACATTGGTGTTCCCAGGTGTCGGTGCTAGGACCACTGCTTTTCTTGCTATATATTAATGACTTGGACGTGGGTGTACAGGGCACAATTTCAAAATTTGCAGATGAAACAATACATGGAAATATAGTGAACAGTGAGGAGGACAGTGATAGGCTTCAAGAATCATTGACAGGCTGGTGAAATGGGTGGACATGTGGCCGATGAAATCTAACGCAGAAAATTGCGAAGTGATACATTTTGGTAGGAAAACGAGGAGAGGCAACATAAACTGAAAGGTATAATTCTAAAGGATGAACAGAGTGACCTGGGGGTATATGTATACAAATCATTGAAGGTGGCAGGGCTGGTTGAGGAAGTGGTGAATAAAAGCATATGTGATCCTGTGCTTCATAAATAGAGGTAAAGAGTGCAAAATTGTGGAAATTATGGTGAACTTTAATAAAACACTGGTTTTGCCTCAACTGGAATACTGTGTCTAATTCTGGGCATTGCACTTTAGGAAGGATATGAAGACCTTAGAGACAGTACAGAGAAGATATATGAGAATTATTCCAGGGATGAAGGACTTTAGTTACGTGGATAGACTGGAGAAGCTGGGGTTGTTCTCCTTAGAGCAGAGAAGATTGAGAGGAGATTTGACAGAGGGGTTCAAAATCATGAGGGGTCTAAACAGAGTAGATAGAGAGAAACTGTTCCCATTGGTGGAAGGGTGGAGAATCAGAGGACACAGATTCAAAGTGATTGGCAGAAAAACCAATGGCGACATGAGGAATAACGTTTTTACGCAGCGAGTGGTTAGGATCTGGAATGCACTGACTGAAAGGATGGCGGAGGCAAAGTCAATTGTGGTTTTCAATATGGAATTGGATAAGTAAACAAAGGAAAAAAAATTGCAGGGCTGCGGGGAAATGGCGGTGGAGTGGGACTAGCTGAAGTGCTCTTGCAGAGAGCCGGCTCGGGATTGACGGGATGAAAGGCCTCTTTCTGTGCTGTAACCATTCTATGATTCTATGATTATATGGGTGTCCTGGCCAATATTTATCCCTCAATCAACATCACCAAAACAGAATATCTGGTAATTATCTCATTGTATTTGTGGGAGCTTGCTGTGCACAAATTGGTTGCTGCATTTCCTACTTTACAACAGTGACGACACTTCAAAGTACTTAATTAGCTGTAAAGCACTTTGGGATGTCCTGAGATCATGAATGCTGCTATATAAAGCAAGTTCTTTCTTCACTCATTCAATCCAGATCCCAATTTAAGAATGATAATCCAGGCTGACATTTCAGTGCAATGCTGAGGGAGTGCTGCACTGTCGGAAGTGTCATCTTTCAGATGAGCCATTAAACCAAAGGCTTGGTTTGTTCAGGTGCATGTGAAAAATCCCATGGCACTCTTTTTAAAAGAGTTTGTCTTGCAGGAGTGCATTGCTTGATTTTTTGTCCATTTAATTTCCAGACATTAGGAGCATGGGAAAAGGAGAAGACCATCCAGCCACTTGAAATTATTCTGCCATTCAATGGCTGATCTGTATCTTAACATAATTTATCCGCCTTTGCTCCATATCCCTTGATACCCTTAGCTAGCAAAAATCTATCAACCTCAGGCCTGTAAATTTCAATTGACCCAAAATCCACAGCCAATTGGGGAGCAAGTTTCAGATTTCCACCACCATTTGCGTGAAGAAGTGTTTCCTGATTTGACTCCTGATTGGCCAGCCACTAATTTAAAATTATGTCTCCTTGCTCTGCACTCCCCCACCAAGAGGAAATAGTATCTCTGTTGGATTAACTCTAAGATCTGTTAGGCTTCATACTTACTCCTTCGCTCTCTGGGAATTAACTGTTCACCATGTAAAATGAAAAAAATACATTGATTAATAATTTACTTCCCCATTTCTAGAAAGCAGATTGAAGAACATTGTTTTTGGAGAAGGGAGAGTCAGAGAAAGGAAACTTACATTAGTTGAGGTGAATCAGGCTATAGTTGGGATGAAATGTCGTTCCAAATCCTAGGGAAGTACTGTAAGGGTTAAAGGTAGATAAAGTCCTTCTGATGCTAATCCATTACGCCCAGGTCAGAGGCTGTTGTTCTGTGGCGAATATCTCACCTCCTGACTCCCCAAAGAATTTCCACCATCTACAAGACACAAGTCAGAAGCATGATGGAATACTCTCCACTCGCCTGGATGAGTGCAGCTCCAACAACACTCCAGGACAAAGCATCCCGCTTGATTGGCACCCATCCACCACCTTAAACATTCACTCCCTCCACCACCAGCGCACCATGGCTGCAGTGTATACCATCTAGAAGATGCAGTGCAGCAACTCACCAAGGCTTCTATGACAGCACCTCCCAAACCCGCGACCTCTGCCACCTAGAAGGACAAGGGCAGCAGGTGCATGGGGACACCAGCACCTCCAAGTTCCCCTCCACGTCACACACCATCCTGACTTACAAGTATATCACCGATCCTTCATCGTCGCTGGGTCATAATCCTGGAACTCCCTCACTAACAGCACTGTGGGAGCACCTTCACCACATGGATTGCAGCGGTTCAAGAAGGCAGCTCACCACCACCTTCTCCAGGGCAATTTGGGATGGGCAGTAAATGCTGGCCTTGCCAGCGACGCCCACATCTCCGAACATAAAAAAAAATGTCATTACTGTCCCAGGTAAGAGTTAACGCAGGCTAGATGTAGAGTAATACTGCATGGTCCAGATCACCTGGAACATAGGAACACAGCAACAGGAGGAGGCCATTCAGCTCCTTGGGCCAGTTCTGCCATTCAGTCAGATCCTGGCTGATCTATATCTCAACTCCATTTACCCACCTTTGCTCCATATCCTTACCCAACAAACATTTGTCGATCTCAGTCTTGAGAGCTCCAATTGCTGCCCAGAATCCATAGCTTCTGGGGAACAGATTTCCCAATTTCGACTATCCTTTGTGTAAAAAGTGCACCCTCACATCACCCTGAATGGCCTCACTCTAATTTTAAGATGATGTTGTAGCGGTTCGTGTAGATCGCCACTCAATAAGAGAGTTTGACATTGACGAACTATTAACAAGTTGTTTATTTACAGGAACAGACTATTACATCAGGTAAGATGGCAGTTAAGATGGCTGACTGTAGGAGCAGCGTGGTATAGGTCTTGTCCCAGTGGGGACTCCACGAGGACTAACTAGAAGTTTCTGAGCTCAACTGCCAGCAGGTTCTGAGCTCTACTGTTGGAAGGTTCCGAGCTCTGATGTCATGACGTCAGAGTACAGGAGAGAAGCCTGAGTATAGTATCAGACACATACAGTAAGGTAAGTTAAAGGGAATTATATATCTCAATGTAAGGGACAATCTGGTGGTACCGCCACATAGGCCCCCCCAGAATTCACTTTAACGAAAGTCCAAGGATGAGATGGTCTGACGAGCTGGTGGTTTCGGCGGTCGTGCTGTCTCGGCTTGGCGAGCGAGTTCCGAAGATGCTGCTCCTGAGGGGATCCATACATGCGTCATGGTGAATAAAGTGTATCCGTCAGGCGAAGGACCATGGAGACGTGCGAAACAACAGGCCTTGTCAGAGTGACGGGCAGGTTGGGCGGACGCGGGCGATGACTCTGTTGATGTTGGAACAAGTCCTTGTTATAACGAACTCTGCAGGAATGCCAAATGAACGTTCCAGAAGGGCTTGACAGGCGAGGTGAGTGAACTCGCCGACAGCTGAGCGAAACCTTCAGGAGGCTGGAACACGCAGAACGGTGTGTGCGATAGTGCTACGACGTTAACACAATGGAGGGTGAAGAGTTGCTGCATTGATCAGTGATCGATGAGGCCAGCAACTTTCACGTGGTTGATCACGGCTGCAGGATGCCCGTTGGACCCGTCCTCGATGTATGCAGCTTCAGTAGATGTTTGCATTTGTTAAAGGGAAAACTGGAGAAAGGGCGGCAATGGTCCGGGTTGTTATTGCTTTCAGGAGGGGTTAACTCTGCCTGGAGGGCGGCAACACTTGTAACAGTTGTAGATTTAGGAGAAAACAGCCGGGAGGGCGACACGCCTTTTGTTCACGCTGAATCATGTAGTAGGTAAAACAACCAGCAGGCTGAAGGGCTGGTGCATCGTCGGCAGAGAAGGAGTCTTCATTTTTCACGAAGGATGGGTCCTCGTGGTTCGCAAGTGATGGGTCCTCATGTTTCGCGGGGGTGAGTCCTCGTGGCATCCCCGCAGGACGTGCTCCGATTTGGTGGGCCCGAACATGCTGTACCCCACGCTTGGAGAGATTTATACTTGCTGTCACTGTGGACGTAAAGGCGGACGATCCATGTGGCGGTAGGATAGACGAGTATGGGGACCATGAGCAAGTGAGTGGTCGCCGCTGCATCGATGTTCTTGTCGAACGGGGCTTCTACCGGTATAAAGCACGAGGGACAATGTGGCTCCCTGGATTGCGGTAGCGACAGCAAAACGGCTGGTGCTTCCATGGCGTGCTTCTGTTGTGAAAATTGCTCACAAAATAAACGAACGGGGTCCGCTTGAGGTTTGTCCGTGTCAAACGGGATCTGCTCCAGGCTGCGCTTACCTTGCAAATACGTTCACAAAGATGGGGTCGCCTTTGGCGGAGTGAGGCGGTTGCTGTACCGTGGTTGTTCGTCGGTTGTGCGTTGGTCATCTTGTGGGAAGACAAGGTTCAGCCACGCGTTGCTGCCGTGAAAATCGTTCATGGATACGGGTTCACCAATTGTAGTGTTGGAATTGATGAGCTCCCGTACTCACGTCGTTCGGTCACCAATGTAGCGGTTGGTGTTCGTCAGTCGTCTTCTGTGAAGATGAGGGTCAGGCTGCGCGTTGCTTCCGTGAAAATCGTTCACGGATACGGGGTCACCAATTGTAGTGTAGGAATTGATGAGCTCCCGTACTCACATCGTTGGGTCACCAATGAAGCGGTTTGTGTAGATCGCCACTAAATAAGAGAGTTTGACTTCGACGAACTATTAACAAGTTGTTTATTTACAGGAACAGACTATTACATCAGGTAAGATGGCAGGTAAGATGGCTGACTGTAGGAGCAGCGTGGTATAGGTCTTGTCCCAGCGGGGACTCCACGAGGACTAACTAGAAGTTTCCGAGCTCAACTGCCAGCAGGTTCCGAGCTCTACTGTTGGAAGGTTCCGAGCTCTGATGTCATGACGTCAGAGTACAGGAGAGAAGCCTGAGTATAGTAACAGACACATACAGTAAGGTAAGTTAAAGGGAATTATGTATCTCAATGTAACGGACAACCGGTGGTACCGCCACAATGTCCTCTTGTTCTTGAATCCTCCACCAGCAGAAATAGTTTCTCTGTTTCTGCTCCATCGGATCCTTTAACATTTTAAACACCTCGATCAGATCACCCCTCAATCTCTTATACTCAAGGTAACACAAGCCTAGTTTATGCAAGCTGTCCTTATAATGGAGATAGAGAGATTTTTGAACAATAAGGCAGTGAAGGGTTGTGGGCAGCGGGCAGGGAAATGGAGCTGAGCCCAAGATCAGATCAGCCATGATCTCATTAAATGGCGGAGCAGGCTCGAGGGGCCAAATGGCCGACTCCTGCTCCTATTTCTTATGTTCTTATCTTTAACCCTGTAAACCCTGATCTAATTCTGGCGAATCTGTGCCGCAATCCCTCCAATGCCGATATATCCTTCCTGACCTTGTATCCTGGCCAATATTTATCCTTCAACCAAAATCACCAAAACAGATGATCTACTCATTCATCTCATTGCTGTTTCTGGGATCTTGCTGTGCGCAAACTCCTTTCCTGTTTCCTACATTACAGCAGTGACAACTCTTTAAAAAATATTTAATTGGCTGTAAAGCGCTTTGGAAAACTGAAAGGTCGTGCGAGGCATTATAGAACTGAAAGTTGTTTCGTTATTATCTTACTTAATTTAATCTCCTGATAACCTTCTATCTTCTTTCTCTCTTTCATTTTTAATGACGCAGTCATTGGTACAGTGTAAATACATTTAGCAAATGGGGCAGAATTTGTGTCCACTTTTGGTTTTGTTAAAGTTTCAGGAGAACTTTGCGAAACTGACTGGCTACTTGTACATTGAGTGAAAGTTAGGCTGATCCGGGCTCGCATCATGAGTACACTCAGCTCAGGAGAAGTTGTGTTTTTTCCAATTGCCGCAGCCTTAAGCTGGGTATTTCCCGCTCCATTGCATCACGGTTGCAGGTGGTGTTGGCCTGATCTTTATATAGAGCTGGTGTGTAGCTGCAGGGACACAAAGCACTGAGAGAGCTGAGAGACAGACGGCTGGTCCCAACAAAGCTCCGACTGACACCTGAGACCATGAGTAGTGAGCAGAAGATGCTGGACATTGAGAATGGAGGAGTGGTTCTGGTCAGACCGTCAGACTCGAAGAGGAGCTGTTTCTGGCCGGCTCTCTGTGCGATGGCTGTTCTGGGCTTGCTGGCTGTGTCTTCCTACCTCTTACTCTGTCAACTTGGAGTTCTACCTTCAAACCAGGTGCGTAGCTCTACTTTGGAAAAGCGAGATCAAATTCCGCCGTGTTGCCTTTCCCGAGTATCCTTTCAGTCCTCGGAGAGGCTGCTTTAAGTGTGGTGTAAAGCTGGGGAGTTATTTCAGAGCTTGCCTCCGGTGAATTTCACATTTTAATCGCTTTCCTTGTTTATTGTCTGAAGGTGGTAACACGGAAGTCTGAGACTGCCCGATTCCAGGATTTAGGGAATCATTCGTCCCTGGCAAACGTCGCTATTAACAGTGGTGAGTGCCCTCTCCAACAATCGCTCTCTCTCCAACAATCGCTCTCTCTCCAACAATCTCTCTCTCACCATCAATCTTTTTAGCTATATCAAACTCTCCCCCTCTCTCTCTATCAATCTCTCCCTATCAATCTCTCTCTCTCTCTTTGTCTCTCTATCTCCCCCTCTCTTTCAATTTCCCTATCTCTCCATCTCTAGGTCTCTCTATCAATACCTATCAATATATCAATCTCACTATCTATCTCTCTTCCTCTATTTCTCGCTCGCTGTCTCTCTCTACCTCGATCTCTCTCTCCATCTCTCTATATCTCCCTCTCTCCATCTCTCTCTCTATCAATCTCTCTCTCCATCTATCTATTAATCTCACTACCTATCTCTCCATCTCTCTCACTCCATCTCTCTCTCTATCTCTATCTCTCCCTCTCTCTCTATCACTCTGTCTCTCCATCTCTCTATCAATTTCATTATTTCTCTCTCTCTCTCTCTATCTCTCGTTGTCAGTCAGTTTTTGTTACATGTACATCATGATAGCGACTGAGTGTCCGGCCTTTCTTTTCCAGGTCTGCCTCTTCTCATGAAGCAGGTGGGGAACGACCCGAGGGGAAAAATCGCAGCTCACCTGACAGGTACGAGGCTATTCTTAACGTTATTATTAACTCCGTGTCCTGAAGATAGCCACTCCCACTGTAGCACAGGAACAATTTGCAGGGCTCTGGGGAAAAAGCAGAGGGATTGGGATTAATTGGCTAGCTCTACCAATGAGCCGGCATGGGCACGATAAGTCAAATGGCCTCCTTGTGTGCTGCATCATTCTCTGGATCCCCGGGTGGCAGGAGGTCTCAGCCCATCACTAAAGTGCTCATTCTTGATGTGTGCGCTGAAAGTGGCAGTGGGCTATTTCATTGCAGTGAGCCTATGATCCAAACCCAATCTTGTTCTCACATGGCACAGAATTCACTGGATAGCAATCAGTCCTGGCCAATATTTATCGCTCAATCAACATCACCAGAACAGGGTATCTGGTCACTATCTCATTGCTGTTTGTGGGAGCTTGCTGTGCGCAAATTGCCTGCCGTGTTTCCTACAGTACAGCAGTGACTACTCTTCAAAACTATTTCATTGTCTGTAAAGCGCTTAGGAACGTTCTGAGATGTGAAAGGCGCTATAGAAATGCCAGTTGTCTTTTTTCTTTACTCCATCCTTACGATGTTCCCTCTCTCTCTCCCCTCAGCTTCTTCAACCCACAAAGGAAAGGTGATTTGGCAGAATGATGCGGACTCCACCTTCGCCGAGGGGGTGGAGTTCAGGGACAACAGTCTGGTCATCACCACCCCTGGTCAGTACTTTGTCTACACCCAGGTGGTCTTCTACAGCAAGGGATGCCGGGACAAGAGCATCTTTCTGAGCCACGAACTCGCCAAGCTCTCGTCCAGCTATCCGGAGGAAACCTTGCTGCTGAAAGCCACCAAGTCGGCCTGCCACTACGGCCAACACGGAGAGCCCTGGTACAAGACCTCCTACCAGGGAGCTGTATTTGAGTTTGATGCGGGAGATCAGATCTTCTCCAGGGTTAGTGAGGAGGCGCTGGGATATGTAGACTCCGCCCAAGGAAAGAGCTTCTTTGGAATATTCGCGTTGTGAGGAGTTCGAGTTTCTTCTTGCGAATGACGAGCAATGATGACTGATCGAGAACTTCCAATTGAAATACAGTGGAAAGTGTTTCGGGCACATTGTCCTATCCGGCACTAATGGGACAAAGAGACTAATGTCTCCGCTATTTTATTGAGAGACTTGTTGCGGGAGAAAATATCAAATGTGTTGAGGTTGGAGGATTGGGTAGTGCGGTGGGTGATCACACTGACCTTTCACCTCTGCCATTCCAGGGTCACGGCCAACACAGACCGTTATTGAGCAGAGAGATTCTGTGCATCTCCTTAATTTACTTGATATTTATTGTTATTAATGTTATTTAAGCTGGTACTCCTCAGGGAGAGAGTAATTAGACAAACCCAAGAGGTAACAAGTGGGGAATCAGTTCTGATATTCAGACTGGTTAACCCGTGTGATCAGTTATTGGTCCTTGAAGTGTATGGGCTCTGCCTTGCCATCTATGTCTGTTCCAATATGTCTATACTATCTCCGTGGACCTTCAGTGATGATATTGGTGGAAAGTCCCTGAGTTTTCTGTTTCGCGATGATGGCCAGCCAAGCTCCCAGCAGTCAACTGGCTTTCCACCTCTACAAACCGATTGGTCATCTTTACACGGGCTACTACTTTTCTAGAGTGTGATGGGTCGACACTTAACCAATTAAAAAGAAAAAAGAGTATTCTACAACACTACGAAAATTGTCCCCCAAAATATAATCTGGAATGTTCAACTGTTGAATATTAATTGTGGCGGATTGCCAGAAATATATGTTTTGTGGAAAAATGTGACATCTGTTTTAAAGATGTCTTTCAGTGGCATAAATACTGTCAAGTTTAGGATGTTTCTGACGGATTTAAGTTATTATTTAAATATATTTATTAATTAATTATTTATATTATTTATTTATATTATTTATATTATTTACTGGTGAGCTGTTGGATGGGATTGAATAAAATATTTTAATGACATGAAATGATTCTGTCTAATTATTGCACATTGGTTTCCATTCAGTGCTTTTCATGAAAAATGATTTCAGTTGAGGGAAGGAATTTTATTCGTTTACAACCTGCAATTCAGATAGAGGATCATTAGATTGGAAATCTGAGAGAGGATCAGTAGATTGGGAATCTGCAAGAGGGATCAGTAGATTGGGAGTGTGAGGGAGTGGACAAGTAGATTGGGAATCTAAGAGAGGATCAGCAGATTGGGAATCTGAGAGAGGATTAGTCATTGGGATTCTGAGAGAGGGATCGGTAAATTGGGAATCTGAGAGAGGGATCAGTAGATTTAGAATATGAGAGAGGATCAGTATATTGGGAATCTGAGAGAGGGATCAGTAGATTGGGAATATGAGAGAGGATCAGTAGATTCAGAATATGAGAGAGGATCAGTATATTGGGAATCTGAGAGAGGGTTCAGTAGATTGGGAATATGAGAGAGGATCAGTAGATTCAGAATATGAGAGAGGATCAGTATATTGGGAATCTGAGAGAGGGTTCAGTAGATTGGGAATATGAGAGAGGATCAGCAGATTAGAAATCTGAGAGAGGGTCAGTAGATTGGGAATATGAGAGAGGATCAGTAGATTCGGAATATGAGAGAGGATCAGTAGATTGGGAATCTGAGAGAGGGATCAGTAGATTGGGAATCTGAGAGGGGGGATCAGAAGATTGGGAATATGAGAGAGGGGATCAGTCGATTGGGAACCTGAGAGAGGATCAGCAGATTAGAAATCTGAGAGAGTATCAGGAGATTGGGAACTTGAGAGAGGGTCGGTAGATTGGGCATCTGAGAGAGGATCAGCAAATTAGTAATCTGAGAGAGTATCAGGAGATTGGGAATCTGTGTGAGATGACAGTTCCGGGTATGCCTCTAATTAAAGAACCAACTGTAGGGAATTCCTCTCCGACTCCATAAGTCAATGAAGATAGATGCAGGAGATAATTGCTTACTGGAGTTAGGAGATCTGCTGTGTTGGGTTTAGTCAATAAGTTGTACAAACTGCTGACTTGGGCCTGAGAGGGCAATGGGGGCTGAATTAAAGGAATTTAAAGGTGGGTACGATCTTCAACATCGACAGGAGGGGACTGATAGTCATCACAATGTCACCATTCACAAGTTGCTTTACTCTTGGCCAAACCAGCTGGCTCACTGATTGTTCCACCAGCACAGCTCCCCCGCTCACTTCACCAAACCTCACTGGCCGGACAGAAATAGCTCAGTATTTAAGGCTGCTTTCAGAATTTACACAATTCTTATCTTTCCAGTTTCCCGTTGCTGTATCTTGGACAGGTTACTCTCCTCAGCCTTGGCTCAATGGTTCACACCTCTCGCCTCTGACTCAGAAGGGCGTGAGTTCAAGTCCCTCTCCAGAGACTTGTGGCCACAATCCCGGCTGACACACCAGTGCCAGTACTGAGGGAGTGCTGCACTGTTGGAGGTGCCATCTTTTGGATGAGACATTAAAACAAAGCCCTGTCTGCCCTCTCGGGTCGACACAAAAGATTCCACGGCACTATTTTGAATAAGAGCAATGGAGTTCTCCCAGTAGTGGGGAAGCTTTTAGAAATGATAATCCAGGACAAAATTAACAATCACTTGGACAAGTGCGGATTAATTAAGGAAAGCCAGCATGGTTTTGTTAAAGGCAAGTAATGTTTAACTGACTTGATTGAGGTTTTTGCTGAGGTAACAGAGTGGGTTGATGAGGGCAATACGGCTAATATGGTGTACATGGACTTCCAAAAGGTGTTAGATAAATTGGTGCATAATATGCTTGCCAGCAAATTTGAAGCCCATGGAACAACAGGGACAGTGGCAACATGGATAAAAAATTGACAAGAGACGGGATATAGAGAGTAGTGGTGAACAGTTGTTTATTGGATTGGAGGAAGGTATACATTGGTGTTCCCAGGTGTCGGTGCTAGGACCACTGCTTTTCTTGCTATATATTAATGACTTGGACGTGGGTGTACAGGGCACAATTTCAAAATTTGCAGATGACACAATACTTGGAAATATAGTGAACAGTGAGGAGGACAGTGATTGGCTTCAAGAATAATTGACAGGCTGGAGAAATGGGCGGACATGTGGCCGATGAAATTTAATGCAGAAAATTACAAAGTGATACATTTTGGTAGGAAAACGAGGAGAGGCAACATAAACTGAAAGGTATAATTCTAAAGGATGAACAGAGTGACCTGGGGGTATATGTATACAAATCATTGAAGGTGGCAGGGCTGGTTGAGGAAGTGGTTAGAAAAAGCATATGTGATCCTGTGCTTCATAAATAGAGGTATAGAGTACAAAATTGTGGAAATTATGGTGAACTTTAATAAAACACTGGTTTGGCCTCAACTGGAGTATTGTGTCCAATTCTGGGCATCACACTTTAGGAAGGATGTGAAGACCTTAGAGACAGTACAGAGAAGATATATGAGAATTATTCCAGGGATGAAGGACTTTAGTTACGTGGATAGACTGGAGAAGCTGGGGTTGTTCTCCTTCGGGCAGAGAAGATTGAGAGGAGATTTGACAGAGGGGTCAAAATCATGAGGGGTCTAAACAGAGTAGATAGAGAGAAACTGTTCCCATTGGTGGAAGGGTGGAGAATCAGAGGACACAGATTCAAAGTGATTGGCAGAAAAACCAATGGCGACATGAGGAATAACGTTTTTACGCAGCCAGTGGTTAGGATCTGGAATGCACTGACTGAAAGGGTGGCGGAGGCAAATTCAATTGTGGTTTTCAAAATGGAATTGGATAAGTACACAAAGGAAAAAAAATTGCAGGGCTGCGGCGAAATGGCGGTGGAGTGGTACTAGCTGAAGTGCTCTTGCAGAGAGCCGGCTTGGGATTGATGGGATGAAAGGCCTCTTTCTGTGCTGCTATGGGTGTCCTGGCCAATATTTATCCCTCAATCAACATTACCAAAACAGATTATCTGGTAATTATCTCATTGTATTTGTGGGAGCTTGCTGTGCACAAATTGGTTGCTGCATTTCCTACTTTACAACAGTGACGACACTTCAAAGTACTTAATTGGCTGTAAAGCACTTTGGGATGTCCTGAGGTCATGAATGCTGCTATATAAATCAAGTTCTTTCTTCACTCATTCAATCCAGATCCCAATTTAAGAATGATAATCTAGGCTGACATTTCAGTGCAGTGCTGAGGAAGCGCTTCACTGTCGGAAGTGTCGTCTTTCAGATGAGCCATTAAACCAAAGGCTTGGTTTGTTCAGGTGCATGTGAAAAATCCCATGGCATTCTTTTTAAAAGAGACATGGGGGCTGAACTTTGTCTTGCAGGAGTGCATTGCTTGATTTTTTGTCCATTTAATTTCCAGACTTTAGGAGCATGGGACAAGGGGAAGACCATCCAGCCACTTGAAAATGTTCTGCCATTCAATGGCTGATCTGTATCTTAACATCATTTGTCCGCCTTTGCTCCATATCCCTTGATACCCTTAGCTAGCAAAAATCTATCAACCTCAGTCCTGTAAATTTCAATTGACTCAAAATCCACAGCCAATTGGGGAGCAAGTTTCAGATTTCCACCACCATTTGTGTGAAGATGTGTTTCCTGATTTCACTCCTGATTGGCCAGCCACTAATTTAAAATTATGTCTCCTTGCTCTGCACTTCCCCACCAAGAGGAAATAGTATCTCTGTTGGATTAACTCTAAGATCTGTTAGGCTTCATACTAACTCCTTCGCGCTCTGGGAATTAACTGTTCACCATGTAAAATGAAAAATATATATTGATTAATAATTTACTTCCCCATGTCTAGAAAGCAGATTGAAGAACATTGTTTTTGGAGAAGGGAGAGTCAGAGAAAGGAAACTTACATTAGTTGAGGTGAATCAGGCTATAGTTGGGATGAAATGTCTATCCAAATCCTTGGGAAGTACTGTAAGGGTTAAAGGTAGATAAAGTTCTTCTGATGCTAATCCATTACGCCCAGGTCAGAGGCTGTTATTCTGTGGCGAATATCTCACCTCCTGACTCCCCAAAGAATTTCCACCATCTACAAGACACAAGTCAGAAGCATGATGGAATACTCTCCACTTGCCTGGATGAGTGCAGCTCCAACAACACTCCAGGACAAAGCATCCCGCTTGATTGGCACCCATCCACCACCTTAAACATTCACTCCCTCCACCACCAGCGCACCATGGCTGCAGTGTATACCATCTAGAAGATGCAGTGCAGCAACTCACCAAGGCTTCTATGACAGCACCTCCCAAACCCGCGACCTCTACCACCTAGAAGGACAAGGGCAGCAGGTGCATGGGGACACCAGCACCTCCAAGTTCCCCTCCAAGTCACACACCATCCTGACTTAGAAGTATATCGCCGATCTTTCATCGTCACTGGGTCAAAATCCTGGAACTCCCTCACTAACAGCACTGTGGGAGCACCTTCACCACACGGATTGCAGCGGTTCAAGAAGGCAGCTCACCACCACCTTCTCCAGGGCAATTTGGGATTGGCAGTAAATGCTGGCCTTGCCATCGACGCCCACATCCCCGAACATATAAAAAAATGTCATTACTGTCCCAGGTAAGAGTTAACGCAGGCTAGATGTAGAGTAATACTGCCTGGTCAAGATCACCTGGAACATAGGAACACAGCAACAGGAGGAGGCCATTCAGCTCCTTGGGCCAGTTCTGCCATTCTGTCAGATCCTGGCTGATCTATATCTCAACTCCATTTACCCACCTTTGCTCCATATCCCTTGATACCCTTACCCAACAAACATCTGTCAATCTCAGTCTTGAGAGCTCCAATTGCCCACCAGAATCCATAGCCTCTGGGGAAGAGAGTTCTCGATTTCCACTATCCTTTGTGTAAAAAGTGCACCCTCACATCACCCTGAGCGGCCTCACTCTAATTTTAAGATTATGTTGTAGCGGTTCGTGTAGATCGCCACTAAATAAGAGAGTTTGACTTCGACGAACTATTAACAAGTTGTTTATTTACAGGAACAGACTATTACATCAGGTAAGATGGCAGGTAAGATGGCTGACTGTAGGAGCAGCGTGGTATAGGTCTTGTCCCAGCGGGGACTCCACGAGGACTAACTAGAAGTTTCCGAGCTCAACTGCCAGCAGGTTCCGAGCTCTGCTGTTGGAAGGTTCCGAGCTCTGAAGTCATGACATCAGAGTACAGGAGAGAAGCCTGAGTATAGTAACAGACACATACAGTAAGGTAAGTTAAAGGGAATTATGTATCTCAGTGTAAGGGACAACCGGTGGTACTGCCACATAGGCCCCCCCAGAATTCACTTTAACGACAGTCCAAGAATGAGATGGTCTGACGAGCTGGTGGTCTCGGCGGTCGTGCTGTCTCGGCTTGGCGAGCGAGTTCCGAAGATGCTGCTCCTGAGGGGATCCGTACACACGTCGTGGCGAATAAAGTGTATCCGTCAGGCGAAGGACCGTGGAGACGTACGAAACAGCAGGCCTTGACAGAGTGACGGGCAGGTTGGGCGGACGCGGGTGATGACTCTGTTGATGTTGGAACAAGTCCTTGTTATAACAAACTCTGCAGGAATGCCAAACGAACGTTCCAGAAGGACTTGACAGGTGAGGTGAGTGAACTCGCCGACAGGTGAGCGAAACCTTCAGGAGGCTGGAACACGCAGAACGGTGGGTGCGATAGTGCTACGAAGTTAACACAACGGAGGGTGAAGAGTTGCTGCGTTGATCAGTGATCGGTGAGGCCAGCAACTTTCACGTGGTTGATCGCAGCCACAGGATGCCCGTTGGACCCGTCCTCGATGTGTGCAGCTTCAGTAGATGTTTGATTTTGTTAAAGGGAAAACTGGAGAAAGGCGATAACGGTCTGGGTTGTTATTGCTTTCAGGAGGGGTTAACTCTGCCTGGAGGGCGGCAACACTTGTAACAGTTGTAGATTTAGGAGAAAACAGCTGGGAGGGCGACACGCCTTTTGTTCACGCCGAATCGTGTAGTAGGTAAAACAACCAGCAGGCTGAAGGGCTGGTGCATCGTCGGCGGAGAAGGAATCTTCATTTTTCACAAGGGATGGGTCGTCGTGGTTCGTGAGGGATGGGTCCTCGTGTTTCGCGGGGGTGAGTCCTCGTGGTATCCCTGCAGGGCGCGCTCCAATTTTGTGGGCCCGAACATGCTGTACCCCACACTTGGAGAGATTTATACTTGCTGTCGCTATGGACGTAAAGGCGGACGATCCGTGTGGCGGTAGGATAGATGAGTACGGGGACCATGAGCAAGTGCGTGGTCGCCGCTGCATCGATGTTCTCGTCGAACGGGGCTTCTACCGGTATAAAGCACGAGGGAGACTGTGGATCCCTGGATTATGGTAGCAACAGCAAAATGGCTGGTGCTTCCATGGCGTGCTTCTGTTGTGAAAATTGCTCACAAAAAAAACGAACGGGGTCCGCTTGAGGTTTGTCCGTGTCAAACGGGATCTGCTCCAGGCTGCGCTTACCTTGCAAATACGTTCGCAAAGACAGGGTCGCCTTTGGCTGAGTGAGGCGGTTGCTGTACCGTGGTTCTTCGTCGGTTGCGCGTTGGTCGTCTTGTGAGAAGACGAGGTTCAGGCACGCGTTGCTACCGTGAAAATCATTCACGGATACGGGTTCACCAATTGTAGTGTTGGAATTGATGATCTCCCGTACTCACATCGTTGGGTCACCAATGCAGCGGTTGGTGTTCGTCGCTCGTCTTCTGTGAAGATGAGGGTCAGGCTGCGCGTTGCTTCCGTGAAAATCGTTCACGAATACGGGGTCACCAATTGTAGTGTAGGAATTGAAGAGCTCCCGTACTCACATCGTTGGGTCACCAATGTAGCGGTTCGTGTAGATCGCCACTAAATAAGAGAGTTTGACTTCGACGAACTATTAACAAGTTGTTTATTTACAGGAACAGACTATTACATCAGGTAAGATGGCAGGTAAGATGGCTGACTGTAGGAGCAGCGTGGTATAGGTCTTGTCCCAGCGGGGACTCCACGAGGACTAACTAGAAGTTTCCCAGCTCAACTGCCAGCAGGTTCCGAGCTCTACTGTTGGAAGGTTCCAAGCTCTGATGTCATGACGTCAGAGTACAGCAGAGAAGCCTGAGTATAGTAACAGACACATACAGTAAGGTAAGTTAAAGGGAATTATGTATCTCAATGTAACGGACAACCGGTGGTACCGCCACAATGTCCTCTTGTTCTTGAATCCTCCACCAGCAGAAATAGTTTCTCTGTTTCTACTCCATCGGATCCTTTAACATTTTAAACACCTCGATCAGATCACCCCTCAATCTCTTATACTCAAGGTGACACAAGCCTAGTTTATGCAAGCTGTCCTTATAATGGAGATAGAGAGATTTTTGAACAATAAGGCAGTGAAGGGTTGTGGGCAGCGGGCAGGGAAATGGAGCTGAGCCCAAGATCAGATCAGCCATGATCTCATTAAATGGCAGAGCAGGCTCGAGGGGCCAAATGGCCGACTCCTGCTCCTATTTCTTATGTTCTTATCTTTAACCCTGTAAACCCTGATCTAATTCTGGCGAATCTGTGCCGCAATCCCTCCAATGCCGATATATCCTTCCTGACCTTGTATCCTGGCCAATATTTATCCTTCAACCAAGATCATCAAAACAGATGATCTACTCATTTATCTCATTGATGTTACTGGGATCTTGCTGTGCGCAAACTCCTTTCCTGTTTCCTACATTACAGCAGTGACAACTCTTCAAAAAATATTTAATCGGCTGTAAAGCGCTTTGCAAAACTGAAAGGTCGTGCGAGGCACTATAGAAATGAAAGTTGTTTCGTTTTTATCTCACTTATTTTAATCTCCTGATAACCTTCTATCTTTTTTCGCTCTTTCATTTTTAAAGACGCAGTTATTGGTACCGTGTAAATACATTTAGCAAATGGGGCAGAGTTTGTGTCCACTTTTGGTTTTGTTAAAGTTTCAGGAGAACTTTGCGAAACTGACTGGCTATTTGTACATTGAGTGAAAGTTAGGCTGATCCGGGCTCGCATCATGAGCACACTCAGCTCAGGAGAAGTTGTGTTTTTTCCAATTGCCGCAGCCTTAAGCTGGGTATTTCCTGCTCCATTGCATCACGGTTGCCGGTGGTGTTGGCCTGATCTTTATATAGAGCTGGTGTGTAGCTGCAGGGACACAAAGCACTGAGAGAGCTGAGAGACAGACGGCTGGTCCCAACAAAGCTCCGACTGACACCTGAGACCATGAGTAGTGAGCAGAAGATGCTGGACATTGAGAATGGAGGAGTGGCTCTGGTCAGACAGTCAGACTCGAAGAGGAGCTGTTTCTGGCCGGCTCTCTGTGCGATGGCTGTTCTGGGCTTGCTGGCTGTGTCTTCCTACCTCTTACTCTGTCAACTTGGAGTTCTACCTTCAAACCAGGTGCGTAGCTGTACTTTGGAAAAGCGAGATCAAATTCCGCCGTGTTGCCTTTCCCCGGTTTCCTTTCAGTCCTCGGAGAGGCTGCTTTAAGTGTGGTGTAAAGCTGGGGAGTTATTTCAGAGCTTGCCTCCGCTGTTCCAGCTGTGAAACAATAATCTGTGTTCAACCAGTTAATCCAGGTGTTGACTTTTGCTGCTCTCAACAACTGGGCGCGCTCTGTATTGGCAAGATGCAGCGATTCAATCCTCAATCCTGCATTTTATTCAGTCAGTTCTCTGATAAACTCTTTCTCTGCTGTCAATGTGGAGTGTGAGAGTCAGCCCGAGTCTGGACGGCCCCAGTGTCTCTGTGTAATGCTCATAAGCTGCCTGTAGATCCGGCTTGAACCTTTGTACTGAAGGTCGCCATGTGTTTCATGGACATTTGCGGTGAATTTCACATTTTAATCGCTTTCCTTGTTTTCTGTCTGAAGGTGGTAACACGGAAGTCTGAGACTGCCCGATTCCAGGATTTAGGGAATCATTCGCCCCTGGCAAACGTCGCTATTAACAGTGGTGAGTGCCCTCTCCAACAATCTCTCTCTCTCCAACAATCTCTCTCTCACGATCAATCTCTCTCACTATCAATCTTTTTAACTCTATCAAACTCTCGCTCTCTCTCTATCAATCTCTCTCAATTAATCTCCCACTCTCTCTCTCTCTCCCTATCTATCAGTTTCTCTATCTCTCCATCTCTAGGTCTCTCCATCAATACCTATCAATATATCAATCTCACTAACTATCTCTTTTTCCATATTTCTCGCTCGCTATCTCTCTCTACCTCCATCTCTCTCTCAATCTCTCTCTATCTCTCCCTCTCTCCATCTCTCTCTCCATCTATCTATCAATCTCACTATCTATCTCTCCATCTCTCTCACTCCATCTCTCTCTCTATCTCTATCTCTCCCTCTCTCCATCTCTCTCTCTCACTCTGTCTCTCCATCTCTCTATCAATCTCACTATCTCTCTCTCTCTCTCTCGTTGTCAGTCAGTTTTTGTTCCAAGTGCACCGCAATAGCGACTGATTGTCCGGCCTTTCTTTTCCAGGTCTGCCTCCTCTCATGAAGCAGGTGGGAAACGACCCGAGGGGGAAAATCGCAGCTCACCTGACAGGTAGGAGGCTGTTCTTAACATTATTAATAACTCCATGTCCTGAAGGTAGCCACTCCCACTGTACCACAGGAACAATTTGCAGGGCTCTGGGGAAAAGCAGAGGGATTGGGATTAATTGGCTAGCTCTACCAATGAGCCGGCATGGGCACGATAAGTCAAATGGCCTTCCTGTGTGCTGCATCATTCTCTGAATCCCCGGGCGGCAGGAGGTCTCAGCCCATCACTAAAGTGCGCATTCTTGATGTGTGAGCTGAGAGTGGCAGTGGGCTATTTCATTGCAGTGAGCCTATGATCCAAACCCAATCTTGTTCTCACATGGCACAGAATTCACTGGATAGCAATCAGTCCTGGTCAATATTTATCCCTCAATCAACATCACGAGAACAGGGTATCTGGTCACTATCATATTGCTGTTTGTGGGAGCTTGCTGTGCACAAATTGCCTGCCGTGTTTCCTACAGTACAGCAGTGACTACTCTTCAAAAGTACTTCATTGGCTGTAAAGCGCTTAGGAATGTTCTGAGATGTGAAAGGCGCTACAGAATTGCCAGTTGTCTTTTTTCTTTATTCCATCCTTACGATGTTCCCTCTCTCTCTCCCCTCAGCTTCTTCAACCCACAAAGGAAAGGTGATTTGGCAGAATGATGCGGACTCCACCTTCGCCGAGGGGGTGGAGTTCAGGGACAACAGTCTGGTCATCACCACCCCTGGTCAGTACTTTGTCTACACCCAGGTGGTCTTCTACAGCAAGGGATGCCGGGACAAGAGCATCTTTCTGAGCCACGAACTCGCCAAGCTCTCGTCGAGCTATCCGGAGGAAACCTTGCTGCTGAAAGCCACCAAGTCGGCCTGCCACTACGGCCAACACGGAGAGCCCTGGTACAAGGCCTCCTACCAGGGAGCTGTATTTGAGTTTGATGCGGGAGATCAGATCTTCTCCAGGGTTAGTGAGGAGGCGCTGGGATATGTAGACTCCGCCCAAGGAAAGAGCTTCTTTGGAATATTCGCGTTGTGAGGAGTTCGAGTTTCTTCTTGCGAATGACGAGCAATGATGACTGATCAAGAACTTCCAATTGAAATACAGTGGAAAGTGTTCAGGGCACATTGTCCTATCCGGCACTAATTGGACAAAGACACTAATGTCTCCGCTATTTTATTGAGAGACTTGTAGCGGGAGAATATATCAAATGTGTTGAGGTTGGAGGATTGGGTAGTGCGGTGGGTTATCAGACTGACCTTTCACCTCTGCCATTCCAGGGTCACGGCCAACACAGACCGTTATTGATCAGAGAGATTCTGTGCATCTCCTTAAATTACTTGATATTTATTGTTATTGATGTTATTTAAGCTGGTACTCCTCAGGGAGAGAGTAATTAGACAAACCCAAGAGCTAACAAGTGGGGAATCAGTTCTGATATTCAGACTGGTTAACCCGTGTGATCAGTTATTGTTCCTTGAAGAGTATGGGCTCTGCCTTGCCATCTATGTCTGTTCCAATATGTCTATAGTATCTCCGTGGACCTTCAGTGATGATACTGGTGGAAAGTCCCTGAGCTTTCTGTTTGGTGATGATGGTCAGCCAAGCTCCCAGCAGTCAACTGGCTTTCCACCTCTACAACCCGATTGGTCATCTTTTCACGGGATACTACTTTTCTAGAGTGTGATTGGTCGACACTTAACCAATTAAAAAGAAGAAAGAATATTCCACAACACTACGAAAATCGACCCCCAAAATATAATCTAGGATGCTCAACTGTTGAACATTAATTGTGGCGGATTGCCAGAAATATATGTTTTATGGAAAAATCTGACATCTGTTTTAAAGATGTCTTTCAGTGGCATAAATACTGTCAAGTTTAGGATGTTTCTGCTGGATTTAAGTTATTATTTAAATATATTTATTAATTGATGTATTTATATTATTTATTTATATTATTTACTGCTGAGCTGATGGATGGGATTTAATAAAATATTTTAATGACATGAAATGATTATTTCTGATTATTGCACATTGGTTTCCATTCAGTGCTTTTCATGGGAATGATTGCAGATGAGGGATGGAATTTTATTAGTTTACAACCTACAATTTAGATAGAGGATCACTAGATTGTGAATCTGAGAAGTGGGATTCATAGATTGGGAATCTGAGAGAGGATCAGTAGTTTGGGAATCTGAGAGAGTATTAGAAGATTGGGAACTTGAGAGAGGGTCAGTAGATTGGGAATCTGAGAGAGGATCAGTAGATTGGGAATCTGTGAGAGTATTTGAAGATTGGGAATTTGAGAGAGGGTCAGTAGATTGGGAATCCGTGTGAGGTGACAGGTTAGGGGCCTTGTCTGTGTAATTTTGCAGGTCATGGGTTGTCACTGTGTGAGATGACAGTTCCTGTTATGCCTCTAATTAAAGAACCAACTGTAGGAAATTCCTCAAGAGTGGATTAATTAAGGAAAGCCAGCATGGATTTGTTAAAGGCAATTCATGTTTAACTAACTTGATTGAGTTTTTTGCTGAGATAACAGAGAGGGTTGATGAGGGCAATGTGGTTGAAATGGTGTACTTGGACTTCAAAAAGGCGTTTGATAAAGTGCCACGCCAGCAAACTTGAAGCCCATGGAATAACAAGGACAGTGGCAGCATGGATACAAAATTGGCTAAGAGGAAGGATACAGAGATTAGTGATGAATGGTTGTTTATCGGACTGGAGGAAGATATACAGTGGTGTTCCCCAGGGGTCAGTGCTAGGACCACTGCTTTTCTTGATATCTAACAACAACAACAACTTATATTTATATAGCGCCTTTAAATGTCCCAAGGCGCTGCACAGGAGTATTTTAGGACAAAAAATTTGACACCAATCTACATAAGGTATGTTTTAAGGAGGTTTTTAGATAATGAGGCAGACAGGTTTAGGCAGGGGATTCCAGAGCTTAGGGCCTAGGCAACCGAAGGCACGGCCACCAAAGTTTGAGTGATTATAATCAGGGATCCTCAAGAAGGCAGAATTAGAGGAGCGCAGATATCTCAAGGGGTTGTGGGGTTTAAGGAGATTACAGAGATAGGAAGGTGCGAGGCCATGGAGGGATTTGAAAACAAGGATGAGAATTTTGAAATCGAGGCGCTGCTTAACAGGGAGCCAATGTAGGTCAACCAGCATTGGGGTGATGAGTGAACGGGACTTGGTGCGAGTTAGGACACATACAGCCGAATTTTGGATGATCTCAAGTTTACGTAGGGTAGAATGTGGGAGGCCGGCCAGGAGTGCATTGGAATAGTCAAGTCTAGATGTAACAAAGGCATGGATGAGGATTTCAGCACTGGATGAGCTGAGGCAAGGGTGGAGACGGGTGATGTTACGGAGATGGAAATAGGCAGTTTTTGTTATGCTGCGGATATGTGGTCAGAAGCTCATTTCAGGGTCAAATACGACTCCAAGGTTGCGAACAGTGTGGTTCAGCCTCAGACAGATGTTAGCGAGAGGGATGGATTCAGTGGATAGGCAATGGAGATTGTGGCGGGGACCAAAAACAGTGGCTTCGGTGTTCCCAATATTTAATTGGAGCAAAATTTTGCTCATCCAGAACTGGAGCAGTCTGACAATTTAGAAACCATGGAGGGGTCGAGAGAAGAAGTAGTGAGTTAGAGCTGGGTGTCATCAGAGTACATGTGGAAACTGATGCTGTGTTTTCGGATGATGTCACCAAAGGGCAACATGTAGATGGGAAACAGGAGGGGGCCAAGGATAGATCCTTGGGGGACACCAGAGGTAATGATGTGGGAGTGGGAAGAGAAGCCATTGCAGGGGATTCTGTGGTTACGATTAGATACATAAGAATGGAACCAGGCGAGTGCAGTCCCACCCATCTGGACTTAGTGACTTGGACTTGGGAGTACAGGGCACAATTTCAAAATTTGCAGATGACACAAAACTTGGAAATATAGTGAACAGTGAGGCTGATAGTGATAAACTTCAAGAAGACATAGACAGGCTGGTGAAATAGGTGGACACATGGCAGATGAAATTTAACGCAGAAAATTGCGAAGTGATACATTTAGGTAGGAAGAACGAGGAGAGGCAAGATAAACTAAAGGGTACAATTCTAAAGGATGAACAGAGAGACCTGGGGGTATATGTGAACAAATCATTGAATGTGGCAGGGCAGGTTGAGAAAGCGGTAAAAAAAGCAGACGGGATCCTGGGCTTCATAAATAGAGGGGTAGAGTACAAAAGTGTGGAAATTATGATGAACCTTTATAAAACACTGGTTTGGCCTCAACTGGAGTATTGTGTCCAATTCTGGGCACCGCACTTTAGGAAGGATATGAAGGCCTTAGAGAGAGTACAGAAAAGATTTTTGTGGATCATTCGATTGAAAATCTGAGAAGGGATCTGCAGATTGGGAACCTGAAAGTGGGATCAGTGATTGGGATTAAAATAAAGACTTGCATTTACATAGCACCTTTCATGACCACCGGACATTCCAAAGTGCTTAACAGCCAATCTGAGAGAGGATCAGTGATTGGGAAACTGGGAGAGTGATCAGTACATTGGGAATCTGAGAGAGTGATCAGGTGATTGAGAATCTGAGAGGGGGATCAGTAGATTGGGAATCTGAGAGTGGGATCAGTAGATTGGGAATCTGAGAGTGGGATCAGTAGATTGGGAATCTGAGAATGGATCAGAAGATTGTGAAACTGAGAGAGGGATCAGTAGATTGGGAATCTGAGAGAGGGTCAGTAGATTGGGAATCTGAAAGAGGGAACAGTAGATTGGGAATCTGAGACAGGATCCGTAGTTGTGAATTTGAGAGAGAGGATCAGTAGATTGGGAATCTGAGAGAGGATTGGTAGATTGGGAATCTGAGAGAGGATCAGTAGATTGGGAATCTGAGAGAGGACCAGTAGATTGGGAATCTGAGAGAGGATCAGTAGATTGGGAATCTGAGAGAGAGGATCAGTAGATTGGGAATCTGAGAGAGGATCAGTAGATTGGGAATCTGAGAGAGGATCAATAGATTAGGAATCTGAGAGAGGATCAGTAGATTGGGAATCTGAGAGAGGAATCAATAGATTGGGAATCTGAGAGAGGGTCAGTAGATTGGGAATCTGAAAGAGGGAACAGGAGATTGGGAATCTGAGACAGGATCAGTAGTTGTGAATTTGAGAGAGAGGATCAGTAGATTGGGAATCTGAGACAGGATTGGTAGATTGGGAATCTGAGAGAGGATCAGTAGATTGGGAATCTGAGACAGGATCAGTAGATAGGGAATCTGAGAGAGGATCAGTAGATTGGGAATCTGAGACAGGATTGGTAGATTGGGAATCTGAGAGAGGATCAGTAGATTGGGAATCTGAGAGAGGATCGGTAGATTGGGAATCTGAGAGAGGATCAGTAGATTGGGAATCTGAGAGAGGATCAGTAGATTGGGAATCTGAGAGAGGAACAGTAGATTGGAAATCTGAGACAGGATCAGTAGATTGGGAATCTGAGAGAGGATCAGTAGATTGGGAATCTGAGAGAGGATCAGTAGATTGGGAATCTGAGAGAGGATCGGTAGATTGGGAATCTGAGAGAAGATCAGTAGATTGGGAATCTGAGAGAGGATCAGTAGATTGGGAATATGAGAGAGGATCAGTAGATTGGAAATCTGAGACAGGATCAGTAGATTGGGAATCTGAGACAGGATTGGTAGATTGGGAATCTGAGAGAGGATCAGTAGATTGGGAATCTGAGACAGGATTGGTAGATTGGGAATCTGAGAGAGGATCAGTAGATTGGGAATCTGAGAGAGGATCAGTAGATTGGGAATCTGAGAGAGGAACAGTAGATTGGAAATCTGAGACAGGATCAGTAGATTGGGAATCTGAGAGAGGATCGGTAGATTGGGAATCTGAGAGAAGATCAGTAGATTGGGAATCTGAGAGAGGATCAGTAGATTGGGAATATGAGAGAGGATCAGTAGATTGGAAATCTGAGACAGGATCAGTAGATTGGGAATCTGAGAGAGGATCAGTAGATTGGGAATCTGAGAGAGGATCAGTAGATTGGGAATCTGAGAGAGGATCGGTAGATTGGGAATCTGAGAGAAGATCAGTAGATTGGGAATCTGAGAGAGGATCAGTAGATTGGGAATATGAGAGAGGATCAGTAGATTGGAAATCTGAGACAGGATCAGTAGATTGGGAATCTGAGACAGGATTGGTAGATTGGGAATCTGAGAGAGGATCAGTAGATTGGGAATCTGAGACAGGATTGGTAGATTGGGAATCTGAGAGAGGATCAGTAGATTGGGAATCTGAGAGAGGATCAGTAGATTGGGAATCTGAGAGAGGAACAGTAGATTGGAAATCTGAGACAGGATCAGTAGATTGGGAATCTGAGAGAGGATCGGTAGATTGGGAATCTGAGAGAAGATCAGTAGATTGGGAATCTGAGAGGGGATCAGTAGATTGGGAATATGAGAGAGGATCAGTAGATTGGGAATCTGAGAGAGGATCAGTAGATTGGGAGTGTGAGAGAGGACCAGTAGATTGGGAATCTAAGAGAGGATCAGCAGATTGGGAATCTGAGAGAGGATCAGTAGATTGGGAATCTAAGAGAGGATCAGCAGATTGGGAATCTGAGAGAGGAATCAATAGATTGGGAATCTGAGAGAGGGTCAGTAGATTGGGAATCTGAGAGAGGATCAGTAGATTGGGAATCTGAGAGAGGATCAGTAGATTGGGAATCTGAGAGAGGATCAGTAGATTGGGAATCTGAGAGAGGATCGGTAGATTGGGAATCTGACAGAGGATCAGTAGATTGGGAATCTGAGAGAGGATCAGTAGATTGGGAATCTGGGAGAGGATCAGTAGATTGGGAATCTGAGAGAGGAATCAATAGATTGGGAATCTGAGAGAGGGTCAGTAGATTGGGAATCTGAAAGAGGGATCAGTAGATTGGGAATCTGAGACAGGATCAGTAGTTGTGAATTTGAGAGAGAGGATCAGTAGATTGGGAATCTGAGAGAGGATCAGTAGATTGGGAATCTGAGAGAGGATCAGTAGATTGGGAATCTGAGAGAGGATCAGTAGATTGGGAATCTGAGAGAGGATCATTAGATTGGGAATCTGAGAGAGGATCAGTAGATTGGGAATCTGTGAGAGGATCAGTAGATTGGGAATCTGAGAGAGGATCATTAGATTGGGAATCTGAGAGAGGATCAGTAGATTGGGAATCTGAGAGAGGATCAGTAGATTGGGCGTGTGAGGGAGTGGACCAGTAGATTGGGAATCTAAGAGAGGATCAGCAGATTGGGAATCTGAGAGAGGAATCAATAGATTGGGAATCTGAAAGAGGGTCCGTAGATTGGGAATCTGAGAGAGGATCAGTAGATTGGGAATCTGAGAGAGGATCAGTAGATTGGGAATCTGAGAGAGGAATCAATAGATTGGGAATCTGAGAGAGGGTCAGTAGATTGGGAATCTGAAAGAGGGAACAATAGATTGGGAATCTGAGACAGGATCAGTAGTTGTGAATTTGAGAGAGAGGATCAGTAGATTGGGAATCTGAGACAGGATTGGTAGATTGGGAATCTGAGAGAGGATCAGTAGATTGGGAATCTGAGAGAGGAATCAATAGATTGGGAATCTGAGAGAGGGTCAGTAGATTGGGAATCTGAAAGAGGGAACAATAGATTGGGAATCTGAGACAGGATCAGTAGTTGTGAATTTGAGAGAGAGGATCAGTAGATTGGGAATCTGAGACAGGATTGGTAGATTGGGAATCTGAGAGAGGATCAGTAGATTGGGAATCTGAGAGAGGATCAGTAGATTGGGAATCTGAGAGAGGATCAGTAGATTGGGAGTGTGAGGGAGTGGACCAGTAGATTGGGAATCTAAGAGAGGATCAGCAGATTGGGAATCTGAGAGAGGATCAGTAGATTGGGAATCTGAGAGAGGAATCAATAGATTGGGAATCTGAGAGAGGATCAGTAGATTGGGAATCTGAGAGAGGATCAGTAGCTTGGGAATCTGAGAGAGGATCAGTAGATTGGGAATCTGAGAGAGGATCAGTAGATTGGGAATCCGAGTGAGGATCAGTAGATTGGGAATCTGAGAGAGGATCAGTAGATTGGGAATCTGAGAGAGGGTCAGTAGATTGGGAATCTGAGAGAGGATCAGTAGATTGGGAATCTGAGAGAGGATCAGTAGATTGGGAATCTGAGAGAGGGGCAGTAGATTGGGAATCTGAGAGATGGTCAGTAGATTGGGAATCTGAGAGAGGGTCAGTAGATTGGGAATCTGAGAGAGAGTCAGTAGATTGGGAATCTGTGAGAGGATCAGTAGATTGGGAATCTGAGAGAGGATCAGTAGATTGGGAATCTGAAAGAGGGATCAGTAGTTTGGGAATCTGAGAGAGGATTGGTCGATTGGAAATCTGAAAGAGGGATCAGTAGATTGGGAGTCTGAGACAGGGATCATTAGATTGGGAGTCTGAGAGATGGGTTCAGGAAATTGGGAATCTGTGTGAGCTGAGGAGTAGATTGGGAATCTGTGTGAGGTGACTTGTCTTGGTTTATCTCTGTGTGAGCTGACAGGTGCTGGTATGCCTCTAATTGCAGAACCAATGGTAGGAAATTCCTCCCCGACTCCATCAGTCAATGAAGGTAAATGCAGGAGATACATGTTTACCCATTACAAAGCACTAGACAGGTGTATCAAATCCAACTCCCCCGATGGTCCCCCTCGCTCAGGAACATGTCATATCCTTTCTTAAAGGAGTGCAGCATACCCACACTGACAACATCCTTTGATAACCATGTTTCCATGGGTAACAACCCATGTAAGAAAGGAGATACTTTCGGATATCTAACTGATGTTTTGCCTGTGTGTTTTGTGTGCAAGCTCTCCAGTTCACTATTTTCTCTCTGTCTCAAACATCTTACACAAAGTTACCACATCCAATCCTGTCATAACTTTCATAACTTTAATTCAGTGAACTGTAATTGAATCTTTGCAAATTTTAGCAGACACCTCTTTCTATCTCTGTAACCTTTTCCAGCCCTACAACCCTCTGAGGTCTCTCCACTCTGCTAATTCTGGCCTCTTGCACATCCCCGATTTTTATCCCTCCATTGTAAGCTTGTTGGAACATCATGGGGAGCACAGCCAGAATACTTCGCACCGTAACATTGGCCCTAGTCTACTCTGCTGCAGCACACTGCTCTGCCTCATGCTCCTACAGCCAACACACAACGATGGTGGAGGTGCAGCTAAATGCCTCATAGAGGATGGTGTCACTGATGCTTAAGTAAACTCCAACTGAGTGGCTCCTGGTGCTGTCCCACATTGCCCCACCTGCCATTCGCCGTGATGCCACCTTGGTCCGTGAGATGGCAAAAATCACGAGCAACATCGACCTTCCCATTGATGAAGACTTGAAAAATCCACCATGAAAGCTCTTAAAATCACACTGGCCATTCTGTGAAACAACAGCCAACATTCATGCAGCTGGTGTCAATCCACTGTCCAGATGGAAGGAATCGTGGGACACCTGCAACATAAAGAGCCAACACCTCGTCACTGACTCAACAGCAGAGGTCCCTGGCTTTGACCTCCCTCGAAGACAGTGGACAGCGCTCAACCCAATCCGCACAGGGTATGGGCGATGCAGCTACCTGCTCCACAAGTGGAAGATGAAGGACAACCTAAAGTGCGAACGTGGCCATGAGTTCCACACCATGGAATGCATCACATCAACCTGCCCACTAAGATCTGTTGCGGGAGCCACCTCATTTCTCCACTCGACATTTCAGGTGGCCATCGAAGCGATCCCATTATAAGCTTTTCCCATCATACTGAAGTAGTAGTATCCCTTCATCATTGGCAGCTGTGCCTTCAGCTGCCTAGGACCTCAGCTCTGTAATTCTGTCCCTTAACCTTTCCGCCTCTCTACCTATCTCTCCTCCTTTAAGATACTCCTTAAAAAGCAGAACTTTCCTCCAATGAAATTTTGAGACAACCAAAGCCATTGCCTTCGGTCCCCTCAACAAACTGCATTCTCTAGCCATTGACTCCATCCATCTCCCTGGCCACTGTCTGAGGCCGAACCAGACCGTTCGCAACCTTGGTGTCGCATTTGGCCCTGAGATGTGCTTCCGACCACATTTCCACTTCATCACCAAAACCGCCTACTTCCACCTCCATAACATTGCCTGCCTCTGCCCCTGTCTCAGCTCATCCATGCCTTTGTTACCTCTGGACTTGATTATTCCCATGCGCTCCTGGCCCGATTCCCACCTTGCACCTTCCGTATATTGAGCTCTTCCAAAACTCTGCTGCCCGTCTCCTAACTCTCACCAAGCCCTGTTCACCTATTACCCCTGTGCTCGCTGACCTACATTGGCTCCCGATCCGGCACCGCCTCAGTTTTGAACATCCCATTCTTTTGTTCAAATCCCTCCATGGCCTTGCCCCCTCCCCTGCCTCTGTAGCTTCCTCCAGCCCTCAAGCCTCCGAGATAAGAAACATAAGAACATAAGAAATAGAGCAGGAGTTGGCCATTTGGCCTTCGAGCCTGCTCCGGCATTTAATGAGATCATGGCTGATCTTCTACCTCACCTCCACTTTCCTGAACTATCCCCGTATCTCTTGATATCCCTTAATATTCAAAAATCTATCGATCTCTGTCTTGAATATACTCAACGACTGAGCTCCTCCATTTCTGGCCTCTTGAGCATCCCCGATTTCCATCGCTCCACCATTGGTGGCCGTGCTTTCAGCTGCCTAGGCCCTAAGCTCTGGAATTCCCTCCCTAAGCCTCTCCGCCTCTCTACCTCTCTCTCCTCCTTCAAGGCGCTGCTTAAAACCTACCTCTTTGACCAAAGCTTTTTGGTCACCTGTCCCAATATCTCCTGATGTGGCTCGGTGCCCAATTTTGCTTGATTATTGCGCCTGTTTTACTTGGCTTGGCTTGTTTTACTACATTAACGGCGCTATATAAATGCACTTTGCTGTTGTAGATTCAAGGCTCGACAGTGGGCGAGGATTTGAACATTGTCCTCTTCACCCGTCGCCCGGCGCTGCTCTAAGACCACCGTTGAGAGCTCTTTCTAGCCTGACGCCCCTTGGCTCTCTCCCGAAAACACTGCAGTCTCGGCTGCCTCCTAGTCACTCTTGCTCTGATGGAATGAATTCATCGCTCTCCCAGTCTTGCACCATTGCCGGTGCCACGGGCGTGAGTGGTCACTGTGCACGTGGGTGCTCTACCTGTGACCATTTCAGGAGCGCGCTCAAAGCCTGGCATGTTGTCCTCTCACCCAATTCGGTCACACCAAGTCAACCATGCACCAATCCGTCACCTTTTTCTGTTGTTGT